>NC_071506.1:80186002-80820077 GCF_027887155.1 Malaclemys terrapin pileata
GTGACTCTCCCCTTTGCTGCTGTGGCTAGTTAAAGAATATGTAGATCATATATTTGCAGACTGCATCCATTGACAAGGGCTGCCTGGTTCCCTCAGGGACTTGAACAATGTCCTTTTCTCAGCTACTGAATGGTTAACACATTTACACTGACACACTTGACTTTAACGTCTATTTAAATACAATAAGAGTACCTTTTTATGCTACGGCTCATAATTTTCTTAAGTTACAGCACAATGAAATTAACAAGATTCTTGTCAGGTTCATTGCTGTCCACAGGGTTCTGAATGGCAAATAGTTAAGCTGATCAAAAGCCTTGTTAATTTCACTATGCTGTTAAGAGAAAATTATGGGCAGCAACTGTACTGAATCTGTGTCTCTGCAGACTCAGGAAGGCAATCATGTATCAGTTCACATTTGGGAAATGTATCTTCATAACATTAAGGGCTAGAAAAGATGTTTTGTAAATATAAGTTTTAATTTTGAAGAAATTGATGGCTTACATCGTCCAACTTTCCTGTCACTCAGGTAATGCAAGAGTCAGATATAATTTCTGGCTTATTAGCAAACTATTTTAGGGTAGTCCATGTGGACAACCGTAAAACTTCCTTTAGAGTCAGATTTAATTTTAGATCCTGATCTCACTGGCTACTGGATTCTCCATTGGCATCCTTGTCCCCTTATTCATTCTGTCTCAGTTCCATCTCAATATATTATTCGTTTTTCTCTTATTCTTCCTTCTTTGTTTTCATTTTATACATATCAAGAAAGTATAACTGATTGTTTACCAATACTACAATAAACTAATATTCATGTTTTAAAAAAATTCATTAAAAAAAATGAAACACTTTGGATCAAACTATAACATTCATTTTCTTCTAAAATAAATACATTTAATAAATATTGTAGTAAGAGGAGGCCCTGAGATATAAACGTTGGTATCAGAGACCCGGTGTGAGGCCTAAGGCCTGAACTAAAGTAATGGTCATGACTTTGCTAACATAAAGCAAAGTTAAGCTCTGAGCCAGAGGCAGGCCCGGCTCTCAGAAGCTGGCAAGGAAAGGGCTGATGCTGCAAAAAAAGAGACATACCTAAAAGGTACTGGACACCAGATATCAGAACATACACTGTACCGGAACATTCCACAGATAACATGGAACAGGCCGACCCATCCCAATGACAGGGGCAAAAGGGTAAAATGATGGATAGAGTTGTTTTGATCGAACCAACATGTACAAGGTGAGAGGCGGCACCTTACTACATAGAGGGGTTGTACCTTGCTATGTAGAGGGGTTACACCTCAATACGTCAGGAGTGATGTATAACTTGTTTGTACCTGTGTATAAGAACGTATCCCTGGGGTGGTGTCTTTGTCCAGCCGAGGGGGCAGTGGAAAGTCCCGCCACTGACTGAGCTGAGTCCATTGCTAAGAGGCGCTTTCTCGTAGTATGCCCGGTAGACTAAGTAATCTACGGGGAACTGCAATTGTGTCCAAGGTCGCAATAAACCTGACCGAGGTGCCTTCGTACCTTCCTAGAGTCTGTGGTCATTGGGGGTTCTCATCGGGTTTGCTGTGTCAGCTATCTACAGAGCTGGGACAGCACACAGAGGGAACACACGCACACAGCCGAGTGATATCAACATAGGAGAAAGCAGAGCACCACACCGGTAGCATCTGACAACAAATATTACTTTTAAAATAAGTTCATTTTAAGGAAATAAATCTTCTGTTATGTTTGAACATACTGAATGATTTATCTACTTTTCCTGGATATTTATCTACTGTTGAAGTGTGCATTGGGAAAAATCATAAAATATTTAAGTAAAAAGGAAGATTAAAGTTACACACATTTCAATAAAAGGTTCCTATTATTTGGGGAAAGTAAAAATTCACCCAGTGAGGTAATCTAAACTACATGCCCTCTCCACACCGCTCCAAACAATTACTAAAAGGCTGACTTATTTCTCAAGAAAAATGTTTCAGTTTAGAATTACTAGAGGACAGCTTTAAAAGAAAAGCTACCCTGCAATAGTCATTTCCTGCATAAGCGTAATAAGAGTTCTGTATAATCTGGGTGAAATTCCTAGACCCATAGACTTCAATGGGGCCAAGATTTCACCCTATTTGTATTTTAAAGTTAAGTTCTCCACAATCCACTTCTCCAGTTTCCTAAAATCTTTGATTGAATAGGTCTCATACCTTTCTCTAACAGTGCAAGAATTGTCTCTTTTGTGGACACTCTCAAATCAGTTTAGAAATTACTTTTATCAATTCAACTCATTAGTTTTGAATTGGCCTACATCAAATTGATAAAAGCCATTTCTAAACCAGTTTAAGAGTGACCACGCAGAGGTTTGCAAGAGTTTAACTAAACTAGTGTAAGTTTGTACGCAGACAAGATCTTATGCAAAATCAGTCCCCTATGAAGTTCCTTAGCTGAGCTGATTCACATTTTGACAAAGATTTTTTATAATCTCACCATTTTACTGAGGGGCACACGTCTCAACACTTCACAATCAGCATGACCCAGCACCACTATCTCTGACAGACTCACATACACACCCCATTTTTATTCACACATACATGATAAGATCTTCTAAAAAGCCTGACATGTATTTCCACTAGTCAGTGTTGATACTAAGCAGAGGAGTAAAAGGGACCCATCAATGAGTAAAAGCAGCAAAACAACAAGTATAATAATATAGTTTCCAGGAAATCCTTACTCATTTTATGTATCCCATGGCACCAAATGAAAAGATGGTTGTTAATTGCTTTTCATGGATTTGGCATTGGGTGGGGTGGTTTTGTTTAATTTGCTTCTTTGTCTCATCAGGGAATACCATTTTAGTTGCTAAGGAACTATTTCATTGTAAAGTACGTTTGCTGCAATGATATACAGTAACTCCCTGTGGGAGTAAACCACAGTTATAATGTAACAGTGTAAACAAGCACAGCCTACATTATATAGTTTTCTTGTATAGAATGTTTGTTGGTGTGATGAGAGAATATGCTCTGGAGAAAGTGAGGAATTTTTTTTTTAATGACAGTATATTTAATTATCCAGTGAGATTGCATGAGTGAGTTATGGTAGGTTTTGTTTGCTCTCAAGGTTACCAAGATGTCATCAAGGACCCTGTGAGTCTGTGTATAGTAAATTTACTTATGTAGTATACCTTCTATCTACTTAGACATTTTAATAATATATTTTAAAACAACTGGCAACACAGACATTAACATTATAGAATCATACCAATTTCAGCTGTGGTTAGGCAGAAACTTCCAAAATAAATCTATATTTTCAAGATCTTACAATCTTCTGAAAAAGCTTTAGAAGAAGCATAAGAAGCTTCAGCCCCATCCCAAAAGTTAAATTTGAGAAATTTGTAAAATTTTATTCTGAACATTTTTGGACAGCTGTGTTAAAACAAAAACAAACGATTCAGTCCTCTCTTGCATATCTGAAGATTATCTGATTTTCAAATAGAAAGGTTATATTTGCAGAACACCACACACTGTGCAATGATTTAAGCTGATTATGTGGTTTCTCTAAACTTATACTAAAACGTGGCTGCCTGTGGAGCACTGAACATTGAAATAAATAGGGCTGCATTTATTTCTAAGTCTAATGCTGTACGATAGAGTCCTACAAATATTTGAGATGTAAGGGCCTTGAGATCTTGATAAACTTCATCTGTGCTTCAGGCCCAGCAGACTTGTCTTTAAGACATTCCTTAGCACAACTAAAATTCCCAGTACCTCCAGATATTGCAATGGTGCTTCAATACCCTTCTTTAAGATGCTGGGGTATTGCTTTCTGCTTGCAATCTTAAGGTTGTTCCTTAAAATAAATGCACTTCTGAATCTTTATTTATTGGCTTAAAAAAATAAACCAATGGAACTGTAAATGACTAAAAACAAGCTAATGCAACATTAACGTTTAGATCTGCTGACTGTAGAGTGTGAACATCTCAAGTTATAGCTCTCACAACAACAGTCACTCAGCCCCTTGGCACGTTCACATTAGCACGAAAGATTACACAATAAACAGTATAACAATCGATAGCCCCCTTACGTATATATAGTGCCAATTAAAACTACTGAGAGAACCATAACTATAATTTTTTTGACTTAGTACTTCTAAAATCTCAACTACCTGCATGAAGTTTTTATTTATACGCAGCCAAGATTTACCAAATTTGGTAAATTTACCCCACGGTGTTGTACTGAGCCTCTCCAATGCCAGCTAGCTTGGCCCAATGCTATTATTCTCTCTTCACAGTGACCCAATCTCCCTTCATTGTCAACCAGTTTTGTCAGTTTTAAAGGGGACAAACTAGCAGCTATGGACGCTGGCCAGCAATCTCTAAAAGTAGGGGAAACTGCCTTGCATGTTTGATGACTCCATGTGTAGATTTCAAAATCTGGAGGGATTCCTCTGATTTTATATTCCAGAATCCTCCATTATTTTCTCAAGGTTTCAGGTATCACTCCAAACCTACTGAAAATTAGGATTGCAATGTATTATTAAAAATAGTTTATAGTCCAGAACACAGGTAATCCATTTTTTTTAGCACTTTCGATTAAAAATAATTCAAAAACTTTTTAAAAAGTAAACCTTGGTGTAATAGAAAGACAGCCTGAGACATAAGCCCTTGTATTAAAGGCCTGGCATGAGGCAGGACCTGCTCACAGAATTTGGCAATAACAGGGCTGATATTGCAGAAATACACATTCCTAAAAAGTGCTAGTCACAGAAGTGCTCACGCAAACACATCCCGATATCAGAACATTCAGATATCAAGAATGGTACAAAAACATTCCCCAAGGATAACAAGAACACACTGACCTCTCCTAAAAGATAAGGTCAAGATGACAGTATGTAATAGAGAGGTTTTGATCAAACCAATATGTACAAGGTGATGAGTGATAACTAGCCACATCAGGGAACAGTAACTACAGTATCTATGTCAGAGGGGCAGTACTAACTTGTTTGTATCAGGGTATAAAGATGTATCTTAGAGGGAGTATCTTTGTGTGGCCTTAGGGAGGGACGGAAAGTCCCGCTGTTCACTGGGCTGGTCCATTGTTACGGGCATACATGTATTAGTGGTCTGGTAGAGTCTGCGGGATACTAGTCCCCGTGCTTCATCGACAATAAACCTGGCCAGGTGCCTTTGTCCTCTTAACAGATCTTGTGGTCATTGGGCGGTTCGATCAAGATCTGCCGTGCCAGCTGTTTGCGCAGGGCTGGGGTGGCACACAGAGGGAACACACACATGCAGCCAAACATCTATCAACATCTAAGCACACTTGGTAGTACAGTATTTTTGGGAAAGTTTTCATCTGGGACCTAACTAACCCTTTATTTTAAGTATGATTGGCTTAAGAAGCTCTAATGCTTATGCCTAAATAAATTTGTTAGTCTCTAAAGTGCCACAAGGACTCCTCGTTGTTTCTGCTGATACAGACTAACACAGCTACCACTCTGAAACCTAATGCTTACTGTTTAATTTTGCCGTGAGCTGTATATTTTTTCAATCCAAGCTATACTAACACCATCTCAACTTTCAGGTAATTTTTTTTTTTAATTCCACAGTGTCCTAGGGCCTTTTAAAATTAGTTGCAAATATGAATATTTTAGTGCAAGAAGCTTATGCTCGTGACAGGTAGAGGGTGTTATCTTGATGGCTAAAAGCTAAATGAAATACAAGAGTTGTAAGTACTGTCACTTACGGTCCGACAGAAACAAATAGTTAAGGGTTTGTTTGTTTACTAACAGAGTCGCTAGAAACCTGGGAGAAGATTCTCAGCTCATTTATGTTTATTGAAATCGATGGCACTATAAAAATGCTATCAGCTGAGGCTCTGCCCACTGGCTGGTGTGGAGGGACCAAAGGGCTTACACAAATTAGGACTCTGTCAAGTGTTCATTCTTACTGGTTTATCTTTCTTGATGGTATTAATCTGTTGCTTTTAGATATTTCAGTGTGTGGACGTTCACCCCTCTATCTAGGGAAACAAATGGGAAAAAAAGCGCTGGTGAGTGAGTAAAAGAAATAGGAGAGAAACACTAACAGCAGGAAGGCTGATAAACCTCAGTTAAGGATTGAATACCACTCTTAACTCTGTCCATTTACCTGATACCATCTATCATCAGTTACTGGCCCCAGACACTAGTGTAACAATTTAATAATGTTGTTATAAATAATTGGATATTTATCAGTATAGTTATCTTAATCAAGTTTTGTCTGGGAATATATTTCTATCTACTTCACTCCAGTAATGAGAAAGGATCCAAGGCACAGCCAAAAATGCTGAATTTCAGGTAGTTTGATATTAGAAATAATTACAATAACTATTTAAATATTCTTCAGATACACTAATGCAGTAGTGCCCAAACTTTTCTGGTCACACCTCCCCCTTACCAGTAATGAAATCTATTCACACACACCCCCTCCATTATTGCACAGTTGGTTCAGCAGCAGAGCTTGAGCTGAAGGCAGAGCTGGGGGCAGAACTGGGGATGGGGGAGGAGCTGGGGTTAGAGCTGGGCTGGGGCTAGAGAGGGAATGAGGGCAGAGCTGAGTTGGGCTGGGGTGGGGGTGGAGCGGAGCTGCGGCTGGGGGCAGAGTGGTGCTGCAGCCAGGGCGGGGCAGATGGTACTCCCTCCCTGCCCCCCAGGTTCCCCCCCAAATGTTCCTCCACACCCCTGTAGGAGGATGCACCCCACAGTTTGGGGACCACTCCACTAATGTATTCAAAATGTTCTCATTTTGCATGAGAGGCTTAAAGTTGTGTACAATACCCCTTCTCAATTAGTTTTATTGGACAAGACTACAAAGATGGAAACAGCCAGACAATTTACAAAGATGTGCTTGCAGATTTGGCAAACACATCAGACAGTATCACCATCAGACACACATGAAACATACAACATTCCTGAAAAAGTGAGATATCTGATCATCCTACCAATGTGACCTTGAACCTCCTGTCTCACTTCCATTCCAACTCTCCTGTGTCATCCTTCCCTTTCACTTGTAGCCAAAATTCATTCGTTTCAACATTTCTAGAAGACATTCACGACTTCATCCCTCAAACGAGCGATTTTGAGAAAGTGGGAAGATCAGTTCATTATATTCATATTTATACATCTTACTATAAGGCTGTTTCACAGAAAACTACTGTCAGAGACCAAGCCCCCATACTACTCTATATATGCTTTTCAGAGTATAAAGTTTCAAAACTTCATAATACAGTAGTAAACTCTCCCTTGATATCCGGTCCTCACTGGACTTTCGTGGCCCTGTACTTTCTTGATTTTCCTCCGTCCTCTCAGACTTGGCAGTCCTTCCTCCTCCCATCTCCCGCTATTTGTCCGCTTTACACAGCTTTGTCCTTGGACCCCTTTTCTTTTTTTCTACATCTTGATGAGATTACAAGTTTGGTCGATAAAGGTAATAGTACTGACGTAATGTACTTAAGTCTTCTGTAACACGTTTGACTTAGTACCACACATTTTGATTACTAAACTAAAACAATGTACAACTAACATGGCAAACATTAAATTAAATGGATTAAAAACTGGCTAACTGGTAAGTCTCAAAATGTAATTGTAAACAGGGAATAGTCATCAAGTGGGTATGTTTTCAGTGGGGTTCCATAGGGATTGGTTCTTGGCCCTATTCTATTTAACATTATCACCAATGAGCTGAAGGAAAATATAAAACCACTGATAAAGTTTGCAGATGACACTAAAATTGGGGAAAGGTAAATAAAGAAGAGTACAGGTCACTGATTCAGAGCAATCTGGAACTCTTGGTAAACTGGGTGCAAGCAAACAATGTGTGTTTTAATGCAGCTAAATGTAAATGTATACATCTAGGACGAAAGAACATAGGCTTTATAGGATGGGATACTCTAACCTGGGAAGCAGTTACTCTGAAAAAGATTTGGGGGTCATGGTCAATAATTACCTGAACATGATCACACAGTATGACGCTGTGGTCAAAAGAGCTAATGCGATTCTGGGATGCATAAACAGGGGAATCTTTGGTAGTATTAGAGAGGTTATTTTACCCATGTATTTGGTACTGGTGTGATTGGGCTGGAACACTGTGTCCAGTTCTGGTGCTCATAATTCAAGAAGAATGCCGAAAAATTGTGACTCTTCTCTGAATCCTCTACAAGAATGATTAAAGGATTGGAAACATGCCTTACAGCAGGGGTTCTCAAAATGGGGTATGTGACCCCTTCAGGGGTCACAAGGTTATTATGTGGGGGTCATGAGTGAGGAGCAGCGCCAGCCTCTCCCCGGTGAGGGGAGTAAGCTGGGCTAGACTAGTGGTGTGCAAAGTGGGAGGCATGCCAGGGGTTCTATGTAGAGCAGGGGGGAAGCGCACAAAGAAAATGTGTCAATTTTCACAACAGACTTAGTGTCCCATTACCACCATGACTTCTGCACTTCTGCTGGTGCTGCCTTCCGAGCTGGGCGGCTCTGAAAGCAGTGCTGCTAGCAGCACCACAGAAGTAAGGGTGGCAATGAGGCACTAAGTCTGCTGTGAAAAGTGATCTCTGTATGTTTGTTAATATCACTTTTCACAGCAGACTTAGCACCTCATTGCCACCCTTACTTCTGTGCTGCGCTACTGGTGGTGCTGCTTTCAGAGCTACCCAGCTCTAAAGGCAGCACCAGCAGAAGTAATGGGACACTAAGTCTGCTGTGAATAGTGATATTGACACATAGTTTCCCATTACCACTATTTACAAAAAAAATTCTGCTTTTAATAATTCAATACAAATGTGTTTGTCCTAATTTAAAAGCAGTGAAAAAAGGTAAATTCATTTTAAATAGGGTTATAAACTTGGCATTTAAAATAGTGTTAAATATAAAACATGTGTTTTTAATTTACAAGGATGTCCCACTCAGAGGCTTGCTGTGTGAAAGGGGTTGCCAATACAAAAAGTTTGAGAATCACTGCCTTACAGCAATTGAACTCTGAGTCTATCCAGCTTAATGAAGAGAAGGTTAGGGAGAGACATGACTACGCTCTGTAATTATCTATCTGGACATCAAATATTTAATAATGAGATCTTCAATCTAGCAGAGAAAGATAGAACACAATCCAATGGCTGGATGTTGAAGCTAGAAAAATTCAGACTGGAAATAAGGCATACATTTTTAATGGTAAGAGTATTTAACCATTAAACAGTTTATCAAGGGTTGTGGTGGATTCTCCATCACTGACAATTTTTAAATCAAGTTGGCCTGTGTTATACAGGAGGTCAAACTAGATGATCATAATAGTCCCTTCTGGCCTTGGAATTTATGAATCTTATCCCTGGGGGACATCCTCCATTTGCATGGCTTCAACTACCATTGCGTATTTGTGCATGAAACTCTCAATTTACCTCTCCACAGTGATCCTCTCTCTGTGTCCAGTTTGGCATATCTATCGGTCTCTTATTTGGATGGCTGGTTTCAGTCCACCAGACTGGACTGCTTGCTTTTTATATCTTCACATAAGTAACACCCACATGCAGTACAGTATGCAATTGTCCATGCCATCAATTGAAATTGCACAACATACACATTGAGCATGTACAGGCCCAAAGAATATAAAAAACCCAGTGCTGCATGCTGTTACTCACAGGACTAATATATAAAGCCTACGAATTCTATTTTTCTATCAACCACTATTAGAACTATTGGCTTTAGATATATACAAGCTATTTTGAATCCTTGGAACATGTAAAGTACTTTGTAATCAGCCAGCTATTTTGAATATCCACTGCTGGTAAAATAAATGACATTCTAACTGTAACATGTTTCCTTTAGGACAAAAAGCAAGGCTTATGTTTCGATGTCTCCCAACATGACCTTAAAAATCAGATGACTCCTTGGCAGATTTGTAGAGTTGGATTTGTCTATGTACAATGAAATTCAGTCCAGCAGTTAAAGTTTTATCAGGAGTTAAACACTGCAAGCTTTCCACAGGCATCTACTTATGAAATACCCTTTCAGGTCCTGACGACTTCAAGCATAAGTCCAATACACTTCTGTTGCATCACATTTCTTTCCATGTTTGTTGTTTCTTAAAAACATTTACATTTAAACAAGGGCATGCTCCTTCCCAGCTCATTCTTCTTCTTCTTCCTGGATTACATACTGAAGTCACAATATTGAATTTGTGATATCACTAATTAAATGCATAACAAATCCGTTATTCAATATTCATTTGATATTTCCACAGCAACACAGTGTCACAAGGATACAATACCATTCAGGACACAGCTGATAAAGCTGGCTTGTGAAGGAAAATCTTCTTATAAAAACAAGTAAGTGCAAGAATAGCAAAGAGAATACAATAAAGTAAATCTCTGCCTTCTTTCAAGTTCACACTAGTATGAAATTTTCCTTGAAATGCAAGTGCTTTCTCCTCACTGACTGAGATGGAGAAATACTTTTAAAGTGACTATGTAAAACTGACACCCTGTTACTCACACCAGATCTGCACCCTGTCTGTATTCAGGGTCAGAAAGTAAAAACATCTTTGTCAATAAAATGAACCTGATTTTATTCTCGTTAGTCCTACAGAGATAATACAGCTATATATTATATTCCTTTTCCTACATCAACAGACATATTAATAGTTCCAATTACAAGGTCAGATTCTGGGATGAACCATTACCAACTCTACATTTTTTGAACTACTGTAGTATGTATGTTGCATATCTATATCTATTTCACCTGAATATCTTCAAAAACCCTTTGAAACACATTCAACTACATGGAATGACTATAGGATTCAATGAAAGGCAACTAAAATATTTTCCCACCCACAAATAACATCAAAATAATGCCTAAAAAGGTAGTTTGCCTGGGACAGCACAAAATCAGTTCAGACCGGAAACGTATTAGAGTATTTCCAGGTAAAACCAAACAAGATGCAAATAAATCTGATCTGTCTTATAAGGCAAGATTGAAAGCCTAACTCTTTTTACCCATGCTTCTGCCCCAGAAACAGCAGGCTCTATTCTGAGAATCAACCATAAACCACAGCAGATATGAGTGCATTAAGGTCTGAACTATCCCTGACAGTTGTGTTGAGATGGAGCATTTCAGCCCAATGGCTGTTTGTCCAAAAGGAACATTTAGGATCCTTAGATGCCACAATGCATGAAGCTAGCTACTGGTTTTTGTTGTTGGTTTTTTTTTATTATAGCAGCCCTGGGAATATTCTGACACCGATGGATGAAGCAGCAGCAGATGAGAGAGGGTGTTTAAAGCTCTCTTGCCTGCCTCAAACTAGTATGGGCACACAGAAAGGACAGGATTCAGAGCCAAAATGTGGGTCTGCTGCAGTAGCTGAAGAACACCTTTTCAACACAGACAGTAGTAGTGAATCTTGTTTTCAGGGAATAACCCTATTCAGCTCATATCTCACTATGGGAGTTAAGAACACCCTGGTTTGATGTCTAAAGAGCAAAGGAAGTTACCTAAACTTCAGGAAGTTACTGAAAGGGGCTACCTGTACATTGACAGGTCAGAGTCAGGCAAAGCACATCAGAAAGGAAAACAATGTTTTCTACTCATGTTTTCAATACATTAAATTCAGTTTTCAATATGACAAATTCAAGGCTTAAGTACCTATTAATACTACAAGAAAATATGACTTATAGCAATAAATACATTTCCTTTTATTAAGGTGCTGCAAATACACCACGTAGCAAAACAACAAGAGTCAGATCTTGATATTTAAGTCAGTTGGCCAGAGCTAAGTTACAATAGGGCTGATTGAGACTCTGGAGAATGAAGGTGCAAAAGAGGATTTTTTTCCCCTTCATGTCTGATTTATTGAAGACTGTATTGATTTAATGTAATATATTCAAAACAACAACATTTACAATACAACAAAGAAAAAATAATCTGGAGAATGAAAGCATATATTACCTCTAAGCGCTGTATTCTTCCCTTGAAGAACATAAACAAAGAAGAATTTGGATAAGCAGCTTCTTTTTTCAGAAGAATCTCCTTAGCCTCTTTCAGTCCTGCCTTGTTATCGCTGCCGTCCAAAGCAAAAAAGGGGCGAACTACTGTGTGGTACCACAACAAAGCTAATCTGAAAGACAACACAGAAAGAACGATTACAGTTTGTTTACAGCAGATGAGTTCTATTATAGAGGCACTGACAAAAGATGCAGAGCACAATTCTTCTCTTGCTTGCCCTGACTTTAAGTCAGTGTCCTTCATTGCCTTAAATTGATTACTTCAAAAGTACACCAGAGTATACGAAAGTAGAATTAGGCTCACAATTTCCAAAGCATTAGATGAGTAGGGTTTTTACAATTTCTAGAACTAAGAGCTGGATAACTTTTTAAAATAATTAAGCTCGTAAAAACACCATAAAACAAATAACAATTGAAGATTGAGGGGAAAGGGGAGGGATATTGAACCTGCTTTTCCAAAGTGTTGACAAATAAATGACCGAGATCAGACTTAATGTGGGGGAAGAGCAGGGCCTGCCTGCTTCCTGGGACAATTGTTGCAGAAAACACCAAGAAGGGATGGTATTCTCAATTTTCCCACAATATAGATTATATCAAACTGACTAATGAATTAATCTTCAGGGCATATTAAAACTGATTATCAGATCAGAACTCTCCAAGCAGAAAGGATTTAACACTGCATTCCACACTTATTGCAGTGGTGCACTGTAGTTCCTAGGCAAACCCAGGAGTGAAGGTATGAACTTTGTGGCACTGAATAGTAGAAAGACCTTCATAAAGGGCAGTAAATTGAGACTGGGTGAAAGATAAGACACAAAAAATACCAGAATGCAGCATAAAGAGTCAGGAAATCTTTTTATATGAGGGATGCCCCTCAAAAGGCCAATATATTGAGGTTTTTAGGATATCCTTTAAAGTACTGTTTTAAGCTCAATAATTTCTCCCTTTTCATAGGAACTATTCGATGATATATATAAAAGGCTTTGGAGAATAAAATCACCAACACAATCTGAAGGCACGTATTTAAAAAAAGATCTCATTATAATATATGATCAATTTAATAAACAATGGCATGTTAAGCAACAATTTGAAAGTTTTTTACCTGCTGATGTTTCCTTTAAAGCAACAAGCTTTTATTTTATTTTTTGTTTCTTTGTAGTTCACTAACTTTCACTACTAAGTTATTTACCAAAGAATTTCAATATAGCTACTCACGTAGCTAAAGGGGCCTTCATGTCCTTACTTTCACTTGCATACATCAGTGATGAAAGCCCCTGTAGGCGGTCTCCAGGAAAACCCAGCAGGTTGATGATTTTGAGCAGGTTTGGGGGCACCATGGATATGCAAAGATGAAAAAGTCCATATCCAAAGCTAACAGCACCTTTCAGTCTGTTTAGCGAATCCTCCGTTACACCTTCTGCAGCAATATGATTATCATTTGCAGCATCAGAAGTCAAGGATTCCTGAGTTATCTTCTTTTGATATACTTCCTGAAGTGTATTAATGTCCACGTAGCATTTATTGTAAATTTTCCAGGCTTTTCGAAGGATCCACCCACCTTTTATGTATGCTGACAACAGAAAGAAAATATATCTCAAGGGTTTATTCCAGATACAAAAACTAAAAAAAAAAAAGTCATAAATGGTTTTTCATAGAATGACAAATACTATATTGCAATTTCTATTTAAGCTGATTTCACTTCATGACTACAAAAAAGTTCTGCAGGATTTTGCAGCAATGGACATTCTGTTACCTGGAGATTATCTAATTAAAAAGGCAAATTTAAAAGGAAAAGTTTTCAAATAGCAATAATCACACCTCGGATTAACCTCATTAGTTATGATACTGCCTATCACATATTTTTGATCTAAAACCTGATTTGATTTGTAAAATCTAGGGAATATCTTTAATAGTAACAATACGATGAATTTATACCGTGCTTTTTAGCCAAAGATCTTAAAAACAATTTATAGCACAAAGTTACTACTACCTGTAGTAGGCAGACAACAAGGATGATGCAGATGAACAGAGAAATAAACAAAGTAAACAATGCTGGCTTCTGCAACTTTACAAACACATGGTGTGGAGTAGGATGAACACAGTGCCTGGCGCATGGAAAGTAGCAAAAAAAAAAAAAAAACCACCACCAAAGGAAAAATGTTTAATTTTAACTCCAAGTGTCTTTGAAAGAGAATGGGGAAAAAATAACCAAAACCTTATCTGGAGTAGATTACAGTGTTTTTTAAATAAGGTAGATATATTTTTTCATACAAACTGTATTCAAAATTGTTTTACACAGTTAAACAGTGACTCATAGGAGAAGAAAATGAAAAAGGTATGAAAGAAGAGGAACATGAAGTACTTTCCACAGATTTGAAATGAGAGCTAGACCTGCCGAGGAGACATATGGGAAGTGTGTTTCAGACAGCAGAAGATGCAGGGAAGTGTCTAATACCGAAAGTGGGGAGCTTGTATGAATGGACAGAGAAGAGACAAGTCCTCAACAAGTAACAGGGAGGACACAGGCAGGTTGCAGCCTGTGCATGGACAAGCATAATAGTTTTGAACTTGAGTTGTTTGAGGAAGGATGTGAGGTTACACCACCAGTCTTTGTAAGTGTGAGAAAGTAGGCAATGGCCCATTGCATGTCTGAAGAGTTGAAGTGATATGATAATGGAGATGCAGTGGCAAAGTGGGAGGAAATGTAGGCACGGATGTATGTGGGTACTGTTGTCGGCACAGGGATAAGCAGATTTTTAGACACAAATTTAGTGTCCAGGTTGAGATGAATTTTACAGAGTGTAAAGACAAATGGGGGCCTGAGACAGGAAGGAATATGGAGACCAATCTACTTTCTCTGCATATTTGTATATTATTGTATTGCTCTTCACAAAAGAACTCCCTACACTTACAAAAGGAAGTAGAGGCGAAGGAATTGTGAAAGAGGATTTTCAACTAGCCCAATCTCTTTTAGACACTGGATGTATGAAATGGAAATGAAGCCACAAGCTTACTTCAGACTATACATGGAGACCTAATTGCACAATCATAGTATTAAAAATTATGTTTGGACTCTCCAGAAGAAGCCATGTGCAGAGAGAGGAATAACCTATATTGGGTACTGGGAGAGGGAAGGGAAGACTACTATAACACTAGGGAATGTCCAAAGCTAGCCTGGATGGAGAGTAATGGAATTTTCAGTCAGTGGGCTTTACAGCTGAAGTAACAATAAATCAACATTCTGTATACAGCTCTGTAAGAAATTGCAGGAGAGCAGCATATTAAAGGTGAAATTAATTTTTTTTTTTATTTCCAAGACAAACTACAGAGTTCTGACTCTATTCTGTCACCATTGATATTATCAGCACCATACACAAGGCAGAATACTGCATTCCCTACATTGTTTTAGGTATTGGTGACACCATGAGCTGTAGCAAGGGAAACAGATCTGTGAGGGCCTGACCTTAACAGGTAAATAAAGGAAGATCTGGTTTTTAAATAAAGTATTTGTAAACTGTAATTCTATTATACTGAAAGTGAACTGACGTGCTCTTTTGAAATAAATATAAAAATAGTTTAATTGAGATCAGATTTCTCATCCCCCATTGCTTTGCTCAGCAGAGCACCCCAAGACTGCAACAGGCCTCCTGGAGTTAAACTTTTTGATTGTGTGTGTTGCAAATGAATTTTTATTTTTTTTTATTATTTCAACAGGAAAAATTAAGCTATTTATTGCAATAAAATATTCCAACCATAACCATGATTCAGCTATATTGCAAGGCTAATGTTATTTCAATTCTCTAATTAGGCCACTTTTTTGCTGCATAGAATATTCAGCAGTTATGTGGTTCACCACAGTACAAGTGCTTATACAATTCTGTACAGCAATGCAGTAGGGATAGAGCAACGGGAAACAAACCAACCAACCACATTTCACTCATCCCCACAGACTGTGTTTCAGTTGGTGCCTTTGATAAGATCACTGCATCCCTGATGTGTGCATTGCAGAACTTCATCCTTCCTGCTTACCAAAGTACAATACTTTGAAAATTTTCTGACAAAAACAGCACATCTCATGATATGGTATACTGAGATATGTTAAAATCATAAATCTGAGCCTTTATTTATTCATAATGTGGATTACTTAACTCTTTGAGATAACACTTGAGTTGAGAGTTCCTGACATTAATTGCTAATGGATTACCTGTGCTATGACTGCAGTGATTAATTCAAGAAGTTTAAATCCCTGCAGCAATGTTAAGTGCACCTAGGTAACAGTCCAATAAAGATCAGATTTGTTTTATAAATGTAGTAAGATGAAAATAGCTACAGTATGTGTGGGAGAGAAACATTAGCCCAATGAGCTACTAAAAGGCAAATTGTTCATAAGCTTGTGTGTTTTCATACAGCTGCCTGTCAAACTGTTCAGCAAAAAGTCAATGATTTTCTACCCATCAATTGAGAACCAAGCAATTTACACATGAAGATTTTGTCTCAATAATTTGGTTCTCTCGCTATACAAAAATCTAGACATCATGCCATAAAAACTAAGTATGTATATAAAAACAAAAAGTTAATCTGGCCAAAAGCTGGATTTCTAAAATGATTAATGGGTGATAGACTCAACTGTTCAGCAAGTTCACTCTCACATTGCTACTGACAAGAAACTGGAGGATCGCAGAGACGGTCCTTAGCCTCAGAGGAGGGTAGTTAAAGATTTCAAGTGAACTGTTCCTGAGTGGATAGACCCAGAAGGGCTGTAAGGCCTGTTTCTGTCCTGAGTTGTTACTGCTGCTTCCTCAGCATTCTCCACAGCAGACCAGAGGAGGAAAGGACACTGACTGCTCTCTCGGCTTTTGGGTCAGATGCTGTAATGCAGTTATGGTATAAATTCTGAAAGGAGGGAAGATTTCAAGGGGAAAATAATGAGCAAAAAGAGTGAGTGAAAGCCATATACTACCCACTTGGAGTGCCTAGAAATCCTAAATGACAGCTTATTGGTATGCAGTGTTGTTGTATCCATGTCGGTACCAGGATATTAGACAGATACGGTGGGTGATACAATATCTTTTACTGGACCAACTTCTGTTGGTGAGAGACAAGCTTTCGAGTTCACACAGACCCAAGAAGAAGAGAGCTTGTAGACTTGAAAGCTTCTCTCTCACACCCACAGAGGTTGATCCAATAAAATATATTACCTTTTGTCTCATCTTATTGGTACAGCAGACAATAGTCCCTTAGTTTATATATCTTATCTAGAACCAAGCAAATTGCAGAAATACTAGTTTTGAAAAATAGGGATTTCCATAACAGAAGGTCCCATGTTCTCAACCAATGATATTTACATTATTTTAATGGTAATCTGGATATTACTTCTTGGATTTTCTTCAGCAGCCCTCCCTCAGTCTTTGTTGACATAAGTGAATACTTGGAAGCATGCTCAGTTAGCACATGATCTGGATCATCTTCTGTATAAATTAATGGGGGCAGGAATGTCTTTCTATAATGCAAGAGATCAAGCAATGCAATGAAATCTGGAAACAGTTTACCAGCTGAGACAAGAAGAGGTTTGTATTCCCTAAATCAGGATTAATTTCTGTGGCAAGCAAGCACCTGAAACGGTCGTGCTCCATGTTTTAATGAATAGAGTCTTTAGCACATTAGAAGTTTACACTGTTTAGTCAGCTTTTCCATCTTTAGCACTAGACTTGTTAATTCAAAACCACTTCGGTCAGCAATTTCTTCCTATCTCCCCCATTTCCTGAATAGGATTGCGAGCAACTGTATGAGTGTGGGAGACGTAAGCCTGTTCCCATTACCTGGGCTTTGCGGGAGAGAATTTTCTCATACAGTTTCAGCCAGTACAACTTAGATGCACAAGGCACCTATACATCTTTGCAATGATTCCTGAGGTGCCTCTAGGAGGATATGCAAAGTATTCTCACGTATATATAAGGGAGAACCAGCAGAATGTTGGGTATTGGTATAACAAAAGGCAGAAAGCCCTAATTTATACAAATCAAATATACATTATTTAAAGGCCCTACTATATATGTATGCATATTTATGTACAAAGATATCATAAATATCTTTAATCCTAAATACAAATTTAAAATGTCTCATTTTTACACTACTGAGACCCAACTTTTAAACCTAGCAAAAACTGGCAAAGAACCCACAAATATACCCTTTCACCTGCAAAACCTTCTATTTCCATATGCAAATAAATAATTGCACATAATATTGGTGCATGCTCGCATACCAAATCCATGTGAACAAATATAAGTTGTTAGGGTACAATGGCTGCACATTTTGCAGACACATTCAGTTTTGAAAAATCTAATCCCTCATTTCAAATGCAATGTCTCTCTTTCACACAAAGCAACCATCTTTATCAATGTGGGTACCGGTAATCATTTTCACACTTTAGAGATCAGAAGTTAATACTCACTCTACATGCCAATGAAAAAAAAAAAAAAAAAGCTAAAATATTATTATTATAGTCACACCACACCTGACAATTCCTGTTTTACAAAACAAAGCACAGCCAGGTAAACTTGACAGTCTGCTACAATTATCTGTCTCTGTAGTCGATCCATCATGGATGGTGCAGATTTTCGGCCATCAGCCTGTTTGAAATATACAAAAGCAGGGTGTAAAAGAAATTATTTTAATTTCAAACTAAACTCCTATAATCTGTGCAATATTTATTAAACCACATAATTTATATTGTATAAATCTTTCAATTTTGACTGTTGGTACACAGGCAACCTTGATTTTCCAGCAAGTTAAACATATTCTGTATGGGAACTGTAATAATCCACAGTGAGCATACTAAATTATATGGAAAAATATTTATTTTAGAACTTGATTAGTGTATAATCAACACACATAGCAATATTTGCCTGGCTTAGTATAGCCATTTCCTGTAGTTCCCCCCTTCTCCCCCCACACACAAAAGTGCTTAACTGTATTACCTTAAATAGTCTGAAAAATTAATGCACAGGATATAAACACTAGTTTTAGAATTTCTAAATTAACTTCAACCATGTTATTTATTCAAAATTACACTTAAAATAAACATTATGAATTCTATCATCGATATCAGATTTCCTCAGTGTTGAAAAGCACATCTAAAGAGAGTACCAAATTTCATTTCATTCAAAAGTTCCCTATTTAGACCTACTGTTTAATTTATTATAGTGCCATAGCTGTCGATGAGCTTTTGGAAAGAAATTTATATTAAACAAAAACAAGACCAAGATCCTTGTCCTTGAGAGACTTCTCAGGTAAACACCGATGTTTTGTTGTAAAAGATACCAGAGGAAGTTTTTGTTACTCTGCACATACATTACGATATAGAAAGGCAGTAAGCATGCATAATACTTTATTTACTGATTTATGCATACATAAAAGTGCAGTTACTCTCATAGTCACTAGAGATGCAATGGCTAGGTGATGAACGAGGAGACTTGGGCCTGGCAGTCCTTCGTCCTTGAAAATCTTTCCAATTACCAGATGGCAAGATAGCATACCCTCTAAAGCACATAGATCTTTTACTTTGTATGAACACGGCTAACCACCCTTTTTCTGCAGAACCCTCAACTTTTCAACTTGACATGTGAAGAGTTATTTTATACAAATCTGAAAAAAAACGGTTACCTACCTTTTGTACCTGTTGTTCTTCGACATGTGTTGCTCATGTCCATTCCATTCTAGGTGTGCATGCCCTTGTGCATGGTGGGAGATTTTTGCCTTAGCGGTATCTGTAGGGACAGCTGTGGCGCACCCTTGAGTGCTGCGCTCATGCATCAGTACATCAGGCACTGCCGGCCATATGCCCTCTCAGTTCCTTCCTACCGGCAACTCTGACAGAAGGGCAGGATGGCAGGTAATGGAATGGACATGAGCAACACATCTCGAAGAACAACAGTTACAAAAGATAAGTAACTGTTTTTTCTTCGAGTGCTTGCTCATGTTGATTCCATTCTAGCTGACTCACAAACAGTGTCAACGGAGGTAGGCTCAGAGTTCATGGTCTTGCAGCACTGCTCTGCCAAAGCCAGTGTCATCTCGAGCTTGCTGGTAAGTGCATAATGAGATGCGAACATGTCTGCCACCGCAACGAACAACTGCGTTGACTTATGGAACAGTTTTGTTTTATCTATGTAGAAGGCCAGCGCCCTCCTAAAGTCCAGGGTGCGTAGCCAGCTCTCCTCATCTGACGTACGGGGCTTTGGAAAGAAGATGGGTAAGTATATGTCCTGCCCAGTATGAAACTGGGAGATGACCTTGGGCAGAAACAATGGATGCAGTTGCAGCTGTATTTCATCCTTGTAGAAGATTTTATAGGGCAGTTCCGAAATAAGCGCCCTGATCTCTGGCACCCTGAGGGCTGACATTATCGCAACCAGGAATGAAACCTTCCAAGAGAGAAGTAGGAGAGAGCAGGAAGCCAGAGGCTCGAAGGGAGGCCCCATGAGCCGCGATAGCATGAGATTCAGGTCACAGGGAGGGACGGGATCCAGGATGTGTGGGTAGAGACACTCCAGACCTTTCAAAATCTGGCCCATGTCATGAGAGAAGATCAAACTGCCTTGGAATGGAGGATGGAAAGCTGAGATAGTGGCCAGGTGGACCTTGATCAATGACAGGGACAAACCTTAGAGTTGGAGGCGCAGCGAGGCCTGTGCAGCCTGGATATGCTGTTCCGAGACCCAGCATGTGAACCTTTTCCACTTGACCAGGTAAGTCACTCTGGTGGAGGGTTTCCTCCTACTCAGCAAGACTTGCCGAACACTCCCGTTTTCCCGTGTTTAGCAATGCAGAAGCCATTCTGTCAATTACAGCACCTCCAAGTTCTGGTGCAGAAGGCTGCTGTGGTTTTGGGACAGCAAATCCAGCCAGCGGGACAGCTATTGAAAGGTCCAGCAGCATGCCGAACCAGTGCTGGCAAGGCCAGGCGGGGGCTATTAGGATAATCTTCGCCCTGTCCTGCTTCATATTCACAAGGATCCTGTGAAGGGACAGCACTGGCAGGAAGGCATACATCAGAGCCCCCAACCACATGTTCTGTTCATTCTAGGGGATGGATGGAGCCCCTGTCCATCCCCCAGAATGAACAGAACACATGGCATTTCCTGTTCTGCCTGGATGCGAACAGGTCCACCTGGAGAGTCCCCCAGCTCTGGAAGATTATGCTGACTGCCTCCGGATGGAGCGACCACTCGTGGAGAGACAAAAAGGTCCTGCTGAGGTGATTTGCTAAGAGGTTCTTGGTTCCAGGCAGGTGTGCGCCTACCAGATAAATGGTATGCCGCATGCAAAAATACCAAAGGCCGAGAGCTTTTTGGCAAAGGGCCAACAACCTGGCTCCGCACTACCTGTTGATGTAATACATTGCAGCAGTATTGTCCATCAGGACTGCAGCACCTTGCCGTTCAGGTGGGGCAAGAAAGCCTGGCAGACCAGGCGAACCGCTCTGAGCTCCCTGATGTTGATATGAGGGCCAGATTATCCCGCAACCAGCGGCCCTGGGTGCTTAGCTTGCCCAGATAGACTCCCCAACCCAGGTCCAAAGCATTGGAGACCAGGGTCAACGATGGGGACAGGGCCGCGAAGGGAACTCCCTTCAACACTGACCCAGGGTCCCACCACCAATCCAGGGACAACCGGATGTGATCCGGCACCCTGACTACCCAGTCTAGGTTGTGCCTGTTGGGGATGCAGACTGACACCAGCCATGCTTTCAGAGGCTGAAGATGGAGCTGGGCATGACTGACCATGTATATGCATGCGGCCATGTGGCCCAACAACCGCAGACAGTGAACCGTGGTTACCGCGTGATTTTTCACATGGGAGATCAGGTCCGACATGGCCCGAAAACACACTTCCAGAAGAAAGGCTCTGGCTCGTGTGGAGTTGAGAACTGCCCCAATGAACTCTATTCACTGGACTGGCACTAAGGTGGATTTTTTCTTGTTTATTAACAGGCTCAAGTCACAACAGGTGGAACGCACCAGATCAAGGCTCCTCTGCACTTGTTCCTGAGACCTGCCCTTGATGAGCCAGTTGTCAAGATATGGGAAGACCTGGACCCCTCAACGTCTCAGATAAGCAGCTACTGGCACCATACATTTTGTGAACACCCTCAGGGCCGAAGAGAGGCCAAAGGGCAGCACCGTGAATTGAAAATATCCCCCCACTATGAAACGAAGGAAACGCCTATGACCTTCGAATATGGAACTAAGCATCCTTCAAGTCGAGGGCGGTGTACCAGTCTCCCGGATCCAGGGAAAGGCTGATGTAGGCCAGGGAGACCATGCGAAACTTCAACTTTCTGAGAGACTTGTTGAGGCGACGCAGGTCTAGAATGGGTTTGAGGCCCCCTTTTGCTTTCGGGATTAAAAAATTGCAGGGTTAGAACCCCTTTCCTTTCATGTCCTGAGGGACCTCCTGCATTGCCCGCAGGTGCAGGAGGTTCTTGACCTCTTGAATGAGAAGTTGCTTGTGAGAAGGGTCCCTGAAGAGGGATAGGGAAGAACAGGGATGGGAGAGGGGGCGGCCAAAAATTGTATGGTATAGCCCTGAGATACTACATTCACCTCGGACCTCTGGGTGCTGGCCCACGACCAGACCAAACAGAAGGTATGAAGACGGTCAAGGAAAGGACAAGGTGGATACAGGGAGTCAACTGGGATGTCACTCTCGAGCACACCTTCAAAATGAGCGCTTCTGGTCCCCAGGATGCTTTGCCGGGCTGGGTTGTGTGGGTGAGTGGGAGGAGAAAGGGCAGCAATGACTAAAGCTCGTGTCTCTATCCCTTCTCCTTGCAGACTCTTGACGAGGCTGCCAAGGCCTTGGCCAGCCGAAACTGCTTCCTTGCAGACTGTGGGGTGTGCACATACTCAGCGAGCAAAGGGTGGCACAAGTGACCTTTAACCCACGCAGCCTTGTGTCAGTCTACTCCACAAAGAGCCCATTCCCATTGAATGGGAGATCCACATGTCTTGGGATAGGCCGGCAGTCTGAAGCCAGGAACTGCGCCTCATGACTACCTCCGAAGTGGCCACCCTAGCCACCGAGTCCACTGCTTCCCATGCCATATGGAGGGAGCACCTTGCTACTGAGGTACCCTCCTCCACCAGGGTGCTGAATTCCTAGGCCAAACCTTGAGGGAGGAACTCCTTGAACTTATGGAAGGAGTCCCATAAGTTAAAATTGTACCTGCTCAAGAGGGCCTGGTGGTTTGCCACCCAGAACTGCAGGCTGGCTGTCGAATAAAATTTTCTTCCAAAAAGGTCCAGTCTTTTGGCCTCTTTATTTTTGGGAGTTGAACTGCTGTGCCCCTGCTTGTCCTTCTTGTTGGCAACAGAGATGACCAGGGAGCCCGGTATTATTTGAACCCTTTGGCCGGGAGAAAGTACTTCTTTTCTGCCCTTTTGGAGGTGGGAGGGATGGGCGACGGGGTTTGCCAGAGGGCCTTGGCAATTTTCAGGACCCAGTCACGCACTGGTAGTGCAACACAGGCAGATGCCAAGAGCACATTGAACAATGTGTCCGCCTGCTCAGACATCATCTTCACCTCTAGGCCCAAGTTCTCAGCCACCCATCAAAGCAGGGCCTGGTGTTCTTTAAAATCATCTGGCAGGCTGGACCTCGAGAGTCCCACGACCGCCTCATCAATGGATGAGGACAACAACTGTACTACTGGGGAGCCCCCATGGCATCATCCCCCACAGGGGAAGGGGGTTTTGGGGTGGGCGCTGTTTCCTCTGCCCTGACCTCTGAGCGTGCTTCATTCACCGAGTCCAGTGCCGTCAACTGTTGCTCCAAGGTGGCATCGTTATCACTGGCATGCCCCATGCACTCCAATAATGCCACTGGCCATGCTGCCAAGGCAGCGCTGTAGATGTCGACATGGTCTCAGGTGTCCAATCGTGCCAGTGGAGTCTCAGCGAGGGGTTAAACTGCCCTTTCGTGCCAGAGGAATACCCTTTTGGTGACCACGGTAGGGCTGTCGACACCTGCGCCTGCCTGCTAACCATCGCCACCAGAGACCGGTGCTTAGAGAAGGATCAGTGCCGGTGTCATGGGGACCAGTGCTGGAGCCACTAGTATCACGAGAGTAGTGCTCCCATGGGGCAGGAGACAGAGAGCTGCGCCGAGAGGATGACCGGCGGAGGGTGAACGGTGCCGGTGGTACAGAGACCAGCGCCTCCCCCTAGGTGATCTGCGTCAAGATGGCGGGGACTGCAAACGTGGCGCTGGTGACTGAGGGCGAGCCCAAGAGGATCTGGGCTGTGACATCAGAGATCTGTGGTGCGGAGATAGAGAGCTCTGCCTTGGCTCAGGGGATCAGTGGTGCTCCACTGCCTCCTGGGGGGTCTTGAGGCTGGCCTGCCCTTGTAGGGAGCCATTGCTGCCTCCTGGGGCACGCATGGTGCCAGTGGCACAGGCGGAGACCACTGCTCTCTCAGCGTTGTGGGAGCTTGGGAAGGTGTCTATGTCGCCACAAGTTTGCATCCCCCACCGCTCCTGGGAGTCAGAGGTGGATCCTTTAAGGGGGTAAGGGCCCTGACTGGGAGGAACATCCACATGGCTCCGGAGTGGCCGGGCGGCAAAAAGTGTGTCCTTTGCCCAATGCCCCACGTCCTTTCTTGCCCAATGCTGGGGAGCCATGCTTCTTAGTTCTCTTTCTGGGCACTGGGGATGAGAAGTGGTGCTGCGTGCAGCCCGGTGCTGGGGGTGAGCTATGCACGGAGACCGAGGTAGTAGGACTCAAGTCTTGGCGGGATGGCTTGGAAGCCGGACAGAGGGCAGACTCCATGAGGAGAGCCCTCAAACGAATATCCTGCTCTTTCTGAGTCCTGGGTCAAAAATTTTTACAGATACAACACTCATCCTTCACATCTGATTCCCCCAAGCACTTGAGGCAGCTGCTGTGGGGGTCACTTTCAGACATAGTCCTGTTACAGTCCATGCAGGGCTTAAACCCTGGAGACCGGGGCATGCCCCGCTTGGGGCGAAGTCCCCAATGGGACTCTAACTTCTAACTACACTTAATAACACTAATTACTATAAACAACTATTTACAAGGCCCTAACGCTCAAAGTCTGGAGACACGAAACCACTAGCCTTTGCTATGCAAGGAAAGGTGCTCCGACTAACCACCATAGGCGGTAAGAAGGACTGAGAGGGCGTACGGCCGGCGGTGCCTGATACACAGATGCATGAGCGTGGCACTCAAGGAAGTGCCACAGCCAACCCTATGGATACCACTAAGGCAAAAATCTCCAATGACCACGCACGTGGGCGCACGCACACCTAGAATGGAATCGACATGAGCAAGCACTCAAAGAAGAAGTTATGCCATTAGACAAGTTCAGGTAATGATAAAGCACCTCCACAGGTGCATCTTGGGAAGAATATATTATGGAGTTACAGAAAATCACACAAGATTACTACTTCTGAGATTCAACTAGGCCCACTAAAGGCAGAAAAAAGCAGATTTTCTTTTAACTACATATTGTAGGTAAAGCTGCTCGTTTTGGCTGGTGAAATTCCTTGCTCAGTTTCTTACAGGAATGTATTTCTCTTAAATAACTTTTGGGTTAAGATGTTCAGTTTATTTACATTGAAACCTTTCTGCATACTACACTGTCCACAAAGGCGTTGAAACAGATACCTTCTCTAGTTAGATAATGTGAAATTACAAGAATTTGAAAATTCATCTCTTTTCCATTTAGGGCCTGATTCTGCTCTCTCAGTAGTGTAAATCAGGAGTAACAACACTGAAATCCCTTCTCTGTCACTGATCTATTATATGACCTTGGACAAATCACTTCACATTTCTGTGCCTGTTTCCTCCTCGCCTTTTGTCGATTTAGATGGTAAAGGGACCCCTTAGTGCCAACTGGCAGAGGGCATAAGGGGTGGTGCATAAGGGTCTGATGTCTATATAATAATGCACCAAAGGGTGGCATGTGAAGTCTCTACCAATAGCCAGTAACACACTGGACACCCTAATCATTGCAAAGTGCATGCACAGACATTATTTAAGGAATTAGGTATCTATACTGAAAACTATGTTCTTAAGGTGTGGGAGTTAAGATAGGTCTCTAGAAGGTGATAAACAGGTTCTGTTCAGGTGGGGGGTAGTAAACATTTCTCTCTCTAGCTGGTCACATGAAAGATCTAAAGGAAAAAAACAAACACAGGGTGTCCTGTTTATGAGTAAGGGCAATGGTTTTGGGGGGTATAACTGGGGGTACTGCAGTACACCCCAGGCCCTTCATTGAGATGAATTATCAGCGTGTTCTGTCTTATGAAAGAGGGTCAGATCCAACCTGGCTAGAAAATACTGGAAAGACTAAGTGAGCTAAACTTTCATTAGACAAGATGGTATCTTGTTAATTAAATCTAGGCTCTAGAAGACATTAGAATTTAATTTTATATGTAAGCATTTGTTTCCAATACTTTCACTTGCTACTTCTAGAATCTCTACTCTTTGTTAAATACATTTTTACTAAACATATTTAAGTGCTGTGTGTTAAGTGGAGCGGTGATCCTCAGGTGAAACTGGTAAACTGGTATGTACTGTTCCTTTGACAGCAGTGAATTTGTGAATTCTGTGAACCAGTGGTAGACACTCCAAGGAGATGCTCCGGGAGCTCAAGGGTTGGAATCTGCCTATCTGTAGAGAGAGAGAGAGAGCAGGGCTTGCATAGGCCTAGCGTGCTGGTGTTGCCTGTGGTCAGTGGGGATGGAGAGCTGACGCCTGGGAGGCACAGACAAACCTTCCTCATGCTAACTGCAGGCAGTACTGAAGTGCCTCACAACCCTGGCTACCCCTGGGAAGCATCACAAGATATTACTATGTATATAAACTAAACAAATAATTATCCGGAGTAATCAGACTGCATGCTTCCTGAAAGAAATTCAGCAGATGGTCGGTCCCTTGAAGAGTATATGTTAAGAGGAAAAATATTTCTTTGCATCAATCACAGCTCTTCTGTAGAGTCACACATTCCTTGTACAAAATAAAATAAAATAAATAAATTAAAAAATCAGACTCCAGGTGGCTCCTTAGATAACTCCATCTCAACACAGCCCAACTAATTCAATTCCTAGAGCTCACCATTAAACCCCAATGGCATCCAGACACCAAAATCACCAGGTTTCAGTGAGGAACCAGAGTCAAGAGCCTTCTCTAACAGCTGATAAAAGCATTTGGTAACCGGACAGATACACCAGTTGGGAGGGTAGACCAGGTGTGCCTCATCAGCAGAGACCACCACAAAAATTTGTGAGGTTATGACTAAACTCTGTCTGTGATGCTAATACAGGTATGGGATAGCCTCTGCATTGAAATATTCAGAATATCTAACCCAGCAAAACACAACCATATGGGTGGCCTTACGGGAGCTGTCCTCAACTCTGGGTAAATCTCTCTCTCAAATTTCTAAAATGCCCATCAGTGTGGTAACTAGCCTCTTTAAACCTAGAAATTCCATATGCCAGCCCATCTGAGCTGACACGGTCATGCAAATTGAAATTTTCAAGAACAACAAACCACAAGGATTCCCAACAGCGGTTCTGACATCAACTCAGCTATGAAAACCCCTCTTGAATGCCAAAAAGAAAAGGAAAGGTAGAAGAAAGTTTTCACAAACGGTTGCACACAGTACACAATAGCTAATATTTTACAGATGCTCCACTTACATTCCTTTTAATTTTATTCTTGATTGTTTCTATAACTCCAGCTTCTTCACTCTCACACAGTTTTTCTGTGGCTTTTAAATCATCGCAAGCCAACTGCATTTTCTCTTCTTCAAATGTCATCATGGCATTCTTTCAAAAATAAAATGCAAAAGATTTGAATAACAAAACAACAAGAAAATTTACATCAGCTATTGGTGCAGTAACTATAGACAAAAACTAAATAAGTTTCTTTAAAAAACATTTGAGGATTAAATTGCTACTCGAGACTCATGTTGTGTATATACACAGCTAGATATATATACACCCCTTGCCCAACCGCATTTAAGTGTCCCTCACTAAAATGTCAAGAGTCTGAAATCAGAACTTATTAGCTGACTCTGTTTCTCTCAACAAAACTGAATGTTTAATATACAGTTGAACTGAAAATACCGTCATATTACATTAGCTGAAAAATGAATTACATTACATAAATTCACTTTCAATTACTGTTATGCAAGATTCAATTTGTGTCTGCGCACATACTGTTTTATATAATTTATTCACGTAAATAACATTCCTCAAAGTCAAGAACAAATAAAACCCACTGCAGTATGAGTGATAATGAGCAGAATCCCTATACTTCTTGTTAAAAAAAAAAAAAAAATCATTTCAGCTTCCATTTAACCTAGCTAAAAGAGGGTCTCAGGATAACTGACTTCTTTTTCTGATGCTTTTGTCTAATGGAAATACTGGATGACATAGGCATGCGAAGTGCTGTGGCTATCTTTAGAACAGTAACTAAGCAAAAGCTTTTCAAGGTACAATGATGCTGTACTGTGCTGTTATACTGGTTCAGTAAATCAACTCAGATGAGCAAGCCTAAGAGATTTTCATCACGTTGGCCTAAGGCAAGAGGAAAAAATCCTCCTATATAATATGACTTTCCAAGTCATGCAGTCCACAGACTGAGGTGTTTAAAATTAATTTAATGTACAAAAAAGCACTTCTGGAATATTATAAAATTATCTTTTTTTTAAATTTTACTATTCTATATATGGTTGCACTTTAGGATTAAGCAGGCAAGTCACAATAAGGTCAACTTAAAAACGAGGTTCAAATACTTTCTTATATACTATTAAATATGCTTTTAGATCAGCAGCTCATTTTCATCCCTTTTCTCTCTTCTTCCATTTACGATGTATTTAACACATTTTCATAAATGTGACTGATCACACATTAATAACCTTTAGTCTATTAGCGTTCTTAGTCCTCAAATAAATTTGTACCCTTTTTGAAGGTGCAGAGGTAAGATGTTTTCACATGAAGCCCACCAGTTTTATTCTAAAATAATGATAAATGAGACTTAGAAATTAACAGTTTATTATAGGACAAAACTGAATTTATGAATTTCATTTTAATAATTCTTTTTTCAGTAAAGCAAGATAATCAGTCTTTGGCTTTTGCTTTTAATGGAACATGTCAATATTTAATAAATTTGAGATGTTGAATTTATAGAACCCTTTACTCCCAATTAAAACCACATAAAAGAGCAAAACAAGTTAAGATTCCATGTATGCAATGTAATGAGTTATGCATGTTTTATAACTACATTAATTTTAATATTCTAAAAGAGTTGAGCTTAACAGGAAAACACACACACACACACAAGGAAATTAACAATGATACAAACAGTGAGATGAATTCTCTCTGCTCGATTTGTTCACCCACTTACCAGAAAACTGACAAAACTGGCCCCAAAACTCATTAATGGACTGTGGTTTCTGTAAAAAAAAAAAAGTAGTTATCAAATGTACACATATAGTTTACTATAACAAGCACCTATAGAAAATATCTGATGTCAAATAAGAGTTGTGTGTCTGGGAATAAATCTGCTTCATTAGACCAAATTCTGAACTCAAAAAGGTTTTTCAATCAGTCACTATACCCTCCTGAAAACAAAATCAGGAAGCCAAAAGTTAAGCCCCTTGTACCAACAGGTCAGCATATTCTTTCAAAAAAATATTTTTGATGGGATTTTCAATACTCATCTAAAATTAAACTTATCAGGGAGTATGTTTAAAAAAGAAAAAAACTTATTGTCAAAACATATCTAGTATTGATTAAATGACATGAAAAACTACATAAGCCTGATGTACTCAAATGCACATCTTTTTAGTGGTTGCTGGGACAATACTCTATTATAAACTTGTCCTGGCAGATAACTGTTAATTGATTCCATTAAAAGAAGATTTTTTTTATTTGTTTTTCATTGATTTATGCAAGATGATAGGGTGAAAAAAGTGGGTACATGATACTCTCCAGGGAAAAAGCCACAAGATGGAAAGAACTCAACATAATTCTCTGTGGATTTGAGTCACCTCTGCTAGTACACGAGATGGAAACTGCAAATTTCTGTCTTTCAGGGTTTCCGTGGCCCAAAAGTATTAACCCTTGGGAGCGGGGAGACAAGCAATAGCCTTGATATTGCAACTGCATCCAATGAATGGGGCTTCACATGAGCCAGAAATTCACCTGCATGTATGCAGTTGCAAATTTGGGACAAATGGGGAACTCCATGGAGGTTCTGCTAGGGAAGGGCCACTTCAGTTCTAAGGCCAGAAAACCATAGGATCCCTGAAGGTTGGGGTGGACATGGAGATACGATTCATCAGAGGCAGTAGAGACATACATTTTCCCTGCTCAGTGTCACCTATTTTAGGGGCTCCACTCTCCAGCCTGGAGCCATCCCAACAGAGCAAGTATTGAGGATGCCTTGCACTATTTCAACCCTCTGGTGGGTGAGCACTCTGCTGTTAAGGAACCTTGCAGTTACTGCTGGATTTATCCCTCAGCAGGGACCAGAAAAGTAGCAGAGGTTATGGCCTTCCAATGATAGATCTGAAGGCAACTCAGGGCATCCTTGTTGATCTTGGACCAACTTTGATCTCACCTCCCTGCCTGGCATTTCACACCTATCCGGCAGCATGTCCTTCAGTGAGCCATGCTGCGATTGGCCATAGCCCACTGCTCAATTGTTTTCTCCTATCCCTCAACTTCTGAGCAGATTTCTATTTGTAAGAGTGATTACAATATTCCCTGGTATTCTATTTCTAGAAGTATCTAATGTGTCTTTCATCTAGTCAAGCGCTCAGGAAATATGGTGATGGACACTGTAGAAATGTGTATATAAAAAGAATGCGACTTGGAGACCTGAAGTTCCAATTTGATAGTTTATAAGAAGTCTGATTCTTTATCTGCTTTGTTCCAGAGATCTAAAATAGGTTAGAAGTCTTTCTCATTAACTTTTAGCAAATGAATTAAGAAATTCTACATCACGGAAGGTTTTCCTTGTTTCATGAGAATTAAGATCTATTCCAAGAGGGTGACAGCAATTCCTGGACCAAACAGACAGGCAGGTTATATTCAGTACTTGGGTCAGGTTTCAGACTGAATGACTACTGCAATCACACAATCACTATAAAACCCTGTCTATGGCTAAACATAGAGCTAGCTGTCAGGAACTCTTGTTATAATCTCAGCAATGCAACTGATCCACTGTTTGGCCTTGGACAAATCATTTGTTTTCCAATGTATAAAATATGTAAATATCATCCTTTTCATTAGCAAATCATGGTTTGTGATGGTCTCAGGAAGCCAAGATGTAAATGCAGGTTTTTCACAGTTTACCCATGTTTTACTTTATGTATTATATGTAACCATAAAGCCAATAAGCTTAGAGAAAGCAAGAGAGAAAAAGGAATGAGAGGGAAATAAGAGACGAAAATAAGAACTGAAAAACCTACACTTCAAATACACATTATAGTCTGTTTGATAACACATTTGTAAATATAAACCCATATATATTTTATAATATAAACTTCTTGCTGTGGGGTTTTTCAAATAAATATACTAATATACAAAAATCAAAGAGGAAAACACACACTTCAAACAAACATTCTAGATATTTTAATCTCCTGAATGTAATCGACAGGCAAACAAAGAGAGTAGCCACCAGAAATATCATTATTTAGTATCTAAACTGTGCTCAACAGAGAACTGTTACAGACTAGCAGAAACCAGTCACACGCAGGGCCGGCTCCAGGCACCAGTGAAGGAAGCACGTGCCTAGGGCGGCACATGCTAAGGGGCAGCATTCCGTCTATTCTTGGAGCAGCACAGTCCGGGTGGCTTTTTGTTTGTTTGTTTTTTGCTTCGGCAATTCGGGCGGAAGTCCGAACGGCTTTTTTTTTTTTGCTTGGGGCGGCAAAAATGGTAGAGTCGGCCTGGTCACACGTTACGTGTGGTTCAGTGACGCTTCCACCTAAAACTCTTACTTAAATTCCAGTGACCTGCTTAAGTACTCTTCTGAGTATCTGCAAGATATTAAATTATTAGTTTCTCAATGAGCAACCAATACTTCTAGCCTCCCTCCCTCCCATTCATCCTGCATCAGATTAGACTTACAGCATTTTACCCATTCTCTCCAATTCTTTGCACTCACGTAATTTCTACATTTTAATTTCATAATTTCTACCTTTTTTGTTTGGGTGGGTATTTTACCCACCTCTTTGACATGCCAATTCCTTCAGCTGTTTCCAAAATGATCATTATCCAGTGGGTTTTCTCTTTATAGCAACACATCCTATCCTTTGATATTTGTGCCTCCTAATCATCTTAATGTTGCCTGTCACTTCATTTTGCTGCATCCGTTAGTCTGGTTTCCTAGCCAGCAATGTACATTAACATTATTATCCTCACCATTCTTTTTGATGGTGTCAAGCATCAATGCTATTTTCTTGATGAGGATTTATGGCTTTGAACTATAGATCACCATAAAAAAAAATATTAGCCAGTAAAGTGTTGGAAAGAGATTTACTGACTTCAAAAGAGTGCATCTCCTTATTTGCTAAGCTTCTCCTGGAATTTAAGAGGAAAACACTGAATTAGAATGAAATGTGCATCAATATGTTATTTTTTTCAAATAAGGTGGGGGGGGGGGTGATTTTTTTCTTAAAGACATGAAGGGGAGTGAACATCTATCACCTTTAAACAATTTTCAAAGAGTTGCCGAGGGATTGTGCTACAGTAGTTTACTCTATTCCCCTTTCTTTTGTTTTTTTTTTCCAAAATCTTGTGAAGCTCATGTGGCTGTACATTTCTCAAGTGAACATAACACTAAAACTGCTTTAGCTCCAACATTTCTTAAAACAGGAACTTATTGTAAGAAGTTATTACTTAAATTCCATATTTTAAGATGAACATGTCAAGCAGTGAAAAAATCCAATAGCTGAATTGGCTTTGAGATCAATTACTGCAGTGAAATCATGTATTAAGTATGCTGGTAATCTCTTTCTAGGTGCTAAGCTAGTGATCAATAAGTCTTTAGTTCCTTAGATCTCATTTATCACCTTTCTTATGTAAAACAGTAGTATTACACCAATTCGCCTGCCCTTTGTTTGCTCAAATGCATTCTGTAAACGTCAGTTATTTCTAAAGACTTCCCTGTGCTTTAGAAAAAGCTATCTAAATCAATACTGCCACACTGGCTATTTTCTTTCTTCATCAGTTATTCTACTTAGACAATTACTTTATTATAATAGATAATAGTTTACTTACAACATGTTATAAAAATCCTTACCCAGCTTGTTGAATGGAGGTGAAAAAAATTAGGTTGTATCAGTGCAGATGATGATTTGTTAAGTAATATTTTGCAGCATATTTACATTAAAGTCTACACAATTATAAACCTCAAAAACATGTTTCAAATTAAAGAAGTACAGAAACATTTGAAAATCCTTAACTATTACTTTGGATATCTAGCTGCAAGGCAGAAGGTGTTTATATGGTAAAATACTGTAAAAACAGGATGAACAAGTATTTGCATTATCTTAATGACAGTACTGCTGCTAGATGCCACAATTCAATTATGCCAGTGTAGTTCATGTCACTATGGCTCTTAATATAGCTAATTTTGTTTCGGAGGAAGGAGAGGTGTTTGCTCTGCCCTTATAATAATGGAGATATCCCATCTCCTAGAACTGGAAGGGACCTTGAGCTTCTCAGAGCCTGGTTCCCTAACATCTTTGCCCATGAAATTCTACACTTCTACCGCTCACCCCACTGTTCTTGTTGACAAAAACAAAAAACAAAAACAAAGCTTCCTACTTTTCTCATTTCTGTATTTTCTGCTTAGTACATCCCCCAATTTTGCACTTTTCCTCTGCCTCTCTTCCTACTGCTACAGGAGAGGGTTTTTTTGTTTTTTTGCTGCTTTGGATGGCAGCTACCAATTCTAACCATCAAGGCCAGAAACCTTACCCTCCACATTGTTCTGATGTTGTTCAAAGTCAGCAGGACAAATGCAGGGGAAAAAAATCATTTGCTCGGTTTTGTTTTTAAACTCAAGTCTCGCTGATCAAGACTGTAAACCTCTGAACAGACCCAACAAGAGCATACGTGTGTGTAAATTAGCAAGAATGACAGCTGCTAAATCATCAGTTATATCAACAGATTGCCACCCCCCTTTTTTCCTGGAGCTTTAGAAAGGTTTCCAACTTTTTCCACAGCTGGTCTTCCATGCCATGGAGTATAAATTGTCAAGAGATGAGAGATACTTCACCCTTCCCAAAAGAAATGAGCATGGATAATGAATCTGCAGGCCTCCCATCTCAGTCGAGTGATTAATAAAATGCACATGAAACCAAGATTTCATGTATGGTTTTTGAAATACTAGCACCATGTACATCTTTATTTTATGACTTTTCCAGAAATCAGGAATTAAAAAAAACACCACTAACTCCCTGCTTCCACAAACACAAGTTCCAAAAGCTGCCATATTTTAGCTCAGCTCAAAATTTCAAGTAATATTCATGCAGCAATATTTAAGGACCTTTTTCCCCCCTTGCTAATTTAGCAGTATCTAGAAATATATTCTAGAGTCTATTAGACTGTGACTGATGAGATTATGAAGTTGAAAAATAGGCTTATCAATGCATTCAAATAATGAAATAGCACCAGAATATCATGAACAAAATACAAGATGTATCATCTGCTCCAGAAAATAATTTTTAATATTTTCCAAGCTAACAATTAAAATATTATTCCTTCTAAACTTATGGATGGATTGGATAACACCTACTGACATATTTTCAAAATGGCAAACAAATAGTTAAGAATACAAAACATTCACAAACAAAATACATACATCTTTTTGGTCTGTTTAGCCAACAATAAATAATCCTTTAATTGATTTTAATGTAGCTTGTGCAAATAGAAATATAATCTTAGAAAACAGACACATGTACACTATTAAACACTTTATTCAATATTAGCTGTATTAGCAATTTCGTGTCAGAATTAATGAGCTGAAAGATTTTGGTCTAATGACTAAGGACCTACTTGAAATGTGGGATGATTGTCAAAAAATTGCAGCTGAGTTGTGGACAAGCAATGGAAAATTGTGGAAAAGTAATAATGGACCTTATTATTACTGCAAATAATAATATCCATTATTACTTTTCTATGATTTTTCCGCTGTCAGTTGCCCGGGGCTGTGAACAGGGGCCCAGAGCTGATAACAGGAACATTGGGGGGGAAGGGAGGGGGAGAGAGGGGGAAAACGGACTCCCAGCTGTCAGCCACATGGGGCAGCCAGGACTTTCACTGAGAGCCACACACATCGCAGGGCTCCTACCGTCAAAACTGCAGTGGAGGCCTAATATTGCAGAATCAGCAGTATCACCAGTTAAATAGTGCCTTACTAATGGCATATTAATTGCAAACAGGAAATGTCGGATGTGTGTTTAATTTACATTTGCCTAATTCATTTTAAGTTTGTTTTAGTACTAGTTACAGAATATATCTTACATATACGCAATTGCTACTTTTCATGACCAGTAGATACCAAGGTAATTTATTGTATAGTCACAATAGTTAGCACTACTGTTTCCAGTGCTGGTCTTTAGATACCACTAGAACCTAGTTTCTGTAACATACATATGTTGACCAGTTGCAATAAATAGCATTGAAAAGGTACATGTCTCTCAGTTAACTTAGCAATGTACTGTGTATATTGCAGAAACAATCATCCTCCCACACATCAACACTGGATGAAAGACACGGACGTCATTCTTCTTTTAGTAAAAGCCAACTATGCAGAAAGAGAAAAACAGGAAGAATTAATTTCCACTCAAGCTAAAAATATCTTTAAAAAAATTAAAGACATTTAACTTATTTGTTTGACAACTGGTCATTGTACTGTACCTTAAGTCTGAGAGAAGCTCTTTTTTTCTAACTCTTTTCTTCATTGCCACTGCAGTCTTCTCAATGGACAAAACCCCCATCATTCAGCTGTCACTGCTTTGAAGCTTTACGTTATCTTGAAACAATAAGTTTCTTCATGTTAAATCTTACAGATATCTTAAAATACAGCTGCAGTTTTTCTATTCTCACCCAGTGAAAATTCTGGTGTTTGTGCTTGTAAGCTTTTACCTCATTTTCTGCAGTTCTACCTATGATGGTGTTCCAAAAGTCTCTCTTCAGCCTAACCCAAAAAGCATGCAGCAAGTCTCATAATTGTTTTGCTTCACTATCAATATGCCTTCCCCTCTTCACTTCATTCCCTAGTCTTGCAGTCTTCTATATTGTCACTTTAAAAAAAAATCTCAATTATATTCACTGCTATTATTGGGAGGGATAGCTCAGTGGTTTGAGCATTAACTGTTAAACTCAGGGTTGTGAGTTCAATCCTTGAGGGGGCCATTTAGGGATCTGGGGCAAAAATCTATCTGGGGATTGGTCCTGCTCTGAGCAGGGGGCTGGACTAGATGACCTCCTGAGGTCCCTTCCAATCCTGATATTGTATGATTGTAATTCATCCTGTTTTTCTATTGCCATTTCTAAATATCTGGCTCTTTATCTTTTAGCCTGAGCTCTTTAGACTCCCTTCCCCTCTTTTATTTCATTTAAATAGAATTTCAACACTTAATCGATGCTTTATGTGCTCTTTTAAATTCAACTTCTGTTCTCTTCTGGAATGAAGAGTTTGATGCTTGTTTTTGTGGACTGTCCTTCTGTTACCCTTTCCCAGAATTACTAAACAATGTCATTATTACTGGGCTTTGTTTCTTCTTTTTTACTAGTTTTTAGACTACTATATTTAGATGCCTCAGAACATGTGACTTACAAAAATATTTGAAAAGAAGGATTAGAATGGTCCATGCTCTGTTCAAGGCAGTCATGAACTCACTACAATAGGTCTTTTCCATTTCGAACTACAATGGTCTGAATAATTAATCCAGAGACCACTAGCACAAGGAATAAGCCAAACAGCAAGCGTACAGTGTTGCCACATCCTCCCACAAAAGCAGTGCCTTTGCGATTTAAAAGAATGAGATGTGTGTACTATACTTCATTGCAACATCAGTAATTTTACTTTTAAAAATATGTAATGAAGTAGAATTACAGTAGAACCTCAGAGTTACAAACAACAGAGTTATGAACTGACCAGTCAACCACACACCTCATTTGGAATTGGAAGTACACAAACAGGCAGCAGCAGAGACAACCCCACCCAAAAAAACAGCAAATACAGTACAGTACTGTTTGTGAGACGTTATCTGATAAAATATGACCATGTAGATCATTGTTGCTACCACTGTTATATAATTGCAACAAATCTGGTACAAAGTATGTCAAGTAAGGTGTCTATGGAGAGGTTATGATTTTCCAAATATGATTATGCTATTTGTATGCATGTATCATTTTTGTATCTGAAGTTATGGATATTAACTATGTACCTGTATTTCAAATGTTTGCTCATGTGGTAACATCCACAAGGTATTTAGCCCACACATCTTGAAGGGACTATTCAAGTTGAATGGCCCATCAAAGATCACTTAACTCACAATGGAAGACGCCTATCTACACTTAATGGACTTTCGTGTGAATGTTCTAACTGGAGTATGGAGGATGGCCTTTACTATCACTAAGCGAAGCATGCATGGACATGTGATTTGCCCATGTGATTCCGAACACAATCTTGTTCCTTGTAATTTTCCACAGTGAGAACAATGGGTTTCCCTTCACTTGGCAGAGGCTATAAAAGACCCTGGAAACATCTCCATTTTGCCTCTTTCCTGCTCAAACCTTTGGACTTATACTAATAGGAGCATTCTAACCAAGGGACTGAGGACCTTCCAATGATTTGGAAGCAACCAGAGACTTAACAAGCCAGCAGTTTATTTCATCACTGCTACAAGCCTGAGCCAAGAACTTTGCAATTGTTATATGTATTTGATTCCTTTAACCAATTTTAACATTCACCTTTCTTTCTTTTTATGAATAAACCTTTAAATATTAGATACTAAAGGATTGGCAACAGTGTGATTATTGGGTAAGATCTGAGTTATATATTGACCTGGATATGTGGCTGGTCCTTTGGGATCAGAAAATCCTTTTGTTTGACAAAATTGATTTTAAATAACCACTCATCATTAAATCTAGTGTATGGGTGTTGAATCCAGGACTGGAATACCTAAGGTGGCTGCATTTCTAACTTCTTGTTAGCCAGTGTAGTGAGATAGAAGTTTACTTTTCTTGCTGGATTGGTACATCTTATGGGAGAATAACCACCAGTTTTTGCGTGTATCTGCCCTTTTTCCCAGCAGCTTGTCCTGAATTTGGTATTCTCCGTTGTGACCCACGGAGGCACGGTGACACTGTGTTAAACGTAAACAATTAAAAAAATAAAGGGAAAGGAGCATTTTTCTTCTGCATAGTAAAGTTTCAAAGCTGTCTTACGTCAATGTTCAGTTGTAAACTTTTGAAAGAACTATGTTTTCTTCACAGTTATGAACATTTCAGAGTTACGAACAACCTCCATTCCCAAGGTGTTTGTAACTCTGAGGTTCTACTGTACTCATCTCACTTTTATTTTTAACCTTCTTTTCCTTTCTGTCTTTCTCCACTAGCTCCTTTCCACACTAATCATGATGCTGTTTTCCTGCATTTTCGTGTCTTCTTCATCTTTGCCGCTATCCCCTTAGATCTTCCTCCTCATTATGTTCTCTACATCCTGCCCTATATTCTCTTCTCCCCATAAAGTTTCTCTATCACACTTTTCTTATTTCTTACATTTATCTTTCCCCACGCATGTACCTACAGCTTGAAAATTTTATCACAACTTATAGCAAAACGATTAAGAAGGGCAACACCCAGGTGAGAAGCCAAATGTCTTGGAAAGGTTGCCGGATTCTTAACAAGGGGCTGTCACTGGACCCATATGGAGGCTTCATCTTTCGTGTCAGTGTCCAGTTAGGAGGAGTCAGAGTTGCAGAACCTTATTCTCTCCGCTGTGACTAGCGGAAGGGGAAAAGATCATTCTCTGTAAGCCTATCTGCTGCTGCAAGATTGGTACTCTGACACTCTCCTCTCACAGCCTTTGATTCTGGTACCCTTTTTCAACAACTAGATTTCCAGGTCTACTTCCATTGTTGCTTTCACAAGCACAAGAATAAAATTAACCTAAAAGATACAGTAGAACCTCAGAGTTACAAATACCTCAGGAATGCAGGTTGTTCGTAACTCTGAAAAAAACATTATGGTTGTTCTTTCAAAAGTTTACAACTGAACATTGACTAAGTAAGGTTTCAAAGCTGTATCATGCAGAAAAAAAAAAAGCTGTTTTCCCTTTTTTTAGTAGTTTAGGTTTAACATAGTACTGTACTGTGTTTTATTTAATCTATACTGCTGCCTGATTACATACACCTCTACCCCAATATAACGCTGTCCTCGGGAGCCAAAAAAATCTTTCCGCGTTATAGGTGAAATCGCGTTATATCGAACTTGATTTGATCCGCCGGAGTGTACAGCCCTGCCCCCCCGGAGAACTGTTTTACTGCGTTATATCCGAATTCGTGTTATATCGGGGTAGAGGTGTACTTCCAGTTCCAAATGAGGTGTGTGGTTGACTGGTCAGTTTGTAACTCTGAGATTCTACTGTACAAGTACCCCAGAGAGGCACTGGAGCTGTCTGTCTGCAGAGTTAAGACAACATTTAATCAGTTTATATTTGGTTCGTGGTTGTTTAGAAGGTTGTCATGACAACCACTATGGCTAGAATTTAAGCTTTTATTTAAAAAAGTCTCTGTAGAAGTTGATAATATTCATCCAGGAAAGCTGCCTGTTCACTAACATCAAACTCATTTTTCAAGCCTCGATGATCATCCTCTGTCAGGTGTGCTTTAACAAATGGCAAGTCATAAGTTTTGTCCCAACAAGATGCCAATTAGTTTACAAAAGCAGTCATTCCACTAGCAGTTATTTGCATGACTTGACATGTGATAGATTAGTTCAACTGCCTAGTTTGTTTGGTCTACAAGTAGATATATTTATATAGGCTGCTTATACAGAGACAAAAAAGTTATTACTTTCTTGCTTAAATTTCTGTTCATAACACTGAGGAAAAATTAGCTTTCTTAGGAGTCAGTACAGTGGTTCTCTACCAGGGCTACCCCTTGGGGGTACTCAGGTCTTTCAGAGGGTACATCAACTCATCCAGATATTTGCCTAATTTTACAATAGGCTACTTAAAAAGCACTCACAAAGTCAGTACAAACTAAAATTCCATATAGACAATTACTACTTTATACTGCTGTATATACTATACACTAAAATGTAAATACAATATTTGTATTTCAATTAACCTATTTTATAATTATATGGTAAAAATGAGAAAGTAAGCAATATTTCAGTAATGATGTGCTGTGACACTTTTGTATTTTTATGTCTGATTTTATAAGCAAATAATTTTTAAGTGACGTGAAACTTAGGGGGAGTACGCAAGACAAATCAGACTCCTGACAGGGGTACAGTAGTCGGGAAAGATTGAGAGCCACTGAGTTAAAGGGAATATTCACTGACATCCAACGCTGTATTACTGGGTAATATGCAGGGAGGTCCAGTTAGGATTTCATTCCCAATCCAATTTTCCCTCCTTAAGAACTGAATTATGGTCAGTTTTCAAATATATGCAGTATTAAAAGCTCACACATTTTTTTTTGGGGGGGGGGGGGATGCAAGGAGGGAGGGAAGAGGGCCACATGTGCTGTAGGTAGGAGGGAGGGAGCAAGAAAAATTCAGACTGATTTGGGATGATGTACTCAATGGCACATCTACACTGTTACCATGTTCCCATAAACTGATTATGAATTTATGATTACAGACCTGAATTAATATGCTTCATGGGATCTTTCAGGAGCCAAGTGAGGAAAGAAATGAGATGAAATAGTTTAATTTCTGAAGAGCAATTTTAAACTAGTTAGTGAAGTCAAAGCATTTGCAGCATAATTAAATTTTCAAATAACCCTAGGGAGTTTCCATAAGAAACACTGATTTCTGCTTCACTCTTTCTGAAGTCAATCCATTTTCAGAAGCCATTTGAAAATGACATAGGCCAGTTTCAAAAGCTTAAACTAGCTGAATGAAGAGGGCTATAAAACAATTCATACCATAGGTAAAATATATATTTGACGAAACATGCATAAATTAATATGCAAAATGCACATTCTTCCAAACAGCTTTCTGAGTGTCACTGATGTCAATAAGATTAACATCTGTCTCTAAATGTGACAAATTGCAGGTCTCTTAATGCGGCAAGAAGCTGTTCTTTGGAAGGGCACTCCCAATTAGGAGCTATTTCTAAGACTTTACTTTCAAGCAGAAAAGGATAAAAATATATTGCTAAATGACTGATAGCTACTTGGAAGTTAATGATGTTTCTTCGGTTCTGGTTAGCAAGAACATATCTGACACAAACATACAAAAGAGGAAAACAGTCTGCAAAGTTAAACACAAATTATATCTTGTGCCTAAACTATCTTATCTCTAGGCTGGAAATCTACAGTTTATGGTTGAACAGTCAGCCTTGGACATTTTCCCCCATTTTCATCTCTACATGAAGTTCTGATCACTTAAATTATTCAAGAACAAAATATTTCAAAAGATCTGGGCTTTTGCAGTTAAAGTTGCAACTAGGCCAGTGATTTTTAACCTATGAATCATTACACCACTTATAATCCATTTTCAGATAAATCAGATTTGACCAGCTGCTCACAATTAGTCCTCGAGTGTCAAAATTAACTATGGCATGGAATCATGAGACACCTCATTTTAAGCCCAAGGGGAAACAGATTGAGACAGCTGAGGAGGGCCATTTCAGTCACTGAATATAGGTTCATAATATGAACAAGACTGATAGTCTATTTTAATAAACTATATTTGCCTGGATCAAAGTTTATGTAACTTGATTTTTCCTTTGATATTTACACTGTAATAATCAATTTATAACAACGAGAAAACTAAATCAACAGATTTTATGAAAGATTTCAGAAACAAAGGTTCCTATAACAAGATGAACAATCTGCTGAACACGCAATTATTAATACATAAAAATTTTGAAACAGGAGCATAGTAAAAACTATTTTTAATATCCTAGTTTTTTTAGTTCTTAAGTCATCACTTCCCTCTCCACCGAAAATAGTTTTATTTGTATCAAATTTAATTTTTATAAATGAAAAAAATAAGGAAGGCTTTGAAGTACTTCCAATACCACCAACACAGACCTGTTTTTAACTCAATGTAGGTCTTAAATGAATATTCTGCTGTATAGACAATAGCACTGTGATGCATATAAATTTAGAAAACAACACCTATAATGCCAGAGCTCCAGCCATTATGGAAAGAGTTAATTCTTCTCAACTACACAGGAAACTTAACTATATTAAAATTAGTGTAGTTATAGACTAATATCTGCTGTTACAACTATATTCAAGTAATTTCTAGAAAGTGACCTTTTCTTTTATCTAGATACAACACATGGTACAGATTGTTTAGTTATTTTATGGCTTCATCACAGTAGCATTCAAGTTAGCCCCTGTCACTATCTAGTCTCTCAGTACAACTCACTCACGTATAAGCTTAAAAAGCTAAAAATCTTCAGGATGTTTTCATTGGAAGACACGTATATTAAGCAAATCTTATTGGTTATTCTTCTGTGCACATGCACAACTACTCATCAGTATCTGTGAGATTTACAAGTGCCCATCGAGGAAAGGTAAATTCCCCTGGTTTTTAGATTAAAAAAAAAATGGTGGTTCGCCTGTCAAATCAGGTGATACAGACTAACAGTTTGCAAAAATCACATATCGAAATGTTTCCCTAGAGTTAAGATTTATTAACAGAAATCTGTGAATCCTCACTTCTCATGCAATGCTGGGACCTGTTTAAGAGTCAGAGGCGATCTTTTTCTTGCAGAGTAATTCGGGGAACAAAATGTAACGCCAAGCGGTTAATCTGCCCGAGGGAACGGAGAGAAAAGCCTGACGGCATCACAAAACCACCTCCTGCCGTAACCGCTTGCACGAGGAAGTGCTCTGGCAGCCCGACGCCCGCCATGTGGATGGATGTTCGCCTCTCTCGTTCAGGCGGGGCGCACAACAACCTCTGCGTGCGGCTGTCCACGCTGCGTGGGAAGAACTGAGGGCTTCGCACACGCACCGCGGGGGAGGCGGAGAGCGCCACGCCACGCCGCCCGGGGGGGACAGAGGCATGAGCCGGGGCAGGTGTCGGTGGGGAAGCCGAGGGGCTTGGGCCACTAGTGCAGGTGCTGCGCCGGGTCAGAGCGGGGGCGGCTCGGGCCAGCGGTACCCGGCGGAGGCCGGGGCTCTGCGGGGAGGGGACTCGGGGCGGGAGGCAGGTGCAGGGACGCCCGGCGGAGGAGGGGGCTGGTACCGGTATTTCCTGAAGAGCTGGTCGGACTCGCGGAAGCCGTTGTTCAGCAGCATGTTGATCCCGGCCAGCGCCAGCTCCGCGTCCTCGATGGGCAGCGGCGACTCCTCGTCCTCCAGCGGCGGCAGCGGCTGCTGCGACCCGGCCATGGTGGCGAGACCGAGCCGGCTCCCCGCGCTCCTGTCACCTCCGCCGGGATGGAGGCGGGAGGGGAGCCGGCCGGCAGCGCCGCGTACCAGAGAGGAGGAGGAGCCTGGGCCGCTCCCTCGCTGCGGTGCCGAGCCTGCTCACGCGCCCCCTGCTCTACGGCAAAGACTTTGATAATGCGCATGCGCGATAGACCTGCGCGTGGGCAACGAAGCTGTTGCCCTTGCCGCCTCTCCGCTTTGGCTGCTGCAGCCGCCGGGCCGGGGGTGGAACGGGGCTGGAGGGGCCGCGCGGCGGCTGCCGCGGGGCGCGCGCGGGGCTCACGAGCGCCGAGAGGGGCCAAGCCGGGGAGAGGGGCCGCGAGGGCAGCATCGCTGCCAGGCACAGCGGCGGGGCGCTGGGAAGGGCTGGGCTCGCTCCAACTCCCTCCGCCAGTTGCCAGCCTGGGGTGCAGCCAGCGGCTGCGTGGAGCGATAGCGAACTGTGCCCGCAAAGCGCAGAGCTGGGCGACACGGGTGTCCCGTGCCCCTCCAGATGGGTCCCGAGCCCGCAGTGATCGACCACCAGCTTGGGAGGATAAGCAGGAGGACTTGGGACCCAGTCTGCAAAGGGATCCGTACAGGGGGGCCCTTAGCTGCACAGAGTCAGAGGAACCTGGAGAAGAGCTCTGTGTCGCCCCAAAGCTTGTCTCTCTCCCCAACACAAGTTGGTCCAATACAAAATATTACCTCACCCACCTTGTCCCTCCAGAATCCCACCCATGCACAGTGAGGGGTGGCAGGCTTGTATTCCACTAGGCTGCTTACAAGTACAAAACTGCAATTGTACATAGTGGGTTTTAAGCATTTTCATCCTGTAATGCACAAGAGAATGTCTCATGGACCAGCTCCCTTCCACACACCTGAAATCCCCCCTCCCAGCAATCTTCCTCAAAATATTAATTCTGTGGACTCCAGTGCACAGGCTGGGTTGGAGGTTTTTTGGAGGGGGATGGGGCAGGAGTCCCATGTACAGGGTAGGAGGGAGTTTGTACCTGGAGCCTTTCTGAGTTTCCTTCCTCACCCTTTGCATTTTCTCATGTCCTCTCAACGCTGCCTCTCTTCACTGCATTGGTGCACCTAGCACATGCAGCAGCATGAGTGCTCTCCAGCTGCACAGCTAGCAGAAGAGCAATTAATAGTTCCAAGTCCTTGTGCAGAATCCTCTGTTTCCCTCATGTGAGACATAGTGTCTCAGGCTGCAGCAGCTGAACCCCCAGAGCTGGGTTGGGGGGAAGCTCAGCATTGCAGCGTTCACTTTTCATTGCATTTTTTAATTTCATTTTTTAAAATGATTTTACTGCTGGTGAAAGAGGGTGAATTCACTGCCTAACAGACTGAAGGTTTTTGGTTTGTCCTAGCGCAATGCCTTTGCAGCTCTCCCTATGCCCTTCTGCCAATGGGCACCACTCATAAGAGTTTACCCCACCACTCACTCAGGGTGCTGAGAGCCATTGAACCAAACTGTAAACCTTGTATATAATAGAAAGCGCTTCAAGCCAGGGGGTATGGCAGCATCCCTAGTTCCAGCATCTATGCCTCTCACCAGTGCACCTACCAGTGGTAATGGGAACTTCCCCCTGAAGTTGACTGTAAAGGCTAACGTCCATGCCAGAGCAGCCCTTTTTTTAGTTTCATTTAAATCCAAATCATGCAGATCATTGAGTGAGCTATGGACAAGTGTACTACCATAAAGGTATCAATTCTAACCCAAAAAATTATAATTTAGCACACTGTTAAACTCCCACCCCCCACTTCCCTAAACAAGAGACTGTTCTTCCCGGATTCAGTTTTGTTAAGATACAAGACGCCACCATCTTCACAGTCCTGAAACCCTCCAAGAAATTTGAGTGGAGCAAAATACAAATCTGTTTATCTTCAGGGTGGGTACAGAATGAGGAAAAGGCAGCTCTACAGTATGCTTTTTGGTTTCCCTTACACCTAGAAGGGATGGGATCAAGGCAGCATCACCTCCCCTCAACCTGGTGTAAAATAACACTGACCAAGTTAGAATCACACTCTGAGGTATGATTCTGGGGGCAGCCACGTGACCATGCAATCAGTGAGTCCAAGAAGAAATGCAGAAATACATGGTATGTGGGTTTCCTGACAGCTACAGATAATGAAGGCTAATCCCTCTGCCACTGAGAAGCAAACAGCCACCCCTCTATTTCCTAAATTCATAACCCAATAACTTTAGCATAGGGTCCTGTGTTATAGAATATCAGGGTTGGAAGGGACCTCAGGAGGTCATCTAGTCCAAACCCCCTGCTCAAAGCAGGACTAATCCCCAGACAGATTTTTACCCCAGATCCCTAAATGGCCCCCTCAAGGATTGAACTCACAGTACTAGGTTTAGCAGGCCAATGCTCAAACCCCTGAACTATCCCTCGGCATTCATCGCTATTGTTCTGTGGATCCAGTGTGTAAGGAGCTTGGAATCCTTGCAGTTTTGTCTTCAGACCTAGCTTCTCTAGACATTTTGGCAGAGCTACTACTGCTAATTTATGTTCTGTACCAAATGCTGTTGTTACTACTCAGCAACCAGTTGTCTATCTTACAGTTAGGAAATAAATTACCACTTCAGAAAAGTATAAGTCTATGGAATAGTTTTGCAGCATAAGGCTGCATTTCACTCGTACAAGGAGAAATGTAATTATTTAAAATCAGTGATAGGGCACTGTGACATTTGCAGTGTGAGTTTTACTGCCTAGTAGCCATAGTTTTATAGTGCCTCTATTATAAACTGCATTTCAGCTCTTTAGTGCAGAGCAGATCAGCAGTTGAGATCAGCAATGCTGCAAGTTGCATTGTGTGTTGCATAGTGATAAGGGCTTTAGCAGATCTGAGGATGGATTAAGGTTGCTGATTCAGTTTACAAGATGGGCTGTGGTAATGAGAAAACCTAAATGAACAGAGCAACATATGGGATTCGTACTGGTTAATGTGTCCTTTCCACCCCACCTTCCCCCTAAACCGCCACTCATTCTTAATGTCACTTTAGTAGTTCATAACGTATGAAGTGCATTTGTACAGCATTATTCTTTTAAAAGAGTGTTTTATTACTAATTAATTATTCCTCAATACACCTATTTGTAGCAATGTAGCATTATTATCCCTTTTTCAGAAACAGAGAAGATACACATCCATAGTTGCATCATTTTCATCTTACTTTGAAGATTTCTAATGCTACCATGCATTTGAAGTAAATTTTATAAATAACTGTCAATGAAACATTGATTTTTGGGGAAAGGATCTCAGAAAACTGGAAGAGAAATACATTTTATCAGAAGTTGGACTTATTTTATTTTTGCATAGCTCAAGTCCCACATATCCTGTTTTTGAACCTTGAGGTCAGTCTAATAAACTTTTCTTACATTCCAGTAACTGATCACAAATGAACTCTAAACAGAACTAAAACTTTGTAAACTTAAAACTTTGTGGATGAAAATGGGTCACTAATGAGATAATGGGATAATGGAGCCTTTCACCTTTACAAATTCACAAATTCAACTTTAACCCAGTTTGGTAATGGCTGAAAATTATTACCATATGATGGCTCTTCAAGAGTCTATATGAAATGATATTATGTTTCCAGTCCAGTTTCTAGTGGCTAGATACCCAAACTGTAAAGCCACCATCACAGTTGGCTCTTATTAACATGTATGTTGACAGTCTCAACAGAGAGGTCAATCAATCACTGAATGTCCCTGACAAATTATCCTTTTTTCCTTAGAAGAGCTCCCTCAGTGCAGTATGAAGAAGCCTGCAATGGTGCTGCCTGTCCTATACTTGTTTTATGGATAGACAGAGATCTTCCTTCCAACTGTCGGACCAACATTTTTCAAGGTTAGTAAAATTCATGGAGCAAACAAGAATTGTACTCTTTAATTAACTAGCCACAATTTTCACTCTAGCTTCCAGGATAGCTTATTTAAAAAAAAAAGGATGCTAGCTACATTATTCATATCCTTTAAGAGCTATGAGATTGATTTACAACTACCGTGTGTAGTAGAGGAGAATCAGAGTGGTAGCTTATTACACTCACTTTGTAAATGTCTGTTGTCACACTTCAGGGGGAGCTGTATCTTTGACCCCTCATTCAGACTATCTGTGGACACCCCTTTAAAGTGACAGGCCTGCACTTGTGGAACCCTTCTGCCAGGTGTTGACAGCAGCAGAAAAGGTTGGGTTCATTTTCTAAGGGCTTTCTTGAAGACTTAACTAACGCCAGCTTGAGCCATCACCCAAAAACCTAGGAAATTACATTTACCACCATAGGCATCATCACAGTTGCCAGGAGGACTGAAGTTGGGACTCCTGTTAAAGCCCACTACGGGGTTGGAGTCTTGCCTCAGAGAATTTGTGGCTTTATTAATATCTGGGTTTCTCAAGTTTTTTCTGTTGTATTCTGCCCTCTTTCTCACCTTAATAAAGTTCTCTTTGTTTTAACCCCTAGACTCAGTGCCTACAAGTTGGGAAGTACTGTATATTGTCCAATGTGGCTGGTACAGTCTAGCCATTTCTCTCCTCCTCACTCACAGTTAGTTGACCTGGGTTGGAAAACTCCAAGCACGCTGGCAGTCCAGTGCTGCCTGGACTACACTGGGAACTCTACCATCTAACCCAGCTGGAGTATTTCAGCTTTAATTGCATGGTAGGGAGGTCCACACCAGAGTCTCTTGGGTTGGCTGCTGCTGTCTCTGCAGCATCAACAAAACTGCCTCAGCTGTGCTCCAGCCACTGCTGCTCTGCACCATCTATCACTTTGAAAGCGCTACTGCTATTCTGCATCGTCTGTTGCCTCAGAGCTCCCACCACGGCTCGGTACCATCCACTGCCTCAAAGCCACCCTCAGCTCTGTACCATCCACTGCTCTATAGCGGTCTCAGTTCAGTTCTTTTAGAAGGACCAGTACCATCTAGGAACCTTAACTGAGTCCTCATCACCAGAGAGGCACACCCAACAAAAGACAGAAGATGTTTTCCTTCTTTTCAGCTCTGTCCAGGCTCACTTACCCAAATATGCATGACAGCAGTCTCAGCGAGGGTGACCCCAGGCATATTCAATGTTGACGTCTAGTCCTTGTATTTCCCAACAAGATCAGTAACATTTAATTGCCCCCAAACTCAAAGTTTAACTGTACTTTTACCAAAATGCCCCAAACTATCATACCTAGTCAATCAATTCCCTTTGCCCTCCAACAGATGTTGGCAGAGAGCCTCCTCCCCCTTGGAGCCCCTGCTCATCTGGAGTCTTAAGCAGCTCTCAGACATTCTTCTCCCATTTCACCAATGGGTGACAACAGAGAGCTCTTTATTCTCTAACACAGGGGTAGGCAGCCTATGGCACGCGTGCCAAAGGTGGCACGTGAGCTGATTTTCAGCAGCACTCTCACTGCCCGGGTCCTGGCCACAGGTCTGGGGGGCTCTGCATTTTAATTTAATTTTAAATGAAGCTTCTTAAACATTTTAAAAACCTTATTTACTTTACATACATACAATAGTTTAGTTATATATTATAGACTTATAGGAAGAGACCCTCTAAAAATGTTAAAAATGTATTACTGCCACACGAAACCTTAAATCAGAGTGAATAAATGAAGACTCGGCACACCACTTCTGAAAGGTTGCTGAACCCTGCTCTAACATTTCAGACCACAGGACTTACACTATACTTCTCTCAGAAAGGAATTCTACAATTCACCCCACTCTTAAACCAGGTCCCCCTGTCAGAATAACTGTGTTTACCACCCTTGTTTCTTCAGGAGGTCCTACTGGGTTTTGGCACCTACTATAAACTTCCCTCTAGGAGCTGTGAACAGTATGAAAATGCAGTGACAGTTCAAAACGAAGAGTTATTTAACCATAGGCCTACATGCATACTATCTTACCTAAGCCTTAGCCTTGCCTTGCAGATTTAGTAAATCACTCTTGTCCTAGGCACTCCCAAGCACTGGGGCTGGGTGAGATGGTCTGCACTCCTGCGGCTGCTGCCTCTGTCTGTCTGACCCTCAGTCAGCATCTCCACCTCTGTGTTCACGGGCCATTTTTATCCATTTCCAGGCTCCCTTTTCTGTCCTGGGACACCTGAACCTGGGGTATCCAGTTTATGTATCTCATCAGCCGTCCAGCAGTGGTTTCACTGTTTTGTCTATTTAAACACCAGCAATTGAGTTAGCGTTATTGTCTGTCTTCTTGGAGAGGTGTAAAACCACCCACGATTGAATTAAGTTTTTCCCCCCATGTAGCAGACAACATGATAGTAATCACATAAACAGAGGTACACACAGTATTTATAAAAAAATAATACAGATATCTCCCATGGTCTTCACAACTGTACAAGGTATAAGACAGTGTAGAATCAGGCCTTTAAAATCCTTTCAAGTACTTGTCACTCTAGTTTAAAGGTCAAATATAATCCAATTGTTAATTCTGAAAAGAGGTTAGAATTCAGGATACAGATGTCACTTTTAGACTGGCCTGTTAGGGATGTTTGAGCTATGTCAGTAATAGTCAGTGAATTTATAACTTTGAATGTTTTCCTCTTTTATTTATAAATTCCACTTCTTAAGAATGATATGAGAAGCCCAAGTGATTCTAAGGAATCATTGTCATTTGTAAGTAGCTAAAGTCACTTGGTCTTTGGTTTTGTACCTCATAATATACCATCAACGCATGCAGTAATGAAAGTCACTGCCTATTGTGTCTTATCACTTAAATATTTATGAGGTGAGCTTTTATCATTATGTGTTTTTTATAAAGCACGGCAGCCAAATGATACTACAAAATCACACTAATCTTCATAGCTTGCTCTCCACAATTTCCTTTTAATGTTGTCATTTTTAGGGCTAAATCCTGACCTTTGGTGAACACATGAAGCACCTAGTGAAGTCAGTGGGAATACAAAATGTGATCCACAAGTCATTTCACTGTAGGCACTCCTGGCCTGTTTTTCAGTGGCCTTCTCAAAGCTCACAGAGAGGAAGAAAGATAAGCCAAAGATGATCCACAGGAAATGGGTTAGGGTGACCAGATGTCCCATTTTATAGGGACAGTCCCAACATTTGGGGCTTTTTCTTATATAGGCCTTATTAACCTGCACCCCTGTCCCGATTTTTCACACTTGCTACCTAAAATGGGTACACTTTCAGAGTTGCCTGGCCACTCTTAGATGTCCCTAATCTCCACTACTGGCAACCGGTTCTTTTATTACTTGCTGCTACAGGGCTAACAAAATTCAGGCTTTTTCCAGATTTACAATTGCTATGGACCCAACATTTACTCAATCATACAAAGAGATGAATTCATGCGTTTACTTGTTGCTGCTTCTAGACTTTCTGGCACTGACTGTTCTGCTTAAATGTAACAAAATTATATTTTTTAAAAGTCTATAATATTAAACAAAATTCATTGTCATATGCACAGTCACACAGCTGGTATTTTGTACTGTAACATATGAAGGTGTGTTATTTTTGCTATTTAAAGAACATTAAATAACAGTTTTTTTCAGAATCAACACCAAACATATGTGCATAACTCCAGAGAAAACAAAGGAAAAACAAGTATTAAATACTAACAACAGCTTTATTCAGGCAGCAGCCACATGCTGACCTAGTTTACCAAAATTACTTGGGAAAACTTTTTCCCACACAGACTAATCTTATCTAAGGTACCATCACAATATTAGAATTTTTAAAAGACAATTTAAAATGTTTTACTTTCAGAAGGCTGACTTCTCATAGAGCTCAGAATTCCATCTTAGCAGAATTACCTACTTAAGCTGCTCCTGTCACAAAAGACCCTAAATGCTTAAATCCAGTTAACAGACTGGCCTTATTTATGAATGGATAGATCTCTTTCTCTCTCTTTTTTCTCATTTGCAAATACACCCACAAAATCATTTAAAAAGTGCCATAATGGTTTCAAGCTTCTGATGGAAAATTAATGATCTGTAAAGCTGTAGATAATTATGACAAACATTTCAGCTGTAGTAAACTCTGTCTAAATTAGTGTCTTGAAAATGTTCATGTAGTTTAAAATAATAAAAAATGCTTGTAGGTCATAGCTAATAGTGATCATAACATAATAAATAACTCATAAGCTCACTTCAAGTAAGGGTTATTATGTTTCCACTAGTTTAACAATACTTTTTCAGTACATTTTCACAGTTGTCATGAAGCTTGATGCATTAATATGATTTGGTAGGGAGTTATTTAAAGATGATTCACACTTTTCCTATCGCACTTTGGGGATTTAGACATATATAATATCTTAAATATTCAAATGCTTTCATCATTTTGTCCCCCAACCCTGCTGTACAGAAATAGAAAGGCTGCAAGGAGTGAAACATCACTGGGTGGGAGATTGTTTGGGGTTTTTTGCTTTAATTTATGTGTTTTAATTTTGAGGTCAGATTTTGGTATTCCCAGCACCTGCTCTTCTTCCTGGTTAGAGAAAGGGGCTGGGAATGTTTTGTTGAAAATGCCTGTGACAAAACCAGTCAGTCAACAAACATAGCATAGTTCCAGCCTTGCTAGGCTGGAACACTAACACATGCTAGCTTAATTCTTTACATTCAAATTACTCCTTTGTGGACCAAACTGGGAGGAGGGAGGTGACACAAACCTACCTTTTACTTGAGAGAGGAAAGTCAAATCAATGCGCTTAAGAGCTGAGGTACACAGAAGGGAGAGACTGAGGGGATAGTTATAGGGGTTCATAGAACTACTGAGAACTGACCTTGCTAAGAAGCGGGAGCCTTGAATCCTTTGTAATGGATCTAGGGGCTTCTACCTCCTTTTCCTAAGACTCCTCAACCAATACATAGTTCCTCTCCTGGCAGACGCTAAAAGCACATCCTTTCTCTTTTTTTCTGAAATATAGTTGCAGGTGGGAACCCCACTTTAAGATCTAGGGAGGAATAAAAGTTTTGGGGTTAAGGCACAGGACTTGCAGACAAGAGATTCCAGCACAACTTTCCTATGTGAACTTGGATCAGGCATTGAACTTCTCTGTGCATCAGTATCAGTATCATTTTACCATCTGTAAAATGGAAATTATAACTCACATTAACCCAGTGTGGATCTTTATCCCTCTTTAGTGTCTGGCCCACATAAAAGATATTTCTCAGTATGTTTCTTCCTTCAGACTAATGGACCACATTCTTTAGCTCAAGCAGTAGAGACGGATGCTCTTAGAGCTAGAGGTTCATTCCCCACAAATGACTTGATTAGGGTGTCCTTACAGGATAATAATACTTTCCAACCTCAGAGGTATGTTGCAAGGCTTCCCTACTCCATGTTTAAATGCTCTAAGATCTTAGATGGAGGACACTGTAGACAAGTGTAAATTAGTGTTCCTAACTCTTTAAATATGAACTTGTGAATACTATTTTTATTTATTGTCCCTGCTTCCTTTAGGAATCATGTGCATGTTTCATATTTTATTACTGAATACATGCCAATAATTCAACTCTCTCATGGTGATTCATGACACTTACTTCTGGGAGAAGCCTCCTTTTCCCCACCCATACTTATTTTCAGTTTTACTCTTCTTGTAACCAGACATTACTGAAGTCTGTCAAAAGTGGTGGCCACATTATTTGTCTTCATCACTGAAATAAGTTGCTACATTTCAAATAAAGTGCATAGGAGATTTGGTTCCTCCATTGGACAGTCCTGTTAACAGTGCATCTTAATAATCCTAAGCTGACAAAGATGGTGAGCTTGTTCCTTTGCATATGCAGGAATCTGAACTACAAAAATCCTAGATCCTAACTGTTTTAGTTACTTACATTTTACAAATGTGATCCTGCCCTCCAGTAAGTGGTGTTCTGTGCATCCTTGACTGGATTTAAAAAATCAGCTCTGGGGCTTGCACACAAAAACACAGCAGCTGACTTTTCCAAGAAGCAACATGTATTGTTGCATACATCATAAGGCAGAATAAAGTCCTAAAACACTCCGAGGGGCAGGGGATCTCTCTGACTGTCAAAGTTATTGTTTCTAGTTGCTGGATTATCATCTGTGAAACTGCTGTGGTCTGAAAAGTTTTGCCACATGTGCGCAGGAAAATAACTGCCTGTGCTATATAATTTAACGGGGGTGAGGAGAATCATCATTTCCCTCTGTAAGCCCAAAGCGAAGGGCTCTTCCTCTATTAAATCTGTGAAATGTGTGCATTCAAGCAGAATAATATTCATGCACAATCAAGTGATAGTAATCGCCAGAGGCAACAGCTGGGTAGTGTTGATCATGCTTAAATCATCTTTATACCAATGCATTTCATTTTTTCATCTGCTCTTCTAATATCAAAAACTAAGTGTTTTGGTAAGAGTGTTTCACCCAACAGTCCTTGAATTTTTACTATAACTATAAAATGAAGAGTAAGGATAATGTTTTTGTTACTTGATGGTATCATTTTTCCTCATCAAAGATAAGATTTAACAGAGGATTTAACACATTAGAAAGCTAATGTTTGGTCAACCAGAAAAACACTTCAATTCAGAAAATTCTAAGACTAAATTAAGCAAAATAAAGATCTTATCTGTCGTTTCTTGCTGCTGAATGAAATAATCAGACCCATACATTTCATCTCTATACTTTGGGCTAAACTCTTCCTCAGTTACTCTGTAGTACTGTAGGTGTAAATGAAGGTATGATTTTTTTCTCTGCTTGCTGTGGGGTTTTTTAAGCATCCCTTTACTTTTAAAAAAAATGACCTCCAATTTTGAGCCCTCAATCAGCTCTGGGTTGCGAATGACAGAATTTATATACCTAACTACTTAGTTACCTCTATAAATAAGACATTAAAATTCTATGCAATATTGTTGTAGCCATGTCAGTCCCAGGATATTAGACCCGAAGAAGAGCTCTGTGTAAGCTTGAAAGTTTGTCTCTCTCACCCAACAGTAGTTGGTCCAATAAAAGATATTACCTAACGCACCTTGTATTTCACTTTTAAATTCTGTCATTTGAACCAAAGATGAAATCCTTGCTTCAAGGAAGTAAATGGCAAAACCCCCATTGACTTCACACTCATCTGTCCAACTCATCAAATCAGCAATGAGTTTGTCAGAGGATCATTTCTGAAGATAATACTGAGTTGCTGAGAGAAGGATGCTGGGGAAATACTGGTGTGGACTCTGAAAGCCATTTCACCTCTATCCAGAGCTCTTATTAACATTATGATGAACTATTGTATCAACAGCACAGAGATGCAGGCAGCTAACCACACTACACTTAGGTAAATCAATACAAAAAGGCTGAGTAACAAAAATATGAATAATAGGGAGTTTCTCTTATAATTGGAAACAGGATAGCTTTCACTCTTGCATGCCCCTTCCTTTATTGAGATCCACTGACAGCAATGCAGAAAGGTATTTATATAGTCATGTACTAAAGCAGGCTAATTATTTATTACGACTAAATTTTATCCCAAGAATGCATCCATCTTCAAGGGGTTAGCACAACGGCTTTCCTGATGCTGTCATGGCAGGTACATTGGGAGCTCAGCTGTGCTGGAGCCATGAAGGTAGCCCTCATCCCCCTCATTTTGCTCTCTTCTTGCTCTAATTAGGTGGGTGCCTTAGAGGGCAGCTGGTGGAGGAACCAGAGGCAGGGGAGAGTAGATTAACTGGATAGATCAGAGGCAGAAAGAGGAGAATGAGAGAGGAGCAGGAGGAGAGAACTGCTGGAGCCTGGAGGCAGAAGAAAAGGAACAAAGGGTAGTGGAGACAGAAGAGAAACTAGGTGAAACAGAGTGGGCAGAGGAGGGCTTCTGCATAGATTCACAGTAGGACTTCATGACATTAGTGTTGAGTGTTATTATAGAAGGCGGCACCATGGGCGTGTGTTGTAGATCCCCGTGATACCACGACAGGGGGGAAGGTCACATGATTATAGTCACTCCCTTATGCATATAACGTAATTGAAGCCCACCACATTCAGGGCTTTATTGAGGCCTGTAGACATTATGTGAGACATTTTACAAATGCTATGAATTCTACTGAACTCACTTGTACGTGATGTCGATCAGCACATGCCAATGCAGCCATATACTTTCAAGCAGGCACAGATCTACATGTGTCTACATAGTTTGCCTTCATTCAGATATGTCAGCATATTTCTGAACTTTCAAAGGGTTCCAAATGAAAGAATTAATTCACTTCTCCTAGAAGTTAGTCTTAACATTTTTGCCTGGATTTGGTAATGGAATGTGCTTGCTTCAGTGCATCTATACTCGAACTACCCATACATGTAATAACACTACAGTGCTGGTTAGTGCCCATCAATATCTTTGGTCAGGGTTTCTTCATGATTGTTAAAGGACACTGATGCTTCCAAAGAACCATATACTGCATTTGCATTAACTATTGATCTCCCAACAGACTTCTTGGCACCCATATAAAACATACAACTATTTTCACACCGGTTTTCAAAAATATGTTTCTTCCTAATTTTTTATTTTCTTTAGGATTTTTGTACCCAAATTACTATAAGAAATGGTGGTGATACCAATAAAACCGAACTGATAAACTATATCAGGGATCGGCAACCTTTGGCACGTGGCCCGTCAGGGAAATCCGCTGATGGGCCAGGACGGTTTGTTTATCTGCCCCATCCGCAGGTTCAGCCAATGGCAGTTCCCAGTGGCTGCGGTTCGCCATTCCAGGCCAATGGGAGCTGCGGGAAGCGGCGCGGGCCAAGGGATGTGCTGGCTGCCGCTTACCACAACCCCCATTGGCCTGGAACAGCGAACCGCAGCCAGTGGGAGCTGCGATCGGCCGAACCTGCAGATGCTGCAGGTAAACAAATCGTCCCGGCCCACCAGCAGATTTCCCTGATGGGCCATGTGCCAAAGGTTGCCGATCCCTGAACTATAGCAATTGGAAGTTATAAATCTATTAATTACTGTATTGATAATTTGAAAATTATCTAAAACATTGCAAACAGTTGATCTTATGAATATTTTAAAATGTTTCAGGGCATGATGAAAACCTCCATGATTTTGTTTACTGTATCTGTTTGGTTTTAATGTAATTACTTGAATCGTTTTGATCCTCACCTACTAAAGTTTGCTGGCAAAGTTATGGTAGCAGTAGTTCTGATTTTAAACCACCAATTAATCTGAGTGGCATATGTAATTTGTGTTTGTTCAATTGTCATAATTTAAAGGGCCTACCTAATAGAGCAAGAGAGAGGCAGCAGAAATCAATAAAATACATAAATAAGTCAGATGGAAATGTTACTAAATATACTGAAGAATTTCATTTCAGACACATTTAGAGATTGCTTAGTAAAGATGCTTGCATATTTGCCAGACCCACAGTTAAAGGCAAATCCATTGCCCAGCTCAGCTCAAGAAGACAGTGCAGCAGGCAGATGTGAGGTGGGTAGGATGAATAATCCCCATCTTCAAAGTAAAATAGTCATTTAATGGAACCTACCACATTCCAAAGTCTGTAGTTGCCCTGTAACTTCTTATAGGCCTGCCTTCGCTAGCCTGTCCCTAGTCCCTACCCCTCCCACTGCCTGCCCTGGCCCCTGTTGCAGGAGAGCTTTATTAATAGGTAGGATGCCAGTAGATAGCACTCAAGAATACACTGCATATTACCTGGGTTTTGTAGGACCAATACAACTTGTTGTGCATTGCCGGTGGCTTCTTATGTGCATTTCTTCACTTGCAGCTGATAAGCGTATTCCACCTGTCCAAAGTACTGGGCTCTGTCACAAAAGGGATGAGGACCTCTCTTATGTTTCCCACTACTGTATGTGCAGCAAACTGCACCTATGGTTCTATTGCCAGTGGACTGCACAGCAGTGAAGGCAGTGGTAGGATTTGTAAATTTACTTGGTGTGATTGTGATCCAGTTTAGTTATATGCCTTTTAAGTTGAGATGGATCTGAGGTACAAAATTCAGATCCAGAGCCAAACTTCCCTACAGTTTAAAGGTGCTAGGATTCAGGTTTTTGTTTTGGCCAGATGGAGGGAGACAGGGGTCTGGCACAAAGTTCTGAGCCAGAAATGAATCTTCCCTAGAGGTCAGGGGACAGAATTAGGAACCAAACCGAAGGCCCCAATCCTATCTTTTCTTTCAATACATGTATTTGATCTGGATGCAGTTATGGTGCTTGGATTTAGGTTGATTACATCACTTGTTATACAAAAAGCACTGTTGTTCTCAGAATTGATTAAAATAAGCAAAGATTCAGTTCAGTCTTATCAAAGCAGCACCATGGGGTTTAAGCTTAGTCACACAACATTCTTCAGAAACATAAGGAGCTCAGCTTTCAATGTGCCACAGAGGAGATATGTGCTTCAGCTGGCATTCTTAATGGGGACAGAAAAATAGGCAGGAAGAGGCGTGGAAAGCTTTCAGGATGACTAATTGCTGTTTGCAGCTGCAGACAGACGTGTTTAATTAGCTGGTAGTTGCATGCATGTAAATTTGGTTATTTGTCGTTAGAGGCCAGATGTTTTCTTCCACCATTCAAATTGGAGCAAAGAAGAGAAAAAAGGGTCAGAAAGCAGAAAAAAATATGGGAGAGTGGGAGCTTCACACCATCCTTCTTCCCCTCCCTCACCCCCATGCCCTGGGATCCTCTCTGAGTGAACACCACTGTGAGTTTGCAGGGGAGTGTCTGGCCACAGAAGAGGTGGAGCCACAGATAATCTGTTCTGTGCAGCTCCCCTGACAACCTGATGCTGGGAAAACTGGCAGGAATGAAGGCTGCTCAGTAACAGGAGGAGCTGTGCAGCCGGGCTGTTGGGGGACACGGAAGCAGTATAAAGAACAGGAGTACTTGTGGCACCTTAGAGACTAACAAATTATAGAGTCACAGGACCAGAACCTGATTTTTGCACAGATTCTCTGTGTTGCAAGGTTTGGTGGCTGGGCCCCTTGCTGCCTCCGTGTAGCTTGAACTCATTGCCCCTAGAGAGGAGCATGTATCAGTTGCAGAGTTTTCTAACTACTTTATCCTGTCCGTGGGGTTTTCCATGGGAGGCCAAGAGGCCCTTCCTGACTAAACAAAATGTTCTTTTATTTTGACTCCTCATCACAAAGTCACTTTAATAATATTTTTGAGGAATAGATATATAGTGTTCTCTCAATCTCCAGAAAAAGAACTAGGATCCCAACAGGTGATTGGACATAAAGGGCCAAATCCTTACCTGTGTAAATCAGCATTGCTCTGAGGCTCAGGCCCACAGTCTCTTTGATGGCATTTCAGGCTACTGTGGGAGGGTTTAACCTTTTCATTCCTTTTTAATTAATTCATGGTGAAGATTAGTAGCAATTTTTGATGGTGCTTGGTTTTTATTCTCAATACACATGAATCATTTGGAATCACTTTTCCCCCCAAGAATGCCAAAGGGCCATATGTCTCCTTTAGCGACTAATGCTTGCAAACAGATGCCTCCTCTAGCAAGATAATGTGAAGTACAAGAATTTGAACATTCAAAATGTTTCCACTTATGGCTTGATTCTGCTCTCACAGCAGTGTAAATCGGAAGTAACACCACTGAAATCATTGGACCAGGGCCTCAGCTAGTGTAAATCAGTGTAGCTGTCAAAGTCTTAATCCTTGGCTGATTTTCACTGGCTGAGGATTTGGCCCCCTGAGAAAGGTAGTGGTCCTGTGGAAAAAATAGTATGTCATCATGTAATTACAGATTTTGTCCTAATGCCTAGACACCAGGGGGCTGAATTCAGATTGCCCAGGCAACCTTAATTCTGGCATTTCCTAACTTTTGCATGCTTCACTTTGCAACTTTAATAATGGACTTTTAATGTAACTTTTGGGTGTGTATGACAATCTGACCTGGGATGCGACCTTCAATGAAAGATGGCTAAGTCTGCCTTTCTGTTCTGTGTTTGTACAGTGCCTAGCACAATGGGGTTTTGGTCTATGACTAGGGCTCCTATGATAATACAAATAAATAATAATAGTCCTAGAAAATGATTTAAGGGGCCTGATGATTTCCCTCTCCCTTTTACTAGTTTTATATTAGTCTATGGGAGAGGAGACTCAGGCTTTTTGACTGTTTTACACTGGTGGAGGGAGCGCCTCTGAAATCAGCCTCGACGGTTATGAGCTCATTTGGGACCTGCTCCTTGCTGGAATGCTGAAAAGACTATTTAGTGTGACATTTTTTGCTATTTTTTATTATTTATACAGTACCACAAGTGTATTGGCTTTGCTTTACAGACAGAAAGTGACAGGTCACATGGAGTTTATAGTCTAAATTAGACATACCACAGCAGGGCGATAAAAGGGAAGCCAAACAATGGGTGGAGATAGGGGGCACGGCTAGTGAACTGATTCAACAGTGAAGCTTATGAGACTGTTACACACATTACATGTTAGTTCCTCCCATATACTGATTTTGTTTGTTTGTTTATATCTGAACATCTAAGTATAATCGGGAAGAGAGCAGGGAGGGTGTCAGCAATGGAAGGCTATCCAGGAAGTAATGGGTTTTGATGAAGGAGAATGAGGCAGCTTTGCACACAGGGGCATGGCAGTTCTTACAGAAATAAGGGGCGCTATGGAATTGCTTGTGGGAGACCAGAGATGCATCAAAGTGAGCTGAACTGGCAAATGAAGTGCATATGTGGAGGATCCAGCGATGGTCTGTGTGCAGGGGTAGAGTTGAGAGAGCTTTGAGCGTGACGATGAGAGTCCGAATTTGAAGTGGAAGGAAATAGGAAGCCAGGGCAGGGACTCAAGGTGGGAGGGCAAAGCAGGATACTGGTTAAGAAACCTGATTTTAACAGTAGGGTGTTGGACAGAATTGAGGGGAGAAATGAGGGAAGCTGAAAAGGTTGCAGGTTTAGTGTGATTGTTATATTAGCTATATCACATTTGCTTCTTGTTCCATCCTCTTTATTGGGAAGATGGGATGCTGGGATGTTATTTTACTGGGCTTTGTATTTTCATATTTGCCTCTCCCTAGTCTCCAAGCCAGGTACTGAAGGTCTCTCTACTCAACCTGCTTTTTGTCTCTCCTTTGCCAATAGCAGCCTTTTACTTGTTTTGCCAGTCAAAAGGTTTAACCTTTTTTCCTATCAGTTGTTTAGGAATTGTAAGAATTGTGTTTCTGTAAGAATAGTCATATTTGCTGTGTCTTAGCTACGTGGAGACCGTGTTCCGCTCTCTTATATACGGCAGCTTTATTTTTCAATGCTATATGTGTAACTGGAAGGAGGATGGGCGGATACCATAGAACAGTTATTTAGAAAATATGTATTTTTAAAAAAAGTATCCATAAAGAGCCTGATGCAAAGCCCATTGAGTTCAGCAGGTCTTTCCGTTGTCTTTAGTGGACTTCGGATCGGTTCCACTCATTGTCTTGGAGAATTGCAGAGGGCTTGGTACGAGTGCCTTGGTAACGTTCATAATTATAATGCCATTACTAAACTTGGCCTGGATTGGTTATCAAGTACGGCATGTGGCCAACTTTTGATCAGAGAATAGGATTCAATCATTCTTGACTTGTATAAAATAAATTAAAGTTTTTGGGGGGTGTTTTTACACCTAAATGAATTCCTTGCAGAACTGAAACAAAAGTAATTTTTTCAGTACATCATCTCTGCAGTTGGTGAGCTGGAGCTATTCAAATGAATAAACCCTCATTTTCGGGAAAGAAGATGGTTTTCATTTGGGAAAGCTCAGAATATTTCATACACAGATCAGGTGTAATGTATGATCTGTAGCTCACCGTTTAGTACCTGAATTTCTTCTTGTAATCAGATTTTTTTAAATTACCAGCGTAATCAGAAACAAATTTCTTCGTAAAGTAGGGCTTGCCCAGTGACTGCTGGGATCTAAACTCTAAAGGATTTTCAGCAGATGTTTATCAGCCCATTGTAGATTTATCTGTGTTTAGGTGCATATATCCAAGGTCTTGATTGTTTTACTTGTTGGCACAAGTTGACAAGACAATCTTATACTATGGGGTGATTAGTCAATTATGGGAACAACATGACTGAAGAAATGATGAAAAACAGAACTGACTTTGCAACACAATTACAATACATATTACAGCCAGTCAGCTTTTAAAGTAACAGTTACTAATCACTAGATCTTACTCAATAAATCTTTCTAAATATATTTCCAGTCAGCACTAGAACTAGCCCTGGTTAAATGAAACCAATTGCAAGGGGATTGGAATCCAAGATCTGCCTTGGGTTGTGATACTAAATCTCAGCTACGCAAAATTAGGAATTATTTTGGGGACATTCTAAGGCCTGTGCTATACAGGTGGTCAGATTAGATGATCACAATGGTCCCGTCCCCCCCACGGCCTTAGAATTTCTGAAAAACAAGAGCTTGCCCTTTCTGGGCTGTGGGGAGGAGGATTAGACTGACTCATCACTACTTTGTGAGTCAGGGAGAATCTGCTGCAGGGAGCATTTTGGCAGGTCGGAATTATGGGAATACTGCTGGGGAATTGTTGGAGAATTTTTCTATGTCTTTTACTGTTTTTCCTCTCCTGCACTGGGAAATGTTAATGCCAACTAAGGTTGTAAAATAACTGCACCTTTCAATAGTTTTGGCTAACTTACCCATTGGAAAGCTTCTTGAACGGTGTGAAGACACATCCTATATAAATACTAGCTGCTGCCTGCTCTCTGCTGAAATAGCGTAAGGGTCATTAGACCACCTCCAGGGGTGTGATACAGGTGGATCCATGCAGCACCATATCCTCTAGTCCCTGTCACAGCTCATCCTCTGTGCCGTTTCCCCACCCCTCACCATAGAGCAGCAGAACTACACTGGCTATGCTGCTACAGAACCCTCCATACGGGCAAAGAGAGGGCTGGCTTTGCCCCTAACGGAATAGCCACAGAAAAAGGAGCAACACAGAGATTTGATATAATCAGGGCCAGCTCTAGGTTTTTTGCTGCCCCAAGCAAAAAAATTTTTGGCTGCCCCCCACCCCAGCCCTGGGCTCTCTCTTCCCGCCCCCCACCCGCACCCCCTGCCACCCCAGTCCTGGGCTCCCCCCCCACCAGTGATGATTCTGGCCGCTCCCCCCTCACCTCCAGTCGGTCCGGTGCTGGCAGGGTCGGGGTAAGCAGCGGGGCTCCCGGGCCGCGCCTCAGCCTAGGGTCCCTCCATCCAGGGCTCCCGCCTCCAAGATCGGCCGGGACCCAGGAGGGCAGAGCCGGGGGACCGCCCCGGCAGATGGCTGAGGAGCCAGGGCAGGGTAGCCCCAGAGGCAGTGGAGTCCCGGAGAGCAGGACGCAGGCCCTGCACGGCAGCACCACACCCTTTATGGCCCCGCTGCTGCTGCTGCTTCTGGCCGCCCTGCCACAGTCCCTGGGTGGCTTGGGCCGCTTCGCCCAGCCTCGGCTGCAGCACTGGGGGCGGCCGCCCTGCGGCACCTGCAGGCAGCTCCGTGTGCCCCCTGGGGTGTCCCCCAGCCTGAGTGTCCCCCGCTCGAAGCCTGCCCGGCCCAGCCACAAGGTGTGGGCGCTGCTCCCCCGCGGCGCGAACCGCAGCGGCTACAGGGGGCCCCCCATGCACGACACGCTGCTGCTGCCAGGGCCGGCTCTAGGCTTTTGCCACCGGAAGCACAAAAAAAAAAAATGGCCAGAATGCTGCCCTTGAAAATGTTTTGCCCCAGGCACGTGGTTGGTTTGCTGGTCCCTAGAGCCGGCCCTGGATATAATGGAGGGTTTTTGGTTTGATTTTCAAACACATGCATTGAAACCACAAGATTTTTTATGAAATTAATGCTCAAATCCATAAGGGCCATCTTGCTAGGCAGCATGTTTTACTACCCATACTGCATGCCGTGCCAAACACTCAAACATAGACAGGGCTGCTGAATCTTGTCCTGGAAGGCATTGGACACATCATGAAGATGAACCACACAGCCTGTGGGACCTGAGGTTTGTTTATACTGCTATCTTATGCCACCTAGTGGCTGACTTTAGGAACAACACAAGAGCTTCCAAAGAGACTTGCCGAGCCTCGGAAGATGCAGAGCGAGTGCAGTTTTCAGACAAGGATAGGGGCTGTGCCCTGGGGAGTGGACTAATACTTAAATAGGGTGAAAATGCTGGGTTTGAATGAATGTGGTGATTGAAGCCCCACAGCATTTACTCAGCCCAGCCCCATATTCATAACAACAATGCAAACAGGGTTCTGTGGAGTAAGGGATCATGGTCAAGCAAACTTGAATGTCAAACAAAGCATTCTCTTGGTTTTAGTGTTGCAGTTTGTGCTGTATAAGTGACAGTGCGCTCAGTACTTCGGTGTTAATAAATCGGTCTAGTCTTCATTTCATCAGGAAAACAAACAGAGCATCTATCCTGGTTCTGAAAGCCACAGGGAAAGTTATCCTAATCAGAAGTGTTTCATATCTAAAGTCTGTTGACCAGAAACAATGGGCCCAGTCCCACTTACTCGGGCAAGCTGTCTCCTTGAAGTCAATGGGCTTACTCACATAAACCAAGCAGAATTTGGCCACGGTGAATAACAAGTTAAGGAAAAAGCCGTGTTAAAAGAATTTTACAACCAAATAAGAATATGGAAGACTTTAAAAGAGCATATTCCATTTATTTGGCCCCAGAACTCTTAACACAGCAACAATCTTCCAGAGTTCCACTCTTTAAAGTGCTTCAAACTCCATTTATATTATTATTAACATTAATGTACACTTCAGTATAAACACTGCTCATCAACCCAAAGAAATGTATATATTTTTATAAAGTTCTTTATATTAGGCCAGATTCTGCAGTCACTCACACCAGCGTAAATCCAAAATAACTCCAGCTAAGTCAATGGAGTTAGTTTAATGCTACACCAGGGAGGATGAAAGCAGCATTTGGCCCACTATGTGTAAAAACAATACTATTTTATATTTTATGTATATATCTCACACACCCAATGAATTACCCGGGAAAGCAATCAAATTTAATAAGAAGTCTAACAAAGCCAACACTTTTAATTAGCTTTGGCACAGGCCACCATTCCAGAAGATGTATCCACTTGTAAGCCATTTTGAACATCATAATTGACAAGAGTAACACAGTGATCAGGGAAGGAGAACCCATATTGCAGTAATTCATACAGTACATCAGGAGTCCCAACCCAACCAGGGTACAAATAATTCCCTTATTATGTAATGGCAAAGTTAATTGGCAGGGCATCCATTCAAGCTGACTGCACCATGAACCTCTGAAATTTTGCTGACAGAGACAGGTTTGTCATTTATTTTAATGTTCTGCAGACAGCCAAGGAAGGAGTCCCGAACAGGAACCAACGGTGTTTCCAAATCTGCTGTAAAGACAAGGAAGAAAGAGCAGCTAAATAATATGAGCTGTTTTGTAAAGCACTGAATACAACAGGCTGGTGGCTTTAAGATGTTCCCTTTGATACCTCTGATTATTGAAAGTCTTTGCTTTCAGAATGTAATACGATACCAACATTCCAAGTTGAATTAAACTACTTTACTATGGTAAATAAAATAATTTAAAAAATTATTGCACATTTTATCATGTTTTGCTGTTGTTATGAACTGGTGAAACCTTGCTATGAATTCAGTTAAAACCTCAGTGAGATTGATGGGTGTGAATGCACCCTTCAGTTAATGTAACTGGAAGGATAAATTCATCTCAAGCCCTCACCTGTAACAAAAGGAGTATGTGAACCTTCCCAGGAGTTTTGGACTATATGGGTGGAGCAGCTTTTTGTGAGCATTGTTTTGGTGGGGGCCAGGGGGAGGAACACACAACCAAGCAGTGACTGAGACAGCGTGGAGTGACCCTGAGAGAAGTGCTGGGTTGGGGGTGCTGGCTGAAAGAAGCTTGGGCCTGTAAGCTAAGAAGCTACTCCTTTCTGCTTTTGGTTCCTCCTGCATTCGGAGAAGCAGGACTTTGTATAAATGAAAATATCAGACAACAACATCAGTTTTTACTCCCAACCGGAACATCCCGAGGAAAACCTAATGTAGACTGGGTGAAAACAGAGAGGGGCCATCAGACCCAATATAAATACTGTAATGTTTATAGTGTTACCCCCTTTTGACCCTGGTGGCTAGTCAGCGTTCCCTTGGCTCATGGATCTAGCTGGGGGGCGGGGAGGGGGGAATGCAGAAAAGAGGAAATGTTAGGTCTGTAGCTACCTCTGCCTTCCTTGCTGCCCCAATTCATTTTTACACTAGCATTTTTCCCCTCTCTCCTGACCCAAATTTCACATAACAGAATGGTGACTCCTGCAGCACAAAAAAGCTGACCCTGATGGTGGGACTAGGGCTAGTAGAGAGGTATTGACAGCACAGACCCTGATGGAGCCAGACAGACTTGGGAGTGGTGGGGAGGCTGGGAAGCAGTGCAAACACACAGGGTCCCCAATGGATGGCATTGACCTCCAAAGATAATATATCTGTGTGTTTCAAGTGGCAGACCTCCTACCAATTCTGGTGGTGGTGGTGGTGGTGGTGGAGGGGGTTTGGTTGACATATGAAAGTTATATTGGTATAGCTATGTAAGTTGAGGTATGAAAAAACCACTCCCCTGACCGATGTAGCTATGCCAACCTAAGCCCCAGTGTAGACATAGCTATGTTGACTGAAGAGTGCTTCTGTTGAGGTAATTAATGTTGTTCAGGGGGGTGGTGTTCCTACACAGACAGAAAAATGCCTTCTAATGGCATAGGCTGCATCTATGCTACAGGGCTATGCCAGCCTGTACTGTAGACACAGAGAGTGTGTGTGACAGAGAGAGAGAGAGAAAACGTGCAAGACCCTGCCTACCTGACAAAAAATTATGAGTGAGTGAGAGTGTGTGTGTGTGTGTGTGTGTGTGTGTGTGAGAGAGAGAGAGAGAGAGAGAGAGAGAAAAAGTGTGCAAGACCCTGCCTACCTGACAAAAAATGATGAGATAATACAAGTTAAGTCTCCTGTCACCTGAGTATTTTTTCCCTTATAGGAGATGATATGGCCCATAGTGTGTTTGATTTTTTTTTCTTTCACAAAAAGAAACAAAACACCAGGAAGAGCAACAAAACATTAACTTGAAGTAATATTACCTGGAACTCTTCCAAAATAAAGTGGATGACCCACGTTAGCAGAAAGTGAGGCCGAGGATCCAATGGTGTAGTTGCTCTTTGCATCCACATCTAGGTGCACAATGTTCTGTTTCTGAGTTACTGTAAGGAATTTGGTAAATCAGTAACTTTGGTCCAGTCAAGCATCCACTAGCCATGACTTACTATTTTAAGAAGTGTTTGTCTTGCAGGAGTGTGATTTATAGGGGAAGTTTTATTTCACTATATTTCCAAGTCAAACTGACATATACCAAAATACTATGGGGATGAGAAAGTGTTCAACATAAAAGCCCAAAGGTTCTCTTCCCTACATGCAGTCTTAAATAATTACAACCTGTTATTACTCTAAAGAGTGTTCTCAGAAAAAACAGCAATGGAATTATTTAGTGTATAAGGGATTAGGCATTAAATTTAGGGCTACGGCAGTCTTTTTTGTTCTTCCCACCCATTCCAGTTTCAGAAGAGCAGGCAAGAGGATACAGTACCTGCTATGGAGTGCCACTGTCCATCACATAGAGACCGCTGAGGAGTGACAGATGTCTGGAAATCTGCAGCACCATTATTTCCAGAGGCAGTGACCTGTAAAACATCTTTCAAGTTACTAGGGAAAAGAAAGGAGTGACAAAAGAATATCCGACTCTAAACAATTTACTGAACTCACTGACTGGTGCATTTCACCAACACTTTAAAAGGCACAGTCAAAATATTTGTATTCCCAAACAGTCTTCCTTAAAGGAAGATAGATTCCATTTACAGAGTCCTAAGAGAGGACAGTGTATACTCTATACATACATAAATCCACGCCCTTGCCTCCTTCCCCGGGTTTCCTTCAACTCCCCTGACACACCCTTCAGCTATTGAAAAAGATACTAAAATAGAACTGCTGAGATTCTGCAGTGGGTGTGTGCAGAAAGCTACGGAGAAACTACACAGGGAGCTGCACAAAGCAGTCAGTGCTCCATGGTTGCGCTCTTCCTAGCAGCCTGACGGTTAAAGGAGAAGTTAGAGCACATGGTTCCATGATCCACTGGCCTAAACCCTTCTAGATTTTTGTAGGAGCAGAATACCACAGGTGTTCCTTGTCCTGAGGAGAGGAGGATTCTCTGACACTTCCCTTCACCCTGCATGGACTATCATGGAGCTGCCTGATGGAAGCCTGCGTGCATACAATGGAAGCCGCGCACACTGGTATGGTAGCAAATTTAAGGTTCACGCTCCCCAGAGATGGTTATAAGACACCATCATGAAGTTTTCAAATGTATTTTTAATTTGGTTTTCTTTTGTACTAAGTTAGTTTGGTGTTCAAAGTAAGGTGTCTCTCTTCTTAGTTATGGTAATACAATTCAAACAGAAATAAACCCTACACTCACCTTTCCTGCCTCCATGTAAACAGTTAAATAGTTGCCTTGTTTGTTTCCAGTATGGAGTAGGACACCTGTTAGACTTCTCACACGAATGTTAAATATGATCTTAAATTCCAAACCCATCACAAAAGAGTTATCTGCAGGTGTGAGAAGGGGAGGAAGGAGAATAATTAGAACAGCACATTAAAAAGGGGAAGAGTATCATCTATATATACACGTACAACATGGAGCTATATCAGTATGATATAATAAATTGATATTTATATATCTATGTCTCTATCTATCTATCTATGTGGATTATATAATAAAGACAGCTCCACGTAGCGATTGCTACACTACTTACCAATGACGATATATCCCCCTTCATTAAAGAAATATATCCCAGTTTCCAAAGAGCCATCCAAACATGGAGGGACACCAGTGTTCCGATGAGGAGTATTCATGAGCTTTCCATTCATTTTAAAATTTCTCAGGCAACCTACAAAACTCTTTCTTGGTATATTCTGAAAGCATATTTAAAAACATGAGTAATAATAATAATAATTAATTAATAATAATATAACAAATTAAAGCATGATGGCTATTATTTTAATAACAGATCAGCCAAGCAGTTCTTTAGCACTGTTTGATGGTGGTACCCAAGTATGAAATGAACCTAAAGACTGTCCCTGATACGGTGTAAATGTGTACTATGTCATGAAAGAAATACCAGTAAACCACAAAAGAGTCAAGCGTGCTAGAAAAGTTGAAATCTTGAAAGGGTTATTGCAAAATCTTATTTGTAGAATAGCTGTCTTCCAATGATACATCAAAATGTTGACAATCTAACAGTCTAATTCTGATTTCAAATACTAACCACCCACCCACCCACCCCAAACAGCTATTGTGTAGTGATGCACATACCTAACAGGTCATTTTTAAAGGTAACAGAGGCAATGCATACCTAAGATTAGAATCAAGTTCTACATCTATAATCCCTCCTAAAATCACAGTGATAGTAAGTGGGAATCCCTCCCTCTGGTACTGAATATTCCTAAATCTAGTTTAGCTGGAGACACCTTAAGTATCTGCTGAAGTGAACGCTCTAAGGGGAAGAGGTGCTCTTGGAGAAAAGAGGAATTTGATTTTTGGAGGTAAAGAGGAATCAGGAGCAGCACATGGCTGCAATCAATTTATAGACCGAAATGTTGATAATTTGAGGGCTGGGCACACAGTTGGGGAAGGGGGGATGTCTATAATTAGGAATTTGTGGACACCATGTATAGATGGCCTTAGTAATCTAAATCCCTCTCATCATTATGACCTCCCTTTACAATACTTCAGTGTCTTCATTTGCAGTGCAATGAAAAAAACACCCTCAAAATCTCCATTATTTACCTGTACTTTCAGGGATGGAAGCCCGCCCAGATAGATTGGTGGCTTAGTGGTGAAGGTGGAATTACTTGCCAGTTTTCCTTCCCTGGCCCTCAGACCATCAATAACAAGATGGCCATTCTTCCCATGCATACTGAATACCACCTTTGTGGGGGAAAGCATAATTACCATTAGACACATTGGGTGGGATTTCAAAATCACTTATGTGAGGTAGAAGCACAAGTCCCAATGAAAGTCAATGGAACTTGTGCTCCTAAATCATTTTGGTGCTTCTGAAAACCCTATCCATCAAGTTATAGACAGTATAGTCCTAAAATCAGCACACATTTTTGAGGCTCACTTGAAACTAGCAAAAATATAAAGAAAGTAGGTGGGCAAAATGCTTTTTCAAATACCTTATCGTTCAAAAACTAGGAATATTTTGCACATCTGTTATCCAGGTTTCTTGTTTTTCCTTACTCTGGTATATAACCAGAGTAATTCCATTGACTTTCTAGATATACACCAACGGGCATCAGAATAATGCCTTATACCATAATGTCCCTATCCCACAGACACATACTATCTACCTTAATGTTCCCTTTTTTGGGGAACTTTCCTAAAGTAATACAAGTATTGTTACAATACTATTTGCATTAGAACTAGGCCACTGCCATGAGCTTTTTGACAATGAAGACCTGTCATCCACATGAACCTTCAGTCATATGAACTAGCTCGACAAGGTTGAGGTGAATATACTCTCAGCATTTTAAAATGCTGAGCACTTACGACTGTGCATATTAAGCGATGGTTCATGTTTTGCAATGGTTCACACAGTTAATTCTGTCCTAACTGTCGTTATACTTACAGTATGCCACTGCCCGTCATCGTATTTTGCTTTGCTTTTGATTTTAATTTTCTTCCCTCCAACACCAAATGAAAAGACAAAACGTCCCTTGGAAATGTAAAGAGCCATATAAGAGCTCTCAGGCTTATTTCCCACAAAAAATATCAGTCCTCCCGATGATGCAGTCCGTACGTCTATTGAAAAATGTGACCTTTAGTGGAAAGAGGATCAGAGAAGACATTAAAATATGGCCTTGTTTTGCTTACTGTCATACTCTTTCCATACCCTTTTGAAAGATGCAGGGGGCCTGATTCTGCTCTCACTTATACCAGTGTAAATCAGGAGTCACTCCACTGAGGTTGTTGGAATTATCAGTATAAGACTGGATATAAATGTGATCAGAAACGTTATATTTATTGTCATTGTGCTGTGCAGGAAGTTACATGTGAATTCAATTGGAACAAACATACATATTCCTATAATACCAGTACAGCAAAGTGAGATTACTATTAAGTATTTGAATGCTGATGATGTACTTAGTACTGTAAAGAATATAGAGTAGACAAGGCCAGTGCGTATCTTCGCTGTTTGTTAGCCACTGAATTTAATTAAAAATCCTCTCTGAACAGAAGGGCCATATAGTGTGTCCTGAATTTTAGTTTTGGCAAACCAAGAGAAGAAGGAACTTCGACAGACAAGGACACTCTTCTGAAAAACCCAGTCATCAGTCTCAGAGAGTTCCATCCCAGAAACCAGTAACAGAAGCACCTAGTCTGGTCTTAACTGTTATGATGGAATGTAGGGGGAGAGTTTGACCTATAAACACAAGTTGAATAATTTGTTAACACAATAGTGGCTTTTGGAATCATAATTATGTGGTACACCATTCACATTTCTGAATGTGGGCTGAAGTCGGCAGATTTAGATTCTTGGATTGGGCCTCAATGTGCACTAAATTCAAACATCTCATTCCAGGCAACCTGTTCAGTTTTGTTTTGTAGAAATAATGATTGGGAGAAAAAGTTCTCTGTCAAGCCCTTAACAGAACAATCAGGGTGCACCCCATTACTCCCAAAGAGATGCACATTGGGAAATCATAACCCTTAGCACCTAAAGGCTAGGCTCCAGGTTCATTGAAGAATACAGTATTAGAAGTTGAGTGGAGAACTGTTGCATTACCTGTCTGTCAGTGATGCCTGAGAAAGCGTATACAGCAAATGACTGTTGGGAGCATTGCCAAACTGATAAGCTCCATTGATGAAATTTAGCTGAGTAGATAAAGCACAGCTTTTCTGGTCTAGCTGCACTTTGGCACCTGTCAGGTAAGCAAGGTGCTTTTCCTTCTGTAACTGCAAGGCAGAATTTAAATCTTTAATATGGATAACTGAGATAATAATTCAATACATGTATTTCATAATTCCCATCAGAATCAGTCAACACGCTTCTTTGAGTGTCTGATGAACTGTTATCACTCTGGAGAGTTATATATTGAGCATGGGATATGGAGAAGGGAGACCCTGCTCCAGATGCTAGATGGAAAAGGAGTAACATCAGTTCCTCAACCCTGCCAGCTCATGTTGGCGGAGCCTAAGCCTGAGAATCAGTGTGGACTGGAGTTTATAGTAAACATAAACATACCTTGAAAATCTTAGAGCTGTTAGGATCTGCTAATTCTTTCAGCAGCATTGGCTGGGGTGACTTGTATATCCTACAGGCTCCCACGGATACACCAGACTTCTCAGTATAACTGACTAGATTTTGAACTTGAGGGAGCTGACCTGTCCTAGAATGAGGAATAAACACGAGGATGAGAATGAGCAATGAGTGCTATAGGAGACCACCCTTTATCATCCCTATTCTTTAATGAAAACCACCATGTATTCTAGAGCTGCATTGTTTGGACATATAGCCTTACAAGGTATATCTACTCTCAATTACAGTCTGGTCAAGGGACATCTACCAATTTTCACCTGTCACAATAGTATGATTTATATTAATGATCCTAAACTCTTGGCACAGGCACATCCAGAATTACTGTCATAAGAACTCATATATTTTGTATTAGCATGTGATGTCACCAGGAAATCCCAACCACTTATACAGTAGGTGGCATATAGCATCTAGTGCTGTTCCTCTGGCAGTTTTAGCAGGCCAAGCCTAAATAAAAGTATCAGCTGCTTTCTTGGGGGGGGGGGGGGAATCATTGAAGATGCTGCATGACCTATTGGGTGGGAAGTTTGTGAAAAACTAAAGGAGTTTGTAGTTCTTGCCTGAAACATCACCTCTGCTACAGCCATACTACTGAGGTAAGCCACTGCTGTTGCATCCTCAACTGAATTTAGGAGCCTACCAAAAACTACTTACTTGAAAAAATGCTGTTGCCCTTGAGAAAAGAGAGCTGGAATACAGTAACCCTGGCAGTGTCAGACCTTCTGGACTAGATTAAGAAGGTTTTGCTGATTAGCGATAGAAGAGGATTGGTCAGGTCAAACCTACAGTCTTGCTAAATCAGCCACATACCCACTCAACTGGATCCCAAGTATGAGGGCTAAAAAGCTATCGGTTTGTTACTGTGCAACTCTGCCCTGTTGCCAGAAACACTCTTATACCAATTTTCTTTGTGCAAAGGCTAGATCAATGAGAATAAATGTACACATACTGTATGTAGGTTGTAAGGTTAAAGGAATCTCTCCAATTTTGGTAGATCACAGATGGACAGGGAGGTTAGTATACATGTTGCACAACTTCACAATGCTAAGGCAAAGATTTAATGAAGATATATACAAACCAAAAATACATCATAATTTTTGTGAAACCACACACACTCATGCACATTCAAACACTCAATAGTCAGCGGAAACAAGCAGGCCCCAGCTGGGAGAATACCTGTGATAGGAATTAATCTAATGAAAGAAAACACTTAAGGTGAAATTTCTTTTCTAAATTGGGCTTGCAAAGATGTATCTACCACCAGGTGGATGTGGAGGGAAAAAAACTGAGTAACAAATGGGTAACATAAACCAGCAATCGGGTCTTTTTACAAGTACCCCTATATGTTGATGTAATTATTCATTTTGCATATGCAAATATTTCTTGCTCATGCAGTTATCTGGCTGCACATGTATTTTTGATGAGTATAATTTAGGCACAGATGTTTGAAAATTTTGGGCCTTGCAATATACCCATTCCAATATAATCATGCTTTTAAACCAAACTTCTCGTGAAGGAATACAATTCAGAGTGATCTTCCAAAAGATCAAAAGATCAAACTCCATTAAATCTTACAAAAATGATGAATTGGTCAAATACAATAATTTATTTGTTGTGCAACAAGGTTATGCATTCAGCAAGGTTTCATGTATCTAGAAGAAATGCAGATTAGTGAGAAGAAATTCCAATTACTCATAAAGGAAAACAGGTCATTTCTCTCTTTACCCCGATGTCGGCACCTACAAATATTCCCAAGTTAAGTACCTTTGAATAAAGACATTGGAGATGCAGCCTTCAAAATTATCCCCACCCAATCTTACAGAACTTAATTTTTTAGACATTCCTTGAAGTTCAACAGCCATTGACACAGGCAGGTCATCAACCAGCAGCCTGACCCTGAAACAAGATGAATACAAATAAGAGTGAAAAATTTAGGAAAAACACGCTACCAGCTAAATTAATTTTTTTTAAAGAAAGATCTGACACACATGTGCCTTCCAGTTACATTTTAATTCTGATGGCATTTACAGGCCTGGTCTCCTATCACTTCCATGGGTTTTATGCCAGTACTACTTCATTGACTTAACCATATTTAAAATGGTGCAGTACAGTTATAATGACAGCAGCACATAGCCTTACATTCTTTGCGTGAGATCTTGGCCTCAATGAAGTCAACAGCACAATTTCCATTGACTTCAATGGGGTCAGGATTCTACCCCTTATGCCAAAAGGAAACAGAATTTGACAAGTTGGACACTGCTATTACAGAAAAACTCTGAACGTTATCACTAGCCCAGGGCTTTAATACAATCACAGGCTATCTTTCAAACCCTTCTTTTTTAGCCAGCACAAGTTTTTATATAACCCTATAGAGACCAGTGTGTTTTAGAAGTCATCTAATTTTCAGTAAATTAGATAAATTTTAATAAATTGTCTCATAATCTATATATCAGATCGATATTGAGAACATTAGGAGAGCTATTACCCTTCCTCCTCAGGCCTGTAAAACAGCTGCATTAGACAGGTTTGCAATTTACACTCAAAGATGCGAAGACTATGTGTGTGAGAAGCTGTCCAAAGCTATGTCTTGCCCAACCACAGAGAAAGACACTTAGTGCACAGAAAAGCAGATTCAAGCCTTTTGGTTTGAAAGCTCAGACTACCAGTGTTGCTGTGAAGTTCAGGAGCTGAACGGAAACTCAGTAGGTACTGACATGCAAATACGCAGACCAAGAATCTTCTGGTGCTTCAGAATGTCCATATCCACTGCTAGCATGATTCAGAATTTAGTTTTAACTCCGTACCGTTTTATAACCAAACATCAGGTCAAGCAAGCATTCTACAATCTTCTCTTTCTAACCAAGGCTTGCAGTCCATTCAAAAACCAAACACAGAACTGGACTTACATGTCGCCATCTTTGATTACTGACACATAATGCATTGAACCATCTTCATATTTCTTGCTGGATTGTTTTTCCTCATCTGTCATCTTTACGATTACAAAGCCGTCTCTCAGAAAGATGGTAAGCACATAAGGCTAAAAAAAAAAAATCCTATAAACTTATAATTAAATATAGGCAGTTTCAGGTTTTCCTGATATCACCATGAACCCAATTCCCAATGGTAAGTCAGGGTGGCAGCGTGCATTGCTCCCAAGAGTTCTTGGAATCCAACATGGCTCCGTGGGAGGAAAACTTCCTTCCCACAAAACTGATCTGGGCCACCCCAAAAACTGTACTTCTCTCAGGGTAATATCCCAAATCATACGACTCCAGAACCCCTGCAGCTAACACAGCTCCTGGAGAAGGGAAGAGATGAAGGTTTCTAACCGTCAGAGGAGTGAAGTTCTGGAACAGCCTTCCAAGGGGAGCTGTGGGGGATGGTATGATGGGATATCCTAATTTTGGCAATTAATTGATCTTGACTATTAGCGGTAAATATGCCCAATGGCCTGTTGGATGGGGTGGGATCTGAGTTACTACAGAGAATTCTTTCCTGGGTGTCTGGCTGGTGAGTCTTGCCCAGATGCTCAGGGTTTAGCTGATCGCCATATTTGGTGTCCGGAAGGAATTTTCCTCCAGGGCAGATTGGCAGAGGCCCTGGGGGTTTTTCGCCTTCCTTTGCAGTGTGGGGCAAGGGTCACTTGCTGGAGGATTCTCTGCACCTTGAAGTCTTTAAACCACAATTTGAGGACTTCAATAGCTCAGACATAGGTTAGGGGTTTGATACAGGAGTGGATGGGTGAGATTCTATGGCCTGCATTGTGCAGGAGGTCAGACTAGATGATCATAATGGTCCCTTCTGACCTTAAAGTCTATGATTCTATGATTCTCCCTGCCTACCCCAGACTTTGGGATGCAAAAAAATAAAAAAAGATAAAAAAGTTATTTAAACGTATTTTAATTGACTTTTACCAGAGGTAGAGATTAAACTCCCCACCTACTTAATGCCATTGTTTCCTCCAGAAGCACAAGCACAGAGGAACTTCTTCCACAGTCTGCCCCTCCAATGGAGTCACTTCTCTCTGCCACTTCATATTAGCAAGCAAGTCATTTAATCTCTCTGTACCTAAGTTTACCCACACTGTTGGAGTGCTGTGCAGTCATGGTTGGAAAATGGGAACGTTTTAAGGCAGTGGTTCTCAACCAGGGGGTACATGTACCCCGGGGATACATAGAGCTCTTCCAGGGGGGTACATCAATTCACCTAGATATTTGCCTAGTATTACAACAGGCTACATGAAAGGCATTAGTGAAGTCAGTACAAACTAAAATTTCATACAGACATTTACTTGTTTATACTTCTCTATGTACTATATCAGTGTTTCTCAATTTACAATTATATGGTAAAAATAAGAAAGTAAGCAATTTTTCAATAATAGTGTGCTGTGATACTTTAGTATTTTTATTTCTGAGTTTGTGAGCTGGTAGTTTTTAAGCAAGGTGAAACTTGGGGTACACAAGACAAATCAGCCTCCTTGAAAGGTTGAGAACCACTGTTTTAAGGGACAGTTTCCACCACAAAAGGTCTATTCTTTTCAATGAAAAATTTCAAAACTCAATTTTTTTTTTGACCAGATCTTATTGTGAGTAGAATTGAGCAGGAAAAAGTTTTCCCATTCTGCAAGAAACTGAGATTTTGAAAAATGTTCCTGTCCCAAACAGACATGAGTTTTCTTATCCAGAAACAGAAATGAATGTTTCATACCCTTATATTGTAATTTAATAACGTTCCACTGGGTGCCAACGCACGAAAGCCAAATCCGACTTGAAAATTGCTGGGAAATGGGAAACCTTCATCATTCAAATCCAGTATTCCATTCCTGGAGAAAGTTGCAGATCGCACAAGCTAAAAGGCAAAGAGATGATGAATTAGGTTTTCATGTATCACTTTTTTTACAGGACTGCCTAAGGTAAGTTATGAAATCGGTCTCTCATTCTTTTATTCAAACTAATATATACATGAATGGACTCTAACTGAAAACATACAATAGACAAATTGAGAGTATGGTACCTGAGTTTCCAAGTACAGAACAAGTATATACACTTTGTTGGCATCCATGGAGTCAATCTTGATCTGAACCAGTGTAAGTAAACTGAGGCCTGTTTAGTATAATACACAGCTCTGCTCTGTTTACTGTCTATGTTATCAGAAAAGGCCAGATGATTTTATATTCAAAGACAAAAAGTAGGCAGGCAGGGCCGGTGTCCACCTGAATGAACTTTGGTCTGGAATGAGTACATTCAGATTTGAATCCCTTTCATTCATCCATTAGGCAGTGAGGCCAAGAGTGCTGTACTGGCAGTAGAGTCAACCTCAGTGGAAAGGGAGGAGAAGAAGTGACAAGAGTCTTTCAACAGGAAGTGGCTACCATGAACAAACCAAGTGGCATTCACAGAGTTGAAAGGGAGTCCCACCCAGTTGGCTGCAGCAGGGAGAATAGCGGTGGTGGCAAAGGGCTCTGGGGATGGATTTGCACATTGGAAGTTGTGACAGCCATGGGATGCAGACAAAAACTCAGAGGATCCATCAGGGATAGGAAAAGGAAGTAAGAGATGACTACCTATGTAGACCCCATACACACTTAATATCACCCAATACGTTCCTCAAAGTAGAGACAGCTATTGGTCCACTAGTCACATTTTTCAAGATTATTTAAGAATGTCAATTGCTAAAGGTTCATAATTTAAAAATCTGGAGAAATGCTAGAAGACTAGAAGAGTGCTAATGCTGTGCCAGTATTCAAAAATGGCAAGCGGTATGACCTGAGTAACTATAGACTGGTTAGCTTGACATCAGATCTAGGCAGAACAATGGAAAAGCTGATACAGGATTCAACTGATAAATAACTGAAGTACAGGAATACAGTTAAGGACAGTCAATACGATTTTATGGAAATGAAAGTCTGACCAAACAAACCAGATTCCATGCTTTGATGAGATTACAAGTTTGATTGATAAAGGTAACTGCATAGATGTAATATATTTAGACTTTTGTAAGTCATTTGACTTAGTATGTCTGACATTCTGATTGAAAATTTAGAACTATGCAATATCACAGGTTAAATGGATTAAGAACTGGCTGACATCTCAAAAAGTAGTTGTCAAAGAGGAATCATCATTGAGTGGGGTTATTTCTAGCGGGGTTCCGTAAGGTTCAATACTAATAGGCCCAACACTGTTCAACATTTTCATCAATGATCTGGAAGCAAATATAAAAATCACTGCTGATAATATTTGTAGATGACACAAAGATTGGCAGAGTGGTAAATAATCATGAGGACAGAACAGTCATACATAGTGACCAGGGTAGCTTGGTAAGTTAGACATTCAGGAAGGGCTGCATCCTGGAAAGCAGTGACTAAGGATTTTAGGGGTCACAGTAGACAAACAATTGAGCATGCCCTCCCAATATGATGCTGTGGCGAAAAGGGCTATAATATAATAATAATAATTAATGTGATCCTGGGTTGTATAAACAGGGGGGTAATGAGGAGGAGTAAGGAGGTGTCCACATTTTAAAAAAGATGCTGAAAAGTTGGAAAGGGTGCAGGAAAGAACTGTAAAGATGATTCAAGAGCTTGAGAAAATGCTTTACAGCAAGAGAATAAAAGAGCTCAATCTGTTTAACTTATCAAAAAGAAGATTGAAAGGAGACTTGATTACAGTGTATAAGAGAAAAAATACTGGTTACTAAAAAGGGCTCCTTAGTCTAGCAGAGAAAGGATAACAAGAACCAATGGCTGGAAGTTGAAGTCAGACAAATTCAAATTAGAAATACAGCACAAATTTTTAACAGTGAAGGTGATCAGTCATTGGAACAAACTACCAAGGGAAGTGGTGGATTCTCCATTTCTTGATGTCTTCAAATCAAGACTGGATGTCTTTCTGGAAGTTATACTCTAGCCAAACACAAGGCTGGTTGAAAGTTAATGCCCTGTGATATAAAGGAAGTCAGACTAGATGATTTAACCGTTCCTTCTATCAATCTGTGAAAAACAAACATACTAAAAGCAACTTTGCAAATTACCTTCCAGTCATCGGAACACTTCCTACTGACACCAATGGTCTCAGTAAAAGTAACAGACGCAGTGATGGGGTTTTTCACATTCTTAATGCAGCCACGGAATGGAGATGTGGAGATATTAAAGCTGGTTTCAGAGAGAAAAAAGTAATTTGTTACCTCAATCACAGAATAGTACAACAGTCAGTCAATAGAATGATATGAAATAGAAAAATAAAATAGCAGATTCCAAGATGAACCCTCATTGCACACAAATTTTCACGGTCATGTCCTGTCTACATAGCATATCCCAAGTAACAAAGAGCCAGATGATTTTCCACAACTTGCAGATTTTGACATATATTTACACATCACATACAACATACAGAATCTGAGCCCAGTCCTCCCATAGGATACACACCAAAATCTTCTACTGATGTCAGTGGGAGGTTTGTGTGTGTACCCTACAGAAAGGTTGGGCCTGCTGACTTTTTAAAATCGTAACTCACCGTTCCCGCAGAGAAGATGGAATTCCACCCAGGTAGTATGTGGTGAACTTAAAGACACTGATGCTGGCTTTAATCCAAGGATTAATCAAAACTGAGTTTTGTTTACTAGAAATGTATAATTTAATCTGAAATGGACAGATAGTGAGAATTAGTGCACACAAAATAAATAAGAATAATTTAGCACAGGGGTAGGCAACCTATGGCACGCGTGCCGAAGACAGCACGCGAGCTGATTTTCAGTGGCACTCACACTGTCTGGGTCCTGGCCACCGGTCTGGGGAGCTCTGCATTTTAATGTAATTTTAAATGAAGCTTCTTAAACATTTTAAAAACCTTATTTACTTTACATACAACAATAGTTTAGTTATATATTATAGATTTATAGAAAGAGATCGTCTAAAAACGTTAAAATGTATTACTGGCGAAACCTTAAATTAGAGTGAATAAATGAAGACTTGGCACATCGCTTCTGAAAATGTGCAAACATAGCATAATACAAATGGTCTAATTTTCCTCTGATTTACACCAGTTTAAATACAGAGTAACTGCATTGCTTCAAGTCGATTTATTCTACATTTTGTAAGTAATACATGCTTAAATGATGTATGCAGATTTTTGTGCATGAGTGGTCTAGCAATGAATAGATGTAATCATACTTAGTACTTAGATTATGCATTTTATCTGCAGTTCTCAAAGCACTTTTGAGAGAAGAGTAAGTATCATTATGCCTATTTTACAGCAAAAGAGACTGAGGTGATGAAAGGTGATGTGACTTTTCTAAGTTCACACAGTGAATCAGTGGCAGAGAGGGAGCAGAACACAGATCTCATAACTTCCAGTCCTAGCCACTGGAACCCACTGCCTTCTAGCAAGTATGGCACATAAAGTTGAGTGGCAAAACTGAATACTCACATGGTTTGGAATCACTCTGACTCATGAAGTTCTGAGTGTGAGTGACTGGCACCATTGAAAATCAGGCGCTAAGTTTCTTAATTAGCAAAAGGGTGTTCTGTTTCATTTTACTAATAAGTTCGGGTCTCTGCAGTTTTTCCAGCTACAATCAGAACTTGAATTAGCCACTCCTTTCTCAGTGCATTTACACACACCTACACACACAAAAGCTGCATGAACTATTCACAGTAAACAAGTTATTCATCAAATTTAGCCCTCTTGTTTGTGAGCAAATTGTCTACAAACAAGTTGTGATTTCTACAAATTAATATGGTATTTGAAATTCCATTTGTATTCTATGCAAACATATCCCCCTGCCTACCAACTGCTTACATCTGGTTCACTGGGAGTACTGCTTTTGGCTTTTACATTTGTAAGTCAAAATTGAGCTGTTTTGATTGGACACAGGTCACATCTTGACTGGATGAGTGTGACTTTTAGAATTAGGTTTCTGGCATAAGTACTCATGTATATGAATTCAAGATGTGCCTTTTGTGAATGTTCTGAAATATTCTCCTAAAATTGGCTGTTTAGGCATATATTCCTGCCAGTAAACATAGTTGTTAAAATATCCAAGGAAAGCTGAACAAAAAAGGGACACAGACAAGTGAAGTCATTTAAAAGTTTGAATGTATGTTCACAAATAATTATCTGTAATATTTCCCCAGCTCTAAGCTATACATACATAAACACATACACCATTGTTATTTTTACTTTTCAGTCAGATTTTCTTATTGTTGAAAAATCTGTCTATTTTAACAGTACAGTTTAACTATACTTTTGGCCACAATAATCATCAATAAAGGGATTTGATTATGTGTTTCATAGCAGACTTCATATAAATAGCTCCACAAAATAGCTGGACTGCTTTTAAGCTGATCAGATAAAAAAAGCGGTTGCATAAAGGTCAGCTAAAAGTTTTTTCTTAAAACAATTCTGATAAAAATACCAAACTAAACATTAAAATAATGTTGGTATTTACAATTAATATTATAATCCTTAATTAAAGCAATACACTTGCAAGAGAGCAAGTTGTTTGAGTGGTTATTCTGCCAGGAATTATTTTCCCACAGAAATACATGATATGGGGCAGTGTAAAGATTAATTTCCATATGAGCTGCACACATAAGCTAGTGTTTTTCTAGCCTAATCATCTAAAAAGAAAGGCAAAACTTCACATTCAGAAGAATTTGAAATAGGATGTGTAGCTTCAGCCATTATGATCTATATATTTTCAGAAGTTCATGATATATTTTATTAAAATATATCATTTGTTTAAATGACATACTTGCTTATATGTTCCATCGTTTACAGCTTCTTTATTGCTTGCTATTTCCTTTGGAGGTTCTGAGTCAAGTTTGTATCTGAACACCAGATGGCCATTTTCAATATTCAAACTAATGAAATGATCCTGCAATAAGGAAAAAAAAAAAAAAAAACACTGTGTAATATATCATATGTATTTTTACTGTCTTGTGAATTACTTTAATAAAGTTAAATAATAATACTACTACTCTTATATAGCACTTTTCATCAGTAGATCTCAAAGTGCTTTACAAAGCAGGTGTTTACAGCTGGAGAAACTGAGGCACAGGGCAGTTAAGTGACTTGCCCCAGGTCACGCAGCAAGCCTATGGCAGAGCTAGAAACAGAACCCAATCCAGTGCTCTGTCCTCTGGGCCACACTGCCTCCCAGGACAGTAAATAATAACAAGAAAGTTTTTGGCAAAAAGAAAAGATAATATGAAATATTCTAGAATTTAAACTCTTAATGACAAATATAATTAACTCAAACGCACGAAAATGAATCAACTCAAAAAAATACCATCATATCTCCACAACATTTTGATTGCATCCTTTTTTTATTTCAGAGTTTAGTGAATTTTATTATAGCAATAAGGCAATGATTTATTATATTAAACATACCAAATATGTATATAGCATTCTTATTAGATAAGTAATACAACAATTAAGTAATAAGGCAATTTTATCATTAGTTCTAGCACCTAACAGATTACCTGAAGCCTCAAAGTTTATAGGAATCATCACCTATACTCTAAGTTTCTCCTTGCTCTGTTATTTATCAGAACTAGAGCTGGGCAGAGAAAGGTAATTCCATGTGGTGTGTGGGATTTCAATATTTTGAAATTAGGTTTTGTTTCAGTTTGGAAAAAACTCTGCAAATTTCAAAATTCTCCAAAGAAATAGAATTCAGCCCCAGAGCTGTGGACCCTGGAAGCCTAGGCTCCCAGCTGACTGGGAGATAAGCTGTCAAGGAGGCGGTAGAGCAAACTGCAGGAAACCAGGTGGGTTTCCACTGGAACTTTGGCAAAATCAAATTATCTCTGCAAAACTTTCAGATTTTGCAGAATCGGCAAATGCTAATGAAAATATGTTTTGTTGGAATTTTTCCAATCAGCTCTAATCACAATACCTAAATCAAAAAAGCACTCATCTCAGATGCCAGTATAGGGCCAGATTTTCCTCCCAGTTACACTGGTGCAACTCCATTGGAGTCAATGGGTTCAACTGGAGTAATTGGGAGCAGAATTTGGCCTATAATTTTGAAAGGTAGGCACAAATGACTATTACATTTTTGGGGGTTACACAATTCCCTTTGTCATGTACCAATATCACAAAAATAACTGGTTTGATGAAAAGGAAAAATGTATACAGAGTCCTTTTAAAGGAAGGTTTACATTACCAAAATGCCATTTATCTGTAACATGACGCATAACAACAATGTATTTTCCTTACTCTTTTGGGGATCTCTTTCAGAGCCATATAAAGGGTCAAAGCAGCAAAAACTGCAGTTCATCTATTGCATTTTCTTTAATACTATTCCATCCTCCATTTCCAACTACCTCTCACTACCTCAGTGGCTTTGGGCGAAGTGAGATGATTTGATTCTTACAAATTATTCTTCATTTTCTATTTGTATGGGGTATTTCAGGGATGCACATTACGATAGTAATTTCCTCTTAAAAGCAAGACAAAGCTTAGATTGCCTCAAGAATAGCCTTCTTTAAAACTTGTCAGCTCATCACAACATTGCCACCAACAATTCCCCTTCTGAGTCTGTTTCTTCTAAGCTGGAGATGCCATCATTCGAGTGAGTAATGGGACAATTCTTCACCATACAGTACCTCACACTCTCTGTTCTGTGCTATAATCAGCATCTGTTCTTTAAATGTCTGTTTCTAAAATGTGTTATAATTAATATTCAATAGCAATAAAACATAGGACAGACTTTATTAATCCATTTCACAGATGGCTATGGTAGTTTTGAGAGCTATTATTCTGAGCACTTTCTCGATTAATTTCAGTTTTCAAATTATTATAAGAAGTATATATAGTATTCAAAAGAATCACTTCATTAGTTACCTCGTTTTCTGCAAAAAACACCATGCCTTCATCTGCAGTAGTTTGAATTTCCTGCTCGTAGTACAAATGAAGAATATTTGCTTCTCTAGCTGTGACAAGTGCATAGCCTGTGCCTTCAAAATAGTTTTGGTCAGACTCTGCTTTAAATCTGTAACAACGAAACATCACTAATCAGAATATATGGGAGCAAATAACTGCTACCACATGGACATAACAAGAACCACAATAAATGTGATTTTTTAAAAAAGCCTAAAACAAAATATTCGGTAACAGGGGTGACCAGATTCTAGTAATGCCAAATCCTGACCCCGCTGAAGTCAATTTCTCATTAACCTCAGTGAGATTAAGATATGGTTTCTAGAGAAGAAAAACACTTAAAAAGTTTAGTGACCAGATGTTTCTTTTTAATGTAATTTTAGGCTATAAAGAAGCCAAATATTGTATGCGGTGGAGCTGAGGCATTTGAGTGTGTGTCTGGTTATTAGAATATTTGGGTGGCAGGGCATGTGAACTGAAGTTACTGTGGGTGTGACTGCTATAGTAAGTGGTAACTTGCCCTGATGTTAAAGTGGTCACATCAACAGGAAATACAGTTAATCTTAATTTATCAGTGATAATGTTTTTTCAATTTCTTAATGTAAAACACGTGCTGTATTTATTTCTTACCTACTGCATGGCTCCACTTCAGTGGTATTGAGATTAAATGTCCTCTTGAAGTTGTACAGGCTAATAACATTCTCATTTAGGTTGTCTAATTCAATGCAGCCTTGGTAATGACGGTAGTCTAGTGCACTGGGAGGCTGCAAAAAATAAAAGAGCCATAAAAATATCCCAATCAAAACATCAACATCAATTTAATAATGTTTACACAGACATGAAAATAGTAATGCTGTAACAATTAAAATGTATTGCAAATAAATGATATTGTTTAAGCTACAGGTTGCCATCCAAGAAGCACTATAACATGGTATAAATAATCAAAAGTGTTAGCTATAGAATACTCAATGGTTAAAAATTCCCTAGTTATGATGATTAATCACCTTTGTAGGCCAGAATGATATTTCCATTTACCTGAAAATCTAGTGGGTATCCTCCCACATAAAAGACAACACTGTTAGGATCCAGATTTAGGAGTGTGTGACTGCTCCCACTGCTACTGTCAAAAGTCTTTTTGTCTGAGGTGGCTGCTTTAACGTAACTCAACTTTGCATACTGGTAAATCCTAAAAGCAAAGGGGAAAAGTAAAAGAATAGCACATTTTATTAATAAAGTAACGTCTAAATATGATACAGAAAAAAAGGGATAGAGTGGGTTGTATTTTAAGAGTCTTGTACCTTTCAAACTTCACCCGATCCAAAGTAGCTTCCTCAGTGTTACTCTCAGTCACTGATGGGTCCACTTCTATTTCGGCTTCATTGCCTCCCAGGTTATAAACACAAATGAGACGACCATTTCTCACAGCCATACCAATGTAGTCCTGGGAGGCCTAAAAATAGAAGAGCAAATCAACTATCAATGAATGATTGATGCTAGAGCTGGTAAAATATAGTAGGATTACTTCAGGGACACTACAGTGCTTTGAAAGCTGGAAAGCTATCCTCCTACTGTAGCAATCATTGCATTTAGAAACTTTTTTCAGTTTACTAATTTGGGATGGATGTTTTGTAGCTTCATTGGCTGCTCTGTTTCAATAATAATAATTTCAAATCAATTTAAGAGTCGTATACACTTGGATTGAAGGGGGTCCAAACACAACTCTTTCTTTTATTACTATAACAAAAATATTACTAATAAAAATACTTTCTACTTTTGTAGTGCCTTCCACCTGAGGTTATCAAAACACTATACACATACTAATTACTTCAGTCTCACAATGCCTCTGCGAGGTAAGTAAAATGGAAGAAACAATATTAAGTCCAATTGCTCCTATTGAGATCCCTGGAAGCAATAATCTTCCGTACAATTATCATTTTATTTCTCCCAAGTAGAGTATTTCAATAAACCTCAATCAAAGCCATCATAGGCCAAATGTTCAGAAAGACTAGAATTATAGAACCATAGGGTTAGAAGGGACCCCAAGGGTCATCTAGTCTACCTCCCTGCCAAGATGCAGGATTTGCTGTGTCTAAACCATCCAAAACAGATGGCTATCCAGCCTCCTTTTGAAAGCCTCCAGTGAAGGAGCTTCCATGACCTCTGTAGGCAGTCTGTTCCATTGTTCTACTGTTTTTACAGTTAGGAAGTTTTTCCTGAGATTTAATCAGGAAGATAAAATCCAGCACGGAATAACTGCACTTAAACGTGTACCTGCATATCTAACACATTTATAGTGAATGCACGTACAGGGGGGTAACTGAGCATACAAACTGATAGGTGGTACCTACATACATAGGAAAATTGGGAAATTGTGCTGGGTGTTTGTGCAAATGGGAGTGCATGAGCAAGAATGTATTGTTTTGCATATGCAGGAGAGGGAAAATAAAGCGGTAAGGGACTACATTTTAAAGAAGAGGACCATTTATAAACCTAATTCAGAAAAGGTTTGTTATTAGTTATACTGCAGTAACACTCAGAGGCCTGAAACAGGATCAAGTTCCCATAGTGCTAGGGGCAATACAAACACACAGTAAGCCCGAAGCAAAGATTTTTACAATGAAGTCCACGGTTGCAAGTTAGGGTCACTGCCAAGATTAACTGGTGGCATCCATTCTTGGGAAATAACTTTTGAGGCAGAACAGCAGGATAGGAGAAACAGATATTTGGAGAAACAGATATTTGCCCAAACAGTTATGTGTCCAGTGGAAGAAAGGGCTATGTTTCTTCCCAATAAATGTATTCCTACACATAAAAAAATTAAGCTAACGGAAGTTATCTGCATTGACATTCCTTCATACTCCAAAATGCATTTTCTGTTCTAAGTATTGGAGTAAATAAAAAGAAATACCTACATCCTTATTGCCCAGGTACATTACAAACATATTTGAAGTCTGTTCCAAGCTCTCTTGTCTTGGCAGAGGTCTTTGGAGAAAAAAAGAAAGGGAAGTATAGCCTCTCAAATCCTCCAGATCACTTGGAGGTCGAACCTCTACCCCAGAACGACCATTGAACCTCATGGGAAGAGCAACCTACCAAGAAAAACAAATACAATAGGTTAAACATTTCTACCTTTAAATTAAAAAAGGCATCACCTCCCTAACAACACTGGTTTGTGTCTGTGCTAAGTGACCTATGACTAACAGCCTAGGTGGCCATAATGTACCCACTTAACCATGGATTGCCACAACACTGCAAGATCTGACTCTAAACCAACACAATTATACACAAGTGTAGGTACTACTCTGCTATTACTAATACTTAGTACTTACGCAGCACTTTATATCTTCAGACATTAACTAATCAGTTCCCACAACACCTTTGTATTGTAATTATTATTCCCATTTTACAGCTGAGGCAAGAAAGAGTCCAGGTCAAATGGAGCTGTCAGTGCTCAACACCTCTGAAAATCAGGCCTCTTATTCAGATGCCTACACATGGATACAAATGCCTCACTTTAGACACTTGGGTTGAAATTTTGGTCTCAATGCTTTGCTCAAGCCCTAGAAGTCAGGCCCTTTGCTCAGTCCCTTAGCTTCACTGCCTGTCAGGTACTACAACATGTAGCTAATAAAGATATACAATACCAGTATTTTTGAGAAGTTCTCTTTAGGCCAAGATCTGAGCAAAATCTTTTTCAGTGTGGACCACATCTTAATGGAGAGTGTCTCATGGACACTTGCCCTGTTATTTGTGATCACATCATCCCGCAGCAATCAATGGAAAAATGATACTATGAAAGTAATGTATATTTAGCTGCATTTTAGTGCAATATAGCGGTTAGAAACAAACATCAGCAGCACTATGTGATCTGCCAGCTCTCTGTGGATCGCCAGGGAATCACAGACCAGTTTGAGAACCTCAGTTCTGATCAATAGTGACTGGCTTCAAAGAGCAGCATCCAGCCCTCCTTCACTGGAGAGAAGGTCACCACAACAAGGAGCCTTTGAAAGGAGAGGGAATACCAAAATGGGAATTGTAGGGACGATCTTGGCTAGGGGAGGGACCTTGGAGTGGGACAGAAGGAAAGGTATTCTATATTGTTGTATCTATTTTATTCTGGTGCCCACCACCACAGTATCTAAAGTGCTCGCTAAAACTAGTGGTTTGATTTTTATGTAGTATCCTTCATACATATTATAACAAAATATTTTTTCAGAGGGGATTGAAAGCATCCTTGTGTACAAAAATCCCTAATGTCAAGCAATCACGGACGTTTTTGTGACAGACCTTGTTTGCAGCATCTCTGGCCTGCTGAATGAGCTCTCTTATGCGGTTTACATTCTCAGATATGTTGCCTATTGGCATCAGCTGTTGGTTGATGCTCTCAATCTTGTTAAACAGATCTGGGAGCTTGCTTGTTAATTTCTTTACTGTTATTGTGATGAGAAAAAAAAATTATTGGAGGACTGGAAAGGAGGAGAGATACACATGCCAAAAATGCCAATTCTGATAGTCTTTATCACAAGTCTCACAATATTTGGTGTTTCCTTAAAATCCCAGCTCCTGGAGAAAACATTACATGAGAATCTCAGCTTTAATTTTTTTAAAAAAACTAAGTTTTTAACCCTCATGGTTGTGGAGAAAAGCCTGAAAATGTGACACAAGTGCCTAAAGGCTTAAAAGCCAAATAAAAAGAACTCCAAATTTATTATTTTTTAAAATCTCATGATTTTAAGTCAATCTTGTGGTTTTTGGATGCTAGGGGTTGGCCAAATTTGCTATACAGACGGTTGGCTATTGTAATTCTCTTTTCATGTACACTTGTGTAAATCAGGAGTAGCTCCATTGGTGCCAGCAGTTACACTGGAGTAAAACACTTGTAAATAAGCAGAACATCTGGTCCACAGTGCAAACAATGCAGTTGTGCGTACATAAAATACACCATCCAGAAACTCACAATATTTTTCATTGTTATGGTTTAATTATCCACCTTCTCATAACACTATTGTTTTAAAAGCCACCTTCATTCAGATGCACTGTTCTCTTATTATTATTACATCATTAACATGGAGTTAATTTCACATACTCTATTTTATTTTATTCCATCAGACTCAGATTATACAGAGCTAAAAACAATTTCAGCATATAAATTTCTTGGGGCAATGACTATACCTCTTATGTTCGTACAGCACCTTGCACACAGTGGATGCAACCAGAAACAAATAATAATAATTATTATCACTATGTCTACCTGGTAACTCCTACAGAAATTTGAGAGGCATTAAACGGCACTTACTAGCAAACAGCAATCACAGCACCCACCTGAATTGTTTGCTTCCGTCAAAGCCTTATTGAAGTCAGCACTCTGATTGCTTCCGTAGGTGCCCTTTATTTTTTCCACGTCTGCTTTAATTGGGTTCAGTTCACCCAGTACATTAGCAGTGATATCATTGGCATTTTTGACCATGTTCTTTGCACTGGTAATGACGCTGTCTATGTCATCTAAAACACACACACACACACACAAAAGTCTAAGTAAATACTTTGAACAACGGCAGAATAACACAAAGTAGATGTGCTTAGTAAATGACTGACCTCTGTTTATCCCACTGAGATCATTTTGAAAAGAATCAAGGTTCATCAGCAGTCTGTTCTTCTTCCCTTCCACAATACCCAGTCTCTGCTTTATATCTTCAAGAGTTGGATTAATATCTGCAAAACAGTGCACTATGAATCAGCCTGGTAGGTGTTATACAAAGGTGCCTCAGCCATCTGGTGGAATGGCAGCAGCACTCTGCACTGTCACATGAGCATTGGGCACATACCTTTCCCATCCGGTTAAAAAACTTAGGTAGTATTATAGATAGTAACCAGGGGTGAAGATACTCATTCTGCCCCTCAGAGTAGGAAAAAAATAGTGATTAAGGCAGCTTAAGAGAAGGGCACAGATTTTGGGGATACATTATTATGCATATTCAAAACATTATAATTATATATTATGTATATGATGCACAAATAAAAATACAATGTCCCATGATGATTATGACTAGTGATTACAATACTGCCACATTGTGGGAATGGGTTTTATGGAGTGAGGTCAAAAGGTAGTATCCTTGCATAGTAGACAGCCGCACTCACAAGGGGTGGTTTGCTTCTAGTTGCTCCTGGCAACTCACTCAACTCTCAGTAGAGGCTCCAAGTAGCTGAGTGTGCACAGCAATGCCACCTCCCAAGACCTTTGGCCGCCATGGTAAATTTAGTGATGGTAGCTAGCAAAGATAACTGCTAATGAAGGGCACTTCTGGCTCATCAGATGCTTCTACCATCACTAGACTAGGTGAAGAAAATGAAAGAGGAGAAAATCTACTGAATTTCTACCTAAGCAACCACCTGGTGACAATGAACACACTATTTCAACAAAGAAGGCTGCAGAGGAAGCCTGAAGGACAAATGAAGAACATTGTACTTGTGAACTGCAGATGGAAATGTGGTTGTGCAGATCATTTGTGGCCAAGATCAGATCAGATCATGAGTTAGGGCTGGTTTCAATGACGTTGAGCAATCAAAAAAGTGGCAAGAACTAAGGTCTAAAATGTAGACAAACTGAAAGAGACAGATATCAGGAAAAAATACAAAGAAGCCATATGTAAAAACATCATGTCTATGATGAAAGAAGAAAAGAACATTGAAGAGACATTGAACAGTGTAAAAAAAATGGTATTATGGGAACAGCTGAACAGGTGTTGAGCTACAAGGCCAAAAGAAAAGAAATCAAGATGGATAATGGATGAAATGCTGAGTAACAAGTGTAGGAAGCTGAAGGAGAATAAAAAGGAGGATGTAGGATTGTGGCAAGTTATGAGAATGTATGGGGCATCCCTGAGAAATTGATCAAGCTGATGGAAAATATCTACAGCAAGTTGATGAATGCAATAGGCTGATCAGAGAGAGAGAAAAAAGAGAGCAAAGAGAGACAGAAACAATAGGAAAAATAAACAATGTCAAGAAGCAGAATACGTGAAGAAAAATATAACACACAAGATAATAGAACTGAATGGTACACATGAGTTGAAGATGTCAACGGTGAAAGACAAGTGCAGACAAATAATTGAGGATAACCAAGCAAAGAATAAATGATGGAAAGAATATCTTGAAAATCTGTACAATGTGCAGAACTCCAGAGATGAAACAGTCCTGGAGAAGCTTCCAAGTACACCTAAGGGAGAACAGACGCAGGAATTCTCAGAAGAAGTAGTAAAGATTTCAATAGAAATGTTGAAAAAGAAAAAGTGCCAGGAAGTAACAACATAACAGCAGAGCTGCTGCAAATAGGCAAGAAACACGTGGTAAAAGTGATCCACAAATTACTCAACAAGGTTTACAGACAAGAGCAAGTGCCTAGCGAATGGGAGAAAGTGATAATTGTACTGATCTATAAAAAAGGAGACAAGAGTGAATGCAAGAACTACAGAAGAATCAGCTATTGAGTGTGCCAGGAAAAGCATTTATCAAGACATTGCAGAGGAGAATGAAGAGGTATGTGGAAGTGGCACATGCAGATTTAGAATAGAATGAAGTACAATATATCAGCTATTTGTGATAACACAGATACAGAGAAGTACACAGAACACAACTGAACCTGTTACAACAACTTCATAGACTTCAAACAGGCATTTGATAGCATTTGGCAGAAAGGACTGAGGCAAGTTATGAGACTGTATGGCATCCCTGAGATATTGATCAAGCTGATGGAAAGCATCTACAGCAAGTTGATGAGTGCAGCAAGAGTAGACAAGAAACAGATGGAATGTTTCAGGACTACAACAGGAATGTCGATACTGCTGTACGGATTGGAGTGCGAGAGTATGAGGAAAGCCAATGAATGCAAGATTTGACTGCAGAAATGAACTTGCTGAGGGAAATACTCAGAGTTTCAAGATTGCAGAAAATAAAAAATGAAGAGATAAGAAAATGGCAAGGGCAAGAAACATTGGATAGATGTGGTGAAGAATGACATAGACCAAAAAAGGTTTAAAGATTAACAATGCTGTGAAGTTGGCACAAGATAGAAATTGGTGGAAGGACTTCATTAGGCCCCTTTGTCGTTGTTGAGATGATGGATGGGAATCAAAGACGAGAAGAAGTCATGAAAGAAGGGAATGGAAAATAGGGGTGAAATATTATACTATGACCTATATACTGTAAGATTGTATGCTTGTGTATCTGCTGGGCCACCTGCAATGAATGTATGTGCGCATGTGTGTGTGGACCAAGGATCTCTCATAGGATGGAACATCAGAACTGCTCAAGTGTGTGTGACCATGTCACCCTCTATTGGCTGCATTCCAGAAAGGGTAAATGCTCTACTAAACATGCACCATTATGAATGTTTCTCGGGTTACTGCTAGTACAGAATATATTCTTGGATCAAAATAACAGCACAGAAAGCCTACCTTTGCTTTTTATGAACAGTCCTGTCAATATTGTGCAATTTAAGCTATTCAGGGGTTTGGCAAACAGAAGTGCACGGCATAATCCCACAGGCATGTGTGTGAAACATAGGATACCCGATAAAACAAAGGGACAAAAAGCATGTACAATACATGGATCCCGTTTCAGTTAAAGTTGCTGAGATGCTTTACTGCAGAATCAGATGTTACACTATAAGGGCAAGAAATGGAGACACCCTCCCTCTGCCTCTCCCAAGGGAGAGTAGCTTTTGTTTCCATAAGAGCCCCACTGACAACGGCTGCTGAAGGAGTTAATCAGTGCATTCCCTCGCCTCCCCGACCACACCCTTCCTTAGTTAGTGCTGCCCACATTTAGGAGTGCACAGGCCTCCTGGAGCCCCTCTGCAGGCCAGGTGATTTTAACTCATACTTTATGTCCCAATCTAAAGGATTTTTTTAAAACACTTCTGCACACACCCATATACAAGTAGGTGCATGCTTATAGATCAGTGGCACTGGTCAGTGGATTATATCTATTATATATAACCTTTTTGAGTGACTAGCCCCAAATCTTGCCTTACCATTTTTTCCTGTTTGAATATTTTAAATGTAAGTGTTTTAACCAGATCAAAATGTTCCTACTGTATTAGGATTCTGTTCTTGGAAATGATGCTCAACCTTTCTGAGACATACAGAGTCCACTAAGCAATACACTAGATAGGGGAAACCGAGGCATAGAGAAGTTACAGTGACTTGCCTAAGGTCACCCAGCAAGCCAGTGACAGAGCCAGGAACTGAGCCAATATCTCCTGAGCCCCAGTCCAGTGTTCTATTCATTAGGCCCCACGGCCTACCCTCCCTGCCTTTCTGGTCAGCGACCAAATCCTATCAATACCACAGTATATTTTACAGTCCCTTTTGTCGCATTCTTGGTTAAAGAGCTCTTATTACAATTTGAAATGTGTTTACAGAACTGCAATGTCCTGGGATTTCCCAAGAAGTATTAAGAACATAAAAATAGCTCTACTGGGTCAGACCAATGGTCATCTAACTCAGTATCCTGTCTTCCGACAGTGGCCAATCCCAGACACTTCAGAGGGAATGAACACACCACGGCAACTACTGAGTGAACTATCCCATGTCATCCATGTCCAGAATCTGGCGGTCAGAGGCTTAGGGACACCCATAGAAAACCATTTAAAATGACACTTTAGGAATATATTCAATTTTTAATCTATATACAAGATTTAAATTATACTCAATCTCTGGCTTCTATCAGCAGGAGTGTCAGGAAGCCAGGCTTAATATAAACAATGCGTTAGTTTGAGGTAACTAACCAAATTTAGTTCTAAGACTATAAAGCATATAAAATGTAATCGTACTGATTTTGCTGGGTTTAGGTAACTCACTCACTCTATGACCACAGATCTTAATTCTAGATAGCTATATCTTGATGTAAAAACACACTGACTTTTTGCAGTGAAGATAGACCCTTCTACTTCAATGGGAGGTAAAGGCTGAACTGAACAATTTAAGAGCGGGACTGCAGCAAATTGAAAGATAAGGTCTTGTTGTAGAAGAGAATTGTAGAGGAGTGGGCAATGGCAGAATTTGGCATCCCACAGTGTGGACCATGATTGAATTGAAGAATCCACTCCTCACCCTCTTGCAGAAGGAACTTCTAAACCATAGTATCATGTTCCATTATAAAAGGTAAGAATTGAGCTACCCTCCCCTGCTTACTGTTAAGTGTGTGTTACAGTGCTTTGCTAAATCAGAACCATAAACAGTGACTTTTAAATGAGAATTTCTAATACTGTATCAACATTCTTGTTATCATCATGCTTTTTACAGTACCTTGTAATGTCTTTTGTCTCATTTGTGCTTGATTTAATAGATTGCTGCTTTCAGTGTTCAGTCTCCTAGCTTTTCCTGATAGGTCTTCCCTCTCCACAGTCTGGTGATAAAGCACGGTACTGTAAGATTAGTTTTATAATTGAACTCAAAGCAGAAAAACAAATCAGAAGGAGTAAAAATTAATAATCTAATCTAGTTTAAAAATTAAAAGGAACAAATGTTTCCAACAAAAAGAAGACACCCCTCCCTTCACAGTTAGTGCTACTGGTGAAGCCCTGAGTATTACACAGCCCTTTGTCCTTGAAAACAATGTTTGTTCTTAGCGGAAAACTGTCTCTTCTGTCATCTTCTTGCCTATGGACCAATATTCAGACATTGGTAGCACCTAAATTGTGACCCATAATGCACATGCAAAACCAACATCTGAATATGAAGAACAGTAATTGTGCCTGCAAAAGAATAATTTCTACGTGCAAATATATGTCTTATATGTGTACAATGAGGCAGGCACGGGTTCAACTTCAGTGCCCAGCTAATTATAAAGATCACCTGTTTGTAACAAAATTACCATCGTTTGACAACATAATGCCCTTACCAGTAAAGCTGAATCAGCTGCATTTACAGCTTTGTTGGCTGCTTCCTCAGCTGCGTTGACGGCATTAATAATATTTTCATAGGCAGTAGCAGCTTCCATGGCACAGTTCACCAACTCATCACTGCTGGCGTTTCTCTTAATTCTGTGGAAAACAGGGTGAAAAATACAACCATGGGCAAAAACTGCAGGCTAAAAAAAGAATGACTTATTTTAAACAGCATTTAATCTAAATATTTGCTAATTAATGCTGATGAAACAAATGCAAATGTTTTACAACAAAAATGGACCAACAGCAAATAGTATTTTGACATAAGGGGCCAGTTCTGGTCTCCAGTAATGCTGCTTTACACTAGTCTGGTGCTGCAAAGCAGCATTTAAGTGAAAAGGCTTCCTGGCAATTCCAACGGGACAGTTCAACATGGCCAGCTCTGTGCCACCCCCATCACAGTCCCCGTGTAAGGACAACCTCCAGTTAATCCCCAGCTGCTGGAACAGCCCTTGGGGGGCCACGGACAGCCTAGCATAAGACAGAATCACTTCAGGGCTGCTCTATCTTGCACCGGGAAGCAGCCAAGCAGCCCTGGAATCAGGGAAATGTAAGAGACAAAAACCTTTGTGCTCAATTCACCTGTGCAGTGCCAGGTTGATATTTATGACAATACTGTTTTGCTAACTGAACAAGCTGCACGGACAACTGGAAGTTTTCAAAAAAAGTCTGGACAGCCATCTGTCTTGGGTGGTTTAGACACAACAAATCCTACATCTTGGCAGGAGTTAGACTAGATGATCCTTGCAGTCCCTTCTAACCCTATGACTCTATGAGTCTATGTTCTATGATTCTAACTAGCCAAAATCTCACAACCGAATTTTTGAGCAAAGTCATTTCCATCCAGATGGCATGTTATGGAGGTTACTTTACTTTTGGGGAGTTTTCTTGTTAGTATTAGGGCTACGTGAAAGTTATTTGCAAAGAAACAAAATAGAGTTCTGTCCTTTTTTGCTTCTTTAATACATATACAGAAGGTCTCAAAAACTTTATTTATTTTAAGGGTCTCTCCCTTCCCTATCTATACTTTCCCTTAGAAATATCAAGTATATCAAGTATTTTGCCCTGACTTTCCTGGAGGATTTGTTGGAGCACCAGAAAATTAGTGTGAACTTTTACTGTGAGCAAATAAAGGGACAGAGGTGAAGATTCTTCAACAAAGAAAAAACTTTTCTCCCAACCGTATGTCAGGCATTGGAGTTAAACAGATATCAATAAAATCAAGCAAAAGGAAAAAAGGCATTTTAAAAAGTTTGACTAAAAATGACTAAAATTTCCTTCCTTTCTCAATATTCAGGTTTGACTCCCTTGATGCTCATGACCACTCCATTATAATTTATTTGTATTGTGGTGATAGCCCATGACCCAATCACAATCAGGCCTTATTTGTGCCAGATACTGCACTCAAGTTCCCAGGACCCTGAAAGAGTCTTTCAGGAAAAAGAGACCAAGACTTAAGACTTAAATGTCTAAGACAAAAAGCAAGCAGAAAAAAGAAAACTTTACACACCACAAAGCAGCAAAAGGAGGGACAAACCCATTTTTTTCTATCTTTACAGGTCACTTTAAAGGGAAGTGAAATTATGCACAGTACATTACAATATTGTACATCATGTACTTGAACCGTTCATTTACAGAAATTAGAACATACTCAGCCAGTTGTCTTGCCAGGTCTTGCAAAATCTTGGCATGCTCCTCTGCACTCACCACCAGTGGCTCTTTGCTGGCTGATAAGGAAAGGTCCTTCAGTTTTTCATTCAAGTCCTTCCTTGCGCCATCTAGTTTGGCAGCTAGATTTTCATATTCCTGTGGTTTTATAAAGAGAAATCTTATTTTTATTTCCACATATTACAAAGTGTCTGATAGTCAGCACTTCGCCCTTAGTCTTGCATGTGAAGTAATCCCCATTTCCTTGCACAGATGTGTAGAGCAAGGGAAAAAAGAAAACCCCTTTTCACAGACTGCAGTTAATCGATCACATTATAATCTATCCCATTATATTTTTACTTCAGTTAGAATGATGTAAGTTTTTACTCAGTATTTTTTTAATTTAAAATGTCACACATTTTGATTAACTATACCTCTTTGCTCTTCTGCAGTAATCCAAGTATGCTGTTAGTCTGGGACAAGGAAGATTGGGCAGAGTTGAGATGAACCAAGACATCGTTCTGTTGTTTATTCATCACTTCAATTTGTTTCTAAGGAAAATTGGAGGGTTGAAAAGCGTGTGGTCAGTTCAGCTATTAGGGATGGTCATCTAGCCAAGCTAGTTAGCAGCAGCATTTCCAAAGCTCTCATTGCTGTATTATCTAGGTGCCTTTTGGGGATCTAATGACTTACTGATATTCACAGGTATTTGGGGAAATTTATATTAGCACAGCCCAGTTCGTCAAGCCAAGCGAGGAGCCGACTGGAGCTTTGTTTGCCTATCAGTGTATAGACATAGCTAGAGAAGCCCTAATCAACTCCTCACACTGCCTTGAAGCATTGACATCCTGGGCCTCTCTCCTCTCAACCCTGGAGGATATAAAAACAAGAAACCCAATAGTGACCTAGTCTCCCTCTCCCAAACCTTCTGGAAGACTGAAACCATCTCCAAGTTGGACTCCCTCTTTGGGTCTTACCAGTGAGGGAAAGGGAAGGCTTTCCAACTTGCCCTCTCTGGAAAGCTATCAAGGGAGAATGAATGAAGATGCTTGGTTCCAGCATCTCCTGCTCAGTGGAGGGAGAAGAGTCCTACAGCAGCAAGTACAATGGCCCTGGGGTTGTGGCAGGACAATGCACATCATAATCACAGCCACATGGTATTTGTATCCAAGTGTGTGTAAGTCATCCCAATAGTAGGGTCTGCAATCAACCCATCTGCCCCTCTATCTATCTTATCAAATTTAATCTTATCACAAATACACAAACATTTTAACTGGTGGCAGAGGCAAAGGCAAAAATGGATTAATGATCTGAGCAGATACATCCACCATTTAAGACAGTCTGTAAATATTTTTAGCTGTATTATTAGAGGTGATGCCTTACACTGACATGTAATATACTGAACAATTGTAATGTACAGTTGACAGTAGTGATTCTACTGTCCAAGAAGTGCTAACAAAATAGCTGAAAACTTAGCTTTGATAAAACAATGCAGTGTCCTTTGAATCAGAAATACTATTTGTTTAAGAGAATACAGGCTATAGTATGCTTACATTCCTTGCATTAATTCCATGTCCGACTAGTTCCGTTTATTCATTATAACATCTACAAGAGTTCGGGGGCTTATTAAATATGTGAAAAATCTAACTTACTTTTTGCTGCGTTAGGCATCATCACAAACAGTGCTGCAGCATTTCTGATGAGGCATGATGGCAGGCAGCGCTTATTTATCAATAATTAATAACTAGCACTATTTAGTGATTTTCATCCACAGATATCAAAGCAGGTTAACAACAGTGGCTAAGCATCATTATTCCCATTTTACAGGGCAATGGAGGCTCAGAGAGGTTAAGAGACAAGCTAAGAACCATACAACAAGACAGTGGCAGGGTCAGGAACTGAGCCTAGAGCTCCTGACTCTTTGTCCTGTGCTCAGTTTACTACGCTCACAGGAGACAAAATGAATAATTATAGCTGAAGATGGAAATACTCAGAGCAGAGAGTATCCAGATTCTCATTTATACTAAATCCCCTCTACACCACTTTGGTTGTATGAAGGGGCCTTTAAGTGAGATTTAAGTGGGAAGGGGCCTTTAAGTAGGACAGTTGACACCCATTTTGAGACCTCTTTGCACTGCTAGAGAGGTGGAAAGAGACATTAGTGCAAATGGGAATCAAGCTCAGAATGAATAGAATTTGACTTTACAAGAAGGCCAAAAGTAAGACAGAAATATTTCCTTCCATCTAATAAGTCCAGTTTTTTTTTAAAGTGCCATTACCTTAATGTTTTCCAAGAGCACTCCATTATCTTTGTTTAAGTTTTCAGCCTGCTTCGTTTGGCCCGTTGCTTCATTCAGAGCTTCACGAAGGTCATTGAGTTTGGATTCATATTCGTTTAATGAATCTCTTATGGTTTTAACAACTCCATGGTTTTCTTGCTGGTGCTTTTGTAGCTCATTCCTAACACGCTCCAGCACTGCAAGATTAGAATTGAAAAAGATTCGCAGAAGCAAAACAAAATTAACTTTACCCTGTGGGGTTCTGCCTTTAGGATTAAATAGCCCAGGCTTCTGAGATGCTGAGTATTCTCAACAAATGTAGTTTCAGTGTGTGTCATGGGCATCTCATCCCATCAGTGATAAATGTGCTGCTTTTGGGATCCAGAATACTATGAATAATTTAACATGACAAATCAGCTCTAAATGAAATATGGTTGAAGGTGAACTTTTGGAAATACTAGATTAAAAAAAAAAAACATTAATCTAATCCAGCTTCATCACCAAAGAAGGCCAGGGTGAAACTGGGTGAAGCCATCAGCTCCAAAAGTGCAAAAAGTCTAAATCTATATTTAAGTAATGCTGAAGCTGTGCCACAAACTGGGGCTTTACAATCTACTCTACCCGCAGTGATGGATGAGTTACATGACTGACTCCTATGTAGCACTGAGAGGACATTGTCATGGTTAAGTCAAGCAGCAGGCCAAATTCTCGCCCAAGGTGCATCTACGATACAGTGTAACCAGGAGTTCGGTAGGGCACCTCAGCAGTCACTTGGTTCCAATCTTGGAGAGAAAACCCCTCCGAAGGAGGCTACGTCTACCTTTCTTCTCCATTGCACCTCCTTCCCAGCAGAGGAGTGTGTGACCCTGCCTTCCCACCTGTTAATTCGAGCAATCTGAAGAATGTTATCAAGGGAGAATGGGTTTTTCCTTATGTCCCAGTAGAGATGGCAGAAGGTGGGGTGGGAGGTATTCCCACCCAGCAGTGTGACATATGGGATCTTATGGGCCACACACAACTCAGAAATAGAGCCGTCAGCCATGGAGAGAATGGATCTGTTAGGCCAAAGACTTCCTATCATGGCAGAGGGAAATACGGTCACAGATGGAATTCTGTGCCCCTATTACACAATTTTTGTCTACAACCTTAGATACTGTATGTAGGTGCAGCATGCTCTGCTCAGATGCACGACATCGTGTATGCCAGACAAATAGATTTCATGGAAATCATGTATGTACAGTTTGTGCAGTGAATGACATAAGGAATCCTGCTGAGCCCTACCTCACTCAAAGCCGGATCCAGCACCCACTGAAGGCTATGAGAGATTTTCCGTTGATTTCAATGGGGCTTGAATTTGGTTTTACTGCACACATAAAAAAGTTGCCAAAAGTACATATGCTATTATATTGGATTATACTATTTCAGAAATAACATACGGTCATATAATAATAGACCATATTATAATATGGAAGCACATGGAGAGGACACAAGACTGGGGTGTAACCTTAACTTTTGTACTTCTTGACCCTTGAGTGCTCAACTATACTGCTTTAATAGTTTCTTAATGTAGATTTTTTTATGGACTATCTACACACTATATTATTGTATATAATTTATGTTTACACTGTTTCTATGCTTTATAATTAGCTAGTGGATAGATGAATATAGGACTTTTTCATTTAGATTCATTTAGAGATCAAATAATGCATTAGAAATCAGACATCAAGACACTATTTCAATTTTTCCCCAGTTTAACTTCTTTCATGATTACATTAAACGTTCTTAACCTCCTTCAGAATCACTATGTTCACTTGAACAAAAGCTGATGACTGAAATACACTGCAAAGGTGAGATCAGATGCTGAAATTCCATATCACTCCCTGAGCGTCATCATTTGTAGTTTCTTATGTTTCAGCCATAAGATTTGAACATTTTAAACTAAGCAGAATAATGAGCTAAGAGCTCAAGAAGGACCCCCTTACAGAGTTGAGCTTCTCTTCTCTCCCTCTCTGCATCTATTTGCAGTTGTACAAAGTTGCGTTTTCGCATCTCTCTCATCATCTGTTCTGCTTCAGCCAGTTCCTTGGCAGCATCCCCCACGGGCAATCTGTTGCCTTCTCCATTGGTGCCAGCTATCTGTTCCACGAGCACTGAAAAAAGGAAATACCACATTCAAAGAGAGTAGATACTTAGATTTACACAAGGGAGACAAATCCCAGAGCAGCTCTTCTTTTTAAGCACATAAAGTCCAATCTTGCCTGCGTTACTGAGGGCTTGTCTACACAGACACTTTGTCCATGGCAAGCTGGAGTGTAAATCTACCCTCACCTAGCCTGCCATGAACTAAGTTTCTGTGTATACCCAGCTGTACTTTGAAATGGGAGTAGATTAAAGCGTACTAAGGAACTTTTAGTGAGACAAATTTAGGTTAATTAAACTGAAATTTATCAACAGTAATGCCACTGAAGCTAGTTGAATTGCACCAGGTTTGAAGTATGCCCATTGTGTCTAACTTTTTATTTTATAAAGCTGATTTCTGAACTCTTCTCAAATTTCAGAAGTTAATTAAAATATTGTATGTATGGTGATGAGATTTTGTAAAATAAAACATCACATAACAATAGAAATCACCCTTACCCTGAATATTGATGATGACAATTTGTATTTTTGAAACCAAATCTTTTCCTTTTTGATTAGTCTGACCAAAATTATTAAATAATGTCTCAGCTTTCCTGTAATTCATTTCAACCTAACAAGAGGGGAAAAACAGACAATTAAAGATAGCACAGAGCAGACAAATTAATATTTTGTTATAAAAAGAGACGATTATTTTTACTTTGTTTTAGTAAGTCACCTTTTCTTGTAGCGCATTTACATCCTGATTAAGATTGATCAAGTCTGTCTCCAGCTCATCTACCTTTGAGCCCTGATTCAGAACAGTTGAACGGTAACTGTTCAACAAGATCTGAAAATAAAGAAAAAACGTGTACATGACTAAACCAAATCTACCACCTAGAGACAGTATGGAACTGGAGCACAAGGACTGTATTTCTTCTAAAAAGTTAAAATACACTGGGCCAGATCGTCATCTGGAATAAAGATCAGGATTGCTTCATTAATTTCACAGGTGACCAATTTACACCAGCTGGTCCGTTGAATCCAATGTATTCCCCCAGCAAACTGACATGAAATTCTAGTGTTCAGACGCTAGTCTACACATCAGCTGAAATCTATTCCTTGAGGCTTTTTTTTTGGTTGAAGGTCACTTACTTTTAACTCCTTGGTGCGTGTTTCCAAATGCCTCATCTGTCCCAGTGTGTGGGTGCTTGCATTGACGTTTTGCAGCTGAGACTTAATCAACTGAAGCTCATCACCCATTGTGCTCAAATCTTTCAGCAAAGTAATTACACAACTATCACAAGCTGAAAGGGAAATACCACAAGCAAAAGAAAACAATGAGATTCATTGCTATTTTGTGCAGAGAACATTTCAGTGGTCACAGGGAATGTAATGGAAGCCCTTTGATACTCTGTCACCAGGCACTACATGCATAACAAATGCAACAGCAAAGGTCACAGTACTGAAAGTGACTAAATCCAGAAATAAGGACGCCCACCGGACTCTCTTCTTGTCTGGCATTTTCACCCTATAACGTTTTTCCCCCATCTCTAAGTGCTTGGCTGATTCTTGTTTGAACTGGTTCATGGTTACTGCCATTATTGTTGCCTTTTCTAGTTTGTCTTCTTTCAAACAATCATCAGTACACCATGTTATTACCTACCATCACAATCTTCATCGGGATCCACATCTTTTGGATCTTGGTTTAAGCATTCTGAAATCAGATAAATATAATCAGTAACCAAGACATTATTATTAAGATTTTGTTATATTAATTTTTGTCTTTGTAAAAAATAATTTTAAACTTTGCACTCTAAGCCAGGGGTCAGCAACCTTTCAGAAGTGGTTTGCCAAGTCTTCATTTATTCACTCTAATTTAAGGTTTCGCGTGCCAGTAATACATTTTAACGTTTTTAGAAGGTCTCTTTCTATAAATCTATAATATATAACTAAACTATTGTTGTATGTAAAGTAAATAAGGTTTTTAAAATGTTTAAGAAGCTTCATTTAAAATTACATTAAAATGCAGAGCCCCCCAGACCGGTGGCCAGGACCCAGACACTGTGAGTGCCACTTGTAGTAAGAGGAGGCCCTGAGACATAAACCCTTGTATCAGAGGCCCAGTATGAGGCCTAAGGCCTGATCTAAAGTAATGGTCAAGACTTTGCTAACAAAAAGCAAAGTTAAGCTGTGAGCCAGAGGCAGGCCCTGCTCACAGAAGCCGGCAAGGAAAGGGCTGATGCTGAAAAAAGATACATAGCTAAAAGGTACTGGACACTAGATATCAGAACATTCGGATACTTGCACATTCCACACAAATAACAAGGAACAGGCTGACCCATCCCAATGACAGGGCCAAAAGGGTAATATGATGGATAGAGTTGTTTTGGTCAAACCAACATGTACAAGATGAAAGGTGGCACCTTACTACGTAAAGGGGTTGTACCTTGCTACATAGAGGGGTTGCACCTCAATACGTCAGGAGTGATGTGTAATCTGTTTGTACCTGTGTACAAGAATACATCCCTGAGTGGATATCTTTGTCCAGCCTAGGGGCCAGTGGAAAGTCCTGCCACTGACTGAGCTGAGTCCATTGTCCAGGGAGCACATATGTACTGGCTAGCCGCACCTTAGCAGCACCTTGGACTTCGTTTGCCCGGGAGCTGGAGACTGTGCATCTCTAAAGGCTATAAACCTGCCCGACGTGCCTTCGTACCTTACTAGAGTCTGTGGTCATCGGGGGTTCTCTTGGGATCTGCTGTGTCAGCTATCTGTGCAGAGCTGGGGCAGCACACAGAGGGAACACACGCACGCAGCCGATTGGTATCAACATTGAACAGAGCAGAGCACCACACCGGTAGCATCTGACAACACCACTGAAAATCAGCTTGCGTGCCGCCTTTGTCACGTGTGCCATAGATTGCCAACCCCTGCTCTAGGCCATTAAAATGTGAGGGCAGACTCTGCAAATCTGTTTTTCAAGGATAAATAATTTGCATGTTATAGGAGCTGAAGAGCCAGATTCATTCAATCGGTGTAGAGCAGGGGTTGGCAATGTTCGGCACGCGGCTCGCCAGGGTAAGCACCCTGGCAGGCCGGGCCAGTTTTATTTATCTGCTGACGCGGCAGGTTCGGCCGATCGTGGCCCCCACTGGCCGTGGTTCACCGTCCCGGGCCAATTGGTGAACCGCGCCCAGTGGGGGCCGCGATCGGCCGAACCTGCCGCGTCAGCAGGTAAATAAAACTGGCCTGGCCCGCCAGGGTGCTTACCCTGGTGAGCCGCATGCCGAATGTTGCCGACCCTTGGTGGAGAGCATTGTGCAGCATGCCCAGTTATGGAAAGTTTGCCAATGTGTGTGTGTTGTGGTGGCACAAGGCTCCTTCAGTCTCAACCGTACCAGGGGGCTTGCAGGCAAAGTGGGCCGTGCTGCTGAGAGATGGGACATGGCCAGAAAGGTAAGAGATGTTTTGGTGGCGCTCCTATGGAGCACCCTAGAGAATTTAAAGCTGCTCTTCTTCAGTGGAACCCCAGAAGAAGGGGAGTTTTCACACAACTCTGCCCTACCTTGGGGGTGATTCCCCCAGCAATTTGCAATTTCATGTGCTACAAAGGGTGAATGTGCACGTACCATATACTTTAAAATGAGAAGTTTTCAATGATCTTTACTAAGACTGTCAGAATAAAGATCCTCTAAACTTGGTATGCTATCCATGCTGGGAAAAGAGTAAAATAGAAATCATTCACTCCTGATGCTGATTTGTAGCCACAGAATTCACCTGACCTTTGTGGATCTATGCCGAAAAGCAACTCGGTGAGAATGGCATTGTAGGGCTCCATGTTTATCATTTCACCATTAATTTCTATTAAAAATGTGCTAACACTTCAAAAATAAATATATATATTTTATCTAATCATCAGATTTGCAACTCAACCTAGGATTTGAGAGTCAAGGGCGTACACAGGCATGACTGCAGATGTTACCCAGGAAACCATTTTGTTGATGATTCACAGGTAGGAAGAGAATCCAATTCACCATCTCTTAGCTAAACTGGCTCTTCAATGCTTAATGGGTGTGAAACGTGACAAAAAAATTTTGTCACAGAGAGAGAAAATATGACACAAATATCTATGTATAATATACACACACAAGGAAAAGATCTGTGGTGTAAGATGATGTCATTTTTACACGGTCACTTTTAAGAGTAGAACCAGGTTATAAGCCCCAGTTCAGGAAAACAGCATGCTTAAATGTTTACCTGACATGAAGCTTTAGTGATCTGTAAAATCACAAGGCAGCTGTACTTTTATAACACAGCTGTTCACTTAAATCTTGAAGTTTTACCCAATGAAAATAATTCAGGTATTTTCTCCTGGTTGACATGGGGATATGGTTGAGTTTGTACCTATGCCCTCAATATGCCAGTGCTGGACCTCATGTGAAATTAAATGGATTTAGAAGTATCCAGGATGTCTTTTCATTATTTCCCTTTTTCCTCTCCACAAAAAAACATGGACCACAATTAAGTTTACATAGTAAAATACAGGCAATAAATGAGACAAGGGTTCTTTAAGCTGATCACTAAGGGTTTACTGTGAGGTGCTAATGCCGTCAATTCCTGTTGAAATCTAAGGGAATTGAGGGCACCCTATACCTTGAAGGAGGCACTTAGGACTGGGCTCCCTGCTGCCAAGAGTCAATGACAACTTTCTATGTGCCAGACTACAATGTTAAAGTAGTCTACCTTCTCCTTCACCATTTGCATCCTAGATCACTGGTAAGTTCAATTGATTGGTAATGGACACTTCACCAATGTCAGAGGGGAGACAGGAGTCACAAGGGAACTACTGCAAGAGAAGGATGGAATTTATTCTGAATACAGACACACTTGCACTCCTGCAGTGTATTATCCAGCCACCACTAGAGATATTCCAAGCAGTCTCCAAGAAATGAAAATTAATTATGACTTTTATTACAGTCTCTGGCCCAATTACAGTAGTCAAAAAAAAAAAAGATGAAATTAAAGAGTTTTACAGCAAAGTGCAGAATGTCACTCACATAACAACCTGCCAAAACATGCTGTGCTGCTGATCGCAGGGGATTTTAATGCCAATGTGGAGAAAGAGGTGGCTGATCAGAATATAATGGCAGAGAGAAACTGAAAACAAACTGACTCACTGAATTCTGCTCTAAGAATTAACTTGTCTTCACAAACTCTTACTTTGGAATGAGAGCTGGAAAAAGGATAAATGCTCTTCAGATCAGCGCCATCAAAAACATAACCCTAATAAAGTGGCATTACTGTAATGACGAAATGGAAAACCAGCATTAGCTAACAAAAAATTCCACCAGGTGCTAACAGCAACTCAGATTACCGGCTGTTTCTGTAATGTCTTAGACCAAAACCAACAAATAAACCAGTCATCTCAGCCACTCAGATAACAACCTGAGCAACACTGGAGAGAAGCAAACAGTGGGAAACTCAGTAGTCACTGGTTTGAAACATTGCTAAAATGTGAGAAGGAAAAGTTGCTTTGGGGAGAAAATGAAGTGTGAGTTCATTGACATCAGAGAGAAGTCAATGAGGAATGAAAATAAGGTAGAATCAAAGATCTCATCAAGAACAAAGCCCTACTTTCTATGAACAGGTACCAGTGTCCCAAAGGACAGAAGTAAATAAGGGCTGGAAGGCATAAGATCAAATCCTTATTCCACAATGGTAATGGATAAAGCAAACATCATACACAGATGTGGTAAAATGTTCAAAAACACCTAGGCAATTTAGGATTCTGAGTCCCATTTTCAAGGTCCTTAGGGAGCTGGAACTTAAATCTCATTGACCTTCACTGAGACATAGGCTCCCAAAAGCCAGATTTACAAAGGCAGAGCCCTGCATGGATAAAAATTTATATCCACGGATATAAATCGGTATCCGTGGAACTGCAGGGCTCTCCCGGGAACCGCAGCAGTGAAAGGAGCAGAATGTGGGGCCGCCGCTCGCAGAAGTCAGTGCCCCACGCTGCCAGCTCCTCTGGCATGGCTGTACCGCCCCAAGAAGGGGATGCAGACAGCTGTGTGGAAGGGACAGGGGGCAGAGCTGGGGGCAATACAGCTGCCGGCATGGGGCGCTGGCTCCTGGGAGTGGCAGCCCCACGTTCTGCTCCTTTCGCCGCTGCGGTTTCCAGGAGAGCCCTGCGGTTCCGTGGATACCGATTTATATCTGCGGATACCCGCATCCGTGGGTATAAATGTGTATTTGCTCAGGGCTCTATAGATAGGTGCCTAGTGGGACATACAAAAATGCCCAAGAAATGAGCTAGGGGCCTAATTGACTTTCAAATACCTAAATACCTTTGTAAATCTGTCCTTTAGCAGCTTGTGCCTCATTGACAATCAGGATCTTAAATCTCACTAAGTGTCAAAGTCACTTGAAAATGGGACTTAGTCACTTTTGAAAATTTTACCCATTATCTATTTGAAAAATGTTGACTTTGAGTAGCATGTGCTGTGAAGTTCACAACCACAGTACTAGAAATGAAGTTTCCTGTGTCTGTGGCCATACTGTGCTCTTTCTCATGTCCAGAAAGCAAACATGTGAGGAACAAATGTCCAGGGACAAGTAAGTCCCACCCATAAGATGTCTTTTGAAGGTTCTTTGTTCAATTTGTATTGCTTTTGTGTGTATTTCTGTCTTATTTAGGGCCAGGTTTTCCTCTCAGCTATACTAGTGAAACTCCACTTAAGGTAGCAGGGATGTCTTCAGTGCAATTACATCAGTGTAGCTGACACAGGAAGATTTGGCCCTCACTTTACCTCTTCTTTAGTTCACATATAACTCATAAGTACTAAACAAGACTGCACATTGTTTAAAAAAACAGCCTATTTCCTGAAAGAGACAGATGTCTAAGACACTAGGAGAAGTTGTGTTTGTGCATATCAGGGCACAATTTGCCCCAAGTATGACATAAAACATCATTTGATCATGGCAGGTACACTCTGAAGTTACAACTATTCTGCCCTAGGTACATTTAATGAAGGCAAATTAGGACTACTCCATGACATATGCTTCATAAGCTTATATACAGCATGGCAAGATCTGGCTTTGAGGTTGTCAAAAGAGGTTCAATAATGTACTCAACCATCCCTTTGGTGTGGGATGCAGAAACAGATCATCAATAGCGTTAAGAATTCAAAACTTAACTGCTATTAAATATGAACTATATTCCTCATAGGTTTTCATAGAATATCAGGGTTGGAAGGGACCTCAGGAGGTCATCTAGTCCAACCCTCTGCTCAAAGCAGGACTAATCCCCAGACAAATTTTTACCCCAGTTCCCTAAATGGCCCCCTCAAGGATTAAACTCACAACCCTGGGTTTAGCAGGCCAATGCTCAAACCACTGAGCTATCCCTCCTCCCTTACATGCCGTTGTATCAAAACTCTTCCATTCCTTCATTGAAAGACAGACATTAGTATTCAACAAATTGTCTGTCTACCCTTACATACCTCCAGTAAGACGATCACAGCTAACCAGCTGACCATTATTATTACAATTACACTTCTGACAGTAACCTCCATATTTTAGCGGATTCCCAAAATATCCCGGAGCGCAGCTAGACAAAAGAAATATAGATACGTTATTAAATACTTGAAATTGCTTCCATCCCTTTTCTAAGATATATTTTCATTTAATAAAATCCTAGCCTTCCTTATAAACATAAAATTATAAAATTTTATATATAAAATTACAAAAATATATAACATTTTTTGGGAGCTATGCCTGCAAATCATGTTGCCTGGTATTGTGATCCTGTCAGATCTCATGTGCCAAACAGAATCGCGTTGAACAGGAAACCTGCAAGTAGGAGCTAAAGGAAATGGTGCCAGTGATTCACAAAGGTGTACCCTTCCTTCTGATCAGGCCGCCCAGAGGATTCAGGGGGCCTGGGGCAAAGCAATTTTGGGGGTCCCTTCCATAAAAAAAAGTTGCAATACTATAGAATACTATATTCTCGTGGGGGCCCCTGTGGGCCCAGGGCTTGGGGCAAATTGCCCCACTTATCCCCCCACTCTGGGCAGCCCTGCTTCTGATTCAGCACTGAACCAAGGCTACAGCATGCTGTTAAGGGACACTATGCAGCTGGTGGTGCTGTCTTTCAGTTGAGACATCACAATTTCTTGGCTACTTGTAATTAAAGATTCTTTGGCACCATTTGTAAGAGATGGGGTGCTAGTCCGTGTGTGCTGGTCAGATTCCAACTCAGACAATTACAGTCTGCAAACTTAAATTCCCCCAGCACTTTAAACTGAATAAGATATTCTTCACTTCCTATTTTAAATTGTTGTGTAGTTTGTGCTACTAAACTACTGCAGTGTTTTAACCCAGAAGTGTCTGCAGTAAGACACACTGGGCTCATTTAGGATGAAGGGCAATATGTAGATGTAACATGATCACCATCGAGTTGAAAACACTATTCAGAGAAGTGTGCACATTCCTTCTAAATCATTGAAGATGAAAGGTGAAGTAAACAAACTAATGCATAAGAAGAAAAGGGAAAATGTTTTCCAACTGGAAACAGAACAAAATAAGTGGGGCTATTATTGTTATTACAACGAATGGTACACACAATAAGACTATTCAAAGTGGTTGACTGCTCCTTTTGATAAGATCTGTATATACCAGTTATATATGCTAAAGACAAATTATTCATTTATTTCTGTTGTCTATAGTGTGTATAAGTTACTCCCAGCTGTGCAATTAGTACAGTACCCAGCACACTATATATACAGACAAGATTAGGGTATGGAACAGCTTCCACATGAGGAGAGATTTAAAGACTGGGACTTTACAGCTTGGAAAAGAGATGACTAATGGGGGATCTGATAAAGGTCTATTAAATCTTGATTGGTGTGGCGAAAGTAAATAAGGAAATATTATTTACTCCTTCACATAACACAGGAACTAGGGGTCACTGAATGAAATTAATCGGCAGCAGGTTTAAAAAAAAACCAAAAGGAAGTATTTCTTCACACAATGCACAGTCAACTTGTGGAACTCTTTGCCAGGGAATGTTGTGAAGGCCAAAACTACATGGTTAAAAAAAGAACTAGATAAGTTCATGGAGGATAGGTCCATCAATGGCTATTTGCCAGGATGGGCAGGGGTACACTACCACACTCTGAGGGCAGGTCTTCACTACAGGGGGGGGTCGATTTAAGATACGCAAATTCAGCTACGCGAATAGTGTAGCTGAATTCGACATATCGGAGCCGACTTACCCCACTGTGAGGACGGCGGCAAAATCGACCTCTGCGGTTCCCCGTCGACGGCACTTACTCCTACCCCCGCTGGTGGAGTAAACGCGTCGATTTGGGGATCGATTGTCGCGTCCCGACGAGACGCGATAATTCGATCCCCAAGAGATCGATTTCTACCCGCTGATTCAGACGGGTAGTGTAGACCTAGCCTGAGTGTCCGTATCCTCTGTTCGCCAGAAGCTGGGAATGGATGACAGAGGATGGATCACTTGACAAGATACCGGGCTAGATGGACCATTGGTCTGACCCAGTATGGCTGTTCTTATGTTCTTTTGACAGATATTTATGTCTATATAGCTACCTAATTATACATGCATGCATATTACACACATAATATATAAATACATAAACAGTATTCTGCAGCAACATGCTTAGGTAAATATTCTAGTAAATAAATTAGATAAATAAATAGGCATGTGTGGAGAGATACTCTTTTTACTGTCAATTTGAAAAGGCTTTAAGAGACAAGTCACTTACCTTTCACAATTTACTCCAGTATAACCTTCTTTGCAGAAACACTGAACTTCTTCACCATTTGCCACACAGCCAGTTGCAAAACTGTGAGAAGATAAAAAAACATTCTTTTCACAAAAGCATAATCAAGCTGTTCAGATTAGTTAGAACAGGGGCCAAATAACTTTCAGGAATAAAGGGTAATTTGGTGGTATAAATAACCAATGATATAGTTTAACAACCACAAGACAAATTACAGCAAATTATCCATTGATGCTTCAAATTCTTCTACTAAATTCACTTCTTGGCTATCTTAAATACACTCCTGCCCTTCTAGATAGAACAAAATAGCTTATTCTGGAAAGGAATGCATACAACAAATCTTCTTAACAATAAGATTGTGAAATAAAACAGGTCTATGCAGATATTATTTTACTAAGCAAGAACCAACAGGTAAGTGTTAAAACAGCTCTTTGTTGATTGTGTAGCTCTTTCATACTTATGCTTAGAAGCTTTTCATCTTATTTTAAATGAATTTCAAGGGATAACATCAATGTTTATTATACATCCAGGTGTATATAAATATTATCAATGTATTTCACATGAAAGAAATTAAACAACTTCACATATAAATGATTTAAATGTAATTAATATAAAAGTCAAGGTTCATATGAGATTTCAAAGTAAAATCACAATATTAATTTCTTAACATGGATAGCAAAATTTTCCTATGAAAGAAAAAAAGAAAAAAAGCCCCCCAAAGTACTGAAGTTCCCATGTAAACCTAGTAATTTAATTGAAGGCTCAACAGTTCTAATATAAAATACTGTCCTTCCCTCCCCCCACATGGAAATTATCACAGGGTCTGGTGCTAACAGTTGTTCTTGAAAGGTTTAGAGCAGTGGTGGGCAACCTGCGGCCCATCAGGGTAATCTGCTGGCAGGCCGCAAGACAGTTTGTTTACATCGACCGTCCGCAGGCACGGCCACCCACAGCTCCAATTAGGGTGACCAGACAGGGTGTGAAAAATCGGGACGGGGGGTGGGTGTGGGGAGTCATAGGAGTCTATAGAAGAAAAAGACACAAAAATCAGGACTGTCCCTATAAAATAGGGACATCTGGTCACCCTACTCCCAACAGACGTGGTTCGTCGTTCCTGGCCAATGGGAGCTGCGGGAAGCGCACGGGCCGCAGGGACGTGCTGGACGCCACTTCCGCAGATCTCATTGGCTGGGAATGGTGAACCATGGCCACTGGGAGCTGTGGGCGGCCGTGCCTGTGGACGGTCAATGTAAACATTGTCTCGCGTCCCGCTAATGGATTACCCTGACGGGCCATGTGCGTCCCGTAGGCCGCAGGTTGCTCACCACTGGTTTAGAGCCCACATATGCTAAATTCACTTTTCTTATAATTGACATTTTTATGTATAATAATTATTTAAAACAACAATTTATAAATCAGTGGGGATTGATAATTCTTGCTATAAATTTTCCTCTGCATTTGAAATGTTTAAAAAGAGTATTAAGGAAGAAGAAACCGATCAGCTATGCAGATGTCCAATGCACCCACAAAACTAAGAACTTGCTAGGAATTGTACCTAACACTATCGAGGTAGTAGTGAGGTGCACAACCCAAAAGGGAGCTCTGGGAGTGATGGTACCTCTTGAGCTCCCTAGTACACAGAGGGAGAACTCATGTTGGACCATGCCTACTCTTCCTGACATACCTAGCTAGCTTCAAGGTCCATTGTAAAGGAAGTACTATTGCTTGGCTGTAGGATGGGGTGTGTGTGATGGAGATAGCCTACTAGTGCTCCTTCCATCTTTTGACCATTCACCTGGGCCATAAACGCCTGGATAAAGTAATCTGGTCTATGAAAGACTGGAATCAAATACCCTTTCCCCCACCTACCCTTCCAAAAATATATATTGCTCTTACTTTGGAGGAAAAGTGGATGACTCCACCAATGCTAGGTGGAACATTCCCTGTGCAGAGAATGGTAGCTATCAGATCAATAGGGACTTATGAATCGAATGCAGGTTTCATGGTTTCTCCAATTATCTTAGCACTCTTAAAATGAAAGATGAATAAAAATATGTTCAGCTGACCTCAGGCAAACACCTGCAGAAGAAGCCGATGCCGTCAGGAACAGATCCATCAGAGAATTCTCTAATAGATGAAAAGCCTGTCTACTGCTTACCAGTGAAAAATCTCTTACTTAAGGCTATCTAGCCTCTGCTTCTGCACCTGGCAAATAATGTGTAATGCTTTTAGCAATACAGCGCTTGGGTTTTATTAGAGCTATGATTTTTTCTTTACCTGAAGACACATGCACTTTCACATTTTAGCACTGAGCAATCACCACAAACAGGTGGCTCAAAACAATATGCATTTACAGCCCACTTTACTAATAAAAGTTACTAGACTTTAAAAATCTAGTAACATTCTTAAGATCCTAGCACATATAATTGTTTCTCACCATTCAGTAGTGTTTGCTGAGCTGCAGTTTGGTGAGCATGTTTGCACGTGTATGTATGTTTCATCTGTCAAGCTACTGGAATCTTTCAAATATAGTCAGACCAACATAAATCCACTTACATGTTTACAACTTTTCATTATTTTTCTGAGTGCGGGCCTTTGCAGAACACTAAATCTCTCTGCACTCACACAAAGGCTTGTTTCCTCATAGCCAATTATCTCCTCTCTGGTTTGGACACTAAACGGGACAGCAAAAATAATTTCCATGCCATGTCTCAGGAATATGCCTTCACTAGCACAGAAAGCAGGCATGGATTGCAAAGGAGAAATCCCTATTGAAAACGCATGTGTTTTCAACAGCTAATGGAATATAGTAACTCCTCATTTAACGTCCTCCCGCTTAACATTGTTTCAAAGTTACGTCGCTGCTCAATTAGGGAACATGCTTGTTTAAAGTTGTGCAATGCTCCTTTATAACGTCGTTTGGCCGCCTGCTCTGTCCACTGCTTGTAAGAGTCTGTGGAAGAGCAGCGACTTTACAAGGGAGCATTGCACAAGTTCCTTTTCTCCGCCTCCTCCCCCTCCCTCCCAGCACTTCCCCCATCGCCAAACAGCTGTTTGGCGGTGCTTAGGACTTTCGGGGGGGGGGGGGGGAAGGAGCGGGGATGTGGCGTTCTCCGGAGAGGAGGTGGAGTGGGGGTGGGAAGAGGTGGGCCTGGAGCGTCCCCAGGCAAAGTCGGTGCCTGTTCTTCTCCAGGGAAGCTGCTGCTGCTACTGCGAAGGTGATTCCTAGCATCCTTGCCTGCAGTGGGCTGTGCCTGTGTGAGGTAAGCCAGGAGCACTTCCCAACCACAGTACAGTACAATACTGTACAGTATATAATGCCTTTTGTCTGCCCAAAAATAAATTCCTTGAAACCTAACCCCCTGCATTTACATTAAATCTTATGGGAAAATTGGATTCATTTAGCATCGTTTAACTTAAAGTTGGATTTTTCAGGAACATAACTACAACGTTAAGTGAGGAGTTACTGTACATGAAAGCCCTGGGAAATATCGATATGTATGGGGACAGATGCTGCATATAGCTCATAAACAAAACAGGCCCCACCCCTGCAATTCACTGCACATGGGTGCACCACTGTGCCTGTGCAGAGCCCCACCGAAGTAAAGGGGTTACCCCGGTGCTCCGCGAGGAGCCCTTCTGCAGTCAATTGCAGGATCAGGGCTACAGTTAGAATCTTGAACTTATTAAAAAAAAACAGTGACATAAGTTAAAGCACTTAGTTATTATTGAGTGTATGGCACTAGCGCCTAGATGACCCAACCAAGACTGAGACCCCAAGCACAGAGTAAAACACAGTCTCTACCTACTTACCATAAATAACTTTCACCCCCCAGACCTTTTTTAACTTGACACTGTATTGTACAATACCTGTTTGTGTAAGGACAAGGGCACACCCTACAGGAACCTTGACTGGCATCGCCAAAATAACCTTCTTTACAGTGGTCACATTTTTCCCCAGCAGTATTATGTTGACAGCCCTTAAAAACGAAACAAACAAGACAATTAACTGTGGCCTAACTTTGTAGGGTTTATTGTCATTACCGCTAGGAAATTAAAGCTGATCTGTTCTAAACCTCTGAGGGTGTATTTTTTTCACCCACAGTTATGCATTGATTGCAAAACGGCCTATGCTACAGAAATTTGTTTCACCCATTGTCTAGTTGTAGAGAGCACATTTTTCCACTACCAGTTGAGGACAAACAGACTAAGTAAATACTATTAAACTTATTTTAACAGGATACTCAAAGCAGCAGTGCAGTTGCTTAATGAGCGTTGTCCCTTACGTGTGTATCCGTCTTGATATTTTGAGCGAATCCATAAAAATTCACTAGGTCTGAATGCAACTTTAAATTTTGCATTTTAATGTATATTATAAAATCTGGGAAATTATGAACAGTTTTAAAAACACACATTTAACTGAGGCCAGACACACTTCCTCCCTAAGTCCCAGGAAATTAATTTTAAAAGTAGTCTGCTTAATAGATTCAGTTAAGATTTTAATTTCATGTACTTTTCCCAATATGCATGTAATTTGTATTTAATTTACTAATTGGAATGAACAATTAATGAATAATGAATGCTGAGAAAACAAATCTAACTGCCGTAGCCAACTTTTCCATGATAAGACTCCAGAGAATAAAATCTCATTTTAGAGACATTCTTATTCCCATTAGTGTCAATGAGTCATGTGTGTATTTGGTGGGCAAGTGGGACATTGCTCTTTGCTTCAGCTAAAATTCTTATACACAAAATAATTGTTAATTTACAGCTGAAGTTGTTCAAACTCATTTTCTAGCAGACATAGAAATCCAGGAAATTACCAATAAAGCCAATATTTGCATCCACATTAATCTCCAATCACATACCCTACCATCTAAGCATCATAAACCTCTAACACACTCATACTCCTCCGCTCCACAGCCATACCCCCTTAGCACTCCGATGTACAATCTATCTCAGCAGTGTACACATTCAGTTCCTAACAGTCAAATGCACAATCTGATCTCTGACATCTGCATTAAGAGGCCGCTATACCTATGTCTATAGATAATGTAAGTCTATAATCTGTTACTTGAACATGACACAGTACAGAGTCATTGGTAAGTATTAAAAGTGGAATAGGCTAGAGGATTTGAGAGGCATGGGTGAACCAGAACTGTGGGTGGGCATGGGGTAGGACAGCAGGACTTTTGGGGGTGGGGAGGAGAAGTGGACATTTGGCTGGGTTCAAACATATGTAGGGCAGGCTGCAGTTCCATTATCATGAACCTCCTATGGCTCAGAGCAAAACTCCTCTAGCCTCTGATTTGCAGCAGAGGGACTCCCCTCCCCACAAGTGACAGCAGACTCCTCTGCCTTTTCCATCTCTTCTTGCACTCAAGCCCCCCATGCCTTCTCCACCCAAGCATCCACATCTTCATTCATTCCCCCTACCCTCCCACATAGATCCATTCAACCCTACTCCTGCACAAGAGCCCATACCTTGTTTTGTGCTTAAGGGAAAAAATGAAAAATATGGCCTGCTTGTGAGAGGTTATGAGAATGGATGTGTGAAGTAGTACTTTGTGGTGACTGTGGCTGTTTTAACTGGTGGGAACCAAATAAACATACAGTCAGGGCCAAAATTTCTCAAAGGACCTATTTTAAAATGTGGCCTCCTCAAAAGCTGAAGAATATTTTCCTTAAAAATTACATGGAAAATTTACATGAACAGTTACTGTGGCAAATCTGAAGACTAAATTCAATAGTTAAAGTGTGAAGGAGAGATCTGAATGCTGCTGCAGGTTCAAATATCAAACCATGCTTAACTCTGGAGTCACTACTGACCCCTGCAAAATATACATCCTGATTGCTGAGGGCTTGTCTATATGGTGCGTTAGTGTGCACAGCTGGGGTGTGAATTCTAGTGAATGCCAGTATGACACACACTGACTGGCCATGTGGACCCTACTGGTGCCCACTAAAAGTTCCATAGTGCGCACTGATGTGCAACATCTGAAACAATGCTAAGTTAATGCATGCTGGGGAACGTTCTGGCTATGCCTACTCTACGAGTTGGGGGTGCGATTCCCAGCTCAGGTACACCTACTTGTGCTAGCTCAATGAGAGCTAGTGTGAGTATAAATAGCAGTGTTGCCACGGTAACACAGGCAGCAGTAGCACGGGGTTCTGGTGGGTTTGCACTCAGCATGGCTAAGTTGTGCCCCCACTGCTGCCCATGGTACCAGCAACTACATTACTATCTATACTCACACTAGCTCTATCCCTATACAAGCTGGGAATCACAGCCCTAGCATGTAACATAGCTGTAGCTTAGTGTACATGCTAGTACAGTCCATGTGGCCACTTAGTGTGCATCATGCTGGGTACACCAGAATTTACTCCCCAGCTGGTGCGCACTAACGCAGCGTGTAGACAAACCCTGCACTGCGGAAGCCAAGAGAAGTCTATAGAAATGGAGGAAAAAAGGTTTCTTGTGGCATGGGGAGCCTTTTATAGATTTCATACATGGATCACATTTAATGGGCCACATCATCCTGTTGGCAGCCTGTCTCTAGGAGATGAAAGGAACAAAAATCCTATTCCAATGGCCCTAAAGCATGATGGAGGGAAGCCAAAGCAGCAACATCCTCATCATCCCTCCCTCAAAATTTAAGGGGGCATGGCCAGGTAGAGGGGAGACGTGACTGGAGTGACAGCTACTCTTTGCAGCAGCATCCTTTAAAACTCCAGCAGAAAGTCCCAGAGGAAGATATCAGAAACCCTGTCAACATTAACTCACAGACTCCCCTACAATGAGAGTGGGCAGGCTTTGGCAGGAAAGTGGGCTGTTTGTGGAAGAACAATTGGTGGAAGAAGAGTTCAGGGAGCACAACGGAGAATGCACAAATGTTTTGATGTCTGCCCTCGGCTCCCCCTACAAACAGACAAACCCCACCCAATGGGGTCAGAAGCTGGCAACTCTGGGCCTGATCTAAAGCCCACGGAAGTCAATGGATAGACTTCTATCAACTACAATGGGCTTTGTGAGTGTCCTCTGCACCAAGCTTTCCTGCGTGACTTTGCTCATCTTATAGTTTGTCTCTAGGGCAGGGAATGTTTTATCTCAACATATTCAGAAGTTAATTGTGCTTGCATCTAAATGACATATTTTAGGCTAAAAAACTAAAGTTTACACTTTTCAACCTTATCTTGAACTGATCTAAACATCCTCATCTCTATCTTTCTGCTGCAGTGCTTTCCTGTCATGGCCTGTCCCATCTCCCAGTGAAGCACATTGTGAGTCATTCCCTGGAACATGCTGAACTGTCTCATAACTAACATTTAACCAAAAGGATTTGTTGAAACAAAGTCAAAGGGTATTGCATATTGCAAAGGAATGCACTGCAGGCAGAAAGAATTAATAACTTACAAAAAATAAACAGGGGAAAATAAATCATGAAAGAGAATTTGGCAAGGTGTTTGTTTACATAAAAAGGGTGCAGTTAAGAATTAGCAAAAATTTTCAAGTTGGAATTTTTCAGAATAAACCATAAAAACTAAGGTGTTATTTAACTGTCAAGAATATAAACTAGAAAAACACAGTAGGCCAAATTTCATGCTCACACAACCACGGGGGTTCCTTGACTTCGGTGGGGTTACTCCAGACTGAAAATGGTTATCTAGGAGCAGAATTCATCCCACTGTACCTACAGTTCAATTGCAGATTTGTAATTTATCTAACTTCTCTCCTGCTAGCCCAATCCTGTCTTCTCCAGTAAATATTATCCGTGTAATTGTAATCTAAGATTTGTTTTGCAAAGTGAGCAAGCAAACAGTGTCTTCGTTTTTCAAGAATGTAATTATTTAATTGAATATGGGGTCGGCTCCTGCAAACCCTTATGTGCATAGTGCTACGGACTACACATGAGAGTAAAAGTTTGCTGGACTGGACTCTATAAGATAACTAAGGCCCTGATCCTGCAAACACTTATCCATGTGCTTAATTGAGGGGACTGGGGTAGCATGGGACAACCAGAGTTGTGGGAAGAGGCACAGGAGAAATGTGGAATGAAGACTGAATGAAACCACTGACCTGTGCAAAGTTAAGCATGTGAAAGTGTTTGCAGGATTGGGACCTAAATGCATACACAGTAAAAAATTCAGGTATTATAATTCAGTCAAAGAATTGAACTAGTTACACATGAATCATTTTGTGGCAATAATGAAGAAAGGAATGCTATGTATTCCACAGTTCAGTAAAGAAGTGGATATTCTACTTTTTTACACTAGTTTCAACGATATTAATGTTTTACTTACAATACATATTCCAGAACCATCCTGGCATCTATTTGAATTTCCATTGCAATTGCAGGGTACACAGCGTCCTGTAAATAATCCTTTATTCTCACGATAAAATCCAGGGCTACATTCCTATTAAGTATACAGGAAAATATACATGTTAAATAAAAGTGGGGGAAAGAAGGATTCCACAGCCTCCACAGGCTACAAAGATCAGTATTTTAAAATCTGTTGGCCACATCCAGAAAACTATAGTAGAAAATGTTTCCTGATAGGCTTTTTTTTTTGTTTTTTGGTTTTTTTTTGAGCAAATTGTTACTTTCTTAATAATTATTATTTTAGCTTATAAAGTAGCATCAGAGCAGATGACAGGGACTCCAACTGCGTATCAGCTGGTGGCCAATCATTTCAAATAATTTTATAAAAATAATGCAGCTTTCAAAGTAGGATTGTATCACACAGGCTTTGGGGGTTGGGTGTGGTAATAGACAAGTGGGTTTCTTTCTACAGAGATCTGCTGGCCAAACCATAGAATCATGGCGGGGGATGCGGGGGTGGGGGGTAGAGGAAAATACCATTACTCAAGCCCATGAACTGTTAAAGCACTTGGGCCCTGATCCAGCAAACACTTACTTATGTTCTCATCTTTATGACATTGATTTAAATGGGACTACTCACAGTACTCAAATTAACCATGAGCATAAGTATTTGCAGGATCAAGGCCTTGCTGAGTAGCTGCACTGGTGCTCTCTTACTCCGGCAGGAATATTCCATCATCCTGACCCTCACAGAAAACCTCTGAGCAAGACATTTCCTGCGGCTAAGCAAAGGGGTCTAGAATTTGGCCTTTAAACAGCAGCCACAGAAGACGTTAATGTAGATTTATACCAGAAGGTTCTGGAAGGGCTGCCTATAGGCGCTTCATATATTACAGCGGTTACATAAAATCTTAGTGCCCAGGTAACTACAGTGTATTCTTTAGAAACACTTCCAGTGTGGTAACTTCTATATTAACTCGTCATGATTTCCAAAATTATTCCACCTGGAGCTATATGAAGCCACGTTTAGGCAGAGTGAGACAAGGTTCCAAAATATGCAGCAGTTTGATTTTAAAGTACAGGCTTGTCCTAGGGAGCAATGACACATGAAAAGACTGTTCAGTCACTGAAAGCACGTGAGCAGAATTTATATTGTATATCAGATCAATCAAAGTCAATTTTAAGTAGGGAAACAGAGGAGCTGAACTGGAGAAAGATAATGAAAAGGAACAAGAGACAACTGTCAGCAGTATTAGCCTATACCATTTAGGTGCTAACTAACATGTTGAAATCAGGTCATTACTGGCATGGGAGCAGAAGCAGGGAGCAGGGCCGGCTCTAGGATTTTTGCCGCCCAAAGCAAAAACAATTTTGGCCGCCCCGTTCTTTAATTACCCCACCCCAACTCCGCCCCTTCCCCAAATCCCCAGCCCTGCCTCCTCCCCCCAGGCTCTCAAGCCTAGGAGGGAGGGAGGGGGAGAAGCGGCGCCCGCGCCACGGCCACTCGGAGTCTCCCCCCTCCAGGTTTGAGGGCCTGGGAGGGAGGGGGAGACTCCGAGTGGCCACGGCGCGGGCGCCGCTTCTCCCCCTCCCTCCCAGGCTCTCAAGTCTGGGAGGGAGGGGGAGCAGCGGCGTGCGAAACGGCTGTTTCGCGCGCTGCAGCCGCTCGGGATCTCCCCCTCCCTCCCAGGTTTGAGGGCCTGGGAGGGAGGGGGAGACTCCGAGTGGCCGCGGCGCAGGCGCTGCTTCTCCCCCTCCCTCCCTAGCTCCCAAGCCTGGGAGGGAGGGGGAGCAGCGGCGCGCGAAATGGCCGCTCAGGATCTCCCCCTCCCTCCCAGGTTTGAGAGCCTGGGAGGGAGGGGGAGACCCCGAGCCGCCACGGCGCGCGAAACAGCCGATTCGCGCGCCGTGGCAGCAGCAGCGGAGGTGAGCTAGGGCGGCCGGGGCACATTTTTAGGGGCGGCATTCTGGCGCCGGCCATGCCGCCCCTAAAAATGTGCTGCCCCAAGCACCAGCTTGTTTTGCTGGTGCCTAGAGCCGGCCCTGGCAGAGAGGGTGAAAAGAGCTTTCTCCACTATTTGAGCCTCTTTATGCATGGACCAGTCTTAACTGCAGTACCTGTGTTCTTCTGACTGCTCCCTGTGGGGGCCTTCTGGAGTACTAGGCACCCCAAAGATTGCATGGCATGGTCCTTCTCCCCAACCCCTCCTCACTGGGTGCTGAACTGGCTGACTGTGCAGGAGATCACATGCTACATCCTTCTAAGGGGTGGTAGGGACTTTGATACCTGGGGCACACCGTGCTTTCGAAAATGCCTCCAGGAGTTACCCCTCAGGCAGTGCAGCTCTGCACAGTCCCCATCAGACCTGTGCCTAAAGGGCAGAATCTGGCCCAAAACATATTTAATAAAATAATTGGCACGTGAACTACAAATCCTGCAAATTCTTGCTCAGATGAGTCGTGGCCCTGAGCTCCATGGGATCACTCATGGGAGTACGGGTTAGCAGAATCAGGCCATACATCGTAGTTTAAGTTGCTTTAGGCATGAGTATTTATGAAAGATTCTGAATGAGAATTAGGAATTTATTAAACATACATTTGGCAGAGAAAAACATCAGCCCCGCAGCAGCACAAGGATTTAACAGAATACTGCAATGAAAGTTGTTGATGTTTAAACAATGAGGGTTCACCTGAGATCTGTTGGAAATTCCACCCTCGCTTTCAGTGGTATGTGGGATTAATATAATTACATGTACATAAGGCCTGATCCTGCACCATTTAAATCAATATGAGTTTTAATATTGACTTCACTGGGAGCAAGGGCTGAACCCATAATTTGTCCCACTCTGACTTTTTTCAGATACATTTTAATAAATGCAGGGACCTATTCTTCCTGGATTTATACATTATAGCCAACAGGCAATCAGTATTCCTGCTTTCTGAGGAGACTAGCCACCTCAATATTTGAAATAGCTCAACCAATAGAAATATAGCTTCACAAGAATTATTTATCACAAGTACCTTACAGGCAAAGCAAAAATGAATATACCTACTTTATTAGTGTATCCACATACATTTGAACAAATCTATGCTGCTCTTTCCTCCTTCAATTTTTACTCTCTTTACATTTAAAATTTGTAACAACACTAACATACACACTGGAGTGCTGAAGTACTCTGATTTGAGGACAACTGTCACCGCGATTTCATTTTGCAATATTCACCTCGTATGAACAAAAAGCTCTTAACCACTCAAAAGTACACAGAAGCTGTTAGATGCTCCGGCTGTTTGTGGACAGTGGTAAACAACCTACAAGAAAGATCATCCGTGTACTATCGGTAGTAATGTAATTCAAGGTTAGGAGATATGCATTCTTATTGTTTGAATTTCAAGAACTCCATAACTCAGTGAGAAAGAAAGAAAGAAAGATTACCTCTTTTGGTTTAAAATCCAAATGAGTTTGTTGCTGCTGACCTCTGCCCGGCAGGTGAGGAAATGCTACCCTCTGTTGTATATCTTGTCCCAAGCAATGCCCCAGAGCTATTAATAGGACAACTAGCCATCCTATGTTCTTCGGCCTCTGTATTTTGGCCGTCATTCTGCTTAGCTCTTAGCTTGGCTGTTCACGTATAGTTTTCTTTCACTACTCAAACCTTCTCTTATACTCCGCCTTACTGTTCAGCTTCTGACTCAGATAAGTGAGGCTGTATGCTGCGATGGGCCCCACCTTTAAACTTTATACATGAGTCAGGTTGTACAGCACAAATAACAGTTCCTGAGGTTAAACGACCATGCTGTAACTCCTGTAAGTTAATGTATATCTAAAGTAAGGTGTGGCAGGCATCACCTTCTCCCACCTAACACAGTCAGACAGAGCTAGACGATTAGAACAGGAAATCATAGATTGAGTAATACTGCAAAAACGTGAAGGGCTTATGAGCTACATTAAGTCCATGGTTTGACTGCTTCCTTTGGGCTATGTATTTTCCTCAATGCAGGGGAGGAAAAACGGCTAGTATATAAAGACAGCACATTGCAGGTGGTGGAGCGAGAATGGGACAATTTCAGTCTGTATTAAATGCAAGCCCCAGTGTGCTAATCAGTTGGATTTCATGTGTAGTGCAGAGCACTGAGTGCATGAGAAATAATTTCAGAAAATATTTCCAAAATGATATTCAGCAAACAATGCCCTATTACTGTGGCCAGGAGCCAAAAATGAAAGACCCAGACCAATAATAAATGCAGCTAGTTCAATCAGTCTCTCAGTGGCTGTTCTGCTCCACTCACTACTCTTTCATTCTCATTTTAAGATGTATTGTTTACAGGTTAGTGTAGTAACTGCTACTTTAACTCTTAAGCATTTTTGACAGAGCCCGAGCAAGTAACTAATTCTACACATTCTGTGCAATCTGTTCTTTGTTTTCTTGCTTACATATTTCACTCTGTTCCCAAGGGTCTGGGTAGTCAGCATATTATCATTACCAAGAATGGGACCCAGCTCTCTTGAGTCTCCAGTCAAGGTTTGAAGTTTAAAGCTTTGCCTCTGCTGCTACTGTACAATATAGTCCACTTAGATAGGTTCATAGATTTTAAGGCCAAAAGGGATCAATATGGCTATCTAGTATGATCTCCTACCTAATACAGGCACTAGAATTTAACCTGGTAATTCCTGAATTAAGCCCATAAATTGTTTGAGCTCTCTTTTATAGCATATCTCTTGGAAAGACATCCAAGTCTTGATGTAAAAATCTCAAGTGATGGAGAATCTTAGGTGAGTTCCAGTGGATATTTTTTCTCACTGTTAAAAATGTACAAATAATTTCTAGTGTGAATCTGTCTTGCTTCAGCTTCTAGCCACTGTACCTCATTATGCCTTTGTCTGCTAAATTAAAGAGTCCTCTATTATCAGAAATCTTCCCCCCATGTATGTACTTATAGACCACGATCAAGTCAACACTTAACCTTCTCTTGGATAAACTAATTAGACTGATCTTCTTTAGTCTTGCACTGTACATGACAGAAAATATTATTCATATAACACACACACTTTATACATGCATAATCGCAGCTAAAAGGAGCACAAATTCCACAGAAGGTATCTAATTCACACAATGAAAGGATTTTAAGCCCAGATCCTCAAAGGGAGTTAGGTGCCTAAATACCTCTGAAGATCTGGGCCCTAGCTATCAAAACTGTACATAAACTTACCTACAAAGTGCTTAAAATTAACCAGTACTGCTAATGATTAATCTTTTTTCTCTAACTAAATCAATACTGTTGTGAACAACATATCAAGAATGATACAATGAGGAGGCAAAGAAAATTTCCTACCTGACATGAGTCACCCACGTAGTCAGGGGGGCAGGAGCATGTCTCTACATTATATGCAATGCTTCCACTTCCTGTACTTGTGGCTTCTTCCAGCCCAACCTCACCCAGGGTTAACCTCTGACTCTCTGTGTAGTAAAGACCTCTGATGTGTAAGCCATCTAGTCTAGACAGGACCATCATCAGTTCTTCTCTAGATACCAGGTTATTGTTGCTCGCATGTCTGAAGTTTCCCTGTACATTAATGATATAAAGTAAATATGGTCCTGGGGTGAGTTAACCTCCAATTAGCTTGGTGGAAACAGACACTGCAACAAAAAGGGAGGATGGTAACAGAAAACAATCACTTAGCACCACTTCCTGCAGACTCAGGGAAGGGAGGGTGAAATAGATGTGAGGAAAGTGGGTAGCAGGTATGTAAAGAAATGAAGGGTGGGAAAAGGAATGGGGGAACATCGAGAAGGGACATAAGAAACCCATATACACACTTTGTATATTTGCTAGCCAAGCAACTGAGACTATATATCAGCCCCAATGACTATAGAAGACCTGTGAGGGAAGTCAGCTGGAAAGCAGCAGAGAAAGAGCATTGGTAGGGATGTCTCCCCCCAGGAAGAAAGGAGCTGATTAAGCATTTTTGGTGGTTGGGGAATGTCAATTAGTGATTCAAGGAACAGGAGATGTTTTTGGTGCCTGAAAACCAACAGTAGAAGGAAATGGCGCCACAGAGAGTTATTGAAGTAGAGTGAGACTCTGTAGGAAGTGGACCTGTGTAATGAGAGGCCTGGACTTGACATGACTCACCGCCATCTTGTGTATGGATTTAGCATAACTCACAGCCATTTCAGACACCATCATTTGGAAACAAAACTACAGAGTCAGGGGAATTCGGCCTTGGCATAGGCAGACAGATAGAAAAGCATTAGCTGCAGATGCAGCCCTATTAACAGGAGATAGATAGATATTCACAAAGTCAAGAGAATGGGAGAGAATGGACAAGCTAACCTTGAATTTCTGTAGTTTCTTCCTGATAATAAAAAAGTATGAGGTTTTGCTGTTGAAAGTGTATCCCACTAACAAAGCATAAAGATAAGTAGACCTTGAGAAGTTATTACTAACTTAGAAAAATGCAAAAGCTAATGAGTAGGCTGTCTTAGGCATGTGAACCCCTGTATAGTGAAAATGATTGGTTAGTGTTTTTTGCATAGCTATGTTTTAAGTAAAATAATTGGTTAAGGCATAGATGAGAGAGAACCTCATTTTAACTATATAATGAGGGTCAGAAAAGAAGCACTTTGGAACTTATTTCCGGGATACACCTCAAGATCAAAGCTGCCTGAACTTTTTAACCCCTGCATGACCAGACTGTGTAGAAGCTGGAGTCCCAGACGACATAACCCTGACTGGCCATCGGGAGATGTCTATCTGTTTTATTGGGAGTGGTGAGCATAAGATGCTTGGCGTCTGTATTCTGTTGATTTGCTGCTAATTGTTAATAAATACTTGTATATATTTAAGGATATTCACTGTGTGAGGGCTCTTTCATTGGGAAAAGGCCTCATAGACCCATAGAAACCTGAGCCCACCGGGAATTGGTGTTAGCCCTGAGCCCATGGAGGGGTAGTGCCCTGAGCCCACAGAGGGGTAAAGTTGGGTCCCGTATGCCCTGAATACCCACACCAAGCTTCTATCCCTGGAGACAGTCTGCTCTTCCATCTAAGCAAAATGACTCACTTGGCTATAAGCACTGCTCTAGAGAACCAAGCCTTCCATGAGTTGGAGGGTTTCCAAGATGATGGGATATAACCCAAAACACCGTTCCGAGAACTAATTTTTAAAGAGGTACCCATTATCATATTAATCCTCCTGCCTATTTCTAGCCAAAAGGATTGTATCTTGGGACTGTCCCGAAACATGTGAGCCAGTCTGACTCCAGGAGAACTGCATCTCCAGCAGTTGCCTGTTTTGGCAACGCCGATGCACTGTAACCTATGCGATGAAATCTTAAACTATTCCATTTATATTTCTTACCTCAATTAGCTGCAAACGGCCGTAATACTGTCGGTCAGGCAATGGGTTGTTAGGATCCACGTAAACTATTTTCATTTGCTGACCCTATGTAAGAATAATGCTTTCATGCTGAAATTTGAATACTTTTAATGTTACGGTACTGATATGCAGTATAAATTGCTGAAGCACAGTAATTCTGTCATTCAGCAGATACAACTTAAGTTACCATACTTTAATGGTATTCACTATGACAACAAAAAGATGCACTTTTGGGTGAGGATGGGGAGGGAAGTAAAAACAAAATATGACCCAGAAAAATTTCTGACCTTCAATCCTGATGCAGTGAGAGAGTCAAATCAGATATTACAATGCCCTATGCAACATATTTCTCAGCCAGCACATTAGAAGGTTGGATTAAAATTAAAGATGGCCTGAAGAAGCTGTTTTCAGATTCCCATCAAGTTTAAGGTACATTTTGAGTTTGGATTTGATAGCATGGAAATCTCATGAGAACAGATATTCTTGTAAGATTTCAGCTGCATTTGAACCAGAAAAGAAAATCCCCTCCTAGTTTTGTGCCAGGTTCAGACATGGGGATTTAAATGACAAATTTAAGGATCTAACTTTGGCCCGTAGTTAAAATTCAAATCTGGTTGACCTGAAGTATATTTCTACCCCATTCAGCAAAATCTAATGCTTATGCTTAATTATACACAGATGAAAAGTCCCAGTGAAATGAATGGGATTAATCCCATATGTAAAATAAAGCGCACATATAAGTCTTTCCAAGATCAAGACCCTTCTTGGTAACAAATGTGCAAGGCTATGATTTATCTTTTTAACAGGTGTATTTTAAGGGGAAAATTCCATTTTATGTTTTTGTTGCACTCAAGTCAGATATGTGTAATAAGAAGTTACCTTAGCAAAACACATAGATACGAGAATGGCTTTGACCAAAATGTAATAAGAACACTTGTAAAAATGCAGCATCACGGTAGTCTACATTTTTAGAATGCTTTACTAAAGAGCAATCTTTTCCAATAGTACATTTTAGATAACTGAAAAAATAGCACTATGTTGAGATTTCTTGAAAAAAATTAAATGTGAAATGAAGTATTTCCTTGATTTCAAAAAGCAACAATATAATACTTACTGTTAGCTGTACATCAGGTCTTTTATCTAGAAGAATCATGCCTTCACTAGGTAAGCCAAAAGATTTCACTAGGTAACTTAGGTAGCCACCGTACGAAGAAAGCTATGACAAAATGTTCAAGACGATAAAGAGTTTACTGTAATTTTGCTAAATACTAAAATCGTTTTGTATTTGTTCTCCCTCCCACCCCACCACGCATTGTAAATAGCGTACTTTCTCTTTGTTCCTCTATTCTAAATATGCAAATATGCATTGTTTGAAAACAAAATCTGGAATGAATAGAACAATTATCATTACCACTTTGGAGTCTCTTATTCTGATAGCCAGTTTATATGATTTTTGTTTAAAGGGTCATTGTCAACTTGAAAATCGTATTTCCATCTGAGGATTTTGGTTCTACCATTGTTGTAAGTAACCATTGAGATGACAATAACCGAAAGAGTTTAGAGATGGTTTTTTCTCTATTTTTGAGCTTGTTTATTCTGTGCATTTTATGTCGTTGTGTGTAGTCACTTTCATTATTCTCCTGAAAATCAGTTGCACCTTCTCTCTCAAACACCAGCACAATGATATCACCCTCATACAATGCTTTTGGGGGTGGGGAGGGACGGGCTTGCATACATTTTCTTCCCCAGGATCTTCAGAGGGTTTTATCAATAGCAGCAGCAGTAAAGCCGACAATGAAACTGAAGAGGCAGCAGACAACCATATGCACAGAGAGGAAAGATGGCCAAGGAGAGGTCAGTTTGAACACGTTTAGTGGTGGTTTTCTCAGGCCAGCCCATCCTACTCTTATAAACATCACACCTCACTAGGAAATCTTAGCTCAGCTCTTCTTATGCAGACAGAGCTCCTACTGATGTTAATGTATGTAAAAAGAGGACAATATTGTAATCATGACCAACTGTACAGATTTCAGAGAAGAATTTTGTCCAGATTGTAAAACAGGTGTTTTACTGCTTTTTCTACAAAGCTCTGTTCAAAACTTTTGGAATCAAACACCCCATTTATTTTGGGTTGCTCTTCAGCAGGAAGGAATTTGTGAGAATTGATGGAAGTTCACTAGAGCTACATTTTGACTAATAAATCCATTTTAGTTGCTACACAAGTCAAACCCTTTTCTCTGGAGGTGAGTAATTAGCAAAACAAACTCTTTTGGCTGAAAGGCAAGAGTAGCACTATTGCTAAATTGCAATCCGTTTTTTTTTCAAACGGAGCTCGCAACAACATTTTATCAGCCAATTCCCATTGCACTCCACACTGTCTAATCATACAGTTGTTTGTTTTTGTTTCTGACAAGACATGCAAGATAAAGCAGAACTGCTTCATCAGTTTTAGTCTCTTGTGAGTAAACACACTTTTTATTCTGCACATCACAATATCAAACTATGCATGCCACACACACATCCACTATAAATAAAATAGTTACTTTTTGGTCTGTAGTTTTCCTTCCTTTATGTGTAAATATGTATTTTAGTAGACACTGGCTCTGATCGCTATAGTTAAGGTGACAAAAGAGTTTGTAAAACCAGAGTGTTACAATGCAATCACATTTCCAGACTGTTACAATGCAATCCCATAACTTTCCAAAACATTCACTTTTTTTTAGGCTGAGATTTTCCATGCTTGGTCTCTATCCAAAGAAGATTTTATTTTTGGAAAAGAGATACCTCTAGGAAGTTCTGACTTTGAAAGTGAAAATAAAAATACACTTTCGTTATATTAAAAAAAATATTAACCATGACATTCTCTTCAGAGAGGCATGGACTCTTAACTTGTTCGGTTTCAATGTTAACATTTAGCATAGTATATTTCTTCTCTTCCTTCTTTTTTTTTAAAGTTGTAATCAATATAAAGAGAACCTCATAACATTAATAAGTACCACCCTAATCAGTACTTACCTGTGGTGATATTCACCAGTGTGCAGTGGGCCAGCATGAGGTCTATGCACTACTTAAATCCTCAAAATGGGGCCCAAGTGGGACTTGAATAGTGAATTGCACCCTCCTTGAATACGACAAATGTCTGTCCTAGTGGCTCCCCACATGTGATGGGGTGGATGGATTCCACGTTCCGTCTGACAATCAGAGTATTGAATCTACGTGCTGTATAGCCAGCTACCATTATAAACACAACTGGGACAGCAGCTGGACAGAGTTATATGACACTGAAGCTACAAGCAATCAGCAGCAATGTGTAAACTGGTCAACATGATCCCCACGGTGGAATGATGACAAGTTTAATAGACAGCAAGCTGCTGCTTCCCTTAAGAAGCAGAAAGAGCAGAAAGAAGCTCAAAAAAGCTGATGGTTAAAAGAATAGTGTTCGCCTCATATGATGCTTGGACCTGTTGCAATTAGTTAATAAGCACACAGTTACACCTCTACCCCGATATAACACAGTCCTCGGGAGCCAAAAAAAATCTTACCGCATTATAGGTGAAACCGTGTTATATCAAACTTGCTTTGATCCACCGGAGTGCGCAGCCCCGCCCCCTCCCCCCCCCCCCGGAGCACTGCTTTACCGCGTTATATCCGAATTCATGTTATATCGGGTCACCTTATATCGGGGTAGAGGTGTACTAAGTAGGAAACACGGTAATACTTTCACACAGCCATACAATCCAAGTTATTATATCAAACAAACAACAATACATTAATTTAATATTCACACCACCTGGAACTGTTCACTCCTGACAGTAGGATATCAACAATAAAGGGGGAAGTTTTCAACAGCAGTTGAACAATTAACTGCCCTTTATGCTTTTGAAAATCTCCCCAAAGATGTTCAGTGAGTCTTAAAAGGTACCGTGGGACAGCAGCAAGCTATGAGGCTGTGGTTCAGAAATTGCCTCAAGAATACCAGCTCCCAAAAACTAACCAGGCCAGGAACGGAGTCGACCACAGAGTTCATGTAAACATCTCCCCAACATCCAACAGGATGATTAATCCAGCATTATAACTGACTGCACTTTCAAAGATGTCATCAAAAGCCGAGTGCTGTGATTTCAGGAAAGTCAGAGGAGGGTTACAGAGTAGCAGCCGTGTTAGTCTGTATCCGCAAAAAGAATGGGAGTACTTGTGGCACCTTAGAGACTAACAAATTTATTAGAGCATAAGCTTTCGTGGGCTACAACCCACTTTTTTAGAGGAGGGTTAGGAATCCATAGGGAAGAAAACAAACATCTATTAGAAAAAACAGAACAAATATGATCACACCAGATTAGTTAGGTGTCATTTACCTTCTCTCCCAAGTAGGATTGTGGTGCCACCCAGTATAAACTGTGCACAGAGGTAGGCAACTCTTGAACATCAGCAACTACACTATTGCTGCCTGGATTGAAGGTTACGGGGACATCAATGCTATTGTCAGCTGTCTCCACGCGCCAGTTCCTCATATCAACAAACTAATTACAAAATATAAAAGGGAAATTAGGGCATGTTTAATCATTTATTAAAACCTTTCCAAGTTCAGTGTATAGCGTCATTTATGAGACATATCGTATTGATTATATAATATACTGAGGATAAAATTCACCCCTCCAGAGACAGACATCACAAAGCCTATGCAACACTTGTGTTCCACTTAAAAATGCCTCAGAAGGGGCTTAAGTGGGACATAAGTGGTGCATAAGCCTACTGTTTGCCTTCTGCACAAAGGTGTTTGATTTGTTACTGTGGACTAACTTCTGGGCTTGGTTATATATAAACACAACCCCCACTGAGGTCAATAGAAACTGCATGTATACAACCCAGGATAGAATTTGGCCTTATATTTTAAGTCCATAAACAATTTCCCCCCTTTAAATAATAAGTCTAAAAAGGTCTTCCTAACTCATCTACTTCCTGAAACCTCCTGCACTAGTGCTGCACTAACCCTGTGCCAAAATCACCAGTGCTTTGTTTAGTCTATTGTTTTAAAAAACTGTTTTTATTTTGCAGTTTTAAACAAAAGCCAGAGTAATAATGTTTTACAGGAGTAGGTGTCCTCTGCAGGGATTGTGTCCCATACTACAAAGAAAAACAAACAGATCAAATTATATCATTTGAATAGCACAGGGAGAATTATTTTACAGTATACTTCACGCCTTGACTTCCTTTACAGCTTAGCTGGAAGTCTCAGCATTAGAATTAATTATCTTTTGCTTGGGTTGAGATAGGTGGCATCTTTCATTACACTACAGAGGAGAATGGCTATATGGACTTATAATAGCAGACATAAAAATTAATGCATGTGTCTCAGAATCACTCACAGAACAATCTGACATCAAAATATCCAGACACTCAACAACAGGCTTCCGTAGGAAAAGCTACTACAGTTATTGGGTGAAATCCTGACTCCACTGACACCAATGAGAGCTTAGTCATTTCCTTTAGTTGGGCCAGGATTTCACCCATTGTGCTTAAATAATAAAGTGCTACAATCCAGATAACACCTAGTCTACATCTGAGCCTAAACCAAACCTCCAGATCCAGATTCAAACATTCTCAAAGTTCAGGAATATTTGGATCTGTATTTGAACTTTGAGATGTTTGGATCAGAGACGCAATTTAACAGCGAAGTGACAGTGCTTCAATAACTTCCCTTAGATCATTTTTCTCCTGTCTGTTATTAGAAATGTTTCTTATAATGTCCAATTTAAATATTCCCTTGTTTATTTTCAGGCTGTTGCTCCTTGTTTTCAATGCTTATCAGCCTTAAATATTCCTCCCATTCATTTATGTTATCATATGAGTATATCCCAATTTCCCTCCTCCTCCCACCTTCTTGTGTCATGTTTTTCCCTATGAAAATGAAGAAGGGCAGAGCCTGTTCACATAGAGAGCTCATGTTGAATATTACCAAGGGACCTCTTGCACACTATCTAGGTCTCAAATACACCTGTAGTGCGTATTTCCTACAAGCCAGATATCAAATCAATTGCTTTGTTAACTTATTGGAAAAGTATATTGTAACTAGATATCTCACTTCAACAAAGTCTTTGATGGCTGTAGCCACCTAGAACAGAGGACTGGTTTCAGCTCTAGCTGAAACAGAGAGGTAGACAGACCATTTCCCACAAGACAGCACTTTCAGATTCTGCAGGGGTCTTAAGGAGGCTGCACCATAATTTACACTATTTCTTGCAGAGAAAGCATCTCATGGGAAACATAACACTTTTCAGTGGTTTCCCGAGACTATTTCCCATTCTCATCATTCAGTAAAATACAATTTGTTATTTGGAAGAAATCTGATAATTGCTTAATGGGATACATGCCTGTACATGATAGTAACTAAAAATATCCATTAAATATACCTTAGTTCTACGATTACTTGTACTGTGACAGTTGCTAGTAGCTCCAAAACAAAAGCAAGAAGTGCAGCCTTTGGGATTAGAAGGATCCAAATAAAATGATCCTTGATGGCAAATGTCACATTGTCTACCTTCAACATTCTCCTGTTAAAGAACAATTGAAAAAAGTTATTAAAATTTTCCATGTGTTATTGGTCAACCCGCAAAATACCAGGCACCTAAAACAAAATTCCTACAGGAACATTTAAATATTTATAAAATATAAGAAAATATAAATGTGAAATTGTTACTTATGGTCTTCTGTAAATGGTATTCCAAATGCAAATGAAATAGTCTCCTCTTGAAAGGGAACTTCTGTGCCAATAACTTATTCATAGCTTTGTCTCTTGCATGCACAACAGGAAGGTCTCCTTTCTAGCTACTAAGTATACAGACCCAATTGAATATCAGCAGTGTGTATGTTGGGTATATATAAAAATACAGTTCACTGCAATTTCACATGGAAAAATTACATCGTTTTTGAGAAGCCTTTCCACTAGATCTGTATAAAGATGTAGTGGAATTACTGTAGCTCACTGTTAAGTAATGAACATTGATCAGTCCCAGCTCTGAATACTACTAGGTGATTTCCTTACCAAAATCCTCAAGCTGGCTCTTCCAAACCTACATGTGAAAGGTCACATATGAAACTTCACATTAATAGAGTTCAGTCTATGCAAATCACAGCAATGGCAAACATGGTGCATACACTGGGGCACTGAAATGTCAATTACATCAAACGACAAAAAAAAAAAAAAAAGCCTGAAGCCTGGTGGATATAAAAAAAAAAAAATCAAACTGCAGATGCAAAACAGAGATATGTGTATGCACATAGCGTTTCAACACGTATGTGCACACATAGCATGTAGTACCTTAATGTACTGCATAAATCTAGGTTTCTCTGTGAAACAGATCAACATTAAATGTATTCTACAAACTTCTTAATTGCAGTTTATTTGCCATCCAGGCAAGTGCTACAATGCATTTTTGATATAACTATTTAATTCTTATCTAACAACTGCAAATAACAAATTCACTTTATTAGACCCATTAAATATGAAACAGCCACTGATATAGAAACTGATATTTGTGAATGCACAAGTATCTTGTTTTATCTGACCTTGCAGAGACAAACTCCTGTCTGTGGATCACAAACATCTGGCTCTGTTCCATCTCTGTTACAATTACAGGGAATACAATCCGGGAAACTGTAAGAACCAGGACTGCAGCGATCACATCGTCGCCCTGTTATTCCTGGCCTGCACCTTTACCAACAAAACAAACAGAAACATTTAGGTTTGTTTGTGTAGGGAGAAGGTGTCACAGGGGTGGGAATAAAATAATGCAAAGGTAGGGTTACCATATTTAAAAAATAAAAAAAGAGGACACTCCACGGGCCCTGGCCCCGCCCCTTTCCCACTCCCAGCCCCGCCCCAACTCTGCCCCTTCCCCAAAGTCCCCGCCCTAACTCCCCCTCCTCCCTCCCAGCCACGCGAAAAGGGCTGCCCGAGCGCTACCGGCTTCACGGTTTGCCGGGCAGCCTCCAGACCCTGCGCCCCCGGCCAGCACTTCCCCAGTGCAGCTGAAGCCCGGGAGGGGAAGTGCCCAGCCAGGGGCACAGGGTCTGGAGGCTGCCCGGCAAACTGTGAAGCCGGTAGTGCTCGGGCTTCGGGCAGCCCCCATGCCTCTTAAACAGAGCCGAAGTCTGAGTCAGGGGAGGAGCAGAGCAGCCGTGGGAGAGGAAGTGCCCGGCCGCTATTTTTCCCGGACATGTTCGGCTTTTTGGCAATTCCCCCCGGACGGGGCTTTGATTGCCAAAAAGCCGGACATGTCCGGGAAAAACCAGACGTATGGTAACCCTAGCAAAGGATCTGAAGTGATCATCTGGTCATTAAACACCACTCATGGGACTCAACTGAAACAGATTAGCATTTTTCTCAAATTGTGAGGAGGACTGCAATTCCTAACAATGGTCACTCAACCCAATGGGGGTGGTTTGATTTTCAAGACTGCAAGTGTTGAAGTTGGGGTTCATGTTCTGAAGCTGTTCAGCATCTGCAGCGGGGAGGGACCCCCTGCACACACAGGAGTCTGAAACCAGCATGCTGTATCCCAGGCAGGAATCTGCATTGAGAAGAGCTATAGAGCTGAGAGTGAGTGGCCATTTACCAAAGCGCCCAGCTGCTAACAACAAGATGGGGTTTCCCAATGGAAAGATTATATAACTTACTGGGCTGTAAACCTTGTTTATACAAAACTGTTCACACTGGGTGAAATCCACTTGGCTCAGACACAAAGCCTGAGTAACTTGGCATTATCTGGGTGAAGGGTGGTATAAGATGAAATCCAACCCCAAAGTCAGGACATGAGATAGCAGAGCACCACCTTTTGTGAAAGCAGCAACTCCTCTTCCATAGCCGCTACTTCAGCTTCTGGAATGGACCAGCATAGTCTGGTGAGGCCACTGGATCTACAAAAATGTGACTCTTGTGACCTATCCCCCTCCTCACCATCTCCTTGCTAGCCTCTTCCCACAGCCTCTGCAACTCCAGTGCAGGGCTTCCGGGGAGCAAAGGCTCTTTGTACAGGAAAATACTTCCAAAGTCTAAAAATGTTAACATCTGCATCTCTAGGTTTTATCTGTGCTGGAACTGTTTTTAAAATCCTTTGGCAACCCAGGGGTGTGTCTTTGGCTTTCAGCACCCACATTTTGAATATGTGGGTACCCAAGCACTGGGAATTTACAACTAATAAATAGTTTAAAAGTGCTGGATTGAATATAATGGGCTGCATTTGATGCAGCACATGAGCACAATTAAGCATTTCACCATACACTGGGGGAGGCTTGTCACACTCTTAAGTACATTACCCCCATATCCTGATAATAGAAAGTAAATTTGCACATAGAATTAGGACTTTGGACTTTGCTGTAATCCACGGAATTGAATATTTTAATCAGCATGTAATGGCTAACTTGGCAGTTTAATAATTAGTGCTTTGCAGAGAGAGAGAGAGAGCTCTGCTATACCATCAAGTATTGCTCATTTATCTTCCACTATAAAGTACTGCTTATTTAGATAGGACAAGGGCGGTTTAGGTTGGACATTTGGAAAAGCTTCCTAACTGTCAGGGTGGCTAAGCACTGGAATACACTGCCTAGGGAGGTTATGGAATCTCCATCATTGGAGATTTTTAAGAGCAGGTTAGACAAACACTTGTCAGTATTGGTCTAGACAATAATTACTCCTGCCATGAGTGCAGGGGACTGGACTAGATGACCTCTCAAGGTCCTTTCCAGTCTGACGATTTTATGATTCTCACGAGCTTCCCCTAACTGGCCAACAAGTGAAAAATATCACCATTATGGACAGATGACAAAGCTTTTCACAGAGAGAGGGGGGAAAAGGCAAAATTCCACTTCTTTGGCAAAATAGTGAGTTTGCCTCAGGCAGAAATTTGTTAATTTCTTAGTGATAAGAGGCTTAGGGCCATTCAGAGCATGGGGATGCGTCCCTGTCCATCCTGGCTAATAGCTATTGATGGACCTATCCTCCATGAACGTATCTAATTCTTTTTTGAACCTGGTTATACTTTTGGCATTCACAATATCCCCTGGCAACAAGTTCCATAGGTTGACTGTGTGTTGCGTGAGGAAGTACTTCCTTTTGTTTGTACTCCGGGAAAATGAGGGCTTTGTTGGTAAACTCCATTCATGGGATTAACAGTGGAGTGGGAAAGCTGATGCTCCATTTTTGGGAGTCACAGATGAATACGTAAGTTAAATTCAACCAGCCTTGAATACCTTTGTTGCATCAAAAATTAAGTCAGAGTGAGAAAAATACCCTACAGCATCTCCAAGGATTTGTGCTCGCCACGAAGGGCTCTCTTATATTTACAGGCAGCTAAAAAAACGATGACTACAATGGGATTGAAGAGGCTTCAGAAGTTAGGAGAATTCACTGCAGTTGCAGTTGTACACAATAGTTTTTCATATAATGTAAATCAGAGGATACATCTAAGGAGTGTATTCTCATCACACTGTGCTGGCAGTCAGACACATATGGCTTCATTTCAAAGGTGCTTAGCACCCACAGCTCCCTCCCAGTGAATAATATCATGCAGTGACACAGAGTGTACATTTCATCAGAGGATTTCAAAGCTCTTTTCAAACATTACTTAAGCCTCATAACACCTTATGAGGTAGGTAATTAATATTTTAAGAATTATGGAGGGAGTATTGTTACAAAGTGGGAATTTTCTGTAATATTTTTATGAAGCCTATGTTTGCCTCCGTTTCCCTGTCCTTTGCATTGCTACTGAGTGGGGGAAATAGGGTTAAGTCTGTTCCTGGGGGGAATGCAGGACATGAGGTGTGGGTGTCACCTAGCTGTCTGGGCCGCAGTGAACGGGTCATTTAGGAACTGGTAGAATGCAACTCAGATTAACAGAGGGTATAGAGAGACAACGATCAACACCAAACAGTGGGAAGCTCAGGCATGTGGGGATGTGAACTCAGCATGGCCCAGCCTGGAGACAAAGGACTGAGAAGTGAAAGGCAGGAGATAAAATTTTCGCTTTTGAGAGAGGCTGACAGCTTTCACCTGGGACACACAAAGGGGTCAGGGGGAGACAGAGCCTAAGATGGAGTCAATAACAGCTTTCATTGCACTTGCTTGGCCAGGATGAGCTCTGGCTTAACCTTTGCCTCTCTGTGCTAACCCAAGGGCTTTCAGATTCTGTATGCCAGGTGACCAATACACTGTTACCTGGTTAGGAAAAGGCTGCCTGGTGTCACTGCAAATACTCAGTGGGAGTACTGCACTCTACAGGGGTACAGTACAAGCCTCAAAGGGGGAGTCTGGCTTGGCTGGATTCTCTGCAGGGAGCCACAGAGAGAGACAGGGATCGCTGATGCCCAAAGGCCCGGTCTTGGAGGCCACGGACCTGTCCCTGTGGAAACGTGTGCACCCTTGGGGCCCAGCACACTAATGTGGTCACTCCCAATGGACTGGTTACAGGCTGGGACATAAACCAGACCCTGTGAATCCATCAGAAGTGTATCTAGTAGTTAGAGTACATGTCTGGGAGTCAGAGTTCTGGTTTCTATTCCTGAATCTGACACAAATTTGTTATGTGATATTGGGCAAGCCATTAGAAGACACAGAGGGGTTCAATGATATACTCAAAGTCATGTGGCAAGTCAGTGGCAAAAATAGAAATAAAGCTCAGGAGTCCTAATTCCCATTAACCAGTTACCAGAGCAAACCAAGTTTGTATCCTCTTCTAACCCCTGGATAGCACCGCATACATCTCTTTACATCAAAATAAGAACACATCCACCCACCCTTGCAAGTATGTAAAAAGACAAGTGAATCAAACCCCTCAAGAATTTTCCAATGTACATTTTTAACGTTAATAATAACAAATTTAACCCCATAATGCAAACTTACTTGCACTGCCCATTGTTTTTATCACATTCTGGGTTTGCCACATTAACTATTCCTCTGCTTGAGCAGTTGCAGGTTTCACAGCCAACAAGGGGGTGGTAGTTGAAAAACTGTCTTTCACATGCTTCACACTTGGGCTTCACCGTTTGAGGGGGGCAAATACATTGACCAGTTATGTCATCACAAAGACGTCGGCCACAGTTGCATACTGGGTTGGGGGGAAATGTTTTACAGATTAATCATATTCGATTTAAAGAAATGACTCTCATTCCATTCAAGTCAAGTCATATGGGGCCTCATTCTCTTCTCTCTTTCACCAGCTTTACACTGGTATCATTTAACCGACTTCAACAGATACAGCAGCATAAGTGAGAAGAGAAGCAAACTCCTGGAAACTAGCCAGGTAACAACAACTAAAGTTTCAAGGAGTAGCCTGGGACCTTGGGCCTTTACCACAAAAATGTTCCTCAAATTCAAGACAAATATTATTATTTAGTACTTCCCAGGAAATTTTGCTACACACTGGGCAAACCACTGTTTTGGTGAGAATGTCACCACTTTATCAGTGTATTCAATGTATAATATAATATCCAGGAAAGGCAGATATTCAAGGTTACTTCATGTAACCAATAAATCTGTCAGTGCTACCAGGTTAATGCTACACTGTGCTTATTTATGAAAGGGTTTGTAGCCATGAGTTGGGACACAACAGCTGGCAATAAATTAGAAAATATTATTTACTAGGGAGTATAGAGTAAAACATTCAACTCTAGAGGAGTGGCATTTGGGTTCTGTCCAGCAAGGCAATAAGCACACTGGCCCTGGTCCAGCAAAGCACCTCAGTGCATGCTTCACTTTAAGCATGTGTGTTTAAAGTGAATAGGACTAATCGTGTTAAGGTGAAGTGCGTGATTAAGTGCTATGCTGGACCAAAGTTACATTAATCAGCACCTTGTAGGATTGAGTCCCATATGCAGAAAATGAAGCTGCAGCACATATTAAATAAGGTCACAAAATACTTCCACTTAGAACAGAATGTACTTACACTTGCAGAATGGAAATCCGTAGTACCCAGTTTGGCATCGGCTACACCGACGTCCAATGACGTTAGGTTTGCAGCTACATTGTCCTCCCAGAGGGTTGCAAGCTGAGCTAGTGGCACCTGCTTTATGGCAATTACAGGGCAATGCTCCATCGTTGTAAAAAGCCACTAGTGACCTTACAGAATCCTTACAGAATGCTGAAGATGTTACTGGGCTAGTGGAAGAAAAATATAAATCACGTAAGAACTGGTATTAGGAAGTTATAATGACTACATTCTGCACTAGCTTAACGAATTAGGAGACTTATTTCTACTATTGTTCATATGCATAGTAGCAATATCAATGTACAAGCTTGGACATATTTAAACCAATTCACTAGTATTGAACTGATTTGACATCCATTTTTGTAAATAATTTTTTCAAAGAAAGTATCTTCTGTTCAGAGATACCAAGAAGATAGGCACTTTAGCAATACCAAAGATAGATAGCACAGCTTTTATTTTTTTTGTACAATATGCAATGGTACTCCACCTTTAAATTTGATTAACAGAGCGCAGTCATGGAAAAATGTAGACCCATATTTTAATATCCTTTGTAATTTCAAAAGCAACAGAGGGTCCTGTGGCACCTTTGAGACTATCAGAAGTATTGGAAGCATAAGCTTTCGTGGGTAAGAACCTCACTTCTTCACTTCTTGCATCTGAAGAAGTGAGGTTCTTACCCACGAAAGCTTATGCTCCCAATACTTCTGTTAGTCTCAAAGGTGCCACAGGACCCTCTGTTGCTTTTTACAGATTCAGACTAACACGGCTACCCCTCTGATACTTTGTAATTTCAATGGCCCAGCATAAGCCATGTAAAACATGACCATGTAGAACTGTGATAGGTATGGTATAAGTATTTTAGTATACAGTAAAATATTAATAATTTACAACTTTCTGTAAAATGTTCAGTGTCTTAGAAGCGATGCTTACTCAATATAAAAGCTGTTTCCTCCACACTGGTTGATAAAGTCAAACGACTTGTCCACAGTCCTTTTCTGAAGTAGGCTATGACTGTAGCTGTCTGCTGGAACAACTAAAACGTGTTCCTTAAAACAACAAGAAAACTAAACTGTATATTTCATAGAAAAACAGAAGAAATGAACTAAGGTGTTTATCTATAGTTAAATGCATTTCCAGTATCATCCCTGGATTTTTCTACAAGATCCAAACTCCTGTGTAGAAGAAGTTGGTAGGATGGAAAAATCATTGGAACAATTGTTTTCATAAGCTGCATGTTAAGCTATTTTCAATTATTTGGAATGATGACGGGTTTCTCCTCCCAAATTCATATGAAGACTGTATTCAAAATTCAGCTGTCTTAAAACAAGACAGTTCTTCAGATTTCTTACACAAATTTCTACATTTCTGAAGCCCGTGTCCCCCACTTTCTATGGACTGTAGGAGTATATGTCTGAACCTTTAGTATTAGGGGCAGGAAAGCGAAGATGGCTAGGTACAATATTTGTGGAAGCTCAGTATTTCCTCATGAGCATTTTCCTGGTCAGACCCCAGTCTAATAGCTGCCTACTGTATTGTGGAGAAAAATAAACTACCAGTCATATTAAAAGTTAGGAGCAGAACTTGATGATTAAAGTCATGTGCCACAGACAAGCTGTTGTTATTACAGTACCGCAGGAGTATCCCGAAGCCCCAGTTCAGAATGGGGTTTCTTTGTGCTCAGTGCTGTACAAACACAGGGTGAAATCTTGGGCCCATTAAAGTCAACAGGAGTTTGCTACTGACTTAATGGAGGCAGGATTTCTCTCTCAGTACAATACAGTCCCGGCTCCCAGTAACTTACAACCTAAGACAAGCTGCAACAAGTGGATTTAACACCAGAGTCAGGGGAGTGAGGATTATACTGACTTGCTCTGGCCCTGATCCTGCGACTGGTAGCTTGTGGGCAGAGGCTGCTGTGCCATGCTGAACCCCACTGATTTCCGTGGGACCACTCACATACTTAAAAAGCCACATGCTTAAGCTCCTCCCTTTATCAAGGCCTAAATGACTGTTTCAAGAGAAGAGGAAGATTAACACCAAAGAGAGCCAGATTCAGAGCTTGCTGAAAACTCTGAAATTTGACTAAATTTGTTATCAATATTTTTGATTAAAAAAAGGTGTAAAATGTTGTGAATGTTTTCACCCCACTTTTTTATCAGCTTTGTAGTTGGTCAACATTTGGACCAAAAGACAAGACAAGACAAAAGTGCCCCCTAAGTTACAATTAGCTCTTTAAAAAATACAAAATAAATTAAGAAAAACTATTGCATTCACAGTCATCCATTTCCAAGTAAATAGTGAACCTGAAAAGCTCTACTATTCAAGAGGTAAAAAGAATACTTTCAAATGTTGATGTATAACAGACTTACCACAACCAGTGTTTTTTCATTAGGAATCTTCACAGTAACAGAAACCTCAGGGCCAGGGATATCCAGTTCAATCTGGTTTTCTGCAATCACCTGGTCTCGACAGCCAAAAGCGTGAGGGCAGAAAGAAGCACTGAAGGAACCTGAATGAAATTTTAAAATCTAGTTTACTAAAATGCTGAGAAAGAAAAAAGCGCTGAATTAATATAAAGCACGGCTTACCTGACCATAGGCGTCCCCCATCCACAAGCACCTGCACAGGAAATGTTGGGTGCTCTGGCTGACGGAAATGTACAACAACTACATATCTGCCCAAACTTGGCACTTTCCCACTCAAAGAAAGCTGGTTCTGCAGAAACAAGGACAGCTAAGCTTATGCATTTGTTTTATTAATTCATTTTTACTATGGGCCTGCTCCTACCTGCAATGGGAGTTGAGGGAGCTCAGCATCTCTCAAGAGGGAAAAGGATCTTCCAGGATCTGTCCCTATGTTTGCATACTCATATCTACATAATAATACATAATAGTAAAGCATGTATCTGTCTATGCCAACAGACCTAGACAATTGTGGTGTCAGAGGTAACTCAACCAATCACCACCCTTACTCTACAGCTAATTTGCATGCAACAACTTAATTGGTTGTAATAAGTGGGAGACTTAAGAGATATGAGGGAGACTGCACAGATGGTGGATTACTTGGCCCAACTGCCACAGTTCTTCACAGGTTGATTTGCCACCCAGACAACTCAAAATCCTCAAGCACAACCCTCACACAAATCAACATAAAACAATCCAAAATCTCCTAGCACAACACAACCCCCACACAAATCAATGCAACCACCCACACAACACAACCAACACACACAATAACCCCAAACACACATACCCCCTCACTGCAAAACACATCCCTCTTTTGTTACACACAAAAACCAGCACGAAACCCACAGCACAACACACACAATCGCCCACCCTCACTCATACTTACTATAAAACTATACACTTGAGCGGCAAAGCTGCAAGTCATCATAAGTCTATTTACATTATAAAATACATTAATTACTGTGCACAGCCCAGCAAAACGGTTTTTCATTAGTTCGTTCTGATTCCTTTGTTTCTGTTTGTGAATATTATCTATCAGACTTCCTCACCCTGCAACAGCTTGGCCCTAAACCATCATGTAGCTTTAATTCTCATGTTGTTCTCAGTCTACTTAACATTACTGACAACATACTTTGCACCTTAGAAATAATACAGTCAAATGTGAACTACCTGTAATGAGGTCAAGGTTACTCCATTAACCCGGTTAGCAGAAGGTAAAGGGACACTCAGTGGATTGTATGGTACATTTCTCTGCACTTCTGAAATTTTCCCATCCCTTAGCGCATCCAAAAGCAAGGCCACCGGTGGAGTTTCATACACTGAGGGAATGCATGATGCACTAAAAATAGGATTATAGTAATTATTCATGCAGTAGGAAGAATTCCTTATGTAAAATAATAATAAAGTTGTAGGCCTAGTGGTGCAGAACAAATACGAAATAAAAATTAGTCAGAGTGGTAAAAGTCAATGCATTAGAATGAATACACTTAAAAATACATTAATAACTAATGTCACTGTTTTGCATTCTACATAGTTGATATCAATTAAGCAAAATAAAGATGTATGGATTACACTGAATGGATGTGTAACTAAATTTACTCAAACCTTCTGTATCATAAACAGCTAACCTGTTAAATGTTTGTTAAACAAGATGCAAAAATACAACCAATGGTGTCAGAACACATAACTAAATTTTAGTGAGTCAGGTTAGTTACAAATTAAAGAATCTAAAATACTAGCAAATATCCTGATCCTAAAAATACTTGCATACATGCTCAATTTTAAACATGTGAGTAATTCCACTGAAGTCAATGGGATTACTCACACACTTAAAAGTTACACACATGTGCAAGTATTTGCAAGATTAGAGCCTAAGTAGGTATATGGACAACATACCGTATATACTTGTTCATAAGCCAAATATTTTTGGTAAAAAAGTGACGCATCAAAGAGCAGGGGTCGGCTTATAAACAGGTCTACACCAAAAGATGATGATTTTAAACTCTCTGGAATCATTGAATTGAATATCTAACACAGGGATCAGCAACCTTTGGCACGCGGCCCACCAGGGTAAACACCCTGGTGGGCCAGGCCGGTTTGTTTACCTGCCGCGTCTGCAGGTTCCCTCAGCCCGCTCCGCTTCCCGCCGCCCCCATTGGCCTGGAGCGGCAAACCGCGGCCAGTGGGAGCCGCGATCGGCCGAACCTGCGGACGTGGCAGGTAAACAAATTGGTGCTTACCCTGGCAGGCTGCGTGCCAAAGGTTGCCTAACCCTGATCTAATACATTGTAGTTTTGTTTACCTAGAGGTACGCTACTTCCCGCAGTTCCCATTGGCTGGGAACGGTGAACTGAGGCCACAGAGAGCTGAGGGGCTCCATGCCTGCAGATGCTCCAGGTAAACAAAACGTCCTGACCGGCCAGTGGTTTACCCCGACAGGCCAGGAGCCAAAGTTTTCCAACCCCTGAAATATAGGGTCGGCTTATGAAAGAGTCATACGATTTTTGCTATTTTTACGTATGCATTTTGGGGGGTCGGCTTACAATCGAACCGTCTAATGAATGAGTATATACGGTAGCTCCCCAAAAGGGACTCTATAGACCACCCAAAATGTTTAACTATCCATTTCTAGGTTCATTTACTTCTGACTATCTGGATTGAAAGAAATCTTTTTTAAGGCTTCAAGTGAAAATGAATTCGGTAATTTCATTCTAGTCACTCATGGGTATATATACACTTCTTATAAGCATGAGGCAATCATCAATCTCTGCTCAAGAGAGGCACGGAACAGGAACAGCAGGTTTGTTTCCAGTCCAGAACTGAGGTCCATTTGCCAGGCCTGTGTGGGAAATCTCTTAAGGCATCTGCTCATAAAATAACTAAACTGAGCCAATGCTGTTAATCTTTCAATTTCATGAACATTAACCCATTTACAAAATTAAATATGAAGCCAGCTAATAATATATTTAACAACAGAACAAAACTGTAACATAAATTATTTATGCTGGAACTAAAGCAAATATGAAAACATAAAAACAATGTATTTCCACAAAAGCAAAAATAAAGATATATATTCATCATATCATCTTCATAGTCTAATTTTATTTTTTCAACCAACCTGAAATCCTCCTTTTATTCAGATTCAAGGGTTTCAAAACTACATTGCTGTGAGGTCCAAGATTTCCTATATTCAATCCTCAGGAACTAGTCCCAGCTATAAAAGACTGATCCCTCCAGGATAAGCAGAGGCTGAAAATGAAACACTGTGCACCATGTGGAAGCCAAGAAAGATGATGTATTGGACCTTAAAAGCTCTTCATTCTGATTACCATCCTGATTTTTCTCCCTTCCACTTCAATTCAAATATTATTTTAGCAGCTACTATCTTGAGAATTATTAGATTTAGTCAACAATTCTTTCTACCTTCTGAAGAGTTGTAAATTACAGTTACACTCACTTTAAGGCCCCTTTACACTTGTCAAAAGAGTAGAAAAAGACCTCAGTGTAAAGGAGAATCATTTGAAGTCTTGAAATAGCATACATCATTAATATCTACGCTCATGGGAAGAAGCTGCTAAAATCCTAGCAGAAATGAAGTGGTGAATAAAAGTTCAGAATAAAACTCATATCAGAATAATGGTCATATAAAACCATTCCATGACTTGCCAGGCTAGAAACAATGTATTTCTGCATCCTGGATGTCCAGGATGCTGCAACTTTATATAGTCACATTTCTCCCAAAAGTTTAGCATACAGTAGTTCAGACTGACTAGGAATCTGCTACTGAGGGTATTAACTAAATCCTAGACAAAGACTGCCAAGATTAACACTTAAACTTTTTATCAAATACGACCCTGTCATATCGTGGCCTAAAATCATCTCTGAGTCACAGAGCAAAGTTTCAGTCATAAAGGCATTAAAATACCCCTCAATGCATATGTCTGCCCTTTCAAGGACTCTTTCATAAAAAAGAAAGGAAGCATGCAAATTACCTTTGATTAAGAAAGCTCCCATAAGTGGCTATGCAGTGTACTTTAGGATCCACATATTCTAGAGAAAATTCTTCAGCTGATACAATGCAAATTTTGTGCTGCAAAACACACACAATTACAATGTACAATGCCCAGTTAACACTGTGATCTTTTTAGTCAGCTAAAAATAAAGGGGCCAGAGCCAAAGAGGAAAGATGATCCAGTAGTTAGGGCACTAGCTATAACACTAGGAGACCCAGGTTCAAGCCTCTGCCCTTTCACAGAACTTCCCTACCTCACTCACAGAACTTCCCTACCTCACAGGGGTATTGTGATGATAAATGCATTTTTTTAAAATAGTGAAGTGTTTTGGTATTTACATAGTGCCAACTACTGTAGTATCTAAGATGGGCAGATCTTCAGCTATGTCCAGAGAGCACACCGTACAAGTTTGGAAGGAAAGGCCATAACTCCCCCATTTGCTGTCCTATGACTTTTTGGACACTGGTGAAATCCTGACCCCAGTGAAATGGGAGAAGCAGCTGCTAAAATAAAGTCAATAGCAAAACTCAAAGTTAGTCTCCAGGTATATGGTAGGGCAACCTGACTTAATTTCTCCCATAAGAAAACTGATAAAAACGAAAGTGAAAAAAAATGTATTTGTGCATGAACTACTTAAAAAGGAAGCAAAAAATGCCAAATGAGCAGCAAAGAAGCCAGCAGCAGTATAGTGTAGAAATATCAGGACAGCACAGCCTGTGTTTTAGCACCTTTGAATGGGTAATACAGACTCTGGAGGGTAGAGAGTTAAAAATTTCTTTCCATATGGCAGAGTCAATTGAAGATGCCTGTCTTCAGCGTAAGGAATCATGGGAACCCAGCCAGTGGTGTAATAGGGCTAGGCTCAACTGCTGTGAATAACACCTTTAGGAGGGGCTAATAAAGGGAACTGTTAACAGTTACTCACTGTCTGGATTGGGACAGCTCATTTGACTCACTGTGGAACAAAAGGAAACAGGCTGCAAGAAGCCCTTGGGTTTTTTATTTATTGAACTCTGACTGCAAGAAGCCTGTTTGTCTTTGCTATTTGGACCAGCCCTTTGTGCTCCAAAATTGTGTGTTGCTTCTCCAATCTCAATCCTTGGTATACCTGACCTGCCTGAATCTTTAACTCCTAAGCTGCTGGGGCATTACCTGCATGGTACTGGCAGTCAGGAGTGCCCCCCTCACCGCCACCCATAAGCACTAATCCATTTTTGTCTTCACTTTGAGCACTGGGAAACCACATTTTCTGCAGCTAAATAGAGTATTCAGAAATATAGGGAAAGTATTATAGCTTTTTTTTGCAGAGAAGAGGAACTCTCATTACACATAGAATTAAAAATAAAATAGATAAAAAGCCTCTGCTCTAAGTAAGCACAAGAGGTATTGGTTTTATTCCACATCTTTTGGATATGAATCTTGTCAACACTATTGAGAGCTAACAGAGATTTCAGACAGTATTTGGTAACACTGAACAATGCCATCCTATGTTGTACATAACAATCTTAGGCTAGGAATGATTAGTCTTATTCCTTGGACATATCCATGCAGCGGCTCTAAATTTACACTGGATTTTCACAAAGAACAGAATCTGGCCCTATGTCTCTAAAATAAGAAACACAGGAAACAATTTGGAAGGAAAAGTCAACCCAGGAAAAAAAATTATTCATATGACCAAAAGATGGCAGCAAAAGTTTTCTAATAAAAAATGTTTAAAAGCCACTTGTGTTTCAAAAATGAAAGCCTGCACAACCTGAAACTCTGAGGGAGAGCTAGGAAATTCCCATGAAGAATTTCAAAAGTAAAAAAATTAAAAGGTAAGGAGAAAAATATAAGCCCATTGATAAAGTATGAAAGCTACTAGAAGATACTTCCTTTAATTATACATACAGGAGAAATTTGGGTAAATGAAATAAAGCAGATGTATGTTGGTGATTCCTTTGCCAAGAAAGAAGATTTTTTTGAACACTGAAATTGAGCTTATATGAATCCTAGCAATCCTCAAACTGTATCCTAATCACCATCCTCAAGAACTTAAAAAATCACCACACTGCATATAAAAAAAGGATAAAAGAGTCTCTCTTTATCTCTTGGGAAAAGTATTACAAGAAGAAACTTACCAGAAGAAAATTTATCAGTGATGCCTTAAGATGTAACTTTGCATCAGCTAAAAGATCATAGACTGCAATGCGATTCATGTTATCAACCACAACACTGCGACAAAGGAAGCTGCAGCAGAAAGTAGAATTAAAAATTAGCCTCCTGCCAGTGCCATATTTTGTATTGCACATGCTAGTGCCAACATGTTTATCTTTTCTCCTGGATAATGGACAATGAATACCCTCAGTCATTGATAAAGATGCAGCATCTCAGTAGACAGACCAAATAAAGGGGAGGAGCAAGAGGAGTCATGTGTAAAGCACTGCTTCCACTTTGGCATATTCTATCCATAGCCCCAAGCGCAGATTTTAGTTCAAGTCTCCGCTTGAATCATCACTGTATGCAGGCTTTGAAATGGGCAGCAAACATTAGTCATTTTTAGCAGCTTTAGTGCTCTGTAACATGCTAGATAAGCAAGGCCTTTCATTTTCATTTTATGCTGCTTTTTACTGAATAATTCTCTGGGTTTTACAAAAGTTCTTATTTGGTTTTTAATGATTTTCACCATAATTTTGGACATCTACATGACAATACTCTTTATGGTAAGAAAATCCAATACATTACGTTAGATAGATGTGTTTATGTTAATAATCAGTTAGTCTAACTGTAAATACCAGGGTGTCTGTTAAAGCAAGGCAAAAATGTAGTGGAAAATACAAACGCACACATACGTGCAGGCGTATGTGTACGTTAGTGCTTGAGTCCTAAAAAAAGAAGTGCCAGAACTCCCGGACCTGGCTTCCTGCTCCAGAAGGAGAGGAGGTGGCTTGGTGACCTGGACAACTTAGTTAACTGCTCTTACTTCCCACCTTCCGAAGCAGGCCCAGAAGTGGATGAAATAGAGGCAGCAGCATGAGGAGATGACACCTTCTCCTTACCTACCTCTTCGACTTTCAGGCCTGCTCTGGGCCTGCTCTGGAAGGAGAGATGGTGGCTCGGTTACCTAGACCACCCATGGTATTGAGCCACCATCTCTCCTTTCAGAGCAAGGAGCCAGGGTCCTGCTGAGGTCCATCCAGGTTACCAAGCTGCCATCTCTCCTTCTGGAGTGGGAAGCCAGGGAAGAATTACTGTTACTTTTCTCCATTTGTTGCTTTTTTTCTGTCCTCCTGTACCCCAATATTAACCCTGACTTGTATTCAGAAAACCATGAAGTTAGTTTTTTTGCACCAATTTTCACCCGTTTTTTAATTTTTGTAATAAACACTGATAAATTCCCAGGAAATTTTAAACAGAATAAAAACTGAAAATGAAGGGCCTTGCAGGTAACAATGTACCAGGTAAACACTTTCAGGAGCCAACATTCTTCAGTAGTTAAGAAAGCTGCTGCATTCTACTGCCACACACAGCCTGCAGCATAGAACAGCCATAAACACGTGCACAAAGGCTAGGTAATCCTTGATTTTAAGGGGGCAGTTTGTACAGTAAGGTGCTACTCAACAGGAGCAAGTGTGGTGGAATCTGACCCGTACTGATTAACGTCAATAGGGCTAGGCTTTGGTGAGTACCTGCTCACACACAGAGTCCTACTGAAAGCTTTAAGCTCAGCCTTGTGTAGGGTTGATGTGGAGCTGTGCCACCCCAGGAGAAGTGCAGGGTTCCTGCCTTGCTGAGGGACAGTGAGAAATGTAATACACCACTTTTTGGAGTGTAGCATATTCCCCCTCCTGTATGCTCACACAGCTCTGCTGGCTAGTAGTTTGGAGGGGGATGTCCCCCTCCCCCCCTGCTCCTGCACCCCGCTTACCCCATCTTCTATAGAGCAGGGGGACACACACCAGGGCTCAGGACAGAGGGAGCTTGCAGCAGCTGCGGTCTCAGCAAACTGATCTAATTAACAAGGCAGTGTACTTAAAGGGGAAATGCACATATCTCCCTCCATTCCTGCTGCCTTGTAGAGTGAGAGACTTAACCCTTGAGGGCTCAGCTAATTGCTAGTTCATCATTTAGCAGTAAGGGAAATATCTCACCCTCTGACTCCTCCACCTCAACCAAGCTTCACAATCATCATCACTGTGTACCAGTATTAAATTGTTTGTTTAAAACTTATACCGTGTGTGTGTATAGTCTTTTGTCTGGTGAAAAAAATTTCCCTGGAACCTAACCCTCTCATTTACATTAATTCTTATGGAGAAATTAGATTCGCTTAACATCGTGTCGCTTTTTTCAGGAACATAACTACAACGTTAAGTGAGGAGTTATTGTATAAACTGTACAATTCAAACGTACAGTTCAGATAACTTAAAAACCTTAGAAAATAAAACAAACTACACACCACAATTTACATGTATTACTAAGAAATCTTTGATTAAAAAGTATAAAATTCCATTCCACCTGATAATTTAACTGTTCAATAATTATTTCTGAAATCACTACCTGTATTTACAACTGTATATGTTCACTCTGGCCTTCAGGACAGGCCCAGGACTGTTCACTATCACTTCAGCAGTGTATAATTGATCATCTTCATTAGCATATTCAAGAACTACCACATAGCGACCGACTTGGGGAATGTTCAGTCTCAGGTGTAAATCAACCTATTAGAGATTCAACAAGAAAATAAGCTTAGCATCATTGGGGAAAAAAAATCACTCAATTTATATATTACTTTTCACAAACATTAAGCTGCTTTTCAGAAATAAAACTGTATATACAGAGCTTACTATGCCTGCCACCAAAATGCTGCCATCTCTGGAAACACCCGCCCTTATATTAGTGCCAGGAATATTATATGACAATTTTGGACAAAAGAATTTTACTCTATCCAATAGACATAACAGGAGAAAGCATTTTTATAGGTGGAATGTACTTCCCCAAATTTTGCCAGGACATGAGGCTATCATCATTCCTCTCCACATGGAATTTTTAATGCCAGGTCAATATTGTTTTTATGTCTCAACTGAAAGAAAAGCCTCCAGTTCTTCAAGCAAAATGCTGGGCCGAGAAGAAGGTTGTTATCTAATAAATAACCAACAGCACTTTCTGAAGCATGAAGTTTTCCTTTGAGTCCTAAGCGAACTACTTGAAAAAATTTTAAATTTCTATTTATTGAGATACTGGCATGAAAAGTGCAAGACAGCTGCACACTTTTATTGTTGCTGAATTCAGTATAATTCTCCTGAATGTTAGCATTTTCATCATTATTCCCTTAGGCCCTGATCCTGTGAACACTTAAGTATGTATATGAATCTGTTTATGTGATTAGTCATTTTGATTTGAATAGGAGTACTCACAGGGGTAAAGCTAGGAACATGTATAAGTGTTAGAAGGATCAGGGCTTTTGGTGTTTGACTGTTCCTGTTTCAATACAGATTTTCATGAATGAGCTGTGCCAGAGCATATTAACAGGAGACAAAAGGAGTCATTATCTTTATGTGTTGTTCCCATGTACAGAATTAGATCATACAGGTTAGTGTTGTATTTGTTCAATAACGTACTACTACAAAACTTTATATGATAAAGCATGAGACCCTGTTTTAATGGATATACTTTGGCATAATTGCTCTGCTTCTTTGCTTTTTTTTAAAAAAATGCAACCATTAATAAAACAAATGTACACAGATGTACATATATATATTTAAGAAATCACAAAATGATAAATTTTACATTACCTTTATGTGCTATTGTTACTGCCAAATGATACGATTTGTTTCTAAAACAGACAGTTTGACAGTACATGTACTACCTTCTAACTGAGGGATTCAGTGAAGGATTCTTTACAAAACCTTTTGACCTTTGATAGAATAAAGCAGTGCTTCTCAAAGTCGGACCACCGCTTGTTCAGAGAAAGCCCCTGGCGGTCTGGGCCGGTTTGTTTACCTGCTGTGTCCGCAGGTTCGGCCGATCGCAGCTCCCACTGGCCACGGTTCGCCGCTCCAGGCCAATGTGGGCTGCGGGAAGGGCGGCCAGCACATCCCTCGACCCATGCCGCTTCCCGCAGCCCCCATTGGCCTGGGATGGCGAACCGCGGCCACTGGGAGCCGCGATCGGCCGAACCTGCGGATGCGGCAGGTAAACAAACCGGCCCGGCCTGCCAGGGGCTTTCCCTGAACAAGCGGCGGCCCGACTTTGAAAAGCACTGGACTAAAGCATTCACTTACATCACAGTTGTATATTTATTGCAGCCATGTGTGAGATTAGTCAATGAACCAGATTCTGATCTTAAGGCATATCCACACTGGCCTGCAGTTTGGACTAATGGGGCATGAATAGGCAGTGTGCACAAAAGTGCTGTGCTGTAATTTCCTCATATGGATGCTACAGGTGCAAACTTAAAGGTCCCTAGCTCGCACTAATGTCCCTTTAGTCTGAACTGCAGACCAGTGTAGACATGTCCTAAATTACACTTCTATAAACCCCAAGTAACTTCATGGAGGCTAATGGACTTGCTATGAATTTGCAGCAGAATCGATCCCAACAAATTTACAATTAGCTAATTTACAGTTGGCAATGAAAACATGACTATAATTAGTATCTGTTAGTATGGATACAGGAATCTGACCTCTATTCCACTGATGTGTGACATCACTGGATGCTCTGGGGTTGGCTGTCGGACAGCTATTTTTCTGTACTCTCCACCAAGCAAGAAATGTGTCGCCTCTGAACCGAGGACACAGGAAAATCTGGCTAGTGGTAAATGCTGATAAAGCAAGCAGCTTTAAAACAAAGCAAAACATGGTGATATCATAATTACCAATTACAACATTAAAGAAAAATCATTAAAGTAGTCCAGGGTAATCAGCTTATTATACAGTGTATATACTAACTTATCTGTTGTAGCATGTCCTGAATAGGTGCAAGGTTCTGTAACTTGTAATTGCAAGATGGGTGCTTCATAGTAATCACTAGGTAACAGCACCATGTAATCCTAAAAACAAAGAATGTGATTCATACAAGAGCACAAAGAAAATTATAAAATGTACATCTCTAAAACATATGCAAAGGTCTTTCAGGGGGTACATCAATTCATCTAGATATTTGCCTAGTTTTATAACAGTCTACATAAAATGAACTAGCAAAGTCAGTACAAACTAAAATTTCATACGACTTGTTTATACTGCTCTATATACTATGCACTGAAATGTAAGTATAATGTTTACATTCCAATTGATTTAATTTATAATTATATGGTAAAAATGAGAAAGTAAAACATTTTTCAGTAATAGTGGGCTGTGACACTTTTGTATTTTTATGTCTGATTTTGTCAGCAAGTAGTTTTGAAGTGAGGTGTCACTTGGGGGGATACAAGACAAATCAGACTCCTAAAGCAGAACAGTAGTTTGGAAAGGGATGAGAGCCACTGAGGTAAGAGACCCAGGTTTCTCAGCTCATGGCTGCAGCTGACTCTCAAACTTCTGCGCAGTCAAACCACTAGAGAAGGACAGAGTACCACATGGTGTAAGCATGGATTACATAAACACCTCTTTATGTACACAATTGCTTCTGCACACTATTCACCTGTGCATGCAAGATGTCGAATTTACATGCACAAAACACTTGTGATTGACTAACATATGCAAAAAGGGTTCTCCTATGTGCACCAAACTGATTGTGCCTACAAATTCAGTGAATTAAATAAAGTCAAACAGGCATAAAAAGAAGGCACATTTTAAAACTCTGGCTCTACTGGTCTATCAATTTCAATCTATATACTGATGTTTATTTGATTTTAAATTTTTATTTATTGAAGTTTTATTATAAAAAATAAATAATATGATTTGTTAGGATAATCAGCAAGTCCCCTTTCAGAATTATGGACAGAACAGACAACAAAAACCTAATAAATATTGCCATTATAGATAAGAAACAAGGTTTAATAGTACTGTTGTCATTATGTCATCTATTCCATATATTTTAGTACAGTCATGGGCTTGATGATTGAAGGTGTTCATTTCTGATTCATGCTAAAAATGTTAAAAAATACAAGTTGATTTTGACATGATTTCATTGTGATTATACATATTTTGGGTGTTTCATAAGTGATCACTTGAAACATTCTGCCTTTGTCATACTTTGCACTAACTTTTCTGAATCTTTATGATGGATAGTTTGCCAGTTTCGTAGGCAGTGGAAGGAGGTCACAGCATGTTTAGAAAACAACTTATTAAAGGCGGAGTTCCTCTTATATTTTCTCTGAGAGAGTTCCCTTTCATAGGATCTTCATCAATAATTAAGGGTTTGATCCATCAAACACATGAAAGCTTGGATTGCTCTCATGAGTGAAGTGACTCGTAGGCTTTTTTAGGATTGGGCTCTAACTCTATGGAAAGAGTTTCAAATTATAACTGACCCAGATTTTGGATAAGACATCTGGATAGCACCAAAATGTGATGATTACAGGTTTGTATAAGCACCTGTGAATTTTTTTTAAAAGTGCATCCTTTGGAGGGGCACAGTCTAGATATATTTAAAAGTCTGATACATACAAAACAAGGGCAGGTGAGATTCAAATAAGAGAAAAAGAAGTGAAATGCAGAATTGTAAAATTTCACAATTTTTTATCCCAAAATGACACCGTGCTCTCCTCTGATACTGAGTTTCATGTCCATTAGAGGGCTCTTCCTGGCACCTAATTCTGAGGTGGTCCTTTCATTCTCTCTCAAACCCTCCCAAATAAATTCTACTCTCAAAAAGTTTAAAAAAAATTTCAGTCATTTTCTTACCAGGAGGACTCCCTCTGCCATAATATTGACAATCCATGTTCCTGGAATAAGTGAGAATGGATCTGCAAAGCTGTTTCCTGGGACAGTGGCAAAAGCCGGCTTCTTACTGGGTGGGAAGACAATGTCTTTGCTCTGAGTAGCCACTGACAGCAAAAAATAAATTAATTATAATATTGGATTATGTCAAATGACTCCATTTTCTCAAGGCTTAAGACCAATGCTTTCAGTCACTAAAATCAGAGTGACAACAACTGATCAACGCTGTTCTTTCAGCACGCATTAGGAATACACTGCATAATGTACATATTAAGCCACAGAGCTATGTGAGTATTGTCTTCTTCATTCTCACTAGGCTCAAGTGAAGTGATTTAGAAAAACAGGAAACACCTCTATTTCCCCCTGAACTTTTGCCACAGCATGGGAAGGTTCTGAAACATTTTTTCCTTTTCCCTTATTTTTCATTCCATCTGCCTCACACTGCTTTAATAAAGACAACAAAAGGCCAACATTGTGGAATTTTCAGCTGATCCAAAGCAGCAGGTAATGGATATCTTAGGAGACAGCCTGTTCTCATGTGATTTCCAGCCAAATTCTGCAGCCTCGAGAGGTTCTGATAAGCATCTAAAATTTTAGTTACTAATTGTAATATAAGAGGACTTCTGTTCATTTGTACAGAGTGAATATACAGAAAGACCGTAGCTGCAGTGTCCCTCAGGGAAGAGAAGAAATAGGAGTCAATTGCAATGACTATAAAGAGCATTCTTTAGTGAAGCTACAGATCACAGACAGGACCCCCTGTATTTTCTTTTGGCTCTCATCTCCCTGACCAATCAGCACAGCCTGTGCTGCTGTGTCGCCACACAGAGTCTCTGCGGCAGTGAGTCTCAGAGCCTGGGTCTACAGATTCGGGCTCATGCTAAGGTGCTAAAATTAGCCTCTACCCCTCCCAGACACAGAGGATCTGGAATCCTTATCTCCTTAATGGTATGAACCAAAACCAACCACTCCAAATTCTGTTGACATCTGTAACCAGATCCAACATTTGTGGATCAGGACACATTGTTAAATATTAGTTACTCAGTGAAGACAGGAGCCAAGCAGCTTTTGAATAAAAATATTTGTCGCATCGAAAAGTATATGAGTCCTGTTAAACTCGCTGAAAGCTTCACCTGTCAGTCTGAACCACCTAAGTCAGTACTGAAAATATTACATTTGGTAAACTAGACATCTAAAAAAATTATTAATAATGAAGTCAATAGGTATCATGCAAACACAGGCAGCATTAGTCACAGCAAAGCACACTAGAAAAACACATAGCACTCGAAGTTGTTAAAAATAATACATTTAAAATGACATTATTAGTTGAACTTGGCTGAAAGTATGAAAATGCTTCTCTGATCTAACACTGAGTCATCTGCTCTCTTCTGCCATTACGTTTTACCTACCTGTTTCAGACCGAGATTGGTAAGCAGTTATGCGGCCAGATACCATTTCAATTCCAGGGTTAATAAATCTCAAGATAACATGAAATAAGTAGAGGTTTGATTTCTCCACATTCAGAGTTATCCTCACTTCATTCTGTAAAATGGAAGTTAATAAACACAAACAGCCATAAAGTGCCGAATGGATAAACAGTTAGAAGCCATGCAAGCAAAATGCTAAATTCCTAGAGAAAATAAACACACACACATATACAGACAAATATGTACAAAAACAACGATTCTGGTGTATGATGGGCGAAGATAGACAAGCCTAACAAGAAAATTAATTCACTTACAAGTATAATTAGTGTCAAAATGTTTCCCCTCAGCAACTGAGATCCTCCCTTTAGAGCTCTTTGAAACCAGGCTGACATAGCGGAGTACTAGGTGGAAGAGCTTAGAGGAAGTCACAGTGACAGGCACAACCACCTCTGGCTGGGAAAAATAAAAAGAAGGAGAAAAAAAGGAAGAAAGGAAAGTATATTATTTAACACACTACCACCCAAAGAGAGAAAAGTTATAGAAACCATTTAGCAAGGACAAACTCCATAACAGGAAAGAAAAGTTATGGTAGAGTACGAAAGAATATAGAACAAAACACTCTGCTGAGGTAAAACACTGATATTGAATAGTGTCTTACCCAGCTAGTCTTGGAAAAGCAGAATTAAGGGTGCATGTTGATACTACGCTGTGAATGGTGGACAGTACTTTGTTAGAATCCTGCAATTGCTCACACAATGCCTTAAAGCAGACGTATTGTAACAAGGGTTTCCTGTATTCCTGGATTCCAGGATAATAACCCATCCAAGTCCTGGATCCCACACAAAATTCTAAAAGCACACACAAGTCTCAGAATGTCATTGCACTTTCTTCTGATCCCCAGCAAACCTCCTAGCCTGTTACATTCATGGTGGCTCTGGTTATATTTTTGCCCTTCAGCTGAACTGACATTTCTGGAACCAAGTGTCTCTTCTCAGTCACTGACTGGCAGTGCTGCCCCCAGAAGACAATTTATATGGCACCTTATCTACGTAAACCTTGCACAGCAGTAGCAGCACAGTGGGAGACTTATGCCAGGGGTTCTCAAACTGGGGGTCGGGACCCCTCAGGAGGTCGCGAGGTTATTACATGGGGGGGTCGCGAGCTGTCACCCTCCACCCCAAACCCTGCTTTGCCTCCAGCATTTATAATGGTGTTAAATATATAAAAAAGTGTTTTCATGCATAAGGGGGGTCGCAATCAGAGGCTTGCTATGTGAAAGGGGTCACCAGTACAAAAGTCTGAGAACCCCTGACTTATGCAGACAGGCAGAGGGGTTCAGTAATTGGTGGTGGAATAGCAAATGAACGGACTTAGCATGACCTCAAGGGTTCCTCCATTCTGCCTTATGCTTCCTCTCTTCATGGTTCACACCTCCTAACCCTCTCTCTCCCCCTTTTCAACATGCCCAGGTGACTGTCCCCTTATACTACCACCACCTTCTTGGTCTGTTCTCCCTTTCAAGCACACAGACATTCCACTCTCCCTACCTTCTGGAACAAAGATCACCCAATAGGGCTGCCCCTTCTAAAGACCTCACCTTCTCTGATCTCTGAAAGGTAGCTAATGGCTAATGCCACCAGGACAGGCCTTGCTCATTTTCAGAGCATGTGCTTATTGGTCATCATTAGAGAACAAGAGTATTTGTATACAGCCGTCCCCTTTATTAAAATAAAAAGGAAAGCAGGAGAGCAGAATGGAATCTAGAAATGGGAGAGCTATAGAGGGCACGTGTACAAATACTTTAAGTATAACAGAGGGCAGAAGGAAATACCGGTAGGAGAGCAGAAAGGAAAGTTCAACAGAAAATATGGAAAAATAGGAGAAGCTTTTACAACTATTTTTGAAGGGAGGAGAGTGATAGTTCAGAGGAGTGAGGCTGGGAGAGAAGCAGATGAGGAAATATTGAAAGAATATATATTTGACAGAGAAAAGGCAAAAGGAAAAGAAGCCTGAAGCTTTACTGACAGACTAGTGTTTGAGACATGATGGGAAGGTTTGAGAGTATAGACAGGAAAGCAAGAGTGAAGAGACAGAAGGAAGATACCTGTGGGGAAGGGTGGACAGTCTTGTGTTTAAGGTAAAGTTGGGGAGGTGGGGCTAGACCAAGGTCTGCCATAGGCCAGATTGCTTAGGCCAACATTTTAAAATGTGGGTGTCACACTGAAGTATATTAAAACACATTAGTGGCGTGACAGTGCACTCGCAGCTCCTGCTAAGGACACACAATGACTAATTATTTCATCTGAATGACAACATTGCCACCTTTTAGATTGTCTCCTTCCACAAAAATTGTAGCATTAGTATATCATGTAACAATGTGTCAGCCCCCAAAAAATTTTGGGATAATTGTTTCATTTCCCTGCAAGACATGGGTAAGCTATGTCAAAATCCAGAATGCCCTTTGACATAAGAAGTGTGCAGGTAATTCAGCTGTCCTACAAGGATACAACTATCTAAGGCTCAAATCATACAAATACTTGCATAAATGTATAGCTTTACTCATGCAAGTAAAGTTATGCATATGTGTATTTACAGGATCAGGGTCTAAATTATTCATAAGAACAGCCATACTGGGTCAGACCAAAGGTCCATCTAGCCCAGTATCCTGTCTTCCGACAGTGGCCAATGCCAGGTGCCCCAGAGGGAATGAACAGAACAGGTAATCATCAAGTGATCCATCCCCTGTCACCCATTCACAGCTTCTGGCAAACAGAGGCTACAGCCACTATCCCTGCCCATCCTGGCAATTCCACTACCTTCTTCATAAAATGTCAAGTGGGTATGAAACAAAAGAGGGACAGTATAGAGTGGAAGTTAAGAAATCAGATCTTCGAAGAGTAGCTTTTGTGAATGTGGGTGATTTCAAAAAGTTAACAAAAAGAGCCCCCAAGTAAAAAAAAAAAAAAAAAACGAACAAAGAGGAAAAAGGAAAATGATGACTTGCCCAATGGTTACGTACTTACCCTTCAGTTTATGGTTGCCCCATTGGTCCTCAGATACCCTACCAAAGTTGGACATAAATTGTTCTAAGAACTGTAAATCTAATCTGTACCAATTTAACAGAACCACACATTCAAGGATGGTCACCAACTAGCCTTTATTGCTTAAATTTACTGTTTTATAACTGCCAGTTCCTTTGCTCTGAATTCAGTGCAACTCTTCTAATTCCTGCCCCAGACACAGCAGATGATGGGCACTTTCTTCCTCTGATTTACTCACTTGGACTCTGCTCATGATAAACTAACTTGTAAACCATCACAAGACTGTAATATTCATGCACAGTCACATTCTTGCTTGGATGCTGCTGCTTTATTCAACGATCAACAGGCCTATTTGCTACAATGCAAATATGTCAAGCCTGCTGTCTCTCAACCACTGTAGAAGCAAGGGCATACTTTATTTTGACCTCCTCCATGACTTTACATTCAGGTAGCAATATTAAGTAGACATAAGCCCCAAGGGCTGCATTTTCATCCAACAGCATTTAATCAATGACGTACTTGTATGGAAGACATCTGTGCATATCCTCTCCAACTAAAGCCAGGAAATTCCTGGGGGTCATAACCAAACCGAATGCCTCTTCCACTGGCAGTGGTACCATCTTCGATCTCAAACTTCATGTGGTGTAAATCAGGGAAAAAGTGGTTCTTTTCAGGCCTTTCATAAAGAAAACAAACAAACATGGAGGAGCTATTTATTTTCTCTGAATATCTGAATTTCTACATATAAAAAAACGGTAACACCTCCCTGTCAGCAGTCATACTGTTACCAACAAAATACAACTACAACTGCTGACTGCACCTCAAATATCATTTTGGAAGTAACTGTGTTTTGGGTCATCTGACAAATTCATGTGTTACCTCATCACTTGTGAGTAATGAGACCAACCCAAATTCATTATTGTATCAATTTTCATCATACCATCACCTAGGCCAAAGGTGCATGATATTTTTATGGTATCAGTTTACCTGCAATGATTTGCCTGGATATCAGCTTCCCACGTGGATGGGGTGCACATGTTAATACTCAGTATAGCAGGAAACCTCCACCCAGCAATGCAATTAGAAGGCACTAGCTAATCTCTGTATGACTTTCCTCTGAGAAAATGAAGCACTGAGGTCGGGGCAGGCTGGTGACAGTGGAATCCTCTGAACTCTGGTTAATTCATACATTCCTGGTGACACCAGGAATGTATGATAATAGGAAGGATTCAAACGGCTTCTGTTAATGAGCTAAATTCTGTTCTCTGTTATACTGGTGCAACTCTACTGACATAACTGAGAGGGAAACTTGGTTTATTTTACTTTTTAAAGCAACATACGTAATGCTATTGCGAAAGATGGAGATGATTCTTAATTAAATGAGTACCAAAAGCCATAAATATAAAGATGAAGAAAAGTGGTGGGCAGGAAGCATCTGCAGAGTAGCTGATACCACAGCCTACCAGCTAATTTATCAACAAATCATGTGAAAAAATACCCAGGAATCCTGGGCAGTTTTAAATGATTGTTTTGAAGCATGAACTGTGGTTACGTCTGCACTTGGAGCTGGGATGCGATTCCCAGCTTGTGCAGACATACTTACACTAAATCTACTTCAGCTAGCTCGGTATAAATTGTGGTGTAGCCTCGGTAGCACAGGCAGTGGCAAGTGGTGGGAGGGGCTAGATGTCCCAAGTATGTACCCACGGGGTCCGAGCATTTTTGTGCTCAGGGCAGCTAGCCTGCCCTGCTGCTCACCACTGCCTGTGCAACCATGGCTACACTACTATTTTTAGCCAGATAGCTCGGGTAGGGCTAGCAAGAATGTATCTATGCAAGGTGGGAATTACACCCCCAGCAAAATGTGTATATGTAGCCTAAAGGTCTCAGCAAGACTTACTTCTGACAGGTCGTTTCCACTATGTGGTTTCTACACTGGCAGGCACCTGATGGCTCGCTGCACACAAGATTGATAGATCCTCCGACATCACATTGGCAGCCTATCAGGTAAAGAACAGAAGCCACATTTTTCATCAGAAAATGTAATACACATTACCAGAAAGCACACCTCACTTCCTCTAATTCGTGATTCTCAACCTGTGGCCCATGTGTCACTTGTGGCCCAAGCAGCACACAGCTGCAGCCACGTGACATCCTCAAGGCCGTACAGATAGTATTGGATGCGGCCCACATAACATGTTGTGGGCTGCATATGCCATCCATAATGGTAAATAAATTGAGAACCACTGCTCTAATTAAACCGCCATTAAGTGGCAATGCAAATTTCCCCCTTCAGACTCTCTTGTGAGATTTTCAAACAAATGTTAATACAGTTGTACATATTTCAGTTATTTCTGGTTTCTCATAAGGGGTTCTTTTTTTAAACATGACATAAAATTTCTTTTCCTGGTCAAAATATTAAATAGTAAATACAAGCCACGCTTACTGTTTGCTGTGATTAAGGTTTATCAATATAAGCATTCAGTTTTTCTATTCAATGGGACGGCTTTCTATAATGATGGTTAAAATAAGCATGCAGTGGGAATACAGTGGCAATTTATTTTTTAAAATAAAATACAAAACAAAGTTTATTTTTGAGGGACAGCTACCACAATGTTTTGATTTGTGGTACAAAAATTACATACCGTATATAATCATATATTTGTATATACATAATTTTTGAAAAAATACTGGACAAACTATGGACTTGATACAGCAAACAGGACTTCGGGCACAAAATAAGGACATCCTTAAAAGTATATCTAGGTAAAAAAATGCAAAGCCGAGTGCTTCAAGGTTCTTAAGTCAACATTTACACATCAAAATAGAAGTGGCCTATTTTTCTGAGGTGCTGAGGATCCATAAATCTCCTTGGAATCTATGAAAACTTTAGGTGCTCAACCCTTTGAAAATCAGACCACTTTTGCTTAGGTACTTTACTTTTATTATCTAGGTTTGATCATTTTGGACATCATTTTTAACTCCACACATGAAGAAGGGATTGCTTAAAGAACTGAAATGATCTAAAAATATATTTTAAAATCTTAAATCATTAAGGTTGATCTGATCCAAATCCCAATGAAGTCTATGGGGATGTTTCCAGCAATTTCAATATATTTTGGGCTAGGCCTCAACAGAAAAGACTTAAAATGACATACAAGTACATCTCGGGGTGGGGGGAAAGCAGTTTACAATCTGCTAGGATCTGAATTCAGCATTTCACAGTTTTCCTGCAGCAGCTGATAACATTACAAACAGCTAAGCACAGCATGGAGCTGCAGTTCTAATAGGCATCGGTGATGTTATTAATTCTTGCAGAAGAAACAAATAACCCTGATCTAAGGTCCCGAAAGGAAAGTAAAAGGAGAAATAATTTTCAAATATCTTGTTTTAAAGTCTATTTAATTGTGATATTTAGGTCTTTCCATATGTTTTGTTTGGGTAAAATTTACCTCATCTTGGAGACACTTCACAGGGCCTTCCATTTCATTTAAACATCCTCCAAGTGTGGAGTGGGAAAGGTATCAGCCTTTGTCAGAGAGGCTCTGTATGCTATAGAAACAACAGCCCTGTTCCCTGTCCCTTTAGATGGAAACAGGTGACTTAACTGGTGCAGAGAGCCCTAAGGAAGATGACAGAATATTCATGAGCAAAACTAATTGCTCATGAATGAGCTCAATCTGCACACTCAAACTGGAGTTTACACTTCTACATTTATGACATGCACTCAGAAGTGATAGTGTAAAAAAAATGCACATCCAGGTGGTTTAGTGTTTAAACAGAGGCCTTGTTCTTGGGATTTTAAAGACACTTTAATTACCATGTGTAATTACTCTGTTGGAAACACTCATTTTCCATTTTACCTTGACACCCAAAGTAATTCCTGTTTTCCAGAGCATAATAGCCAGCTTCACAAGTGTCACAGGAACCTCCACAAACATCAGGCTTGCAATGACAGTCACCATTCTTCTGTGGAGAAAATGATTTCATCAAGATGGTTTCAACTTTTTGTTCAATATTTCTTATTCAAAAGGAAAAAAAATCCTGACCAGAACAAATAAGATATTTTCAGGATATTACTATTGCTATCTGTCGCCTTGAACAGACAGTCTAAAGGATATGTGGTCAAGACCCTAAAAAAACTTGCCGGGGAAGTTTTATATAATACTGTATATCTGGAATGTCACCAGTTATTTGTCAATACAAGGACAATAACCATTTCTAGCAATTCTACCCTGCTGAGTGTTAAAACACTTCCTTTCTATGCAAACTTAATTTCTCTTTACCTGCTGACACTCTCCGACTCCACTTAGTGTTCCAGTCACATCACATTGGCACTCTGCGAAGACAGACACATTGACCTGAATTTCATCTTCCTAGGAAGCCTTTGGACTAAAAGCAACAGAATCTGAAATAGCGATTCACTGAGCATTAATGTGAATTTTCCTCTGGAAGTCACACTGCCTTCTGGAGCTCTAAGACATGAAGGAGGAACACCCACTTCTCAGGAGTGCAGAATACACTGCTTTACGGCAAGTGTGAGGGCAGAAAGAGAGTAAGGCCAGGCCATGACACTACCTCCCCACTGCCACATTGTTGATGGCTCGCCCTCCAGACGATGCTAGCATAGAGCAAGCCCTTCCCTCAGGAAAGCACAGGAAATACAGCTATGGCCAGTCCCTGAATTGCAGGAGGATAATGGGATGAGGGGAGAGGAAAAGGAAAGGGAGAAGGGGTGAGGGCTTCTTGTGTCCTTCTCTCCCGTACACAACTGGGCAGTTATCATCCACGCACTGGTCTGAAATATTCCAATTTGGGTTTGACAAAGACAGGCTTGAATTGAGACTGAGGAATTGTCTGCCCTTCCTTCTACCTAGGACCAAGAGTGATATTGCTCTGATCATTGGAGGTATTTATGTGGAGAGAGAAAAAGCTCCTTCTGCCAGAGTGATTGACTATTCCTTATTTTCCAGTGCTATCCTTGGGACAATTACAACATGCTTCATGAATAGAAATGAGACAAATATCACAGGAACTATCTTTGCTGACATAGGTGCATTGTGCCGCCACGGAAATGCCCCTATTGCCACTGGGACTATGGAGAGGTGATGTGACTGGTCTCTGGGGAGAAGATACAGACTGAGCTATATCTGGATTCAGTGCTATCCAGATAGTGGTGGTAGCTCTAGAGCTGGATGTATACCTCATCTTTCCACCCATTGGGAGGTTGCTGTGAAGCAATCCACTAGAAGAGAAACATACGGAAGGAGGACTTTAAAAATAAAATGGTTGCTCTGCAATTTACAAACAGATGGTACACCACATCCTCATTAACTGCAGCTGTCAGCTGCAGAGTACCAGCTGCAACCCTCACACTGATCTTACTTAGACATAAATAACAGCAGGCTGTGCAAATTGTGAAGCCAGTAAGAATGCTTTCTCACCCTTGATAACTTAGGAGAATAAACTATCAGAGGAGAAAGAACATTTTCTCCAAACTCTTGGGCAAATAGTTATAATGGCATAAAGTCTGCATAACTCTTCTGAAGTCACAATGGGATTACATCTGATTCATACAAATGTAACTGAGAGCAGAATTTGGGCCAACATCTTCAAATGTTAGTTCCAGGATAGGGTCTGAGTTTTGAAAACAAGTGTAAGAATCATGGGTAATTTGGTACCAAATGTCAGCAGTATGTAAAATCTGCTGTTATCATACAATAACCAACATAGAAGGTTTGTGTCACTAATTATAGCTGATGAAGATGGATAAAAAGAGTTTAACCATCTTTGATGACCTGAAGAAATACATGTATGAAATCTTACCTGTACATCCATCAGGGTTTTCTCTGGCCAGATTCCAGTAAAGTGGTTTGCATCTGCTACATATAGGACCTTCAACATGCTGCAGACACTGACAATAGCCCTAATGGCAGAAAAGAATCAAACATTGGGCATCCCAGTATCCAGATTATTTTAAATAATGAAAAGAATGTTCTTTGAACAATGAGGCACTACTGAGATTTCTTCCTACTATGGAACTCCACGGAATGCGAATAATGTGCAACAGATGGGTCAGTAATATATCAGACAGCATGTCTATACTAGCTAAGATAAGAGTGAATACCCAGGGAACCATTTACAGTGAACAAGTTAACAATGGACAAAATAAGCCCAGAACGTGAGATGAGGAAAAGCATAAGTCGTGCAAGGACAGTTAGTTCAATACTTTTTAAAATAAGGAATAGAGGATGTGGCTGTGGCTATGGCAGGGATGGCCAGAACCAGGACAGTAGGAAGAGACTCTAAATCCTTCTGAATTAATAAAATAGAAGCTAAAAAGGCTGCAAAAGAAAAAGAAAAGAAAAGAAAAGTGAGGGGAGGGGAGGGGTACTCACAAGAATAGTAATGTTCGGAACACCGAACCTTAAGGTGGCTCTAAGTAATCAGACAATCACTTTGATAGGAGTAGATGATAATTCTACAAGCACAAAACAAGCACTTCATATAAAAATTAATATGGCTAACAATTTGATGGCAAATAAAGGGTAAAGAGTGCACTATGAGAAGAAAGTGCATTCCCATGTAATATGTAGTGTATATCATAAAAAGAGTAAAACAAATTAAATAAAACATGCTATTTAATTAAAATCTTATAAAGGCTCCAAAGAGAAGCCACAATAGGGTTGTATTTTCTTTTTCAGATGGCTGTGTGTTTTGGAAGCCAAAAGCAACCCAGCACCCAAAAAAATCAGTAAATATAAGAAATAAAGCTTAACCATTAACATTCTTGTCCAAAAAATCTGTTTATCTGCAGTATAAAATATTAGAAAGTAAAAACCTATATATTAGTATTTTATACATAAAAATTGTATTAAAACTAAACAATTATATAAAAAAAACCCTAAATTAAAAACAAATCCAACTAATAGCTTAAAATTAAATCTATTAAAATATTATTTAATAATATCAATGTGCTAAATGTTATTAAATTTCACCAATCTGCAATCAAACATTTAGTGAAAAATAGTTAAAATCTATTTAAAACACCTCATAAACAATAAAAGTAAACTTTTTAAATGCATAAGCCTGCCAAGGTATGTCATAACATGATTATAATGTGCAAACAGAAAAAGTCCAAACCAGTAGTATATGTACTAGGTGTTTTAAAAGGGCCAATTTGACAAAGCTGAAAATAATTATATGAGACAGATTGGCTGGGAGGAAGAATTTAATCAGAAAAATGTGAATCACAGAATCGTAGGACTGGAAGGGACCTTGAGAAGTCATTTAGTCCAGTTCCCTGCACTCACAGCAGAACTAAGTATTATCTAGACCATCCCTGACAGGTGTTTGTCTAACCTGCTCTTAAAAATTTCCAATGATGCAGATTCCACAAACTTCCAAGGCAATTTATTCCAGTGCTTAACCACTCTGACAGTTAGGAAGTTTTTCGTAATGTCCAACCTAACCGCCATTTCTGCAGTGTAAGCCCATTGCTTCTTGTCCCATCCTCAGAGGTTAAGGAAAACATTTTTTCTCCCTCCTTGTAACAACCTTTTATGTATTTGAGAACTGTTATGTCCATCTCAGTCTTCTCTTCTCCAGATTAAACAAACCCAAATTTTTCTATCTCCCCTCATAGGTCATGTTTTCTAGAACTTTAATCATTTTTATGGCTCTTCTCTGGTCTTTCTCCAGTTTCTCCCCATCTTTCCTGAAATGTGGTGTCCAGAACTGCACACAGTACCCCTGTTGAGGCCTAATCAGTGTGGAGTAGAGTGGAAGAATTACTTCTTGTTTCTTGCTTACAACACTCCTACTAATACATCCCAGAATGCTGTTCACTTTTTTTTTTTGCAACCGTGTTACACTGTTGATTCATATTTAGCTTGTGGTCCACTATGACCCCCAGATTCCTTTCTGCAGTGCTCCTTCCTGGCAGTCATTTCCCATTTTCTATGTGTGCAGCTGATAGATCCTTCCTAAGTGGAGTACTTTGCATTTGTCCTTGTTGAATTTCATCCTGTTTACTTCAGACCATTTCTCCAGTTTGTCCAGATCATTTTGAATTATAATCCTATCCTCCAAAGCATTTGCAACCCCTCCCAGCATGGTATTGTCCGCAAACTTTAGAAATGTACTCTCTATGCCATTATCTAAATTATTGATGAAGATATTGAACACAACTGGACCCAGAACTGATCCCTGCAGGACCCCACACAATATGCCCTTCCATCTTGACTGAGAGCTACTGATGATTACTCTCTGGGAATGATTTTCCAACCAGTTATGCGCCCACCTTATAGTAGCTCCATCTAGGTTGCAGTTCCCTAGTTTGTTTATGAGAGAGTCATGTGAGACAGTATCAAAAACTTTACTAAAGTCAAGATATACCACGTCTACGAGTTCCACCCATCCGCAAGGTTTGTTACCCTGTCAAAGAAAGTTATTAGGTTGGTTTGACATGATTCTTGTTCTTGACAAATCCATGCTGACTGTTACTTATCACCTTATTATCTTCTAGGTGTTTGCAAACTGATTGCTTAATTATTTGCTCCATTATCTTTCCGGATACAGAAGTTAAGCAGACTGGTCTGTAATTCCCTGGGTTGTCCTTGTTTCCCTTTTTATACAGAATGACAATTAGGAATTGCTTAAGAGCACTTCAGAAGATGCCCAAGAAGTCACAATCCCACAAACTGAGAAAGAAGGCGATATTGGTTAAAAATGACCTAGTTTAGAGGGAAAGTGAAGGCAGCTATAAAAATTAAAAAAGAGGAGGTTACACACCCTGTGCAGTAACTGACGTTCTTCAAGATGGGTGTCCCTGTGGGTGCTCCACTCCAGGTGTTGGTGCATCCCTGCGCCTTTGCTCGGAGATTTTTGTAGCAGTACTCGTACCGGCCACGCATGCGCAGAGGCTGCCCCACCGCTGTGAATTTCATCCTGTTTACTTCAGACCATTAAGAGTACGCATGCGTGGCCAGTCTCCTCAGTTCCTTCTCTACAACGGAGGCTACCCCAACTCCGAAGTAGAGGGGAGGAGGGTGGGTAGTGGAGCACCCACAGGGACACCCATCTCGAAGAACGTCAGATACTGCACAGGGTGAGTAACCTCCTCTTCTTCGAGAGAGATGTCCCTGTCGGTGCTCCACTCCAGGTGACTTAAAAGCCGTGTGTCTCAAGGAGGTAGGGACTTCGGATTTGATAGGAATGCCGTAGATAGTACAGCCCTGCCCAAATGTATATCAGAGAGAGGGCATTGAGTAAGGGCATAGTGTTTAACAAATGTGTGTTCAGAGGACCAAGTGGCTGCTTTACAGATATCAGACAGGGGAACTTTGCATAAGAATGCTACAGAGGCAGCCAGAGATCTAGTGGAGTGCGTTCTGATGCCGTCTGGAGGTGTAACCTTCTTCTACTGATAGCATAACCGGATGCACTGAGAAATCCAGTTTGAAAGTCTCTGGGTAGAAATAGGAGTACCTTTGGAACGCTCCACGATGGAGACAAAAAGTCTAGAAGAGTTTCTAAAAGGTTTGGTTCTATCCAAATAGAAGAACAAGGCACTGCGTACATCTAATGTATGCATTGTGGCTTCGAACGAGTTCGTATGCGGTTTTGGAAAAAAGGTTGGTAGGTGTATCGTCTCATTAATGTGGAATGACGAATGCACCTTTGGAAGAAATTTGGGGTGTAATCTGAGGGTAACCTTGTCTTTGAAAAATAGCATATATGGTGGGTCTGCCATAAGAGCTGCTATTTCTCCTGCTCATCTGGCGGAGGAAATTGCCACTAAAAGTGCTGTTTTCATCGAAAGGTGTAAAAGGGAGCACGTGGCTAGGGGTTCAAATGGTTGTTGAGTTAGGCAAGATAGTACGAAATGAAGGTCCCACGGGGTGGTAGGTGGTTTAATGTCTGGGTATAGGGCTTGGAGTCCCTTGAGGAAATGCTTGGTGATTGGATGAGCAAAAACAGAAGTATCATCAGTTTTGTCATAAAGAGTTGTAATAGCAGCTAAATGGACTCTGATGGAGCTGAAAGAAAGGCTGGATCGCTTAAGGTCCAATAGATAGTCAAGTATGAGCGAGAGAGATACCAACATGGGACAAAGTTGTTTAGCTGAACACCAATGTGTGAATCGTTTCCACTTTCGTAGATAGGTGATGCGAGTAGATTGTGTTCTGCTATGTAGGAGCACTCTTTGAACTTGTTCAGAGCAATCTAGTTCGCTTTGGGAGAACCATGTAGGAACCAGGCTTTGAGGTGAAGCATGGACAGGTTGGGGTGGAGAAATCGGCCATGTTGTTGTGATAGGAGGTTTGGGATGAGAGGCAACGAGATTGGTGGTCGAATCGACATTCTGGTGAGGAACGGAAACCACGGTTGTCTGGGCCATGACGGGGCAATTAGGATCACCTTGGCATGGTCTGTTCGTATTTTTATCAGGACCCTGTTGAGAACCGGTATTGGGGGAAACGCATAGAGTAAGTTTCGGTGCCATGGGATCAAGAATGCGTCTCCCAGAGAATGTTTGCCCAGTCCCGCTCTGGAGCAAAAGTCGGAACATTTCTTGTTTTTTGCAGTTGCAAAAAGGTCTATGGTTGGGTGACCCCAAATGCGGAATATGTTGTGAATGGTTTTCTTGTCTATCTCCCATTCATGATTCCAGGGAAAGCGTCTGCTTAGTTCATCCGCTGTGGTGTTCATCACTCCGGGAAGATAGGCAGCTGATACCCGGATGTTGTTCACAATGCACCAATTCCAGAGCTTCATAGCCTCTGTGCAAAGCAAGTGGGATCGAGCTCCTCTCTGCCTGTTTACATAGAACATGCATGCAATGTTGTCTGTCATTATGTGTACATGGTGATTCCCGATTAGTGGAAGAAAGTGACGGCACGCATTGCAAATGGCTCGAAGTTCTAGGACATTTATGTGCAGAGAGATCTCGGTTGAAGACCATAGCCCCTGGACTCCGTGGTGAGACATGTGTGCACCCCAGCCTGTCAGAGATGCATCGGTAGTCAGTATGAGGGATGGAGCCTCCTGAAGAAAGGGGACTCCAGAGCAGAGGTTGGAGTGAACTGTCCACCACAGTAGAGAATCTTTGACCCGGAAAGGTATGGAGAGAGTCTTGTTTAGAGAGTGCACATTCGGTCTGTAAACCATGGCCAACCACGCTTGGAAGCACCTCAGGTAGAGGCGTGCATTTTGGACGACGAAAGTGCACGAGGCCATGTGATCTAGTATTTGTAGACAGTCTTGGACAGTCACCTGGGGACAGTCACCTGTTGCGAATTTTTGTGGCCAGTTGGCTTATGGAGTTGAAGCGGTCGGGTGGAAGAGATGCCAATCCCGTCCGGGAGTTGAGGTATGCCCCTATGAACTCCAGATGTTGGGTGGGGCATAATGTGGATTTGTTTTTGTTTATTTGCAGGCCTAGAGATAGGAAACAATCGACGGTAAGCCGCATGGATCGGAGAGCTTCGTCGAACGTTGAAGCTTTGAGGAGGAAATCATCGAGGTAAGGAAATATTACAACCCCTTGTTTTCTGAGGTAGGCAGTAACTACAGCTAGGATCTTGGGAAAAACACGGGAGGCCGTGGACAGTCCGAAGGGGAGAACCCTGTATTGAAAATGTGTTGAGCCAAGAGTAAAACATAGGAAGCGTCTGTGGGCCGGATGTATAGTTACATGAAAATAGGCATCCTGTAGGTCGAGGACTGAAAACCAATCGCCCTGCTCCAGTGCTGGGATTATGGTGGTGAGAGTAACCATCTTGAACTTTTGCTTTTTGACAAATTTGTTAAGCTGCCTGAGGTCGAGGATTGGTCGCCATCCCCCAGTTTTCTTTTCTGTTAAGAAATAATGGTAGTAAAAACCCTTCCCTTTGTGTCGTTCTAGCACAATTTCTATTGCTCCCAATTGAAGGAGATGTTGCACTTCTTGGAGGAGTAGTCGCTCGTGAGAAGGGTTCCTGAAGAGGGATGGGGAGGGTGGGTGGGTGGGTGGGAGTCAAGGAGAGGAAAGGGATGGCGTATCCAATTGTAACCACCTCTATAACCCACTTGTCAGAGGTAATGTTCTGCCTTTGGTGGGAGAATGGTCGTAGGAGGTGTCCAAAGATATGTGCGTTGGCTGAAGTGGGAACGCTGTTTTCTAATCCCTCGACCAAGGCTTCAAATCTGCCTATTGTCTGGAGGGGGTTGAGGTGCCCCCGCAGAATTAGGACGATTACGCTGGAATCTTGGTCTCTGGTGTTGTTGCTACTGTGGTCTATGGGAGTGTTGTGTATATGCGGCGTAGCGTGGACGTTGGTAAGGTTGGTATCTATATTTCCATCTTCTGGTCGTAGGTGTCTGGAGACATAAGGACTGGAGGGTTGCCCTTGAGTCATTCATTGAGTGAAGCATGTCATTCGTGGCGGAAGCAAAAAGTTTTTCACTGGCAAAGGGAAGATCTTCAATGGTGCTCTGGACCTCTCGAGGAAAGAAAGAGGAGGAGAGCCATGAACCTCAGCGCATGACCACTGCTGTGGCGCTCGATCTTGCTGCAGTGTTGGCTACATCGAGGGCCGCTTGAAGAGCGGTATATGATATGATTTGTCCCTTGGAAACCAGAGCTGTGAATTGTTGTTTTTTCTGTTCTGGGATGTCGTCAATAAAGTCCATGAATTTATTATAGTTTCTGTGGTCATATTTTGCAAGAACTGCAGTATAATTAGCTATACGAAATTGTAACGTCGAGGATGCATATACTTTACGACCAAAGAGGTCCAAGCGTTTACTTTCCTTGTTGGCTGGGGTAGAGCGGGAATATTGTTGTTTGGCCCTTTGGTTCGCTGCGTCTACTACTAACGAGTTTGGCGCCGGATGGGTAAAAAGGAATTCAGAGCCCTTAGAAGGGATGAAGTACTTCCGGTCCGCTTATTTACAGGTAGCTAGGCTTGTAGCTGGAGTCTGCCAGATGGACTTAGCGGGTTCTAAAAGGGCTACGTTGATTGGTAATGCAACCCTAGAGGAAGAAGAGGGCTGTAGGATGTCCGTTAACCCATGCTGTTGTTCAGGGACTTCCTCCAAGTTAATTCTCAAGTCACTGGCAACTCTTTTAAAGAGGTCTTGGAATTTTGCGTAGTCATCCAACGGTGTTGGAGGAGGGGGAAGTAAGGCTTCTTCAGGCGTTACCTCCGGCTCTACTGGACTTGGAGCAGGACTTGGTTGATCCTGCAAGTGTGACGGTGCTGCCTGGTGTCTTGTGTCATTAGCAGGTTCGTCAGGTGGTGGTGCTAGACTGGTGTTGCGCCTGGTTGAGGTGGCGTAGCGTGTGTGTTCTCGAGGGTACGATGCCCATGGTGCCCAATATTGCCATGGTGGTGGGTAGGGCATAGGTGGTGCCATCCAGGGGTTCACCCCGCAGGAGGCAGGATCCTGAGAATAGCATGAGGTAATTTTTCTAAAACCGTTGTTGACTGGGGTCTGGGGATGGGAGTGTTGATAAGGAGAAAAACCCTCCTGTGGTCCAGTTTCCTCCTCACTGGAGGAAGGCTGTTCAGACCCTGACTCTGCCATTGAAGAGAAACAGGCATTCAGCAGGGGAGACTGCAGGATAGGTGACACCAGCAGATCTCTTGCCTGAGTAAATTGAAGTGGTGAGGCTCCTGCGTGAGGTGAAGGCTGTGCAGGAGAGAGTTGCAATGAGGGAACATTCCTCTGAGCCGGGGTTTTGCTTCTTGGCTCCCTGCCAATCAGTTGCACAGGTGCCGGTGCTGTGGCCGGGAGGGCAGCATCAGCCTTCAGAGGGTCAGGCAGGTTGTGGAGTGTCGGCACCGCGTCCGTCATGGTGCCGAACGGTTCCAGAAGAGAGGCAGGCAGCTGAAAGCCTGAAGCCTCGGCACCGGTGCTTCGCGCTGCAGCCTCAGGAGGTTTTTGCGCAGTGCTGGAGGAGCCCGGCTTGTCAAATGTGCTCAAGCTGGGGAGCACAGGCAGGGAAGCGGTAGATCTGCCCGGGGAGGGCTTGTGTCTCAGGGTTTCCTTTGAAGATGACAAAAGGTTCCCTTCTTTGCAGATTTCTTGTGTTTCTTTGAGGCGGGGGGGCTGTGGTGGGCAGCGGAGCTGGAATCAGCGCCTGGGTCTGAAGCCGCACCTAGGAATTTCTGGAGCAGGAGCAGTTTCAGTCTAAGCTCCCTGTCCTTCCGTGCTCTGGAGCTAAGTTTGCTGCAGTGGGCATATTTCTGAGGAATGTGGGTCTCCCCCAAACATTTTATACAGTGTGAGTGGCCATCTGACAGCGGGATAGCCTCCTTGGAGTTAGAGCAGCGTTTAAAGTCTGTGGAGCCAGGCATGTCTGAAGCGGCTGCGGCTGACAGGATTTTTTTTTTTAAGATAAAAATGGTAACTAACTATAACTAACAACAAACTAACAACAAACTAACTAACTAGAAGGGTAATTGTAACAAGAGAAAGGAATTTCCTAACGAGTGTGCTGAGCTCCGTCTCAGGCCGGGGACGGTGGAGAAGGAACGGAGGAGACTGGCCACACATGTGTACTATTAAGCTAGACTCACAGCGGGGGGGGGGGGGCAGCCTCTGCGCATGCGTGGCCGGTACGAGTACTGCTACAAAAATCTCCAAGCAAAGGCACAGGGACGCACCAACACCTGGAGTGGAGCATCCACAGGGACATCTCTCGAAGAAGAAGAATATATTACCAATGGAATAAAGGGGAAGTTGACAGTAATGAACATAAATCCAAAGCTAGAAGTTGTAGAAAATTGATAAGGGAAGCAAAGGTATGCAAGGAGAAATCTATGGCCTCCAGCATTAAGGACAATAAGGAGTTTTTAAAGTATATTAAGAACAAAAAGAATCCTAACAATGGTATTTGTCCCTTACTGGATGGAAATGGTAGAATAATGATAAATGGGGAATCATCACTCAGGGGGCGTGTTTATTACATGCAGTAAAGAAAAGTTTTTGGTTTTGCTTATTTAATGGATGCAGTACTTTGGCTGCTAGCTTTTGTTTTAAGCCTTAGCTATGTTCCCACAGCATCTTATGTTGGCTTGGGTATAGAGTGACATACAATTTCAAACAGCTTAGCTTTTTTGCTAGTTTTACTAAGCTCCCTCAGGTTTTGTTGCTGCTTTACTTTGTGCAAGTCACGATCACTTGTACCAAAGCTACCATTAATTTTTAGTTCTGTGAACAGTTCCTCTTTATCTATCAACACTAGGTGTAATATAGAATTCCCCCCATGTCCGTTACAACACTTCTTGAGTTAGGAAATCATCATCTATAATATTTAGAAATTCCAAGTCAAAGTATTCAGTAATTACATATATAGTGAATCAATTCTTAACATTTATTGTAAATGCCAAAAATATAATACTTACAGAATGGGAATCAAGAGTACCTGCAGGGTCACAGTCATTGTTTGCTCCTTTATGTAATTAAAAAAATAAACATATGATCATTTTTTTAAATGAAGCAATGGAGCAGTTGCGAATTCCAAACTTTTTTATAATAAGGTTGCCCAGGGGTGATCTTGATATTTTAAAATGAGTTTAAATCTTTAATATGATGGTTTAAAAGGATAATTAGCATCAATGCATAGTTTAGAATTTTTACTTTTATATGTAACCTCATCAGGATTATTTGCAAAAATATGGCAGGGATGGGAAAAGAAAGAGAGAAAACACTGAATAACCAAGGGTATTTTTCCTAAATCTACAATGCCACCAGCTAAAAAGTGCCAAATTCCCTCAATGCAGTTTATGAAGCATGGAAGTGAGCAATAAACAAGATCTATTAGATCATCCAGTCTATCTCCCTGATGTGTCCTGTACATGTTTCAATGTAGTTTCTATGGAGCTATCTATACAGTGGAGTACTCTGGGGAACACAAAGGTAAAAATGTATATATTTTGCATCAAGATAAAGTATTTTCCATCGTAAACCTTACCTTGGCAATAGGGAAAACTGTAGGCTTCTGAAAGGCATCTGTCACACTGCTGCCCCATAATGCCTGTTCGACACTCACACTGCCCTGTTATTGACTCACATGTGTTCTGATAGGAACCATGGGGAGAACACTGACAAGCTGAACAGAAAATCATTATTTGGTAAGATTCAAGCTACATTTAGTAAGAAATAACTTGTTTCAGGACTGTGAAGTTTTAAAATTTAACATTACTTGTCTGGAACATTCCTGATTTTCTTTGCAATAAGACTGTTAAAAAAAAAACTCTCTGCCTAGGTACTTATTAATAGCGCACCCATCCATATGAAATCTGAGTGCCTTATTTCACACAACAGTTACATGATGACTTGAGTTTTCCCTTCTTAACAGAAGCAGGTAGAATTATCATCAGGAACTTCACTGCACTCATTCTTCTGTTCTTTGCTTCAATCCAATGGCAGACTGAAGTGGGGATTGGTTTTCATTTGCTGGTTCTGTTTAATGTTACAGATATCTTAAGGAAAAGGCCTTTGCTAGGCTAGGATTTAAAACTGTGAGATAGCACATACACCTCAACCTCGAGATAACGCTGTCCTCTGGAGCCAGAAAATCTTACCGCGTTATAGGTGAAACCGCGTTATATTGAACTTGCTTTGATCCACCGGAGTGCGCAGCCCCACCCCCCCGGATCACTGCTTTCCCGCGTTATATCCGAATTTGTGTTATATCGGGTCACATTATATCGAGGTAGCGGTGTACCTATGTTCTAACATCAGATCTTTAATCCTTGACTAGGAAGGGCTAAAAAGGGGGCCTTGCCTTTTACCCAGAGAGCAGTCACATTTGTGGTCATCTTCATGTTCCTGTCCACACTACTGACCCCAGTATTACAATGACTTACACACATGCTTAATTTATGCATTGTGAGTAGTCCCACTGAAGTGAATCGGACTATACAGTTGAAACTTTTAATAACAATTGTCCTTGTACAGTAGCAATTGGTTCCCTAAAAGTTGTTGGAATTTTGTCCTGAGAATTGGTTATAGCCATAATGTAAAACAACACAGCTCCTCTGTACTGCCAAACTGAAATAAATTTTAATGAGCCTGATTCTCAGGAAACAAATATCCCTCTTAATGATGGTCAGTAGTACCAGGCACATGACAACCACACCTATAACCACGCACATAACAACCATGTTTAAAGTACTTAAACATCTGATTTTAATTACAGTGTAGACAGGGCCTGAATGTTTCACTCTACTTGATAACTTTACTGTCTCTAGGTTTCTGTAATATCAATCATATAATTCATTTTGGGTCTGATCAGTAGAACTGCTCAGGTGAGTAAGGTTACTGAGATGAGTAGGTTTGCAGGATCGAACCCTTTTAGGTCTCATGTAGACAAGGAGTTAAGATGTAATGTTAGCACATGAGAGCTAACGCATGCTAATGTGCTTTAAAAGTCTACAAGGCAATGTATACGTCAATACACGCCAACTAGTTGAGTTAAAGCTGAGGCTCCCTGTTGGCTTGGACTTGACCAAGTTAGAATTGCTAGAGGCAGACAGCAATGTCTACATTAGACTTTTAAAACATGTTAGTTAGCACGTTAGCTAACATGTGCTAACATCACACTTTAAATCCCAATCTAGACGAGACCTGAGAGGTTAATGAGGCTTTTAAGAACTATAGTTGGTAGCCTCATCTACCTGCCCCACAGAGCTGCTATATACAGTGTACCAAATAATCAGGGAGAGGAGGGAACCACTTACTGTTTCCACCTAAAATGACTCACACTCTTGCTTTGATTCTTGCAATTTTACATGCAAAAGCTTTTGAGGGAATTAACTGATTTTCTCTGTGTAACAGAAAACAGAAGGAAAGCAAAGCAAAAGGAGGAACTGCTGTTACTCACGCAAGCAGTTCGGATAGCTGAAATAACCTGGAGCACATTGGTTGCATCTAAGTCCAGCATAGTTTTTATGGCACCGACACTGACTGGTAGGCCCACATGTATTGTCCAATGAGCCAAGCGAATCACAGTTGCATTCTGCATGGGGGGAAATAATAAATAATTATTCATGCAGCTATTTGTCTAAAGCAGTAGTTATTTTAAAATAAAATGTTCTGAAAAATTCACCTTTGGCTCAAAAACAAACACAAGACGTTCAGCCCAAACCATGATTTTACCAGCAAAAATAAACATCTGCAAACAGTGGCTTAGAATACAATTGCCTGATCAGCCATGATATTAGTGTCTTATTGCAATGCTATAATTTATTGCTTAAAGAAAGATTTAGTTTGATCATTTGCAAACTACATACAGGATAGAAAGTCACCTTAAAACTGAAGGAAAATTATTTGAGGAAAGTACTTAAAGTCTTAAAAGATAACCTCATGCAGTAAGAATTGAGGAAGTAGAGCAGCATTTGATATGGCATAATGACTAGCTAATAATTTATTAGCATAACAATTTGATACACAGTGTTCATGTTAAAAACTGCTGACCAGCTTTAGTTCAACAAACTCTCAAATGAATTGCTGTCACAGTGCAAAAAAGCTAGTTTATGTGCTGTGAAGTAATGCATAAGAACTAGCATGTGGTTTGTGAATCAGTGTCAGAATATAATTGCTATCCAGTTGGGTGTTTTTACTGGAGTTACCACTATTTTAAATATTGTTTCCCTGTTCTGTGTATGTGTTTCTGGTTTCCCTCTTTCAGTTCCTCTCTGTTCAGCAGCCAAAGCTGTCTTACTCTGCTATGTTTATTTCACAGGATTAAGAGAAGCAGCAGGACTCACTACCCAGTCAATATGTGAGGGAGAGAGCTGCTAAAGCAAACTCACTTCCCACCTCTCCCAAAAACATTTCTTCAGTCGCACCAATGCCTACAGTTGAACATTAGATTGTAAACTCTTTGGGGCAGGGCACATCTTTTTTGTTCTCTGTTTGTACAGCATCTAGTACAATAGGGTCTTGGTCCAGGACTGGGGTTCCTAGACACTACAGCATTACAATAAACAAATAAACAAAGTTAAATGTAGAGAGTTAAGTTCTCATTTAATTTAAATGTAGTTACATCAGTGTAAGGGCTTAATCCTACTCCCAGTGAATCAATGGAAATGCTCCCATTGACTTCAATGGGGCAGGATCAAATACTAAGTGAGAGGAGAATCTGGCCCAGGCTAGTGTGTATAGCCCGAGGAACAGTGATTTGATCTTAAGTGGGATTGGCACACAGATGGATAATATTATACTAAGCCAAATAGTTTTTCTCACCCCTCCTCCTAATCGAGTTTTCCAAGGAACTCTGCTGTTGCACTAGATAAAAAAAAAGCTTTCCAAACATCCTGCCATGTCCCATTACATCAGTTTTATGATCATGCATAGGTAAACGATGGTTAAAGAAGATATTGTATCACCTTTTTTACTTTGACTGCATGCCTCCTTTTAGATTTTTCTTTTATATTTAATTATCTTTTACAGTCTTTTTTGTGACTTGTTTTTGCATGATCTCTTACTCCTTTTATGTTTCATTGCAGATTTCAATGCTAAAAGTTTAAACCAGTTCAATATGGGCTACATTTGCTACACTAGATTGCCATTTGATTCGCTTCCAACTTAAAAAAATTATAGCATGGACGTAGTATTTTAAAACCACTGAACTGTGTGTACCAATGTAGAACTCTGATTTGATGTTTTTCATTAAAACATTTTAATGTACTCCAGATCTGGAAAAGGGAGAGCCATATGGTAATTCTTTACACCATCCATTTTGTTTGTTGTTGATTCAAAACTAGTACTTTGGATTTTTCTTCTAAAGAGCATAAAGAATTCTGTAGTCCTTTCACAGGTATATATTAAGAACATAAGGCCATAATGAAGATGTCTGTTATATTTACTAATCCAAAATAATGATTGTGACTTTCTGAACCCCCTATGTTCAACCTTTTTACAAGACTATGATAAATTTTGTACAAAGTATGCCTTGAGAGGTATCACTTGAAAACTCATAATCTGCTGAACATTATTGTGCTGGTAAAATATCTGTGGCAACATTGTATGTAAAGTTATAAAATTCTACTCTATATGTCATGTTCCAAGTCTGGGGAACCAGCTTCAAACCAGTTCCCCAGAGACAAAAGGCTAGACAACATCTCAGCCAGGTGTCAACACAATCAAATGGACTATCACCTAGTTAAGCGGCCATTCTTTGGCAGGAAGAAGGGTGTGAGCGAGAACTTTACATATTAACAGTGAAACAGTGGGAGGTTCCCATCCCCCAGACCTCCTGTCTCCTGAACGCTAGCTGGAGATGATCTTCAAAGGGAAAAGAGAACTATAAGAAATGGCAACAGAAGACCCAAAATACTCCTCCCTTTCTCTCTGCTCACGGGCATCAACAGCACCTGAAAAGACATTGGACTGGGGGAGGAGTCCTGACTGAAAGAGTTCAGTCAGTAATGATTGCAAAAGCATGTGGTGAGAAAAACCTTTCCTTTGAATTCATTTAGCTTGATAAGTTAGATATTAGTTGTGTTTTACTTTTTATTTTCTTTGTAACCAATTTTGATTTTTATGCCTGATTACTTGTAATCACTTCAAATCTTTTTTTCTGTGGTTAATAAACTTATTTTATTATTTTATCTAAACTAGTGTGTATGGAATGAAGTGATTGGGAACCTCCATTTGAGATAATGGGGTTTGTGCATATCATTTGCTATTAATGAAATGACGGACTTTCTATGAGCTTATATTGTCCGGAAGAAAATTGCTAGGCAGTACAAGACACACATATCTGAGGACAAGTCTGGAACTGGGAATTTGCTGGTGTCACTCTGCAATATAATTCAGGAGTGACTGGCCAGAGCACTCATACAACATAGCTGGGAGTGATTTTACATGCTGGAGGCTGGGTGTGAACAGACCAGAAATGTTTTTTTCTGACAGTGAAGCAGTATAAAAGGCACCCCAAGTTGGAGAGTTGAGGGGACACAGCTGTTCAATAGTCCAGACTGTACCCTGTGTAACATCACAATGATACAACAACTAGGAAGCAAATTCTCCTGTATCTTTCTATATGCAACATGTTCATGTGTGCACACAAGCATACATCAAAACGTACTGTGACATGAGATATCACCTTTTCTCTCACTGGGTGAAATTCACCTCAGTGCTGAGGGTCTACGCCACTTAAATCCTGAATTAACAACTTCACACACAAAACAATATAGAGATGTCTTGCCTGAAGCAGACACTCTCTAACACAAACTAGTGACAAAAAGAGACTTGACTGGTTTCTTGTACAGATACAAATAGTTACAGGGGAGTTTTGCGAGGGAGTTTAGAAGGGGGGGCTAGATACTCTTCATTAACATTCCTTAAGCTTAAGGCAATAAACACCCCCTGATAAAAACAAAACAACAATAATGGAAAGAGTTGCAGGAGTAAAAAAATAATGCAGACAGAAGTCCAGCAGCAGGGTAGGGACTATCTAGTTTATTGCATTGAATGCAGCATGTATGATTACCTGCCTTATGGGCAAGTGGCATATGTGTACATTCTGTGCAAGGAGCTCCTGGCCCCCAGAGACCAGAGTGGCTGAACTGGAGGAGGAAAGGGAAAAAGAGAGGTACATAGATGAGATTTTCTGGGACACAGTAGAAGGGTCCCATCCCCAGTCTGACAGCCTCTGTGATGTTGAGGAGGATGTAAGTCTCAGGGAAGGAGAGCATCAAACTGGAGCACAGGGAAACGATCCCATAGTTGGGACCCTCTTTCAAGATGATTCTATGGTATCCTCTCTCACTGAGGATACCTCTCCAGGGGAGGGAACTCCAGCTATTAGGAAGAGTAATAGTAATGGGGGATTTGATCATTAAATACATAGATAGCTGGGTTTGTGATGACCACGAGAACAGCATAGTTACTTGCCTGCTGGGTACGAAGGCTGCGGATCTCTCGAGACATCTAGACAGACTTATGTGTAGTGCTGGGGAGAAGCCGGTGGTCATGGTACATGTGGGTACTAATGACATAGGGAAGGATAGGGGAGAGGCCCCGGAAGTCAAATTTAGGCTGCTTGGTACGAGATTGAAGCCCAGGGCCTCCATGGTAGCATTCTCTGAAATACTTCCAGTTCCCACGCAGAGACAGTTAGACAAGCCGAACTGCAGGGTCTCAGAGCATGGATGAGACGATGGTGTAGGGAGGAGGGGTTTAGATTTATTAGAAACTGGGGAAACTTTAGGGAAAAAGAAAGCCTATACAGGAAGGATGGGCTCCACCTAAACCAATATAGAACCAGACTGCTGGCATTTAACATTTAAAGGGTGGTAGAGCAGTTTTTAAATCAAGGGCTGGGGGAAAGCTGACAGGTGCGGATGACCACGTGGTTCGGACAGAGACATCCCTCTGGGGAGGATCTATTAATGGAGATTCTCTATGTCCTAGTAAGGAGGAGAGGATGGAAGATGATAAAAGATGGGTAGGATCTGATGAGAAACAGTCAAATGAAAGTGTCCCATTCAGTTACATCACATAATAGCAGACACCTAAAAGGTGACCATTTTAAGTGCTTATATACAAATGTTAGAAGTCTAAATAATAAGATGGGTGAACTTGAGTGCCTCGTATTAAATGAGGATAACCAAGTGATAGTGACTGTGAAATGCTTAGGGAGATTAGAGAGGCTACAAAAATAAAACACTCAATAATAATGGGGGATTTCAACTATCCCCACATTGACTGGGTACATGTCACCTCAGGACGGGTTGCAGAGATAAAGTTTCTTGACACCTTAAATGACTGCTTCTTGGAGCAGCTAGTCCTGGAACCCACAAGAGGAGAGGCAATTCTTGATTCAGTCCTAAGTGGAGCACAGGATCTGGTCCAAGAGGTGAATATAGCTCTACTGCTTGGTAATAATGACCATAATATAATTAAATGTAACATCCCTGTGGTGCGGAAAATATCACAGCAGCTCACTACAGTAGCATTTAATTTCAGAAAGGGGAACTACACAAAAATGAGGAAGTTAGTTAAACAGACATTAAAAGATACAATACCAAAAGTGAAATCCCTGCAAGGTGCATGGAAACATTTTAAAGACACCAAAATAGAGGCTCAGACTAAATGTAGACCCCAAATTAAAAAAAAACATAGTAAGAGAACCAAGAAAGTGCCACCGTGACCAAACAACAAAGTAAAAGAAGCAATGAGAGACAAAAAGGCATCCTTTAAAAAGTGGAAGTTAAATCCTAGTGAGGAAAATAGAAAGGAGCATAAACTCTGGCAAATGAAGTATTAAAAATATAATTAGGAAGGCTAAAAAAGAATTTGAAGACAGCTAGCCAAAGACTCAAAAAGTAATAGCAAAAAAAACCTGTAAGTACATCAGAAGCAGAAAGCCTACTAAACAACCAATGGGTCCACTGGACGATCGAGATGCTAAAGGAGCATTCAAGGACGATAAGGTCATTGCGGAGAAACTAAATGAATTATTTGCATTGGTCTCCATGGCTGAGGATGTGAGGCATTCTTTTTAGGTGACAAATCTGAGGAACTGTCCCAGACTGAGGTGTCATTAGAGGAAGTTTTGGACCAAACTGATAAATTAAACAGTCACCGGGACCAGACGGTATTCACCCAAGAGTTCTGAAGGAACTCAATTGTGAAATTGCAGAACTACTAACTGTAGCATGTAACCTGTCATTTAAATCAGCTTCTGTACCAGATGACTGGAGGATAGCTAATGTGACAAAAAAGGCTCCAGAGGAGATTCCGGCAATTATAGGCTGGTAAGCCTGACTTCAGTACTGGGCAAACTGGTTGAAACTTTAGTAAAGAACAGAATTATCAGACACAGAGATTAACATGATTTGTTGGGGAAGAGTCAACATGGTTTTTGTAAAGGGAAATCATGCCTCACCAATCTACTAGAATTCTTTGAAGTGGTCAGCAAACATGTGGACAAGGGGGATCCGGTGAATATAGTGTACTTAGATTTTCAGAAAGTCTTTGACAAGTTCCTCACCAAAGGCTCTTAAGCAAAGTAAACTATCATGGGATAAGAAGGAAGATCTTCTCATGGATCAGTAACTGGTTAAAAGATAGGAAACAAAGGACAGGAATAAATGGTCAATTTTCAGAATGGAGAGAGGTAACTAGTGGTGTCCCTTAAGGGTCTGTACTGGGACCAGTCCTATTCAACATATTCATAAATTAGCTGGAAAAAGGTGGCAAAATTTGCAGATGATACAAAACTACTCAAGATAGTTAAGTCCCAGGCAGACTGTGAAAAGCTACAAAAGGATTTTAAAACTGGGTGACTGGGCAACAAAACGGTAGATGAAATTCAGTGTTGATAAATGCAAAGTAATGTACATTGGAAAACATAATACCAACTATACATATAAAATGATGGGGTCTAAATTAGCTGTTACCACTCAATAAAGAGATCTTGGAGTCACTGTGGATACTTCTCTGAGAACATCCACTCAATGTGCAGAGGCAGTCAAAAAAGCTAACAGCATGTTGGGAATCATTAGGAAAGGGATAAAATATTAGACAGAAAATATCATATTGCCTCTATATAAATCCATGGTACGCCCACACCTTGAATACTGCGTGCAGATGTGGTCGCCCCATCTCAAAAAAGATATATATTGGTATTGGAAAAGGTACAGAAAAGGGCCAAAATAATGATTAGGGGTATGAAACAGCTTCCATATAAGGAGAGATTAATAAGACTGGGACTTTTCAGCTTGGAAAAGAGACGACTCAGGGGGACATGATAGAGGTCTATAAAATCATGACTGGTGGGGAGAAAGTAAATAAGGAAGTGTTATTTACTCCTTCTCATAATACAAGAACTAGGGGTCACCAAATGAAATTAATAGACAGCAGGTTTAAAACAAACAAAAGGAAGTATTTCTTCACACAATGCACAGTCAACCTGTGGAACTCTTTGCCAGAGGATGTTGTGAAGGCCAAGACTATAACAGGGTTCAAAAAAGAACTAGATAAATTCATGGAGGATAGGTCCATCAATGGCTATTAGCCAGGATGGGCAGGGATGGTGTCCCTAGCTTTTGTTTGCCAGCAGCTGGGAATGGCCGACAGGGGATGGATGATAACCTGTTCTGTTCATTCCCTCTGAAGCACCTGGCACTGGCCACTGTCAGAAGACAGGATACTGGGCTAGATGGACCTTGGTCTGACCCAGTATAGCTGTTCTTATGTATAAGCGTATAGTCCATGAGTACTGATCAGTACCCACTCTCTGCATCAGGGCAGTAACGTAGGGTGTGGGAGTTGGATATGTGGGCCAAATTCTTCCCTCAGACACAACTGTGCAACTCCAATGATGGTGATGGGCTTTCATAATAGAAATGAGACAACAGAGACTGGTCCAGGGTCTTTCATTTGCTCTCAAAATACACATGGAATGACTGACAAGGGGAAAATGGATTCTTATTTACAAAATAAAAAGCAACTTCTTTGTACATTTTACAAAACAGAAAGCTTATAAGGATGTAAGTGCTCTTGCTAGCAGAGACCCTCTTAAAAATCAAACAAATCCTTCATAGCACATCTTTGTATACTTCGTTTCTTCTGATGTCAATAATACTGCTAGTGCTGTAAACATCTTTGTGAAAAGGGTTTTCGTAGCCTTTTATTTTTTAAAAGAGCATTTGTGCGGATTGTTGACCTCCAATACAGGGTTCAATCTGTCCATGAAACATAGAGAAATATAAAAATAAGATCTAATAACTAGATTTCGAGGCTTGCCTGCAATTAGTGTTCTAAATAGTCAAGAGCAGTGACAGGGCAAGGGGAAACTATGAACTTTCACCATACAGAATGTAAGAGAACCTTACCTATTTACAATAATGAATACTGCCCCAGTCAATGCAAAAACAGAATCTTAAAGTACGGTCATTCCAGTCCAGCCTCTCAGTGGCCAGTTCAATGCTATACAGATCACCTGCAATCTTACCTTGACAGATAGGGAAAGAATGGTAGCCAGGATGACAGCTGTCACACTGAGGTCCATCTACCTCAAAGCGGCAGAGACATTTTCCAAGGAAATCACAGATTTCAGGGAGGGCACCAGCTGAATTACATGCACACACTACAAACAAGAAGAGAATTTTAGAGGCAGCTGCTGCAGAGATATTCCTCTTCCTCCTTCCTAAAAACATTCCCTTCTTCCTAATCTCCAGTATTAATGGCCAGATTCTGCCATCCTTATGCTGTTGATTAGCTCTATGTATTTCGAAGTGATTATTTGTGAAGAAAGGTATTAATCAGTGTGAGTAAGCATGGCAGAATCTGGCTCAAATGTCAGTGTCAATTTTCTCATTCAGGGCCAGATGGGGCAGTACTCTACACTGGAAGTAGTTCCACTGTTTTCAAAACTACTTGTGAAATAAACAACAGTGGTCTGGGTTTATAATCTCAGTTTGGAGTAGGGCTACTGAAATACATTTTAAAAATTATCTATAGACTATTACAAACACCAGTATGTAGGTGTATAGTAAAAGTATTTTAAAAAAACAAACAGCTTTCTATCACTGACTGTAGCAGTCATAGCCTGACACATCAAAGGGGCATTGTCAAGTCAAACTAGGCCCAAAATTAAAAACCAAGGTAATGAATTTTTTTCCATTTTTGTTAAATTGTTATCAATCACACATTATTAAATCCATAGTCCAAATCGGAATCTGATAGATGCATCATGCATTAGATAATAGTCAATGAGTTGAAGGTACCTGTATGATTTAGGGGGGGAAAACCCTCTTCTGGACCTTTTCACTTTTTGCTTCCTATCATTCTATGCAGAATCACTTACTAAAGTCTCAGTCCTGCAAAAGGACACAATCCTTACTCCCCCTGAACTCTACATAGAACAAGGATGCATCCACAGGATCAGGGTGATATTGACAGCAAGAGAGTATTGTTGCTTACTCTGACAGAAAGGGTATTGAAAATACCCTACTGCACAGGCATCACAGGAAAGCCCCTGAAATCCAACTCGACATCTGCACTGTCCTGTCTTTCCATCACAGTTGCCATCCAGCACTCCCGAGCCATAGCACTGGCAAGCTAAACAGCACATTTTGTAAAAGAAAACATTTGCTGAGTTACAGTCTTGAAGTTCACATTACATTTGGATTTAAAATGTTGGCATTTGTATGTAATTTGGGTTCAGACTGTAAAAAAAAAAAACCTATGGAACTTACGCTGGCATTGAGGGCCAAAAAATCCTGGTTTGCAGCCATCTTCAGACATAAACAGAAGAAAGAAAGAGATGAACAAAGCTGCAGCACAAACCTATAAAAACCCTTTACATTTTGTGCAGCATAACAGACCTGGGGTTAATACTGGTTAAAAAAACAATGCTATTACTCTGTAACTAATACAATTACTTACATGCCACTTGCACACAAATCCCATTTTCAAAACGTGAGCAATCACCTATTTTTCTGCCAAATTCCTTTATAATCAACGTTGTCAGGAATACAAATTTACAATTTGTATAACCATAGGAGCATCCATCAAGAGACAAGTCTCTCTCTCTCATGCCTCAATTTTTGTGCTACTGGCTAAAACTTGAGCAATTGTAGTTCTGTTTCTTGCCATGTAGATTTATTCACTTAGTTATCACTCTTTGCTATTCTTTTCATTTTAGAAATATGAACGAAAAGGATTTACCCACAGGGCTATGCAGATTTCTGCAGAAAACCATAATTCTGAGCCATAGGTTTGTCGGTGAAACTATTTTTGAGGACACACATCTAGTGTCATTCCTCCCAGCTGAATCAAACAAAGAGGAGATGATTGGGTTTAAATGAACAAGCTTTTGGGTGAACACAGGGGGATCTAGCACTCTACAGACATTTTCAGGAAAACAACTAGGACCTGTAAACATGGAAATGGATTTATGTTTGTCTGATTATATCTGAAAGAATTCACTAGTTCAACAGATGAAAGCCCTTTTGTCGGCACACACATCAACAGCAGCTCAGCGAACGCTACTGAATATTAAGCAAATATTACATTTTCTAGGATCTTAAAAAAAGTGCTAGATTTTTTTAATTATCAGCAACAAAATGCAGTTTAAATACTTATTTACTTGAGTCACATTTGTAGTGTTATGTAATGTGAAAGTATATACTTGAGTTGGGGCTTACTCCAAAGCCCCTTGAATTGAATGGAATCTTTCCATGGATTTCAACTGGTTTTGCATTGGCCTTTAAATAAGAAACATGTAGCAGTTATAAAATCAAAATGCTGCATTGCCAAGGGCATTATACAGTATTTGCCAGGTGCAGGAGAGACCAGAAGCAGAGGTCAGGTAGCCTTAAGTAAGAGATTTTTCACTGGCAGACAGTTAATAAGCTGTTCATATATCAGAGAATCCTAAAATGGATCAGTTTATGATGGTGTCAAGCAAAAAGGTCAGCTTCTTCTGCAGGTGTTTGCCTGCGGCCAGCTGAACTTATTTTTACCCATCTTTCATTCTGGGCTCAGCACATTAAATTGTTTAATATAAGCATGAATATATGTTGGGTTTCTTGTAAGAAGACAAATATTGAAAAAGACATTACTGCAATAGCACCAAACATGACCACATAACAAGAACAAACATTTCTGAAACAATAAAAGAAAGAAAGAAAGAAAGAACTTGCCTTTAATACCACCAGCCACAGGATTTTCTGGATTTGGAGTAGTAAAAGGATAAATAGGAATTCCTTTAAAATAAAAAAACCGCCATTAGCAATACTGGTTACAAATAAGATCCTAGATTTCTTTCACTTAAGATCATGCCATAAAACCCATGTGCTTTTTATCATAAATAATATACGGTATTTATATGACTCCAGTAACCATGTCAGCTTTTATATTTGTTTTCAAGGAACTGACAATAGGGAACTGGTAATAACAAGACTTGGAACCCTTCACCTCCATGTTCCCAATTCAAATCCAAACCAGGGCCTGATTATTCCTTTAATGGGACCAACCATCAGCTGGAAAATCTACATAGTACCTTCCTGTTCTCCCGCCTTTTGCAGAGGGGTTTCTGATACCATTTACTGGGTAGAGGTGCTGTCTTCAATGCTATTGCTTTCAGGAGCTGTGCTGCCACTAATTCTAGCTTCTGTTCCTGTCCCCTACCTCTGCCCTGTTTTGAAGAGATGGAGTTAATAATGGTGCTTGCAATAACTCCCGGGCAGATTTCCATTTGGAAATCCACCAGGTAAGTAAAGGGAGATATGCCCCCACAAGATTCTCCTCTGTCAGCTTTGATTATGGACCTGATTCAAAACCTGTGGAAAAGACTTCCAAAGACTTACACTTCCAAAGACTTACTCCTCCAAGAAGGAGGAGTGCTAGGCAGAGACAGGCTCCACCTAACGAAGAGAGGGAAGAGCATCTTCGCAAGCAGGCTGGCTAACCTAGTGAGGAGGGCTTTAAACTAGGTTCACCGGGGGAAGGAGACCAAAGCCCTGAGGTAAGTGGGGAAATGGGATACTGGGAGGAAGCACGAGCAGGAGAGCACAAAAGGGGAGGACTCCTGTCTCATACTGAGAAAGCGGGATGATCAGCGAGTTATCTTAAGTGCCTATACACAAATGCAAGAAGCCTGGGAAACAAGCAGGGAGAACTGGAAGTCCTGGCACAGTCAAGGAACTATGATGTGATTGGAATAACAGAGAATTGGTGGGGTAACTCACATGACTGGAGTACTGTCATGGATGGATATAAACTGTTCAGGAAGGACAGGCAGGGCAGAAAAGGTGGGGGAGTTGCATTGTATGTAAGAGAGCAGTATGACTGCTCAGAGCTCCGGTATAAAACTGCAGAAAAACCTGAGAGTCTCTGGATAAAGTTTAGAAGTGTGAGCATCAAGGGTGATGTCGTGGTGGGAGTCTGCTATAGACCACCAGACCAGGAGGATGAGGTGGATGAGGCTTTCTTCCGGCAACAGAAGTTACTAGATCGCAGGCCCTGGTTCTCATGGGAGACTTTAATCACCCTGATAGCTGCTGGGAGAGCAATACAGCGGAGCCCAGACAATCCAGGAAATTTTTGGAAAGTGTAGGGGACAATTTCCTGGTGCAAGTGCTGGAGGAACCAACTAGGGGCAGAGCTCTTCTTGACCTGCTGCTCACAAACAGGGAAGAATTAGTAGGGGAAGCAAAAGTGGATGGGAACCTGGGAGGCAGTGTCCATGAGATGGTCGAGTTCAGGATCCTGACACAAGGAAGAAAGGAGAGCAGCAGAATACAGACCCTGGACTTCAGAGAAGCAGACTTTGACTCCCTCAGGGAAATAATGGGCAGGATCCCCTGGGAGAATAACATGAGGGGGCAAAGGAGTCCAGGAGAGCTGGCTGTATTTTAAAGAATCCTTATTGAGGTTGCAGAAACAAACCATCCCGATGTGTAGAAAGAATAGTAAATATGGCAGGTGACCGGCGTGGCTTAACAGTGAAATCCTTGCTGATCTTAAACGCAAAAAAGAAGCTTACAAGAAGTGGAAGATTGGACAAATGACCAGTGAGGAGTATAAAAATATTGCTCAGGCATGCAGGCATGAAATCAGGAAGACCAAATCACACTTGGAGTTGCAGCTAGCAAGAGATGTTAAGAGTAACAAGAAGGGTTTCTTCAGATATGTTAGCAACAAGAAGAAAGTCAAGGAAAGTGTGGGCCCCTTACTGAATGAGGGAGGGAACCTAGTGACAGAGGATGTGGAAAAAGCTAATGTACTCAATGATTTTTTTGCCTGTCTTCACGAACAAGGGCAGCTCCCAGACTGCTGCACTGGACAGCACAGCATGGGGAGGTGACCAGCCCTCTGTGGAGAAAGAAGTAGTTCGGGACTATTTAGAAAAGCTGGATAAGCACAAATCCATGGGGCTGGATGCGCTGCATCTGAGGGTGCTAAAGGAGTTGGCAGATGTGATTGCAGAGCCATTGGCCATTATCTTTGAAAACTCATGGTGATTGGGGGAGGTCCCGGATGACTGGAAAAAGGCTAATGTAGTGCCCATCTTTAAAAAAGGGAAGAAGGAAGATCAAGGGAACTACAGGACAGTCAGCCTCACCTCAGTCCCGGAAAAAATCAAGGAGCAGGTCCTCAAGGAATCAATTTTGAAGCACTTAGAGGAGAGGAAAGTGATCAGGAACAGTCAGCATGGATTCACCAAGGGCAAGTCATGCCCGACTAACCTAATTGCCTTCTATGAAGAGATAACTGGGTCTGTGGATGAGGGGAAAGCAGTGGATCTGTTATTCCTTGACTTTAGCAAAGCTTTTGATACGGTCTCCCACAGTATTCTTGCTGGCAAGTTAAAGAACTATGGGCTGGATGAATGGACTATAAGGTGGATAGAAAGCTGACTAGATCGTCGGGCTCAATGGGTAATGATCAATGGCTCCATGTCTAGTTGGCAGCCGGTATCAAGCGGAGTGCCCCAAGGGTCAGTCCTGGGGCTGGTTTTGTTCAATATCTTCATTAATGATCTGGAGGATGGCATGGACTACACTCTCAGCAAGTTTACAGATGACACTAAACTGGGAGGAGTGGTAGATATGCTGGAGGGTAGGGATAGGATACAGAGGGACCTAGACAAATTAGAGGATTGGGCCAAAAGAAAACTGATGAGGTTCAACAAGGACAAGTGCAGAGTCCTGCACTTAGGACAGAAGAATCCCATGCAATGCTACAGATTAGAGGCCGAATGGCTAGGCAGCAGTTCTGCAGAAAAGGACCAAGGGGTTGTTACAGTAGATGAGAAGCTGGATATGAGTTGACAGTGTGCCCTTGTTGCCAAGAAGGCTAACGGCATTTTGGGCTGTATAAGTAGGGGTATTCCCAGCAGATCGAGGGATGTGATCATTCCCCTCTATTCGACACTGGGTGAGGCCTCATCTGGAGTACTGTGTCCAGTTTTGGGCCCCACACTACAAGAAGGATGTGGAAAAATTGGAAAGAGTCCAGCGGAGGACAATAAAAATTATTAGGGGGCTGGAACACATTATTTATGAGGAGAGGCTGAGGGAACTGGGATTGTTTAGTCTGTAGAAGAGAAGAAGGATCTGATCGCTGCTTTCAACTACCTGAAAGGGGGTTCCAAAGAGGATGGATCTAAGACTGTTCTCAGTGGTACCAGATGACAGAACAAGGAGTAATGGTCTCAAGTTGCAGTGGGGGAGGTTTAGGTTGGATATTAGGAAAAACTTTTTCATTAGGAGGGTGGTGAAGCACTAGAATGGGTTACCTAGGGAGGTGGTGGACTCTCCTTCCTTAAAGGTTTTTAAGGTCAGGCTTGACAAAGCCCTGGCTGGGATGATTTAGTTGGGAATTGGTCCTGCTTTGAGCAGGGGGTTGGACTAGATGACCTTCTAAGGTCCCTTCCAACCCTGATATTCTATGATTCTATGATTCTATGACTTCAGTGGGCTTTGGATTAGGTTCCATCTGAGCAGCACTCTGACGGGGTGTATTTGGCCCTTGCGGTTCCTTGCTGGGGTCTCTTCAATCCTACTACTCCCTGCCCCAAGAAGCAGCGAGTTGAGAGGAAAAGAGCAGTGAAGGTGGGTCCTCCAAGCTTGCCTAGAGAGGACTCTCTGGAGCAGCAATTTTGGAAACCACAGAGACCAGGTCCTCCATGGGCTAGAAGGGCTAGCAACAGCCAATCATGTCCTGCTGGCCCAGACAAAAGGAGCAGCCAGGCCTTAGCAGTTCAGTTGGAACCAGAGGAATGAAGAAGGGTGCTCCTCTCTGGCCAAAGGAGCCTGACAATCAGACAGCATTTACAGCTGGGATTCAGAGGAGAAGGACCAGAGGACACTGGCCTGGTGATCAAAGGGCCTGGTAGGAAGAGGCCTAGGGAAATAGCAGGGCAGTGTTGAAGTTGAGCAGTGCACAGCTGCTGTGTGTAGAGTCCCTGGGTTGAAACCTAGAGTAGCAGGCGGGCCTGAGTTCCCCCACCAGTTACAGGTAAAGTGGTGTATACATCAAGTAGGGGACAGGGCTTATTTGGAAACCTGAACAAAATGCTTAATTTAAAGGGCTCAGAGCCACTGCTGAAGACCCCAGCAAGGGCAAAGAGATCATTTATTGGATTCGTTAATACCCCAGAAGGGGTTCATTTGGACTTTGTTGGCCGGAGGGTCAAGCCACTCAACACCTACCAAGGTTGGCCAACAGCCTGCAGGGGGCACCAAGGGCAAGAAAAGGACTATGGTACCCCACCCAGCCACTCAGAGATGCCCCAGAGATGAGCGCCCCTTAAATCAGGGCACATGACCCTACAAAGTGAGCTTTGGATAATCTAATTTGCATTGTATTGGGAAGATATACTGTGTTGCAGAAATTGGCCTCCATCAGCATTCAATTTCTGACATTTCTCTTTCTACTGTATTGTGCATATAGATCCAATTTTACAACATAACCTGGAATATCACAGCAGTGAACCACGCCCAAAGTTGCTGATCCAGGGCAATACGTAATCACTCACCAGAAACACAATTCTCCTTTGGGCTAGAAACATTTCCAGTGGGTCAACTTTTTTGGAATCCGCTCCTAGTGCCATTGCTTTTATGCAGTAAACACAATTCTGGTGCTGTTACATTTTTCTGAATTATATTTAATTTGTTCTTGAGAGAGGCTTTTGAGGTACACTGCTCTTCTTTATTTCAACATTCATCATTCCATTTTAAAGTAACGGCCTTTTTTTTTTTTTTTAAACAATAGATCTAGACAGTTTATCTGCAATTTTGAATAGGGGCAAATTCTACATATTCAGATGCTTCCATGCCACATTATTTTTAATTAATGTGTTTATTTTATTTTCATTATACACACAACCTTGCTCCAATCACCTTCTGACCATTCTTAAATATACAGCCATGACATAAACCACTCCTGTAACCCGTCCTTTAACCATTAATCAGTGTATCAGCAAAAACCTAGCAGGAAAAGATATATTTAAGATCTTCACAATGTCCCACTAGAGCCTTTCCAGTGTGCAGGCCCTGCAGAATTCCTAGAAAGTTAACAAACCAAGGCTATTTTGGTCCATGGGGGGTAAGTTTTAAAACTATGAGGTCCTCAAGGAGAATGCCTGACAAGCTGCCCCCTTTCTCTTACAAGAGTCATGTTCTACTTCAGGTACAATTCAGGTGAGTTCAAATCTCCATTTTATAGCTAGAGAAACTCAACCACAGTTAAATGACTTCCTCAAGACCTTGCAATTTCTCCATGGCAGAGCTGGTATCATGAGTTCCTGGCTTCAAGACTTGGGCTCTATCCACTTCGAAAGTATCTTAAATGAATATCAAAATCTGGGAACGTAGCTAAATCTCTGATTTCTAGCTTAACTTCTGTTCTTATCCATTGTGTACAACAGGGATAATAATACTTACTTGTCTCACCTGGGTATTGTGATAATTTATTAAAGTCTGTAAATATTTGAGAATCGAAATGATGACTGTTTTATATACATGCAGTGTAATGTATAATGACTTATAATATAGATGCCTATTAAAATTACTAGAAGCCTATGAAACAGAGATATGTCTCACTTCAATACTTACGGACACAGAATGGGAAATTATAGTATCCTTCAGCACATTGTTCACAGTTTTTGCCGTGGAAATTCACCTTACAATGACAGCGACCAGATCCTTCCTCACAACCATCTGAATGCTCTGGATTACAACTGCAAGCTAAATAAATAACAACAGTTAAATGCTTTCTTCAAATTAACTGATTTGTTGCTTTGGCAAAGAAACATAACTCTGTAACTACAGACGTTTCAATTGTACTGGTAAATGCATCATTATTTAAATAATGCTACAAATTAACAATTACATATTACTTTATATCTTCAATGTGCTGAATAAATTAATTAACCCTGGGAGATAGGTAAGTATTATTATTTACAAATCTCTTAACTCAGAGCTGTATTTTTCTGCATATATTCCTATCATCACCTTCAGACAACATTGGTATTTGCATGCCACTGCCTCTCCTCCACCTGTGCAGAAACCTTCGTCCATGCCTTTGTCTTTGAACTACTGCAACTGCCTCATAGTAGGAGCCTAAGGGCTTGTCTTCACTACCCGCCCAGATTGGCGGGTAGAAATCGATCTCTCGGGGATTGATTTATCACGTCTCATTGGGACGCGATAATCAATCCCCGAATCGACGTGCGTACTTCATCAGCCCAGGTAGGAGTAAGCACCGTCGACGGGGGAGCCACGGCGGTCGATTTGCCGCCGTCCTCACAGCGGGGTAAGTCAGATCAGATACGTCGAATTCAGCTACGCTATTCCTGTAGCTGAATTTGCGTATCTGAAATCGATTCCCTCCCCCCCGTAGTGTAGACGTAGCCTTAGCCTCACTAAAAGTCAATAGGACTGAATCACTTTGGCACTTCAGAAAATTTTATCCCAAAAGACACAGTCCTTGCCCTGATTGATAGGAAATACCCTGTGAGAGATAATCAAACAGAGAAAGACTTACATATACAGCCATCAGCAGCTCCCACTGGAATGCCATAAGGACGATAGTACCCCTTTGCACATTGTTCACAGTTAATTCCAGCTGTGTTATGCTATGCAGAATAAAGTGAGAGAAAAACATAAGATGAGAAAGAAAAACAAGCAGAAGGATACATAAGCAAATACAGGACTGAAAGATGGTAATTTAGGTTCTTCTTCTATACAGTCAGGATCAATATGGGAAAAATCCAGCAAGACTGCAATAAAGAGTGCATTTTATTCTTGTTCTTTACCTGTCTAATCTTTGCATGACATTATGAAGCAGGGTAATTTCACATAAACAGATGGAATTTTTAACAATTAGTAAATTTTAAACATTGCACAAAATCCCTAAATCAACATTCTGCTAATTTAAATCAGGGAAAAAGCACTGTCATTTTTTATACTATTATCAGATATTTCTTTAACTTTCTTTTCATTTTGCCTTTTTATCATTACATACATACATACATATGTTGTTTGACTGCACACAGAATCGTGCTGTTTCCATATTGAAAGGTACATCTTTGTGACTAAATTACTCTCAAACTAAGGTTAGAAACGTCAAATGAAAGCAAAACTATCAGTCTAGAAATAAAATTAAAAGCACAAAATAAAGTTTCTGTAAGTAGAGGAGACAGCCTTTTAAACATCTTAATGTGTCTTACACTCACAGAAAACATAGTGTTCATTCATTTGAATTACAACAAATTTCTTGTCTCATAGGGTAAAGTCCTTAGTGGACTTCAGGGTATCTCTGTCTCTTCTCCCTTTTAAAACAATATAGGGGTTTATGTAAGGGAGAACATGGAAAGCACAGTTCTCTCTCGCTAGCTGAATCTCTTTAACAGCAATATATTGTCTGACACAGATATATAGTACAGAATATATGGGGCACTGTTGTTGTCAGACTTAAAAAAACAGAAACTAGCTATATGTGTCGTGCATCACGTTCTATTAGTTCTTCATTCAGGCATGCATTTCAAACACTTTTTTCCATGACACAAATGGAAAAAGTAAAGTAAAATCCATGTGCCTAAACATCTATGAAGAAAATGTTATAATTAGATTTTATGGTTAATTCATTTAATGCAATTTAATTTCCACAAAATCAAATTACAGACAATTATCAGTTGCAAGCCTCATGGATTTAGGTCAGGTTTGCTCTTTTATATACTGAGAGCAATTTAGGAAACATGATCTTTCACGAATAAAGAGCTAAGAGGAAGCACCAATATGACAAATCTTACAGCATTGGTTGAACAAAGCCCTACATAGAAATGTTAAGTGGAAGACAAAGATCTCTTCTTCCTCTCTTTAATAAAAAGAACTTTTATTTACTTCTAACTGCCTTTTGGGCAGCAGCTGATTTTATTTTAGCAAAAAGATGGAAAAAAATACTCAAAGTATAGTTGCACTGTACATTTCCTTTCCTTGTTCCTTAATTTTTGACAGCGCAACTAAACTTTTTACTTGCACAGCGTGCATCGTTTTCTTGACTCTGTGTCAATGTTGTTCTTAAATTGTGTGATTGTATTTTGGTCCAAGCAGGTGTGATCTATAAATTATAAAATGGTTTGAATGAGGAAAACAACAGTGAGATGAGAGAGGGAACAGGCCTTGGTTGGAAGCAGGGGTTATTATCTATCCATCCATCTTAGGGTTTTTTACCACTGTTCATCACTATAATATCTGAGCTCCTTTTGCATAAAATAGATTGGCAATAGCAAAGTCTCTAGTGGACTTCATGGTGTCTGTCTCTAACCCTTTTTAAAAGAATTCAGGCATTATAGTAACAGGAACCAAAAGAGACCTAGCTTTCCCTCTTCAACTACAGCAGAGGGAGAGCTCCCTCTCTCTCCTCTCACTTGCTTGGAGGAGCACTGCTCCCCTACAACTCCCTCTCCTCCTTGACTGGTGCAGTGAGAGATCCACTCTTCATCCACTCTGCTGTAACCACTGAAGTAGGGAACTGCAGTAGTGGGTTCTCTTTAAAAGTGTGATTGCTGTAGTTAGGTGATCCCTTTTCAGGCCTCATAGAACATGAATTACTTTCAGTGACTTTTCTTCCTGGCTGGAGCATGAGCGATTATGTCATTGTAATGGTACTATTCAAAATGGCCATCTCAAAAGTATCAGCCTGAGAAAAGTAAGTCTTCTATGCACATTTTCCAAGTCCCATTCATGTATAATCTATGAGATAAAAGCACTTTATTACCTGGCAATTAATGCAAACCCCTCCACCTTCATACCACCCATGGACGTTTAAGCTTCCTTTGCGTCGATCAACATCAGGATCATAGTAGCAATCAGTAGCATGTCCATGACAGTTGCAGGCTGAGGAAGAAATATTACAAGTCAGCTTTCATTATTAGGCTGTAATTCAGTAACCTATTATAAACAAAAAAAGATGCTCAAAGTTGTATAATTTTTTTTTAAATCAGACAAGAGCCTTTCACACTAGAGCCAACTTGAGATCATCTCTAAACATAAGACAGCATGTGCTACCAGGCTTGCCAGAGAGAGAGGCTGTGCCCCCCTCTTTTGCAAAAAAAAGGTTAACTACCTTTCCATAACTGTTCTTCAAGATGTGTTGCGCATGTCCATTCCACTGTAGGTGTTTGTGAGTACCTTGTGCACAGTTGTCAGAGATTTTTCCTTTAGCAGTACCTTTGGGGGCAGCGTGAGCGCCCTCTGGTGCCCCGTGCTACTGCACACAGATACAAAGGGCAGCACTGCCTGATCCCCCTCAGTTTCTTCCTACTAGAAAGACTCTGGCTAGGTCTACACTACAGGGGGGGAGTTGACCTAAGATACGCAATTTCAGCTACGTGAATAGCGTAGCTGAAGTTGCGTATTTTAGGTCGACTTACCTGGCTGTGAGGACGGCGGTGAGTCGACCGCTGCCACGCTGCCGTCGACTCCGCTTCCGCCTCTTGCCGCGGTGGCTTTCCGGAGTCGACGGCAGAGCCATCGGGGATCGATTTTATCGCGTCTTCACTAGACGCGATAAGTCGATCCCCAATAGATAGATTGCTACCCGCCAATTCGGCGGGTAGTGAAGACGTGCCCTCTGATAGAGAGGGGAAAGAGGCGGGTCGTGGAAAGGACACGTGCAACACGTCTCGAAGAACAACAGTTCAGAAAGGTAGGTAATCGTTTTTTCTTCTTTGAGTGTCTGCACATTTCCATTCCACTACAGATGACTCACAAGCAGTTTGAACTAGTGGTGGGCTCAGAGTCTACTTGAACAGGACTACTCGTCTGAATCTTGCATCTTCTCTGGATTGATGAGAGATAGCATATGAGAGGCAAACATACGGAGCGATGACCAAGTTGCCACCCTACAAATATCCAAAATGGGAAGCCTAACCAGAAAAGACACAGAAGCCGCCTGCAACTGCATCAAATGAGACATCACCTTTTTCAGAGGTGCAACATTGGCCAATCGGCAGCATGAACAAATATAGCCAGAAATCCAGGCAGAGATCCTCTGGGTGGAGACTGGGTGGCCCTTTACTTGGTCTGAAATCATGCCAAAGAGTTCAGAGGAAGACCTGAATGCTCTACTCTGCTCCAGATAAAAAGCCAAAGCTCTATTAAGATCTAGCGTATGGAGCTTTTCCTCCTCTTTGCTTGAATGGGGCTTTGGAAAGAATGTTGGTAAATAAATTGCTTGATTCATGTGAAATTCAGAAACTACTTTAGACAAGAATTTAGGGTGAGGCCAAAAGAAAACCTTGTCCCTAAAGAAAATTGTATAGGGGGGCTCTGCTCCAAAGCTTGCAGTTCCCCTACTCTCCTGGCCAAGGTTATAGCAACCAGGAAAATTACTTTAATTGACAAGTGAAACAGAGAACACGTTGCTAGTGGCTCAAAGTGGGGACCCATCAACTTTGTTCGCACCAAATATACACTCCACTGTGGACCAGACTATGAACCCAAGGGTACAATCTGAACAAATCCTTTAGAAACCTGATGGACAGGGGGTTTGAACAAGCTGAACAATTATCCACAAGCAGGTGGAACTTCAGGATATTATCCCACAGGTTGCAATCACATTGACGCAGCAGAGCTTCCTGGTTCACAATCCTGAGCTGTAAACCTTCCGTGGAATAAAGTTTCCTGCCAGACAGATCTAGGGTTTTTTTTGCTTCCTTTCCCTTCGGAGTAGAGGCTTGGTGTCCTTGCCTCTCCGTTTTATTAGCGGCTGCGACCACCAGGGAGCCCGGAAGCAGATGGTTGTAAAGTGTTCAAATTCCTGTGATGGGATATAATATCTCTTCTCCACTCTTTTGGCGGGGGGAGAAGGGGGGACAGAAAAGAAGAAGTCAGCTATAACATCATGACGGGCTTCAGGATAGCCTCATTAATAGGGAGAGGAGGGTCCTTCAGACACTAAAATGTCCACAAGCTTGTGTGATCTTGTATCTCTTCTGGCTGGATATCCAGAGCTGCAGCCACCTTCCTTAACAAGTCTTGATGTGCTCTAAAATCATCAGGAGGGGGAGAGGCAGATTCAGCCACTACTGCCTCATCAGGTGACAAAGAAGGAGAAGCTAAAGGTTGCTGAGGAGGTCCTTCCTCCAATTCGTCCACAGTGGAGTCCTGGGCATACGGCTCTGCCTGCACGATACCAATCCTAATTCCGGGGGAAGGAAAATGGAGTCCTGCCTGCAGATGCTCCGAGCTGTGCCTAGCTGATGTAGAAGTGCAGGAAGGGAGCAGAGAGTTTCTGAAACATGGAGGGAAGTCTCAAGGGGTTCAGAAGGGCCATTGGTACAGAGGTGGGGACCAACTCTGTGTAGACCACTGGGTCTTAGAATGCTGAGACTGTGGATGGTACCACAACAGGCAGGCACCCCACTGGGGCTGCTGGGCATCCTCAGGTGGGGAGAGAGGTTTCAAGGCTGGAGATGGGATATTGGAGAAATCATCACTGGCTTGCCTAGACACAGTCCTCCATAGGGGTATCACAAGTATAGAAATGGTCAGTACCGAGCAGTGCTCTGGAGTGGAAGCCAGGAATATAGGAGTGTGCAGTTCCAAAAATGGTGCTGTGCAAGGCTTTTGAATCGTGAGAGAAGCCAGAACTGACAAGTTACGCAACTTGTCAATGACATCAGAGAGGGCTCCTGGGCCTGCAGTACCAAGAGATGCACCGATCCTTCAGGGATTGGTCTCAACGGACCCTTCCTGCGTTCCAGAGTCAGCAATACCTCCTCATTCACAGACTGCTCCTGGGGTTGTGACTTTTTTGAGCACCCCTCCGAGGCCTTGCGAACACTCAGCAACTTCTTCTCGGAGGGTCCTGGTACCGAGTCCCCAAGAGACTTACGCAGTGTCTCCCTAGGCACCAGGGATGCAGATCTTCCAGAGGCCTCTGCCAGAACAGGAGGAGCACTCCTCACAGACTCAGACGTGCTCGCTACCTGTTCGGAGCAGAAGGATTCCAGCGGTGGATGAAGTGCAGACTCCAAAAGCAGGTACTTGAGTCTGGCAGCCTGTCCTTTTTTGAATGGGGTTCAAGCCTTCTACGGATGTGACACTTGTCACTTAAATGCCCCTCTTCCAAACACTTGAGGCAGCTTGGGAGTGGGTCACTTAATGGCGTAGACCTGACTACATGAACAACAGGCCCTGAATCCAGGAGAACGGGGCATCAGTTTGGTACCAATCCCAGTACCCAATCTGACACCAGTAACTCAATAAGACGGTATTCTAAACTTAACCCTACAAGTAACTATTTTCAGATATACTATATACAAGACTAAAAACTAATGCTCCAGCTACTAGTTACACTAAGGAAGGGAAGATATGAACAAAGATCACAGCTTCAGCACAACGGTCACTGGTGGTAGGAAGGAACTGAGGGTGATCGGGGGCAGCATGGCCCTTTATACTTGTGTGCAGTGGCACAAGGCACCAGAGGGCGCTCGTGCTGCCCCAATGGGTACTGCTAAGGGAAAAGTCTCCAACACCTGTGCACAAGGCGTGCACATACACCTATAGTGGAATGGACATGTGCAGTTACTCAACAAAGAACTATATATTTGAGGCTAAAATAAGTTACAGAGATGTTTCCTGACCAGATCACCTAATCTGGGTGGAGTATTTTTCAAAATAAAAAATAGCCAAATATTATTCTATTTTTTTTTTATTTACAAAAATATTCACATCTGGGGTGACGCTTGTGGGCTAAATCTTCAGTCAGAAGAACAATTCTTTAGGTATAACAAGGCTTACATGGAGGAACTCACATAGCTCTAATTGCAGTGATGCCAGCAGACACAACTAGTCTATTACCAGAGGACTATTCATTGCACAGATATGTTTAAATCAAAAAGTCTGTCACATTTTCTAGCATTATGGATTTGATCCTGCTCCCATCCGTGGCAAAACTCCAACTGACTTAAAGTAGTACGCTCTAGGTGATCATGTAACAAAAGACCAAATTACTTCATCTAAGATTAGGGGTAGGGCGACTGTGATAAGTAACTCAGTTTCCTAGTTTATATGGGTTTAGAATCTCAGATATGATGTGTTTTTATTCTGTATGGTTGGTAGGGTTTCTTTATTTGTATTTATTTTTGGGCCAAATAAAGGTAATGAAGTTGTACTCACACCAGTTCTGAATCTTGTCCAACTCTAGAAATTGTGTCCTAACTTTTGACCCCTTCCTGACTGAAGTAATTTTCCATGCAGTGAACAGCATAAGATCAAAGAACACTTCTCAAGGCCCACTAGACTACATATTCTGTCATCATATGCAACATAAACATTAGCCCAATGGATAGCTCCCTGACCTAGATGTATTGTTCACACACTGGAAAAAAAAATATGAGGTACATCAGGTGATGTGCTGTAGCCTTTTGTGAATATCAGCCTCTTTGTAGTCTGAAAAATATTACAGGTCCATTTATATGAAGCTGGTAGGTCTAAATCCAGCAACAGCCTTTGTTACTTTGTCATAGCCTTTTGCTAAAAGTAGTCTAAGTCCCAATACTGACCTAAAGTTCTTGCCTTGGTTGCAAAGTAAGGGTTAATCTGAAAATAGTTCAACACTTTGAACAGTGTCTGCAAATATGTCTTGGGTAAAGGGTGGTGGATGGATAAGGAATTCCTTATCTAATTCTTTTCTCTTTCCCTGTTACCCCAGTGCAAACTAATGAACAGCACCTCCCAATCTGTCCATCAGGCACAATATCAGCCTATTGTAATCTCTTATCTTCATTCCATCAAACCATCTATAAGCTTGCGCTCTCCTTTCTCCAGTTTCCAGACATCCAGAGTTGTAACATAATTCAGAGTAGTGACTAACCAGAATAGCAAACAGATGTAACAAACCAAAGGCTAGCCTGTGCCTTTGTCTTACTCAAGCTTCTTACTCTCACCTTTACTTAGCCTACCGGCAGTGCTTAATTTTTAATTAAAAAGGTGCTGGGGCTCAAGCAAGTTGTTTATATTCATAACTGATGCAGCAAGCCCAGAGGCTATGAACTGCCAAGCCTAGAGATGCAGGGCTCAGTCCTGGCAAGTCCTGGCACAAATTAAGTACTGCCTACTTGGATCTCATCATCTTTTTCACTGAACAGGAAGACAGTAAAACCCTCTCCAATTTAAATAACTCAAGAAGATGGAGAAGATATTGGCTTCCTCCTTTTCCACTTTCATTTGAATATTAAGGGATCAGTGACCTGCTTAAGTAAGAATATTCCAAGGAAATCTTCCTAGAGGATTCCACTGGTTCTGCATCAGACTTGGGGGACGGGGGGGGGGTCTCCTTTCCTTTAGCCAGGCAACTAGGCAGAAGGGGATCCCCACAACAGTCTTAGCGACAAAGAGGTTCCTTGCAAGGAAAACCCTAGAAACAAGGGCTAAGGACCCTAGGCCTGCCCACATATGCTTTGTGTCTCAGAAAAAGTAACAGTAATAATCCTATTAAAAGCCTGGTACAGGCGAGAGTCCATCCCAGGAACAATGCATTCTTCCTTACCCAGTCTTGCTATCTGTTTGTATAGTTTTTCATAGATTCATAGATTATAGGACTGGAAGGGACCTCTAGAGGTCATGGAGTCCAGTCCCCTGCCCACATGGCAGGACCAAATACTGTCTAGACCATCCCTGATAGACATTTATCTAACCTACTCTTAAATATCTCCAGAGACGGAGATTCCACAACCTCCCTAGGCAATTTGTTCCAGTGTTTAACCACCCTGACAGTTAGGAACCTTTTCCTAATGTCCAACCTAGACCTCCCTTGCTGCAGTTTAAACCCATTGTTTCTGGTTCTATCCTTAGAGGCTAAGGTGAACAAGTTCTCTCCCTCCTCCTTATGACACCCTTTTAGATACCTGAAAACTGCTATCATGTCCCCTCTCAGTCTTCTCTTTTCCAAACTAAACAAACCCAATTCTTTCAGCCTTCCTTCATAGGTCATGTTCTCAAGACCTTTAATCATTCTTGTTGCTCTTCTTTGGACCCTTTCCAATTTCTCCACATCTTTTTTAAAATGCGGCGCCCAGAACTGGACACAATACTCCAGCTGAGGCCTAACCAGAGCAGAGTAGAGCGGAAGAATGACTTCTCGTGTCTTGCTCACCACACACCTGTTAATACATCCCAGAATCATGTTTGCTTTTTTTGCAACAGCATCACACTGTTGACTCATATTTAGCTTGTGGTCCACTATAACCCCTAGATCCCTTTCTGCCGTACTCCTTCCTAGACAGTCTTTTCCCATTCTGTATGTGTGAAATTGATTTTTCCTTCCTAAGTGGAGCACTTTGCATTTGTCTTTGTTAAACTTCATCCTGTTTAACTCAGACCATTTCTCCAATTTGTCCAGATCATTTTGAATTATGACCCTGTCCTCCAAAGTAGTTGCAATCCCTCCCAGTTTGGTATCATCCGCAAACTTAATAAGTGTACTTTCTATGCCAATATCTAAGTCGTTGATGAAGATATTGAACAGAGCCGGTCCCAAAACAGACCCCTGCGGTACCCCACTCGTTACGCCTTTCCAGCAGGATTGGGAACCATTAATAGTTAAAGGAGTGGATCCTCTAGATCATCCTCCATATCCTCATATTCCTCTTATTCCTCATATCTGAAGGGTCTCTGGAGAGGGAACCCTTTCCCCTCTAGCGTGTGACATCCCTGCTGTGATGGGTAAAGTCCTGGGCCACTTTTTGTTGTGCTGACAGGAACCAGAGCCCGACCTTATGGGCTCAGATCTGATTTACAAGCTGTGCCAAAAGAGCCTTTGTAGCTCATTTTCCAGTCCATACATGAAGTTCTTCAAGAAAACTAAACAAGATTCAGAGGGAAATAACCGTGCCAAAAGCTGCCAAAATGGCTGGGCTACCTTTGGCTCCCCTGCTCTTAGAAAAACCAGGAAGGGAAAGGAAAATGTCAAAAAAACTTCAATGTCATTAATGGCCAAGGCTGCTGGCATCCTGAGCCATCCACTGTCTCTTACTATAAGGTCAAGTTACCTGCTTTGATCCAAGTAATGGCACTTTTACCAGCAGGTCTTCATACATCACAATACAATTTCTTGAAACTTTGACTATTTGCTGAAAAGTACAATATTGTGGACGTATACAAAAATTTGCAGGTTTGGCAGATCTCCCAGTCTCTCAGGGACCCACTGATTTTTCAGTAGGAGAAAGGGATACAGAGATTTTGTGAAGACTTGCAAGGTTGCTCTAATCTCCTGATCCACAGGCTGTAAATGAAGGGTGTCTGCAGCTGGTAAGTACTATCCTCAGTGAATAACTTAAAACACACACACACTTTCAGGCTAAAAGGATCCCTTTTTCAGGTGGCAATAAATGTTAAACATTTTTGGCTCAGAACCTTATGAATTATAATTTATTCATTAACCAAGTCACAACATGCCTAGTTTCTATCTACTGCTTCTACTTTTTTTTGTCTGTTATTTTTACTATCACAATTTTGGCAGATCACTTCTGAACTTTGATTAAAATAATTTATTTTAAATTAAAAAAATTTATTCCTCACTTCTTCAATGATATAAATATACATCTACTTGACACTCTAGCAGGGTTACAACTTGAAGTCACAACATCTGCCTTTTGGCCTGCCAAGATGATATGGGAGAAGAGAATCCTGTGTGTGTTCAAAAGAGGGGGAGACACAAAGAGAGCAAATGCTATAATCACCATAGCTACAGTTTTCATGCCATGTGGTTACACAGAGTCTATGGTAGGCAGTACAGCCTCTTCAAGACCCAGAAAAGGGCCCTAGTGGTCGTGGTTCCCCATGTCCCAGTTTTCTTAACAAAAGAATGAAATGTTTGTCTGAAATGAGGGAAGCTAGGCTGCAAAGGAGCTCGCCCACAGGAGCTCAAGGAAAAGAAGACAGAATATCTGCATCCATTTACCAGAGGCATATGTCAAGAGACCAGGTTACTAGAAAGAGTGACTCGTGTTGCTCTGAAGAGAACAACTCTTCACTCCCATCTATGTAGTTTTGTTTTGAGTGAGCAGATTGAAGAGCCAGGAATCTTTTGAAGAGACTAGATTGTGTGTTGGCACTCTTAACATAAGAAAGCACACCTCTTCCCCAAAAGAGGGTTTTCCTTCTAAAGTACCTGGTTTACTAGAAGGATTTTTCAACTGGGCTATGTCACAAAGCCAGGTACAGTAAATAACTCTGATTCGCCTTCCAACTCAATATATTGTTTCCTCACTAAATATAAAAGGAGCAAGGATCTAAATGCACTGTTATGAATATTTCAGTGTTCCACTAAATGAACGTAGGGGTATCAAAATTAGGCTTATAATACCAGGCGAGGTAGTTCTATGGAAGTTTCCTTCTCCTCTAACCAACCCTATATAACCAGTGCTCAAAATCTAGGGGTTGGATTCAGAGCCCGGGCTGGGCACAATTTAGATAAATGCTAATACAGATGTAAATTGATTCAGCCATATTACTCCAGGGTGCAAGATTCTGGGCAATCCAGCTGAAGGGTGTGTGTGAAAGAATGGGAAGGTTCGAGGCAGTGCCAGGTACCTGCAATCTCTGTTCTGCTGGGGGCTTTGCAGGCAGCCAACATTTTGCATGAACACATACATGCTGGAGGTACCTCCCATTTGTACATCAAAATCTGTATGAACTGTCACCTTTAAACTAGCATCTTTTCATGCTACTCACATTCACACTCATTTGCGTTGTTGGCAGTTGCAGTTTGCCATTGTTTCTGATTATATCCAGGGCAGCAGTGATCACAGGTTTCCCCACAAGTGTTATGCTGACATTCACACTGAAACCTGGATATTGAAAAAATTCTTGTTTAATTGAAATAGGATTTAAAACTATATATATTTTTCTTATTTTACCACAATCCAAAATTTACTTCTAACATGAAAATGGCAAGACCAAGTGTAAAGAGGTCAACACATAACACTAAACCCTTTTACAACCATCCTAGCATTCCTCACAGTAAATTATCTCACTCACACTGTTTTGAACTTTTTAGCACAAATGATTTATAGAGGTCATTTGTAATTGGATTAAATAAACACGGGCTTAAGAAACCTTATCCTGAGCAGGTATTAAACCAGGATAATATGCCATAGTTGCAAATATATCTTATTTTAACTCTTGATCCAAGGCTTAAGCTTGCTGTCCTACACTATATCAAAATGTTTGTTACTGTTACACTTTGGACTCAATTTTTCATTATGTTTTGTTTAAAAAAAATTATTAGAGCTTTATAACAGAGAATTTTTTCACTTCAAGGTCCCAGAAGCAAAGACAAGGTTTTCATCTCGAGACCAAAAGACCAAAAACATCAAGACACTTGATCATGGCCTTGGATAGACCAAGAGACTACCTACACTTGACCAGAGCTCTATGATGAGGTGACCTTCCCACACCAGCTCTGAGAGAGTTGAATTAGGCCAGGTGAGCCCAATCAGTCAATTAAACTGCAAACAGGGGAAATGTAAGCTGCTGGAGGGTACTAATTAAAAAGAAGATCACCTGTGAGGGAACAGATGGGGCTTCTATAACACTAGGAGCCTGGCATCAGAAGTGGCAGGGAGGAAGCTGCAGTTTCTATCCCTGAGGTAAGGGAGAAGAAAGGGGAGACAGAAACCCACAAGAAAGGTTTACCTAGTAGGCCTAAGAAAGAGGGGTCTGGCTAGGAAGGTTGGTGAAGGAGAAGCTTAAAGAAGAACGGGAGGAAGTAGTCCAGGTGTGTAGTTGCTGGTGAGTATTTGCTTCAGGTTGGCAGGCCAGTCCTCGCTTACAGACAACCCCCCAACCTGAAGCAAATACTCACCAGCAACTACACACCACACCACAGAAACACCAACCCAGGAACCAATCCCTGTAGCAAACCTCGTTGCCTACTCTGTCCCTATATCTACTCTGGCGACACCATCAGAGGACCCAACCACATCAGCCACACCATCAAGGGCTCGTTCACCTGCACATCCACTAATGTGATATATGCCATCATGTGCCAGCAATGCCCCTCTGCCATGTACATTGGCAAACTGGACAGTCCCTCCACAAAAGAATAAATGGACACAAATCTGACATCAGGAATGGTAACATACATAAGCCGGTAAGTGAACACTTCAATCTCCCTGGTCATTCTATTACAGATTTAAAAGTCACTGTCATTGAACAAAAAAACTTCAGAAACAGACTTCAAAGAGAAACAGCAGAACTAAAATTCATTTGCAAATTTAACACCATTAATCTGGGCTTGAATAGGGACTGGGAGTGGCTGGCTCATTCCAGAAGCAGCTTTTCCTCTCCTGGAATTGACACCTCCTCATCCATTATTGGGAGTGGACTACATCCACCCTGATTGAATTGGCCCTGTCAACACTGGTTCTCCACTTGCGAAGTAACTCCCTGCTCTCCATGTATCAGTATATAATGCCTGCATCTGTAACTTTCACTCTATGCATCTGAAGAAGTGAGGTTTTTACCCACGAAAGCTTATGCCCAAATAAATCTGTTAGTCTTTAAGGTGCTACCAGATTCCTTGTTGTTTTTGTAGATACAGACTAACACGGCTACCCCCTGATACTAGTCCAGGGAAGAGAGCAGTAGGGTTGCTGAAGACCCGGACCTTAACTACTCACTATAGGGCCCTGGACTGGAACCCAGAATTGAAGGCTGGCCTGGGTTCCTGGTACTGCTCGGGGCAGTGAACAGGAAAACTACTTGCGTCACTGTCAGAGTAGCATAGTCAGGGCTGCAAGTGTGAGGCTGCCTGATGCTGCTTGAGCAGAGAGACTTTGAAAGACTCCCCTAGAAGGGGAAATCAGTATGACCTGGCTGGAGGGCCAAGTCATGAAGAAGCCGTACTGCAGCAGGAGAGCTGCAATGATGGAAGAGAAGAAAGGGAGCGCTGAACTGGGCAGAGCTAATCCCCAGAATTGCCAGAAGAGGGTGCCACCCAGCGGTGAGTACAGTGCACCGTTCATATATCTAAGATCATAACATCATCTTATTCATAAAAATAATGCAAACTAAGGACTATTTGATCATCAGAAGTAACCCAAAGTATAAAAATTAACAGTCATCCTCCAAAAGGAAAATTTTTTTATTTATTTTGACTTCATCAAAGTGCCTATCTAAGGGCTCAGTCCTGTAAGCACTTACTTCAAAGTCTGTGACAATAATGAAGACACTTATGGAATACTTAGTGGTATCTACACATAATTTATATATATAATTTGTTTTTTCCTTGCTACAGAAGGTTGTGTTTTTCCTTGATATTACTACAGTCACCAATTCTAGTCAGAAAAGGTATCACATAGATGGCCAAGGGGATTAGTAATAGAATCTAGTGCATTTACTTTCTTGTTGGGATCTTTCAACATAATGACCAAAAGTCCTGATGTCCGAATCTGATCTCTCAGTTATTCTGCTGTAAAGCTAGCCCATTATAGAATCGTAGGACTGGAAGGGACCTAGAGAGATCATCTAGTCTGGTCCCCTGCCTCATGGCAGGACTAAGTATTATATGTGGCTGTTTGATGGCTTATGTGAAATAAATTGGTGATCTCACAGCAGGGTCTCAGTATCCAAAAGAGGTGAGTTTAACACAGCAGTTCCCTAACTTTTTACTAAGGTGACCCAACAACTGAGGTTACGTTCCTATGTCCAACTGCATTTTGTATTATTTCTTTTGTGACCCATCATTTACATATATACACCTTCTGTCCTAGCACAGTCTCTCCCTCTTAATCCCGAGCCAGAGGGTAGGGTGGGGGGCGGAGGGAGAAGAAAGGGATGAGGGGGCTGGTGAGTGAGCCCACCCTCCACTCCCCACACAGTGGTGGCTCCTGTCTCATGAGGCTGGGCCCAACTCTCTCCTCTTGTGTTGTGACTTGGTGCACGAGGTCACAGTGCCATTCAGGTTTGGCCTGGTCACCCCTCCGTCATGATGGAGGGGCAACTGCACAAAACCTGAGTGGCACTGCAACCCCACGCACCAAATCTCAACGCGTGGAGCATGGAACCGGGCCCAGCCCCATGGAACAGGAACCGCTGCTGCGGGATGAATACAGGCTGGGTTCACTCTCCACTACCTCCCACACCCTGGGCCTGCCCTCCACAGCAGCCCAGGAATATGTTTGCTTAGGGCCCCATGACTTTAGATCTAGGATTTTTCCACAATCCATAGGTAGGTGGAGACACACCTTTTGGGAAATACCAGTTTAACACAAAGTGTCTAGCAAACCCTCATTTTAATTTTAAAAAGACCTAATGCACACTCTTTTATTGTTAAACTTAATCAACACAGAATACCTCTCAGCATATCTTCATATATGCCTTACCAAGCTCTCACTTTAAAAGCAATATAAAGAAAACTATAAGACATCCTTATTTTATCATTAAAAATCGTAATTTGAAAATACCTGTGTATTGGTTTATAGTTTGTGAAATGAGCATGCTGCTCAATTTACTTACTGGTACAGGTTTTCAGCACTTTTTGCATTACAGACTTCTGCATGACCATTGCAAACACATCGTCCACCTATACTGATGTCCTTTATGCTGTAGTAATACTGTAAAACAAATCAAGAGGTATGTGTACATCTTTCCTTTGCCTGTAGAATGGCAGCCACAGTAACATAGTAATGATTTTCTTATCACATTAAATCTTGCTTATCAGAATATTAAACAAACATATCCATAAAGGACCTAATCCAGCTTTCCTGAAGTCAACAGCCAAACACCTACTGACATCCATGTTGCAGGATCAGGCCCAGATTCATTAATGAAAGCCATTTCACGCTATAGGTCAGTGTTACCCACTGAACAGATACCACACAGACAGTGGTATTTCATCGTTCCCCATGCTGTCCTTATAAAGTGCCTTGGCCGATTCTAGAAGCACAGCCCCTGGAAGTAATAGTTCAATCTCTGTTCCTAATAAGTTGATGACCTCTCTGCTATGTAACTGCCAACAACGGTGCCAGTTGTGATGGTGAGCTAGGATCGTGCCAAGGGAACTCTAGGAACTGAACTGAGCCCACCTGCTCGCTTGCAATTATGACTGATGTGACCTAGATTTGAACTAGTGACCTAGAGTTGAAAAGCTTCATATCTCATCACCACTCCCTGCAGTCATCCAGGCAGTGGCAGATAACGATTTAGTCATTTGGACTGACTCACTGTAAATACCACTATTTATAGTAACTTCTGTGTACATTTAAGAAACTTAAGAGCAGATTCTCCACCCTGCTCAGTAGCAAGGGAAGGCTGCAGGGAGCCTGTTGCAGTTCCCCGATCCTCAGCTGTCCGGCCCCAGTGCACGTTAAAGAGGCAGCTCTACTTTATGCCAGGCACAGCTGAGCTCTCCTCCACTGTGTCCTCTCCTCTAGCCCACCTCACTCCGAGATGTCCTCTCCCTCTCCTTATGCCAGGGGAGGGGAGATGGCTGGCAGAGAGCTCCCTGCATAGGGGGACTCCTTCATTGGCTGGCTGCTTGCAGGCTACTTTGTGCCAGGTAGGTGCAATAAATTGGCCTTAGTAGACCAGAGAATCCAGTCCATATTTTTTTTCCTGGACTAGTTCTATTTGGATGCACACATTCACATCTAGTGTGGTTTATTCTTCTTCTTCACACACACCCTCCCTGTGCTTTCAGTGTCTTGGTCAAAATTAAAAATGGTCCCTGACACTTTCTCTGGCAGTATCTCATCATGTTTTAGCTCCATAATGATTACTTGTAACTCAATCTCTGGTTTCTTCCTACTTTGTGGCATTACACTGGATTAACAGTATTATGCCCAAATTGTCAGAATTCAGATACCACATTGCTTGTGCTGCAGATAATTTCCAACCGCATGAAGTCAATGCATAAATTGAGGAAGTATGGCAGTTGTTTGTACAGAGGGAAGGGGATGGGCTGGTTTGGTTTGGTTTGGTTTATACAATAGATTTAGCACAATGGCTCTCTGCTAGAATGCTGAACTACTGCTAGTTTTCAAGGGCATCTGATATGGAAAGTCTTGACATGTTCCCTGTCAGCAAGTTAATGAAACACATTACCTTATATATCCCTCAAATTAGACTATTTGATTACATTAGGCTGAAGTTATGGTGTTTGGCAAGCGGCATAACAAGTACTCCATTTATTTTAGCCTGTAAGTAATATCTTAAATAAAATCCTACAGCTGCACTTAAGTTTTACAACCTTACATAATGTATGCGGCCAAGCAACTGGAAAGGATAAGTTTGTTGTTGTTGTTGTTGTTGAGGAGACCATACATATTTGTACAGTCCCTAGCCAAATGGCTTGACTGGAGCCTTTGGGTTCTGTTGCAGTATAACTGATAAGTAAATAACCACACTGGGTCAAGAAACTCTACAAATTCCAATGCATAGAGATTCTTATGGATTATTCCATCAGAGCGTCTGCCCCTCTCTTATTTCCCCACAGAATGGGCAGGGGACTTCTAAGCTGTGGAATTTCCCAGGGGTACCCAGGATTCAGACACACTTTGCTACCATCTTCTCTTAGTGTGAGGAAACCTTGTCTGTGCCTGCCATGGGTCAGCTCCCCAACTCCAGCAGCCATGGGCAATACAAACACTTCCCCCTAGACCTTGCAGGACTCCCTGACACCCTACAGGCTAGCAATTGGCACACCCCAACCCTCAATCCAAGCATCTCCCTTGGGCCTCCAGCCCCTGGTCCACTGGACAGTCACAGTATTCACAGATTGGCTGCTTCCAAAGAAGCAGTACACCCCAGCTTACCAGTTTCACCTTGGATCACAGCTTTGCTAACACACAGCACTTAGATATGTTTATAGTGAAATTAAGTTCATTTAACAAAGAGATTCAAATAATAGCAAGCAGAAGTATTGGAAACAAATGGTTACATATGAAATAAAATCATACCATGCATTCTAGAGATTTGACTTAATTAACTAGATACACTCATGTCTTGTAGAATATTGCTCATCCAAAATCCTTGCAGCGCTTTCCAGCAAAGTTGGCTGTGACCCATCTTTCATGAGACGTTTCGTTATCCATCTCTTAGGGGATAAAGGGAATAGGACCTTCTGATTAGGTGAAAGGAGGATCCTCCTGAAAAGCTGGAGTTGCTGGTCATGTGATGTAAGTGAGAAACTGTTTTAGGCAAAGATATCGCTTGCTAGAATTCAATTTCTGGCACTAGAAAGTGTTTTTCTTTTGTTTGAAAGCATACCTGTCTCTTTTTCTCTTGCTCAGTATCAGATAAATCTCTCTTGGTTAATACACTTATTCTTAGTTTTTAATATAAACCATCTCAGTGCTGTTATATTAAAGTTAAGACATGCATCCCCAGCTGAACTAACAGGCAGTTGTATATTCTGTCTCTTTGAAGACAGGGAATTTGGTTAATTTCTGTGAGTGTCCACAGAGCGACTGGGCACTGCAGAAAGATGTCTCTGGGGAACTCGGGAACTGGGGTTTACTGGATGTTACCTACAAGGCAAGGTTTAGACTGACAGACTCAAGGGGTTTGCTGGCAAGGCCAACAGACTGGCATGGCAGGGAGCTGTCACACAGTTTAAGCTCCAGCAAAGCTCTTTTGCTAACGCAGAGACGTAACACAGTGGATTACAGTTCTGGGTGCCCTGAGAGAGCACCTCACTCCCCTCTACACAAACCACACAACTCTGATCTGTCCCAACTAGTTTCCCTCTGCAAGTGGAGCTGGAGGGGATCATCAAGACCATACCCATTTTTTGTTGTTGTTTTGCAAACTAAAGACGTTCGTGTCATTCCGTTCACTGTAATGGAATGAAGGGCAATTGTTAAACATCCATTTGTGAAAAAAGCTACTTACTCTGCGGGTTACAGTGGGGTCCCGTTGAGCTTTGGCTATCAAGTGTCCAAGAAGGGTATTGGTTCTGAGAAAATGCAAGCGGATGTTTGTTGCCTTGGTAAATTCCCTCAGTATGGGAGAGTGAGTGAAGTTTTTTGCTCCTGGACGACCATTTACCAAGGATACCACAATCTAATAAAAGAGCAAAGATCTTTTTGTCAAAACATAAACAGTTAACATTAGCAGTGGGGAGTCATCCACAGGTTTCGATAATATAAGCATCCAAAAATTTGCAGATTTCTCGTTTCTAACCATGTCTAATATTCATGGGAGTAAGGTTACAGACTCAGGCCTCTAAATTTCAGTGAGAAGTAACTCTTCTATTTAAAACAAAATTTAAATGCTTTAAGTATATACTATAAGTATCTGTAAACGCTAATACAGGCCGTTCTGCTCTGATTTAGCAGGATGCTCCAGCAATCACGGGTTCTATGAAAATTATTCACAGCAAAACCTGAATATTGAAAAAATTCCCATTCACTTCAGGCACAATTTACTCATGTTACACATCCATATAAGAATGGCTTCATGTGTCTTGAATGGATTATGTCAGAAAGTTCTGAAAAGATACATGCAATTTTACAGAAACCAACAACAGTAAGTCAATCCTAATACATTACGAGCAGCCAATGATGTCCATAGGAGTTTTACCTAAGTAAGAACTTCAGGATATTGCCCTTTTACCAACATGCATTAATTTTTGGATTAAGGCACAAAAAATCCTGGAATAAATTTCAGTTAATAGCTACAGTGCCCGAGAGTATGTTCATGTACTTTTGAAAGTGAGTAGATGATGTCACTTTAGAATTTCCCTCCCTGCGGGAGCAGTTTATATAATAATTCAAAACAAATGCTTCAATGCTCTTATTATGAAAAATAAATTGATGCCAGCAGCCCAGAAATCGTAAATGAACCCTAAATTAACAAATCAGAGTGTGTACAACTGAGCAAAAGCTATTTATTTGTTTATAACTGAACAGATTTCAGATATATGTTTCCAAGTGGGTACTATAAACTGTAAGTACATAAGATTGGATCACTGAAGCTTCCAACTACAACACAACTCCTTTAAAAAAAGTCATACACCATTTAATAGGGGATGATGCAACAGGATTCTAAAGAAATTAATCAAAAAATCCATAGAATTTAATAGAAAATGCTAATCTTTCTGTAAGTTTTTGGACCACTCTGCAGAAATGTTCACAGACCATTATAAATCAAAACTGGAACACTGGATCCAAACCCCCAAAGCTTTCAAGAAGTTTGGATCTGGATACAAGCTTCATCACAAGCCTCTCTTTGTAGTGGCATGTCACATAACATCCAATTCTAACAACCCTGAATAATGAGGAAGTTTGGATTTTGATCTGACACAGGCCTATCTCCAATAAAAGTTTATGTTGGAAAGAATGATAAATGCAACCACTAATAAACATTCAGATAAAGGGACTATAAATCATATTTCCTAGTGGTAAGAAGCATCTTGCTAAGCCAGAGCAGTATGATCTGTGTTAGCTTTTACAGACACACTTTTATTATACTACACATTTACAGCATTATTCTTTTTTTAAAATAGAGTTACTGCTCATTGAAATTTAGAGGTCTGATTCTGCAACCTTTACTTCCATCAGCAATTCTCACACAATTAGCCCCATTGCAGTCATTGTAACTACTCAGAAAACAAAGCCAAAATGTTCATACTTGGATGCCCAAAGTAAGGCACCTAAATTATATTCATGAAGCTAAACAAATGGCCTAATTTCAGAGGTTCTGAGCACTCACTTCTCAATGGGAGTTGTGAATGTTCAGCACGTCTATAAATATTAGGACATTTTCTCAAATGCCTGAATATGGATTTACATACCTGATGGATTTACATAGGCACCTAAGTTTGAAAATTGGCTTAAAAGTTCAAGTTTTATTGAAATAGCAAATAATTCATAATAACATACTAAGAAGCAACCACTGTGTAACACTGTTTATTTCCAATGTGAAAAATTTAATTTCCCAGTCTTCTGAAAAGCACTTACCTCACCATTTTCAAGAGGCACAATCCGAGAATACTCTGTAGTGCAAATAACATCATCATCCCTCCTAATATGAGCACTAACTTTTTTTCCAAAATGTTCCAAACAGTCTGCTTTAGAATCTAGTAAAGTAAGAAATCAATTTTTTTACATATTGAAACATGCATTATTGTGCTAACATAAATCCATAAAGAACTATCCTCATGCTTTCTAATAGATTATCTCCCTGAATCAAATTACATCTCTGTATGAAAATAGAAATATTACTATAGAAAAATGAAAAATATTAAAAGCAAATGAACACATTCTTCTTCACTTTCTGTCCTAAACTGTTCTTAGTGTTTGGCAATGCACTGAAACAGCTTCCCCATATCACTACAAAAATGGCTGCATTGTAGGGTGCTTGTACATGTATTCTAGTTTAGGTTTATAAAGAAGACTGGAAACCTGGGAGGGGTGGGGGATGAAAGGCACTATTAAAAGACATGAACAAGATAAAAGGAAAAATCCCAAGGACAGTCTTACCTTTTTGCAGTACTATATTGGGTTTTAATAATGTGTTCTCTACCAGTTTAAATGAAAGTTGTCAGATTAAATCAGTTTGCCTTGCTTTGAAAATTTACCTCATCAAAGACTTCTCTCAGTAGAGAGGACTACTATATAAAGCAGTTCCTCCTATGGCTCTTTGGAAGACAAATTACTGGCAACAAAACCTGTTTGAGTGTATGTCTCTGGGCTAATTTAATCAAAAAGATTCTAAACTTTCAAACCATGTCATGTTCATTTTGCTGATGAATGCTAAGAATGGGGCTTTACTGAAAATAACTAGTTAACAGTTATGCCAGACCCCTTCCAAACACATCTCACGTTACCATACTTTAGTCAGGGAAACCACTAGGTTGATTTTTGTTTCTAAATTCTACAAATGATTAAAGCCTCTCTCCTATAAAACTGCAGGGATGCAAGAATTAATACTCACGAGCAAAATATTGCCAAGGTGCATAGGTTCTTCCAAAGTCCACTGATCTTTCTAACACCCAGAGATCTGGGCGAGGAGAATTTGCAAACTTGATAAGGATGTAAGCAACATGGAAGAGCTGGTAACAAAATATATATATACATTAACATAAGTAATGCTGGAAGTAAACATCAGACCTTGTTGTATAAAATCAAGTACATAGAACTAACATTAATTAACAACTTGTCTTTGTACAACAGCAAGAAAGTAAATTGTTTTCCAGTTCAGTGCCCTCAAAAACAGGGCAGATTCTCAGCTGGTGAGTTCAGTGGAGCTATACCACTTGGCACTATGGCCCAACACACTGAAAAAGCTGCAGTGTGATTATGCTAAATACCATCTTTTCTGTATCAAAGTAGCTCAGTATAGCATATGCTTAACTATATGGATGTGTTAGAGTAACAGAATTCAACAGTGAAAGGCTGGAGAATCAATTAATCAATGAATAGAGCCACAAAATAATCACAGTGCCCCATTCTTGATTATCCCATTGCAATATTTGTCACTGACACTCAACATCATCATGATGCAGTCAAGCAAAGTCACAATGAAATCCATAAAAAGCAATGTCAAAACAGCATCTCACATTTACTTTGTAGCTCTCTCTAGCTCCACTCGATGATGAAGGGACTGTCCAGCTCTCTCACTGCACTGACACATCTGGATAATTTGTGCCATGGTAAACCTTACAACTTGCAGAAGAAGTCTTCCCACAGCCATGTGTGTAACAAGGAACATAGGGAGCAGTCATGTGAATGACATTCCACTTACTCTGAGACCAAAGACAGTTTGAAGAGCTCCTAATAGAGCCTAGTCTCCTCCCCAGACCTCAAGGCGCCTCCTGCATCTTTATAAACACATGTAGTGTGTTAGACCACAGAAGACTTTAAAAAAAAAAAAAAAAGAGAGAGAGAGAGAGAAACCTAACTGTAAGCACTTTGGAGGAAATGAAGCAATTCCTGGGAAAGCCAAATGACATGAAACTTCAAACATCAAGACTTTACAGTAGACAACAGACTAAATTTGAGGTGCATCCTGGAGATGTCTTCATTTATTCCAAAGGTTAAATTAAAGTACAAAGTACTTCATACTATGGACAGGAGTGCCGCCAGCTTTTTTGCCTCCCTAGGCAGCAGAAGGTCCCGCCCCCAAAATGTCGCCCCCGACAGAGGCGGCGGAAGGTCCCGCCCCCAAAATGTCACCCCCGACAGAGGCGCCAGAAGGTCCCGCCCCCGAAATGCCGCCCCAGCAGAGGCGGCCGAAGCTCCAGCCGCCACAGTCGCCACCCTCCCAAATGCTAGCACCATAGGCAACCGCCTAGGTCACCTAATGGGTTGCGCCGGCCCTGACTATGGACATGATATTTGTCAGTAAAAAACTACAAACAGAAGATTAAGGCCTGAGACATCTTTTAAAGGAAAACACCATTTAAATGCTACTATCAAGAAGACTGTACATATCTTTCCACACTACTTTAAGAAAAACTCCACTGTTACATATGTAAATGAAGCTTTGCAACCAACTTTGCAAACAAGTGCACAACCAAGTGCTCTCTATACTAGTGCAGAGTGAGCAAGTGAGAGGTGTAAAATGCTACCAAGCCAAAATGGTAACTTATTGTAACCACTTTGAACAGGTGTAACCTACCACACAAGGTGCAGAACAATGGAGAATTGGATCTTACATACAACTGAAAGAATAATGAATAAAGAGGAAGCCACTACCTTGACAATAGCATGACACACAGAAAATGAAGCTCAGCATTTGAATGCCCTAAGAAAAAGCAAGAGATTTTCAAAAGGTGCCATATGGTAATGTCTTTTATTTATTTCTTTTTTAAATACACTGCTGTTAAATAAAATTATTGTAAAAATGAGTTGGATTATTTTTCAATACAAATTACACAGTTTAAGTGCCTTTTGCTTTTCTCATAAATTCAAACAATGAGTTGTGTTTGCTGTTCCTCAGACTAAACCATCAGCCTCCACCTTCTCCTGGGAAAGTAACAGTACAATGGCAGCTGTAAGTGAGACACAGCAGTGACATTCATAATGAAATACAAAGGCCTGAACTCAACATGGGAGGTAAGCATGCATCTATCAACAGGACTATTGACATGATTAAGCTAGACCCATGCAGTGCTTAATTGATGCCAGTGCTTGCCAGGGCTCAGCCACAGCGTCTCTAGGTTGGGCAGTTCATAGCCCCCGCAGCACCTGGGCCATGCTGCATCAGTTAGGAAAGTAATACAATTGCAATAGCTCCAGCACCTAATTACTTGAGCCCCAGCACCTATTTCATTACAAATTAAGCACTGGACCCATGCTTCAGTGCCTTGCTGAAGTGAGGCCTAAAACAGCAACTAAAAACAATTTTGAAAGTTCAATTTAATTATATATTCTTAGCAAACATTGAACTATCTAAGGTCCTGATCCCATTGACTTCAACAGAAGAAGGATCAGGCCATAAGATAAAATACCTAATCAGTACAGCTTTCCTTAAACAGTCTGTCATTCTCTATCAGTAGGATCTTCTTAAGTAAACAACTTTCCTTCAAGTTCCAAAAATTATTTCTTTTGCTTCTTTGTAAGACAAATTTCTGTCATTACAAGAAAAAAAAAATCCAATCAGAACTGCTCAGAAACTTATCAACAATGACCCTTTTCCTGATAACTTTTGGTATGAAACTTTATCAGTTTCAGCTTCAGAAAGAAAACTCGAAAGATTATTGGAGCCAAAGAAACATTGAATTTTTTTAATAAATCAAGAGACAGAACATGATTAAAATAGAAGCTACATTTTAAGTGATTTTCCCCCTCAAAGCTTGTATATTTTATGTCACTTTTCCAGATATTATGTGCTACCTTTGAAGTAACAGAACATCTGCACAAAATCCAAATACATAGCAGGTGAAAACATGCCACTGTATAATTTCTCTGTATCTATTAAGACATGCTGCCAAAGAGAGATAATTTAAGATCACCATAGATGGAATGAACTTCTAATCTTTCAGCATCTACTGGTTGGAAAGCTCCACATTAAAATGCTTCATATCACTTCCATGTCTCGTGGTTTGTTCTGAAACCACACACACAAAAAGTTGCATTAAAGTGGTCAAACGATCTAGCTAAAATCATTTCTGATATCCATAAGCTATCTGCTCTAGAAAAGTATGCTTGAAAAAAGGATGCATGTTTGTCAGTAACCTCACACATTCATTACTCAATAAATAGTTTGAGCTTCTTTCTATTTAAGACAAGAAATGTGTCCAAATCAATATGGGAAGACAAGGATTACAGTGATATGATCAGGTTTCAGAGTGGTAGCCGTGTTAGTCTGTATCAGCAAAACCAATGAGAAGTCCTTGTGGCACCTTAGAAACTAACAAATTTATTTGGGCATAAGCTTTTGTGGGCTAGAACCCACTTCATCAGATGCATGCAGTGGAAAATACAGGAGCAGGTATAAATACATGAAAAGATGTGAGTTGCCTTACCAAGTGTGAGGTCAGTCTAAGGAGACAATTCAACTGACAGTAGTAAGAACCCATCTGGAGGTTCTAATTAATATCTGAATATAGGCAAATCCTATAGAAATGAGTTTCTAGGGAGGCATTTAAATGAAATGATAGGGAATGGATTAAAAATCTGAATGATTCAAGCCACTGGATAAATGCAAAGCTTTATTTTATTACTGATAAACTCTAAATAAAATATATGAAAAAGCCTTTAATCGTTCAAAATCTTCACGTTCTAAAGATCAGTAGTGGCAAGACTAGGACTTTGAGAGTGAGTTCCATGCACAGGGGTTCCCATGGTAATAGACCCAGAATGGGAAAAGGTAAGAAAGGGGTATCAAGTAGGGTTGCCAACTATTTGCAGAAAACCAAAACACCCTTGCCCCACCCCATGTCCTGCCCCTTCTCCGAGGCCCTGCCCCCCGCTCACTCCATCCCCCCTCCCTCCATTGCTTGCTCTCCCCCATCCTCGCTCACTTGCTCATTTTCATGAGGCTGGGGCAGGGGATTGAGATGAGAGAGGGGGTGACAGCTCTGGCTGGGGGTGCGGGCTAAGGGGTGGGGCCAGAGATGAGGGGTTGGGGTACAGGAGAAGGCTCTGGGCTGGGGTAGGGGGCTGGGGTGCCAGAGGGATGAGGGCTCCAGCTGGGGGTGTGGGCATTGGGGTGGGGCAGGGGATGAGGGGTTTGGGGTACAGGAGGCGGCTCCGGGCTAGAGCAGGAGGTTGGGGTGCAAGAGGGGGCAGTGGCAGTGGAACAGGTTTTGGAGTAGGGGTGCTGAGCTGCATCCCTCTTACCTCTGTCTGCACCCCTCACCGCCGCCTAGAGCTGGGGCCAGGAGCAGAACCGTGGCTCCAGAAGGGGGGGTCGCGGACCGTGGTAAAGCAGTGGAGACTGGGGCCAAAGATAGGGGTGGGTGTGGAGCCTCGGGCATGGCCCAGCAGCCAGGACCCCGCATGCAGAGCTGGCAGACAGGACCCTGGGGCCTGCAGAAGAGCCCCTGGAGCCCTGCTGGCCAGGTGGGACCCTGGGCCGGGGGGGGGGGGACTCCGTATGCAGGTGGGCGGCCGGGAGCCCGGGGCCAGCAGCCAAGTGGGACCCCAGGCCAGCAGCGGAGCCCCCGGGTGCAGGGCTGGCAGGACCCACGGTCGAGCAGGACGCGAGGCCGGTGGCCAAGCGGGACTCTGGGCCGGCAGCAGAGCCCCAGGACAGCAGTGGGGCTGGCGACTGGGACCCCCGGCGGCAGGGGCCAGCAGCCGGGACCCTGGGCAGCAGGTGTGTGGGGCTGGCGGCTGGGATGCTGCGCGCAAAATCTGGGGGTGCTGAATTTGGGATGCAGGAGGGGGTTCTGGGCTAGGACAGGGGTTTGGGTGCGAATAGGGTTGCCAACTTTCTATTTGCAGAAAACCGAACACCCTTGCCATGCCCCCTGCCCTGCCCCTTTTCAGAGGTCCTGCCCCCACTTATTCCATCCCCTCCTCTCTCCATCACTCATTCTCCCCCACCCTCGCTCACTTGCTCATTTTCACCAGGCTGGAGCAGAGGGTTGGGATGGAGGAAGGGATGAGGGCTCCGGCTGGGGGTGCAGGCTCTAGGGTGGGGCCAGGGTTTGGAGTTAAGGAGGGGGCTCCAGGCTGGGGCCAAGGAGTTCAGAATGCAGGAGGGGGCTCAGGGTTTTGGGGCGCACTGGGCAGAGCTTACCTCAGGCAGCTCTTGGGAAGCAGCAACATCTCCCTTTGACTCCTAGGCGGAGGCACAACCACGTGGCTCTGTGTGTGCTGCCTGTGCCTACAGGCACCGCCCCCTCAGCTCCCATTGGCCAGGGTTCCTGGCTAATGGAAGCTGCTGAACTGTCCCTGGGGATGCGGACAGCATGCAGAGTCCGCATGGCTGTCCCTCCACCTAGGAGCCAGAGGAAGATGCCAAGCAGAGTCGAGTAGGGAGCCTGCCTGTGCCCCCAACCAGACTTTTAACGGCCCAGTCAGTGGTGCTGACCGGAGCCGCCAGGGTCCCTTTTCAACCAGGCATTCCGGCTGAAAACCAGATGTCTGGCAACCCTAGTATCAAGGAAAATGTGGTTTACGAAGAGGAGGAGTCAGGGAAGAAGAAGTATGTGGAAGGAGATAAGAGCAGAGAGGTAGGCTGGGATAGACTGGGATATGCTTGAAAGTGAGATCAGGAAATTTGATCTAGAAGCTCAGGGAAAAAAGGAGCCAGTGGAGGGATTCAAACAGGGAGGTAATGTGGTCAGAGCAACAGGTGAAAGAATTGACTTTAGCAACAGCATTTTGAACTAAGTGCAGAGGACAATGTGAGAATGAGGACAAGAGAGAAGGAGATTCAGATTAAGCTTTCTCATGGTCAATCCTATTGCAATCAAATAAACAAGATTCCAGTTTGATGGATTCACAAAGAATAGGTGGAACTGGAAAAGGGACCAGTTGTCATCTTGGAAGATACAATACGACCTTTCCCTGTAAACCTCCTTCAAACTTGACATGTACATGCAGATGGCAGCTTTGAAATGCTGGCAGATATCCAGACAATGCAAAAACATTCATATCACAAACAAGAACAAAGTTTCTTCATTCAGCAATGGTAGCGATACTTCATAGTTAGAAGTTTCCAACTTTACACTACAAATACAGAAAGATTTCAGCAAGGGTTAAAAAAGTCTCTTAAAGGTGAATTCAAGAATCTTTGACAAGTTATAACTCTAGTTGGGTAGGAATCACAATGAATCGTTTTTTGTTTTTTTTTACCAAATGCTTACTTTATCCTAATACTATCAATTTTTAAAAGTTTTCTGTGGCCGTTTGACTTCTCATAAGATTTCTGACTTCATCTTTTTTTTTCTTTAAAACTTCAGTAGAGGCTCTCCCAAGATCCACTTGCACATTGAAACACACTGGCAGAAAGGAAGGCCTGAAGTGCACACACAATTGTGCATTTTTATGTGCAATTACTGCAGCTGCATATGTAAATCAGGTGACAACATGCATAAATTGCTTACTGAGGCACCTAACTAGACATTTGCTCTTTCAGTCACATAGTTTACTCACAAAATTGCAGTCCTCTGTCTGGAAGCTCAGAACTGAATGTGAGTCAGATACATGCTACTCTTTGTTATCTATGGAGCTGTAAGTCACTCATAATAAAAAGTCAGGCACAAAACAAGCTTAGGTTCCAATTCAGCAAAACTTACTTCCGTGCTTACTTTATACATGTGAACAGTCCTAATGAAGTTATTGGGACTTCTCAAGTTCATAGCGTTAAGTATGTGCGTGTATGCACAACTGGGACCTTATTTACCATATGTTGCTTCAGTATCTTATACTTTAAATTCACCAAAAAATTGCAGCATACATCTCCTTGCCCTTTCTCCCTTAATAGAAAACTAAGGGTATGTCTACACCCAGCTGCTAATTTGGCGGCTGGCAATCGAAGTTCTGGGTTCGACTTATCGCGTCTTGTCTGGACGCGATAAGTCGAACCAGGAAGTGCTCGCCGTCGACTGCGGTACTCCAGCTAGACGAGAGGAGTACCGCGGAGTCGACGGGGGAGCCTGCCTGCCGCGTGTGGACCGAGGTAAGTTCGAACTAAGGTACTTCGAACTTCAGCTACGTTATTCACGTAGCTGAAGTTGCGTACCTTAGTTCGATTTGGGGGTTTAGTGTAGACCAAGCCTAAATCAAATGCTTTGTTCATTTGATGCTGATGATAAACTATTATGTAACAAAAATGTGGTATAAACCAAATGAGCATTTTGCCTGTGTACAGCACCTGAAAGAAAGGTTTAACAAGTGTTTTCTTTTAACCTAGTTCAGACACTAGTTTCTTTTAAAACTAGTTTTAAGCACTAATTTATCTTTCAATAGGAATGAAAACTGTGGGAGCCTGGTATGCTGTCTACATAATAGCAGGAATAAAGCTAATTTCAAACCAGGCATGCTGATGTTAGATGTCTAATTTCCAGTTATCAAGATGAGAATCCAACAGAGTGCTTAAATTTATGTAACATAATATATACAATTCATACAATATAATTGAGAAGAAAAATATACTATGTATATATAAATATACTATGTATGTATGAGGACCTAAACCTGGCTAATTTGTCAATCTAACTGCAATTGTTCTTGTAATCTTTTCAGCGATTTGTTATTATTTGTTGAGTGATGACTATTGTGCTTAGCATTGTCTTTTTGCATAATGTACAACAGGATACTTACCCTGTTCATACAAATTAATGGCCCAATCCTACAAATACTGACTACAAAGCGTAGCCTAAACTCCTTACCAGCAGACACATGATCTAATTTTATTTGTTGCCTAGAGAATGTGAGAGAGGGGAAAGAGTATGAAGACTTTCTACACATATAGTAGCCTACCCAGATAAGGGCCCAATCCTGAAAAATGATGAGCGCCTTTTGGGAGGTGCTGAGTGCCCTCAATAACCAACAAGAATTGAAGTCCTAATTCAGCAAAGCACTTAAGTATGTATTTAACTTTCAGCACATCCTAGTCCCGTTGATTTGAATGGGTGTTAGGCACATGATTACCTTTAAGCATATGTGTAAGTGCTTTGCTGAATTAGGACCTCCACCACTACCCAGGAATCACTCTAAAATGAGCCTATTCTTTTAAATTAGTCAATTTATGATCCCATGCATTTTGGTTACTGTTGCCAAATCCTGTGATATTGATAAAAATTAAACATCTGGTTTCTTCAGAGATAGAATCAAGGTTATTTCCATCATTCTTTGTTAACATCTCAGCAAGACCTAAGAGCCACCACAATTATCTAAAGTGGTAATTACTACTGCTGGAAATTAGTATTTGCCAAATCCCAAGCCATAAATTTTGCAGCTGAAACTACAGTACAAAAACCCAACCCTGGGCAAGCTGAACCAGGTTTCTTACCACATTTGCTTACCCAGAAGTGATGAATTCTAAAACCCAAGTTCCATCTGCCAAAACCACAAGAAGAGATAATTCTTCCCATTAGGATTCAAGTATCCACTTGTGTTTACATTTACAAGACTTAAGATGCTTTCAACATTCATGTCATTTTAATACTAGCCACTCATGCTAGACCAATACAGAGATCCACAAGTAGAAGCAGCTGCCTCACAAATTGCTTTGGGTTTAAAGCCCCTTTCAGGTAATGGTGTAGATAATGAAGTCAGTGATTGTAAATGACAGCTCCTTACTCCTGCAAAGAACTACAGCACAATAATGTCTTTTTTTATTTCATTGTATGTATTCAGTGTTTGTGAAATGTGCCTGACTGACAGCACTAGGGATCCCAATCCTTTGTTCACTGAACAGGGATTGTATCCCACCAGTAGTGTAAGGTTCCCCATACTTTTTGGCCAATTAACCTTCTCCGTGTTCCGGAAGAAACAATTCCAGAAGTGAAAGGGTAGTTCAATATCCAGGCCCATTCAGTCCTTGGTCTTCCTGTCAAGACAGCTGACAATTGTGCCATTTAGTGACTATTATAACTATGTAGTTTTTTCATATAGGCACTTTTCCACTGGAAACTGGACTGAGACCAAACTCAATGTACATAATAATTCTTACGTATTGACTATTTCTTCACAGAACAGCGAAGCTATTCATGTGAGTAAGGATTTGTGGGACTGAGCCCACAGGCAGGAGCTAAAACAAATCCTTTTATGAGGGCTCAAATCTGGAGGGACAGGGAGAATGGCAGCCTTGTCAACACTGACAGAAAGCCGGGGGGAGGAGGAGGGATTTGGCAGGAAAGATCAGGGGTTCCATTTTGACCATGTTCATTTTAAGATGACAGTGAGATATTCAGGAGGAGATGTCAGTGAGACATGTTGAGATGTAGGATTGGACTGGAGAGAAAGCAGGAGTGGAGACTAGAGGTACAGCTATGAGTCATCATCTTAAAGATGGTAATTAAAGCCATGTGAGTGAATGAGATCAAATGCAGATCAGGAGGGTATGAATGACAGGGCTCAGTACAACCCATACAGAGAGTCAAAGTAAAGGAAGTCCTTCCAAAAAGGATGCTGGAGGAGCCACCTGATAGTTAGGAGGAGAACAGAAGAGGGCAAGGACATGAAAGCAGAAGGAGGTCAAGATTTCAAGAAGTGTGTGATCGTCATGATGCATGTATTCAAAAATGTCTTTCTGTATATTTTACATGAGAACAATCTCATATCTTCCAACATACACATTTAATGCCAGTGCCAGCAGACAGATTTATGCAACCATGAGAAAAAGAACAGTAATGAAATATTAGAACAGTTAATGAGGTTTTATAATTAAAGTTTTATTGCATTTAGAAAAAATAAAACCAGCTCCATCTTCAAAGATAGTATATGAGTAAGAGAGGGTATATTTACATTGATTTATAAGTGGTAATTCAGTGCAGTATCTGATATTTATAGTCTTAGTGTGGAATCCATGCAGTCACTTGGATGCCTAAACCCATATTTAGATGCCTAAGTCCCACATTGAGATGCACAAAATTCCCACTGAACCCTGTATGCGCCTAAACTCACTTGGCACTTAAGTTTTTGAAAATAAAAATTCCCTAGGTGCCTAAGTTTCTGCCTCTGGGCACGTGCCCTGCTGACTCGCTTTAGGCATCTGGATGCCTCTCTCTCACCTAGGCCCAAGAGTGATTCACAAACCAGGGGAAGACAGGTGTTCAACCACCTAACTTGCCCATGGAGCTTATCCGGTGGACATGCTTAGAAGGTACTGTCCAGATTGGACTCGATTCAAAATCTAGCCAGAGGAGGAGGTGGTGCCACTGTCCACCTTATAACTTTTAGTCCAGGTTCACAGGCGCCGGCTTCCTCTGGGTCCCGGGGGTGCTCAACCCCCCATTCCGCCACAGGCCCCGCCTGCACCGACCCCTTCTCCCAAGCCCCCACCTCACCTCTTCCCATCCCTGCCCCACCACTTCCTGCCCCCGCTCCACCCTAGGCCCACCCCTACCCCACCCCTTCTCTCAAGCTCCCAACCCCGCTCCACCCCACCTCTTCCTGCCCAGTTCTGCCCCCTCCCCCAAGCATACCCCATCCCCGCTCCTACCCTTCCCCGCTAGTGCCTCCTGCACTCCACAGAACAGCTGATTGTGGTGGGTGAGAGGCGCTGGGAGGGAGGGAGAGGAGTTGATTGGCGGGGCCACTGGCGGACAGAAGGCACTGGGGGGGGATGGGAGGAGCTGGTTGCCAGTGGGTGCTAAGCACCCAGTAATTTTTTTTAGTGGGTGTTTAGGGCTGGAGCACCCACAGAGTCGGTGCCTATGCAGTGGTTAGAGTATTCATCTGGGATGTGGGAGACCCCAGTTTCAATTCTCCTCTCCCTCGCAGAAGGGGAGAAAGGATTGGAAGTGGGGCCTTCCACCTCTCAGGAGAGTGCTCTGACTGCTGAGCTATTCTGATGTGGGGCTCCATCAGTCTTAGCTGTTGAAGCTGTTGCACTGTGGATAAATAAATAATGAAAGAATGATTGGAGCAGAGGCATTTGACCCAGGGTCTCCCACTCTCCAGCTGGGTGCCCTATCCACTGAACTACAGGGTCTCTCTCTCTCTCTCTCTCTCTCTCTCTCTCTTTGGCTTAATCACTCTCTATTTATTTATCCAGTGTAACAGCTTCAACAGGAAAGACTGAAGGAGCCCCACATCGCAATATCCCACAGTTCAACAGTTAGAGCACTAGTCTGACAGGTGGGAGACTTCACTTCATAGTTTCAAGGACTGGAAGGGACCTCGAGAGGTCATCGAGTACAGTCCCCTGCCCTCATGGGAGGACCAAATACTGTCTAGACCATCCCTGATAGACATTTATCTAACCTACTCTTAAATATCTCCAGAGATGGAGATTCCACAACCTCTCTAAGCAATTTATTCCAGTGTTTAACCACTTCCAATCCTTTCTCCCACTCCTGGGTAAGAATTCTAAGGACTTGGCTAAGAGTTAGAAGGTGGGTGACACTATGACCAGCCATTTTGCGTGGAGCAGGACAGATGCCTAACTCATTTCCAAAAGAAACTATGTAGGCACCTAAGCCAAGAGAGGGGTTCCTGTTCATGGATCATTAGCAGAGCTAGGCGCCTATCTCTGAGAAAGGAGCAGAACTTATCATACCTTTGTCTCTCATGGGCTAGCATAGGCAGGGAGCCACCTAGCATGGTAGCTTTTGTGGATCACGTTCTTCGGTGCCTATCTATCCCCATTCATTGTATGGGGAGCCTAGGTGCCTAACTCAGCTTTGTGGATCACTATGCTGTTCCTTTGATTTTCTAGGCACCTAAAAGTTAGGTGCTTATAACACTCAACGTTGCAACGTCTAAGTCTCTATCCTTATGGAGTAATAAATGGACCGTTCATTATCAGATAGCATCTTTAGTTAGGTCAGCCAGTTTAATTATATTATAATGCTAAGTTAAACTAGAGCTCATGATTGGTAATGCATATTACTGTAGTACAATCAAACTTTGTGATGTGATCCCAGCAGAACGCTCAAGCAAAGTACAGAAGAACCTCAAGGATAGGAACACCAGAGTCACAGACTTACCGGTCAACCTCCTGCCGATGCTGCTGGGCCCAATCCAGCCAGGAGATGGGGGGGCTGATTCCACTGGGCCCAATCCTACATGGGAGCTGATGCTGGGCCTGATCCTGCACCACCCCATTTATGCACCCCATCCGAGACAGGTGCTCCTCCTGCCATGCCTTAGTTATGGCCCTGAGGATGTCACATGGGCCACAGCTATGTGCTGATTGGGCCACAAGTGGCCCACAGGTTGAAAATCACTGCCTTAGAGGAAAGAGCCAAGTGTGGAGGGCTGTGGAGTGCCTCCATGCCAACTCTAGGGCCCCTGGTGTTTCTTCTCATACTCCCAGGCAACACAGCTCCTTTGGAAATGTACTGCCATAACTTCCTCTGCAAGTTGATGCTCCCAGAACCAAGTTTCCCTTACGCAGTGAGAGGCAGGGGATGGGAAAGTTTGTATGATCTTTTCTGCCTAATTGCTGTGGTACTGCTGAGGCAGTGATGTACAGCCCTGCTCCCAGGCCCCCAAAGTCCCCAACTCTTTTCCATGAGGATCCCAACCACAGAGAGAGCGAGCCAATGCTACACAGGAACCTCTACATGTGGGTCTGTGAGAAAGCAATGTAGCCCATTATGTCAATCTGAAAATCCCCTTGCAGGTTCAAGAGAATATAATACTGTTCTTCAACTGCTGTCCTAATGTTATGTATAAAACTCATCTGTGCTTTTAAAGAGCTGCTGCACTCCACACCAGAGCTAGCTGCATTTCCATGGTGAGTGAATTGATTCCTGCATATCCCTTACTCATTTCACAGAGGAGTTGTGATGCTTAATTATTTAAAAATGCTTAAAAATCTTCACTTGAAAGGTGCTATAGATGGGACTATTATTATTTTTTGTGAAGTGAATCTTACAGTCATCAACCAGGCAAATCTCCAATGGGAGCTTCGCCTGAGAAAAAAGACTGCAAGACTGGACACTTATTTTACACAGAGCTCTGTGTAAGCTCAAAAGCTTGTCTCTCTTACCAACAAAAGTTGGTCCATCCACATTGCCTTTCTAATACCCAGGGACCAACACAACTACAACACTGCAAACTACTAATATAAAGTGTCAGATTTATGAGAAGAGAGATTTAAGAGAAGAGATTTTAAATCACAACACGTAACCAGACAGCTGATTAATAGTCTCAACAGAGCCTTGCTAATTTGAACACATAAAGGGTTAGTCATACAGGACAGATTCAATTCACAAAAAGTGCCTAATGTAAAAGCACTTCACAAGATTTGCCAAGTTGTGAGTAATGTTTAAATATTTTAAAACCTTCGTTATCAGCAGAACTTGTAAAAACCTCACGTCTTCCAAAGATCATACCACTGGCTTAAGGTTCTTGGTTAGTTTGGGGGAGGTGTGAATACTAATTAACATTAAATTTAGCTGTAAAACTGGATAAAAGCAAAATCATAGTGTAAACCAAGAGCTGAATCTCAGTTGCTGAGCTTTTCTGCCTGTGGTTCTGCCACTGACTTGTGTAATCTTGGGCAAGTCACTCAGATCTGTGACTCAGTTTCCCATTTTTTATAAAATAGGGACCGTAATAGTTTATAGAGGTGATGTGAGGTTAATTCATTAATATTTGTGAGGTGCTCGCATACTAAAGGGATTCATACCATAGAAAGTAAATACATAACTACTGTATTGCAACACGGTTACTTGGAGAGATTTCGTAACCATTTTCATGGTGCTGTTGGTCTGTTTACAGCCCATATAAGGTAAAGAAAGATGTGATAATGGAAAAATAAAATCTGAAAAATGTTTTCCTGATCTGAAGACAAGTAGGGACCTGATCCCTATTGCTCGATGAGAGCATCACATTTGCTGAAGCAATTAGTTTCACCGAGTACTTTAGGGCTACGCTCTCCGCTCATTGGAGAGGCCTGTCATACAGCAGGTTGCCATGCAGTGATTTTCTGGAACGTACTCAAGAATAAAAAAATCCAAGTCCAACATGCAAGATGCAAATTCCTCACTTTTATGAGAATTTATTTCTTGAGATGCCAAATGCTCCAGTAATATTCTGAATATAGCAATTAAAAAAAAAACCCAGTAAACTGCATTGTGCTCAATCTTTTTCTTGGAGATTCAGGTCCACCACAAACCATTTCTCCTCATATATTCTATGCTTTTCTGACCTTTTACTTTGGGGATGACTGTGTCTGTGTACATAGGCACACACGCACACAGAGTTCATTCCTGAGACAATGAGGCCAGCTGAAATCCACAAGAACTCCATTGAAGACTATCGAGTTACTGCAAATATACAGAGTAAGGGAAAGCAAAATTTGACCCATATGCATCTATGTACAAAGGAATCTCAGCAACATTTTTTGAATTGGTCTTAGCATTATCACTGACAGATGAACTATAAATCAGCTTTTAACAGTGTTTCTCAACATTTTCCATACCATGGCTCTATGTTACAATAGAAAAGAATTTCAGGACTCCTCTCCCATCTAGCCCATAAAGGAAGGCACTGACATCTGTCTGTTAACCTCAGGTTAAGAACCTATAGTTTAAAGAATATATCATATTTTACTTAAAGAGAGAAAAATCGTATTTTGGACATAGCAATCCACTCCATAACTTCCATTTACCATAGAAGTTTATTTAAAAGATCATTAAATGGAAGAAATTATATAGCTCATTTTGTATTTAGTACACAAAATCTTACTGGGTCTGGACATTCGAGCATTTACATTACTGTCAATAAAGCACAGTAAAGAGACCAACCATAACTAAGAGCAATGATAAATCTTTTTTTTAAATCACTTTTTTAAAATCATTTTAGTTGTCAGACATCCTTTTCTCAGCAGCCACCATTATGCTGCTTTACTGTACTTTCACCTCCTCTTTTTGAGATACTTGGGACAATATTAGAACAGTGACTGATACTTGGGACAATATTAGAGCAGTGACTGATGGGCTCTCGAAGAGTTTAATCTCACTGGAAGCCAAATCTGAAGACACATCTGCTAAAATTAAGCAACCCAGGGAATCAAGGGCAGATCAATGAACTTCAGCCAGACATTCTGGATTCAAAGGGACAAAAGATGCAGAAACCAATTTTGAAAGAAACTGGCCTGCTTCAGTGAGTAAAAGCAACAGTTGAGGTTGCAACAGTGCATATCAGCAAACTTAAAACAAGTTAGGAACAGCCACAGTGTAAGTAGGCATGTTATCAGGAGGGAGAGATTGCCTCAGGTAGCAGCATTACGCTTGTCTTATTTTTCAGGAGAATTGTGATTGATTGGAAAAAATAACTATAATACACCCAGCCAGAAAGGAAAGTATGGCAGGATTTTTGCATTGAGGAGTCTGAAAACACAAGGGCAGCCCTCATAATAACAAAATGTTACTTTCTGCAGTAGGCAGATTTTGAGATCCTGGAGGGATTTAGACTTTCAAAACCATCTCAGTCTCTTGTGAAATAGAACCACCAGTGGGTAGTTTTCTGTTTTAACCAGCTTTCAAACATTCTCATAGAACAGATGTATAAGAAAAATGTCCTCTGAACAATGATATTAACATAGGAAGTGAGAGACTCCACGGAGAGTCTTAAAATGTATAATAGCAGGAACACAGCACTTGAAAAGCATTTGATATTCTGTATAACTCTGCTTCCTCTAATTGTGGGTATTTGATGACCAATTCATAACTGAGCCGCTGTTGTTCCATACATTAATATACTTATTCTTGGTCAATATGATGGGAGTGCGGTACAATGTGTGCACTTCATCTGCAGCGAGATTTGCACTGTGTTAAAATAAAGGGCAGAACAATTGTTTCCTAGATGGTTAGTCATATTTCCCTCTTCCTTTCAGTATTACAGCCCCCCAAGTTCTACAACACTTTTAAACAAGCAGGTGAGTAATTCCATTGAAACTAATGGGTCTACTCACATGCTTAAAATTAGGCCTGATCTTATGCACCTTGCTGTATATGGGGCCACAGCCCTTACCATGTCTTCTCCATTAATAGCACTGTTCAAATGGCCTTTATTAGAATGTTTTATACACATCAGACTGATGTGGAGTAGGTGTGTGGGCATCATGCAAAATACTAAGAGTGAACCTCAAATTCAGATTGATCCTAGGGTTGAAGTTTAATTCATTAAACAGAGAGGAGTGGGACTAAGTCTATAAAGTGGGAAAAGAACCCACCGACCTATCTTTCCTACATACCCCCATGTCTACAAGCATTCCCCATTACCACAAGACCCGAGGCCATCAGCCTATCGGCTCTTGGGGTTCCTTAGTTCCCATGCTAGGGAGCGTGGGGCCATCTCTGTCAAGTGTGTTGGAGCAGCAAAGAGAACATAGCCTTCTACCCAGAAAGCCTTTATTGACTGGGAAATAACAGTGTATACCAGGTAGTCTCTGAAGAGTCTGATGGACAGAGAGCACACAGCCTACATCCTTCCCCCAAAACACAAAGGGAGGGGTGCATCCAACATCTAAAAAAGAAGAACATGGGTCAAGCATCTGCCACCAGATTCTCGATAGACAGCAAAGGTTACATAGCAGGCCCGGTGCTTTTAGTAGAAGCAAAGAGCATCTGGGGAATTAGAGCCTAGGATCAGAAATAGGCAGGATGCTCCTTGGGACCTTTGGGGATTGGAGACCTTCAAACACAAAGAGGTTGGTAGACTGCAAACCAAAGGATAGGGTTCAGTTTGCAAACTACATTACATCACATACAGAATGCTGTAGGGTGCCCACAACTGGAATCTAACTGTCTCAAAAAGCCACTGTTTCCCAAGTGAGAAAATCTATTCAAAACCTAACAACATTAAAATAAAGGAAAGAACAAAATTAAGAGATATTTCCTACATTCACAAAACTAATTATTGCATTTATATGTTGGAGTGAAAATATCCTGTCTGTACCTCTGAAGGTAAAGGAAGCTCACACATCAACATTAGCTGTATACCTGCTGCTGAATATCATGTTACCATTGTGCAGCCTTAAACTGACAAATTATTAGACAATGTTGTCAATAGCAGGCAAAGCAGAAGTCCTAAATTTTCTATGAATATGTCTTCATTGCAGAAGTTTCCAGAGCTCTTACTCGGGTGTTGTCCCTAACCTGGCTCTAGTCCACACACAAAACCCTCATACCCAAGTTTGGTGGTGCTTTCAACCCAAACTAGCAGCAGATCTGTCTTGGGTATAGGTTAAAGACCTAATGAGGCTTTCAGTTGGGCTGGTCACTCACTCACTCTGTGAGGATGCAAGCTAAACCACTCAGGTGCTGATAGTCCTCCAATGCCTTCCTACATTCCCTCTCCGTGTCACCAGAAGGACAGACAAGTTCTCCAGCTATTCACTAGGAAAGAATCATAGAGCAGCTCAGCTTATTGCAACAGAAAGAACTATGAGTTCTTCCCCCAGAAGTCCTAGTGACTGACAAACACAGGGGAGTGCAGCAACAGTGAAGACACAGTAACCTTCTCATAAGCAAACTAGGGAAATACAACCTAGATGGAGCTACTGTAAGGTGGGTGCATAAATGATTGGAAAATCATTCCCAGAGAGTAGTTATCAGTGGTTCAGTCATGGTGGAAGGGCATAACAAGTGGGGTCCCGCAAGGATCGGTTCTGGGGCTGGCTCTGTTCAATATCGTCATCAATGATTTAGATAATGGCATAGAGAGTACACTTCTAAAGTTTGTGGATGACACCAAGATGGGAGGGGTTGCAAGTGCTTTGGAGGATAGGATTAAAATTCAAAATGGTCTAGACAAAATGGAGAAATGGTCTGAAGTAAATAGGATGAAATTCAATAAGAACAAATGCAAAGTACTCCACTTAGGAAGGAACAATCAGTTGCACACATATAAAATGGGAAATGACTGCCTAGGAAGGAGTATTGCGAAAAAGGGATCTGGGGGTCATAGTGGATCACAAGCTAAATATGAGTCAACAGTGTAACGCTGTTGCAAAAAAAGCAAACATCATTCTGGGATGTATTAACAGGAGTATTGTAAGCAAGACATGAGAAATAATTCTTCCGCTCTACTCTACGCTTAGGCCTTAACTGGAGTATTGTGTCCAGTTCTGGGCGCTACATTTCAGGAAAGATGTGGACAAATTGGAGAAAGTTCAGAGAAGAGCAACAAAAATCATTAAAGCTCTAGAAAACATGACCTATGAGGAAAGATTGAAAAAATTGGGTTTGTTTAGTCTGGAGAAGAGAAGACTGAAGGGGGACATCATAACAGTTTTCAAGTACATAAAAGGTTGTTACAAGGAGGAGGGAGAAAAATTGTTCTTCTTAACCTCTGAGGATAGGACAAGAAGCAATGGGCTTAAATTGCAGCAAGGGCGGTTTAGGTTAGACATTAGGAAAAACTTCCTAACTGTCAGAGTGGTTAAGCATTGGAATAAATTGCCTAGGGAGGTAGTGGAATCTCCATCATTGGGGATTTTTAAGAGCAGGTTGGATAAACACCTGTCAGGGATGGTCTAGATAATACTTAGTCCTGCCTTGAGTGCAGGGGACCGGACTAGATGACCTCTCGAGGTCCCTTCCAGTTCTATGATTCTATGATTTCTATGATTTATAACTTGGATATGTCTTTTCAGTGTGGCCGTTCACACCTGGACTAGGCTAATCTGTGTGCCAATCACCAAATTAACTCTGCAGTGAAGACATGGCCTATGCCTAGGGCCCTACCAAATTCATGGCCCTGAAAAACGCATCATGGACCAAGAAATCTCGCTAAAGTAGGAGGGTTGCAGAATTGCCATCCTTACTTCTGCACTGCCTTCAGAGCTGGGCGGCTGGAGAGTGGTGGCTGCTGGCTGGGAGCCCAGCTCTGAAGGCAGAGCGACCACCAGCAGCAGTGCAGAAATGAAGATGGCATGGTATGGTATGGTATTGCCACCCTTCTGCGTCACTGGCAGCAGCAGCGCAGTAGTATGGGTGGCAATATCATACCATGCCGCCTTTACTTCTGCACCGCTGCTGGTGATGTTGCTGCCTTCAGAGCTGGGCTCCCAGCCAGCAGCCACCATTCTCCGGCCACCCAGCTGTGAAGGCAGCACAGAAGTAAGGGTGGTAATACTGCGAACCCCCCACGATAGCATTGTGGCCCCTTTTTGGGTCAGGATCCCCAGATTGAGAAACGCTGACTTAAGGGCTTTGCATATTTATATTTTTAAATACATATTCATGACTTGTGATAACCCCGTGACATTTAAGATTTAAATATCTGTAACTGTGAAATTCAACATTTTTAAAATGCTAGGACTGTGAAATTTACCAAAATGAACCATGAATTTGGTAGGGCCATACCTCTGGCTCTCTCCATAGAGGTGCAGTGGATAAATGTAACCAAGATATAATACAGACATGTATAATTCATTTAAATTTGTTTTAAATAAAAAAAATTCTATATGACAAAAATCACAGAAGTTTAGTTTAACTACTGAAAAACCTCCATTTCCATCTTGCATTTCTGCACCACTTTTGTACAAGTATAGTAAAGGGCTTCAAAAACATTGCAGAATTAATCTTGAACACTTGTGTGAGATATGGAAGTATTAATCCCATTTTACAGAAGAGGAAACTAAGGCACAGAGAGTGATTTGCCCAAGATCACCCAGTAAGTCAGTGGCAGAGCCGCATACAGAACCCAGCCTTTATTTTAATTAGTAGACCATGATCCTCCCCTTAAAATCAATTCACTTGAAAGCTTATTAAACAAAAACTGAACAGCCTATATGAACAATGTCAATGAATAGTTACTGTAGTCAAAAAGAAAATCTTCTGTAGCACAATGTACTGTACTTTTATACACAAATTTCCAAAAATGGCCACTGATGTGGGGTCCCCAACCTGAGACATGTTGGCCCAGATCCTCAAAAATATTTAGGTGCCCACTGATTTCAATAGGACTTAGCTGCCTAAATATCTTTTGAGGATGAGAGCTGTTAGTCCTGATTTTCAGAAGTACTGAGCACCTGCAGCTTCAACTGAAATCAGCAACTTTGAAGAATCGGGGGGAAAGGTCATTCAACCTGGTGTGACAGACCCAGACCAGTGGGGTACAGGAGTCTGGTAGAGGGCAAATATACTGGTCACTGGATGAGTTGTTTTCTGTGACCAGAGCAGGGACTGCACTAGAGTAATCAGGAACCTGCTAGAACCTGTTAAGGCAGGCAGGCTAATTAGGACACCTGGAGCCAATTAAGAAGAAGCTGCTAGAATCAATTAAGGCAGGCTAATCAGGGCACCTGGGTTTTAAAAGGAGCTCACTTCAGTTTGTGGTGCCAGTGTGAGGAGCTGGAAGCAAGAGGGGCAAGGAGCTGAGAGGGTGTGCGTGTGCTGCTGGAGGACTGAGGAACACAAGTGTTATCAGACACCAGGAGGAAGGTCCTGTGGTGAGAATAAGAAAGGTGTTTGGAGGAGGCCATGGGGAAGTAGCCCAGGGAGTTGTAGCTGTCATGCAGTTGTTACAGGAGGCACTATAGACAGCTGCAGTCCACAGGGCCCTCGGCTGGAACCTGGAGTAGAGGGCCAATTGACCTGAACTGTGGGTTCTTCCAGAGGGGAAGGTCTCTGGGCTGTTCCCCAACCCACATGGTGAATCTCTGAGGCAAGAAAATCCGCCAATAAGCGCAGGACCCACCAAGATAGAGGAGGAACTGTGTCACACTGGGTACACAAAAACTCAGGCAACTAAAAGCAGTGACCCCTTTTTAAACTGGAAGCTCAAACTTTCAAGTCATTCTCAGATAGAAACACAGAACATCACAAAAAGATGTGGTATATAGATGCCCACGCCCCTCCTCTGTCCCCAAAAAAAGCCTTCTGTGCTATCTAACTATATTTAGTTCAGTTTTCTATTCCTATTTGTAGTTTTGGTCTATATTATGTTCATCTGTTTTTATACTGAATAGAAGCAAATGAAAATATATTTTTTAAGCATATAAAACAGTGGAGATGCAAATTAAGAGGGTTCCTGTTAAAGATTTTATTACAAAATCTCATACATGGAGATATGCATAAAACTGAGGAATGTTTTCCCTACTTCTGAGTTGGAAAGCTTAGAGAAAAGAATTGTGCATATAAAAAGTACAGGCCAGAGCTATCAGCCTGTTTCCAGAACTCAGACAATGGCCATATTATGAAATAACTGAGAACGAGAAGAGCATAATAGGCCGATTTCCAATTCTACACCAAGTGAACAGTTCCCACCTGGTTTTTCATCCCATTCAATTTTCTATAAACTAAGGGCCAAATATGAAAAAACTTACGTTTCTAACTTTAAGCATGAGACTAATATCATTGACTTCAATGGAACTACTCACATGTGTGCTTTCAGGATCAGGACCACAGTTTGGATCAGAAAAATAATGCTTGGCAGAAGCTTGCCTAAGCTCAACAATGGCTATTTTACTTTTAATATCCAGTGTATACTGTAGTAGTAATTTGTGCCTGTTCAAAATTTGTTTTGTGCGTTAGAGATTTTATCATCAGTAAGGCTACATTTTAGTCATGGGTATTTTTTGTAAAAGTCATGGACAGGTTATGGGTAGTTAACAAAAATTTGCAGCTCGTGACCTGTCCATGACTTGTACTATATACCCCTGACTAAATCTTGGGTGCTCTGGGGTAGGGGGCAGCCCGGGGGCACTGTGGGTGCTCGGGCAGGGGGTAGCCCAGGGGTGCCGCAGGTGCTTGGGGGCGCATGGCCCGGGATCCCCGCTGCTGCTGGGGGAGGGGGGCAGCATGGTGGCCCGAGACCCCCACTGCTGCTGGGGGGGCGTGGCAGCCCAAGACCCCCACTGGTGCTGGAGGGGGTGGGGGGCGGGATGTGGCCCGGGACCCCTGCTGGTGCCTGGATTTACTTCAAATCACGGTTGCAGAAACTATCAGAAACCTGCATCCCAAGAAAGGGGAAAAATCTCATAGGCAGGAGTTGTAGACCAAGCTGGATGAGCAAGCATCTCAGAGAGGTGATTAAGAAAAAGCAGAAAGCCTACAAGGAGTGGAAAATGGGAGGGATCAGCAAGGAAAGCTACCTTATTGAGATCAGAACATGTAGGGATAAAGTGAGACAGGCCAAAAGCCATGTAGAGTTGGACCTTGCAAAGAGAATTTAAAACCAATAGTAAAAGGTTCTATAGCCATATAAATAAGAAGAAAACAAAGAAAGAAGAAGTGGGACCGCTAAGCACTGAGGATGGAGTGGAGGTTAAGGATAATCTAGGCATGGCCCAATATCTAAATAAATATTTTGCCTCAGTCTTTAATGAGGCAAATGAGGAGCTTGGGGATAATGGTAGGATGACAAATGGGAACGAGGATATGGAGGTAGATATTACCACATCCGAGGTAGAAGCCAAACTCAAACAGCTTAATGGGACTAAATCGGGGGGCCCAGATAATCTTCATCCAAGAATATTAAAGGAACTGGCACATGAAATTGCAAGCCCATTAGCAAGAATTTTTAATGAATCTGTAAACTCAGGGGGTTGTACCGTATAACTGGAGAACTGCTAACGTAGTTCACTTTTTTTCCCTTTCTTAAAAATAGGATCTGGGTAACTATAGGCCTGTTAGTTTGACATCTGTAGTATGCAAGGTCTTGGAAAAAATTTTGAAGGAGAAAGTAGTTAAGGACATTGAGGTCAATGGTAATTGGAACAAAATACAACATGGTTTTACAAAAGGTAGATCGTGCCAAACCAACCTGATCTCCTTCTTTGAGAAGGTAACAGATTTTTTAGACAAAGGAAACACAGTGGATCTAATTTACCTCGATTTCAGTGAGGCATTTGATATGTTTCAGAGTAGCAGCCATGTTAGTCTGTATCCGCAAAAAGAACAGGAGTACTTGTGGCACCTTAGAGACTAACAAATTTTGCAACAGAAAAGCTTCAAAAACAGACTCCAACAAGAAACTGCTAAACTTGAATTGATATGCAAACTAGATACAATCAACTTAGGCTTGAATAGAAACTGGGAATGGCTGAGCCATTACAAACATTGAATCGATCTCCCCATGTAAGTATTCTCACACTTCTTATCAAACTGTCTGTACTGGGCTATCTTGATTATCACTTCAAAAGTTTTTTTTCTCTCACTTAATTGGCCTCTTAGAGTTGGTAAGACAACTCCCACCTTTTCATACTCTCTGCATTTGATACGGTTCCACATGGGGAATTATTAGCTAAATTGGAAAAGATGGGGATCAATATGAAAATTGAAAGGTGGATAAGGAACTGATTAAAGGGGAGACTACACTGGGTCATACTGAAAGGTGAACTGGCAGGCTGGAAGGAGGTTACTAGTGGAGTTCTTCAGGGATTGGTTTGGGGACCAATCTTATTTAATCTTTTTATTACTGACCTTGACACAAAAAGTGGGAATGTGCTAATAAAGTTTGCGGATGACATGAAGCTGGGAGGTATTGCCAATACAGAGAGGGACCGGGATATCCTACAGGAAGATCTGGATGACCTTGTAAACTGGAGTAATAGGATGAAATTTAAAAGTGAAAAGTGCAAGGTCATGCATTTAGGGATTAATAACAAGAATTTTTGTTATAAACTGGGGACGCATCACTTGGAAGTAACATAGGAGGAGAAGGACCTCGGAGTATGGCTATGAGCCGCCAATGTGATATGGCTGTGAAAAAAGCTAATGCAGTCTTGGGATGCATCAGGCGAGGTATTTCCAGTAGAGATAAGGAGGTGTTAGTACTGTTATACAAGGCACTGGTGAGACCTCGTCTGAAATATTGTGTGCAGTTCTGGTCTCCCATGTTTAAGAAGGATGAATTCAAACTGGAACAGGTACAGAGAAGGGCTACTAGGATGATCCGAGGAATGGAAAACCTGCCTTATGAAAGGAGACTCAAAGAGCTTGGCTTGTTTAGACTAACCAAAAGAAGGCTGACGGGAGATATGATTGCTCTCTAGAAATATATCAGAGGGATAAATACCAGGGAGGGAGAGGAATTATTTAAGCTCAGTACCAATGTGGACACAAGAACAAATGGATATAAACTGGCCATCAGAAAGTTTAGACTTGAAATTAGAAGAAGGTTTCTAACCATCAGAGGAGTGAAGTTCTGGAACAGCCTTCCAAGGGGAGCAGTGGAGGCAAAAGACATATCTGGCTTCAAGACTAAGCTTAATAAGTTTATGGAAGAGATGGTATGATGGGATAGTCTAATTTGGCAATTAATTGATCTTTGACTATTAGCAGTAAATATGCCCAATGGCCTGTGATGGGACACTAGATAGAGTGGGATCTGAGTTACTACAGAGAATTCTTTCCTGGGTGTCTGGCTGGTGAGTCTTGCCCACATGCTCAGGGTTTAGCTGATCACCATATTTGGGGTCGGGAAGGAATTTTCCTGCAGGGCAGATTGGCAGAGGCCCTGGGAGGTTTTCGCCTTCCTCTGCAGCGTGGGGCATGGGTCACTTGCTGGAGGATTCTCTGCACCTTGAAGTCTTTAAACCACAACTTGAGGACTTCAATAGCTCAGACATAGGTCAGGGGTTTGTTACAGGAGTGGGTGAGTGAGATTCTGTGGCCTGCATTGTGCAGGAGGTCAGACTAGAAGATCATAATGGTCCCTTCTGACCTTAAAGTCTATGAGTCCATGGTGCTGGGGACAGGGGGCACGGCAGCCTGAGACCCCTGCTGCTCCTGGGGAAAGAGGGTGTGGTGGCCTGAAACTGCCCCAGCAGCGGCCAGTGCGGCGGGCCCAGGGGCTGCATGAGCTGCACAGGCAACCCCTGGGCCAGACACACTGGCCGCTGCAGAAGTCCCAGAGGTCCCGGAAAGTCACAGAATCCATGATTTCCATGACCTCTGTGACAGACTCGCAGTCTTAATCATCAGTAAAGATTCACAGGTTTCTACACCAAAACACTTATTGACTAAATCAGGGGCAGGCAACCTATGGCACGAATGCCGAAGGCGGCACGCAAGCTGATTTCACTGGTCTACAATTTTTGAGAAGTCGTCTGCTTCAGAGATAAAATGTGCTATTTATTATGTATTTTGATGTACTGAATTCAAATATGACAATTAAAACAACTGATTGGCTACTGTTTCTAAGATATTTAAGTTTTTACATTTTATGTCCATGTATATTGTGTAGATAGTAGAGTTTGAATCATAAATTGTAAACCTAGGTCTTTTCATGTGTTTATGGTTGCTTTACATGATAATCTTTCACCTGTCCTGTTTATGTAACACTTTAAAAATCAGCAAAAGGGTTATATAAATAAAATTGATTATGAAACAAAAGGCAAAAAACTATTATGTACATAGTTTAGTCCTATTCAGTGTCTACTCGGTGCTTCTTGGCTCGTCTCTTGTATTCATTAAATGGAGCTTCTCTTGACACTGTCCAGCAATAGTCTGCAAGCATTGATGGGCTCCATTTGCCCTGATAGCGTTTCTCCATTGTTGCAGTGTCCTGGTGAAATCGCTCACCGTGCTCGTCGCTTACTGCTCCACAGTTCGGTGGAAAAAAATCTAGATGAGAGTGCAAAAACTGTATCTTTAGTGACATGTTGCAACCAAGGCTTTTGTATGCCTTAAGGAGGTTTTCCACCAACAACCTGTAGTTGTCTGCCTTGTTGTTTCCGAGAAAATTTATTGCCACTAACTGGAAGGCTTTCCATGCCGTCTTTTCCTTGCCACGCAGTGCATGGTCAAATGCATCATCTCGAAGTTCACGAAACTGAACACCAACAAAGACACCTTCCTTTATCTTAGCTTCACTTAACCTTGGAAATTTTCCACGGAGGTACTTGAAAGCTGCTTGTGTTTTGTCAATGGCCTTGACAAAGTTCTTCATCAGACCCAGCTTGATGTGTAAGGGTGGTAACAAAACCTTCCTTGATTCAACAAGTGGTGGATGCTGAACACTTTTCCTCCCAGGCTCCAATGACTGTCGGAGTGGCCAGTCTGTCTTGATGTAGTGGGAATCTCTTGCACGACTATCCCATTCGCAGAGAAAACAGCAGTACTTTGTGTATCCAGTCTGCAGACCGAGCAACAACCTTCAAATCGCCACAGAGCTGCCACTGATGTTGGTCATAGTTTATGCACTTCAAAAGTTTCATGTTATAGGTTTCCTTCATATGGACTGCATGACCAACTGGAATTGATGGCAAAACATTGCCATTTATGCAGTAAAACAGCTTTAAGACTCGTCTTCGATGAATCAATGAACAGTCTCCACTCACCTGGATCGTGAACGATGTTGAGGGCTGCCATCACACCATCGATGTTGTTGCAGGCTACAAAATCACCTTCCATGAAGAAGAATGGGACAAGATCCTTTTGACGGTCACGGAACATGGAAACCCTAACATCACCTGCCAGGAGATTCCACTGCTGTAGGCTGGAGCCCAACAGCTCTGCCTTACTCTTGGGTAGTTCCAAATCCCTGAGAAGGTCATTCAGTTCACCTTGTGTTATGAGGTGTGGTTCAGAGGAGGAGGATGGGAGAAAATGTGGGTCCTGTGACATTGATGGTTCAGGACCAGAAGTTTCATCCTCTTCCTCTTCCTCATCTGACTCAAGTGAGAATGATTCTGGTGCATCAGGACCCGGCAGTCCTTCTCCGTGGGGTACTGGGCGTATAGCTGATGGAATGTTTGGATAATGCACAGTCCACTTTTTCTTCTTTGACACACCTTTCCCAACTGGAGGCACCATGCAGAAGTAACAATTGCTAGTATGATCTGTTGGCTCTCTCCAAATCATTGGCACTGCAAAAGGCATAGATTTCCTTTTCCTGTTCAACCACTGGCGAAGATTTGTTGCACAAGTGTTGCAGCATATGTGTGGGGCCCACCTCTTGTCCTGATCTCCAATTTTGCAGCCAAAATAAAGGTGATAGGCTTTCTTAACCATAGTGGTTATACTGCGCTTTTGTGATGCAAAAGTCACTTCACCACAAACATAGCAGAAGTTATCTGCACTGTTCACGCAAGTACGAGGCATCTCTGCTCACTTTGGCTAAACAGAAATGTGTCCCTTTGCAATATCAAACACTGACAAATAAGAGAGCACGACACTGTATGATTTCTAGAGCTAATATAGGGCAATTTGTTCAGCAGAGTGATGTAAGCTTCGTTATGATTGCATCATCCATGACTTCTAGGAATAACATGATGCAATTCATATCATGTATGACGCAATACCAGCTTCAGATTGCATCATTCATTGTTTTGCCTAAAAAGCAAGTACTGTCCAAAGCCAGTCATAGATTTATTCATAGATCCAGTCAAAGATGTATTTTAGTCATTTCTGGTTTAAAGTGAAATCCCTTCCCTTTATAACTCACTTATCCTCCGCCATTCCCAAGCCAAGGGTCGTATATACTGACCCAATAGCATATCTTGAAAACTAGAGCCAATCAACAATTTTAAGCATCATTTTAGTTCTCAGTGACCCAGAATTAGTAAAGTTTGACTACATTTATTTCAGAAGCATTTTGGCTGTAGAGCAGTGTTTTCAGTGGCACTCACGCTGCCTGGGTCCTGGCCACTGATCTGGGGGGGCTCTGCATTTTAATTTAATTTTAAATGAAGCTTCTTAAACATTTTAAAACCCTTATTTACTTTACATACAACAATAGTTTAGTTATATATTACAGACTTATAGAAAGAGACCTTCTAAAAACGTTAAAATGTATTACTAGCACGCGAAACCTTAAATTAGAGTGAATAAATGAAGACTCGGCACACCGCTTCTGAAAGGTTGCCGACCCCTGGCCTAAGTGCTAGAACCCCACAACTAAACTGGTTCAAAGAAACATTTCTAAGAAACCCCTCATTGGACAGATCTGGACTGAGACTGAGCAAGAACATAATGGGAATGAAGACTATGGGCCATATTCTCAGCTGGTGTAAATTGGCAGAGCACAGCTTACTTTAATGAAACTGTGCCTATTTATGGCAGCTGAGAATCTGGCCCTATAGCTAAAAAGCTGAATTTACATATGCAGAGTCTTTAGTGTTAGCTACTTGCTTCTCCCCTGCAGGGGAAGCCCGAATATTTGTATTAACACCCATCTACCTGCCTCTGTTGTGTCTTTCTTTCTGGACTGCCCTAAATCAATAATTTTCTTCTAAGACCGTGTCTGCAAGAGAGCAGAAGGCTTCCTGTGGATGGCTAATGGAATCCACCTATCGCTAAAGTAATCCTCTTCCAACTATTGTCATCAAGAGAGTGTGCAGCATGAATTTCCCCTTGAGCCATGGGGGAAGAGGTTATGGAATAAAAGGCAGAGCCTGAGTGATCCTATGCAGCTTTATATTAATGAATTGTGTTTAGATTCCAGTGACGCCAATTCATAGCAACCAATATATTGTCTGTGGCAAGAACCCACAGTCAACATACCTGAAAAAGATAATCACTTAAGTAAAGTTAAATCTGTAACAATCACAGAACATAAACCACAAAAGAATCACATGGCAGACCAAGATTCTTAATTCAAGCATTTTCATCTTGCTACTATAAGACTTTTGTATTGCTACAGAATATGGCCAAACCCATTAACACTCCACATAAAATGATCACGTACTCACCTGTCCAAGATCTAAAGTGACATTCACCTCATTATACTGTAAGCCTAAAGAGAGAGGAGGACTTTGCCACCAGCGTTCAGTTCCATCAATAGCATTGGTTATTGGGTGAGCTTTATTGGGATCAGCTGCATTGCAATAGTCACAAAACTGTCCCTGAAAGACAACAGAACAAAAGATTTATGCTCAGTTTGATCTGACTGAGAATTAGACACATCTTTCCATTAAATTATGAGTGATGGATTCTACTGCTAACTATGATACTTAGGTAGGGCTTTGATTGGGTGTGTGATAAGATTTTGTTTTGCTTTTGTATGGTGTATTTCTGGTTTATTGTAAAAATATTTTCCTAATAACTAAAATGGAATACATAATTAAAACATCATAAGCATTCATTTTCTTATATATTAAACGATCATTAAAACAAACCTCTTTCCAAAGAAACTACAGTAGAGCATGTTGATATTAATAATTTTACTGAAATTTTAGTGAAATTATCCAGGCCCACTTTTGCGATGACCTCAAAATATGCACACAAATTCAGTAATGCATTTAAGCATGTGCGAAGTCCATTTTTATTCAAGAAAGCACTTAGGCCCAGATCTCAAGGGTATTTATGTGCCTAACTCCTATTGAAATCAATGGGAGTTAGCAGGGCCGGCTCTGGCTTTTTTGCCGCCCCAGGCAAAAAAGCCTCCCGCGGCCACACACCCCCCAGTGCAACAGGGGAGGGCGCCGAGCCCGGCCACAGGCCGCTCTCCCTGACCGGCCGGAGCGCCGGGGGGAGGGCGGCGAGCCCGCCGCGGCTCTGCTGGTGGCCGGAGCCCTGGGAGGAGGGCAGAGAGCCTGGCCGTGGCTCCGCTCTCCCCGGAGGCCAGAGCGCCGGGGGGAGGGCAGAGACAGGGCCGGCTCCAGGCACCAGCCCACCAAGCTTGTGCTTGGGGCGGCACCTGGAGGGGGGAGGCATGGTGCTCCAGCCGCCGGGGAAAGCGGAGCCACAGTGGGCTCGCCGCCCTCCCACAGCGCTCTGGCCGCCGGGGAGAGCAGAGCCGCGGCGGGCTCTCCGCCCTCCCCCTGGCGCTCTGGCCGCCGGGAAGAGCGGAGCCGCGGCAGACTCTCCGCCCTCCCCCGGGAAGAGCGGGGCAGCGAGCCCACTGCAGCTCCGTTCTCCCCGGCGGCTGGAGCCGGAGCACCGTGCCGCCCCTCTCCAGGTGCCGCCCCAAGCACAAGCTTGGTGGGCTGGTGCCTGGAGCTGGCCCTGGGAATTAGGCACCTAATGACCTTGGAGGATCTGGGCCTTAAAATTAAATGAGGGGTTAAGCACATACTCAAATCCTATACTTTTGCTGAAGTCTGTCATGTTTGTAATATTGTAATCCATTCACTGGAGCCAAAATTTTTAAGGGGTTTCAAACTATTTGCATACTGAATTCTGCATGTGGACTTCTGAGTTAGCGGATAACAGGGTAATGCTACAGACATCCCCCGAATGACTAAATAGCAGCAGATTCTGAAGTGTACAAGTTATGCCAGTGATACCACAGTCTACAGTATTTTGGGGTTCTCCATTTTCAGTTTAGTAGTAGATGACAAGAGTAGACCAGAGATTTAGGTTTGGTTTCTTTCACTTAAAATAATCTTTATTAAAAACCAATAAACAACATGCCTAAACTGCTAAAAGGTGAAATAAAACTTCGGAAGCAAAATATAACACTAACATACAAAACACGCCAAGGAATAGCTGAGATAACACCTTTTCTCTCATAATCTCCTTCCCTCCCAAAAAAACCCATCTCTGATGGGAATTTTAACTTCCATATTTCCGCCATTCATTCTGCTAAGAATTGAGAAAGGGGCCCTGTTTATAAAAAAACCCAAGACTCCTCCCCATTTCCCAGCATGCTCCAGGAGCAGAGTAATCTGTGTTTCAAAATAGTCAGTTCTCTACTGGGATTCAGTTTCACAGCCTGCATTATTACATGGCTACTAGCCCTTCCACTCCTCTCAAAATGAACACCTCCAACAACGTGTAAGTAAGTAGTCCTCTATATACATGTTAGTTCTCTTTATCTATGCTCTATGGTACTTATATGGCCCTCAGTGACATTGTATCTAAGCACCTCATCATTTTTTAAATTTTTTAATCCTCACAACACCCTTGTGAGCAAGAGAAGTACAGTAAAAGCTGTTTTATCCAGCATGTTGGGAGAATGGGGGTACCGGTAAGTTTAAAATGCCAGTTAACTAGGAGGGAGGGAGTTTGGGTGCAGGAGGGGGCTCAAGGGCATGGGGAGTGGGGTGTAGGAGGGGGCTTGGGGTGTTGGATCCAAGGGACACTCTCCTCAGGCGGCTCCCCGCAAGCAGCTGCTCCTAGGCAGAGGCACGACAGGCGGCTCTGCGCTCTGTCCCCACCGCAAGTGTTGGCTCTGCAGCTCCCACTGGCCGTGAACCAGGGTCAATGGGAGCTGCGGTGGCGGCGCCTTCGGGCAGAGACAGCATGCAGAGCCGCCTGTTGTGCCTCTGCCTAGGAGCAGCCGGGACAGGTCGCCACCCATACCCACACACCCTCTCAGAGGCTGTACTCCGAATCCTCTCCCACACCCTAATGACCTGCCAGCCCCGTGCCAGCCAGACGATAGACCGGACTTTCAATGAAGATCAGAAATGCCAGTTTATAGAGCTTTCCAGTTGGTGAAGTGCCGGATAAAACATCTTTTACTGTACTAACATACCCATTTTACAGATAGAGAATAGAGGCACAGAGAATCATAGAATTTAAGGCCACTAGGGACCACCAGATCACCTAGTATAACCTCCTGTGTATCTTAGGTCACCAACACCCACATACTAAATCCAGAGAAAGAGCAGGGCAGATAAAAAAAATCTATGTCTTTTTTCATTAAAAAAAAATCAGATATTTAAATATAAATCAGATTTTTTTTTAAATGTAAATATGGGTTTATTTTTAAAAATGAATCTATTTAGAATTAAATTTGAAATTATGACAATCTGTGTTAAGGCTTAAACTCATTATAATCTATTAAAGTCATTTAAATTAAATTAAAAAGTAATATTAAGCAGTACATTTTTGCTGCCAAGTTTTCAAGAAAGTCAGACCACTGAACTGGCATGGAAATCACTGCCTAAGCATCTGGAACCAGAGTTTGTTGAAGTACTAACCCTTCCTAAGATCATTGAACCTCAGAAACAGATTCCTCTGCCATACTGTGGCTTTGAGTACACTGTTACTAACACAGGTTCAGTTCCACCACTGTTAACATTTGGCAGCCCTAGTCTAGACTGGTCAGAGGCTAGTACCGGCATTTTAAGAGCTGTTTTAATTAGTTTTCCTTTGCACAAGATTAGATGGCATACTATGCAAAACACTGTCAGCAGCTGGTCTACAGCAGAGTTCTTAATGTTGCTAACAATTAGGCTTGGTCTGCACTAACAACTTATGTTGGTATAACTACGTGGGAAATCCACACCTCTGAGCGCTGTTCTACCAACTCAACTCCCAGTATAGACAGTGCTATGGCGACAGGACAGCTTCTTCCATCAATACAGCTACTGCCTCTCAGGGCGGTGGAATACCTATGCTGAAGCTCTCCTGTCAGCATAGATAGCATCTTCACTGAAGATGACTATAGACAAGTGTAGACAAGCCCTGAAAAAGGTGAACTGGTGTTAACAAAAGTGGGAAAAGTTGCAAAAACTGGCATAAACAAGGCCTAAAGTGGACATTAACTTGTACTCAAAATTTCCTTCAAGTTCTGTCCGTGTCAGGCTGTGTAATATGTTTTGGTGCTGAATCATGGACTTTTGACAAAATGCACCCCCAGAAAAACCAAAGAACATGCAAATCTGGAGAAATGCCTTTTAAGACAATTAAAGCATCTATTTACGGAGGCTGCTATCCAGCCCTTTAAATATATAATTAAAACCAAGTTCTGGAGATCCCCTGTCTCTCTCTGATAATATATAAAGCCTATTGTACTGTAAAGGAATAATCAGGAAAATTCTTTAGAAAATCTAATTGGCTTCTAATTTAACTGCTAGTGGGGTTAACGAAACTATATTTTTTCCTTAATAAAACTATATTCTACTATCCGAATACTGTTAAATAGTTAAAATTAGTAAAGTCAATTTCCAAGGGTCTCTCTCCCCATAACATTCTATTCCAATAATGTTATTTTTTATCTACCCTTCCTGCCTGCTCTTCATTTTTCCCCCTCATTCATGTGTCACTTTATCATTTCGCCTCTTAATTCCGTTATACTTCACTTTCAGAACACTTCATCTATATTTTACATGGGGATCTTTTTACTCAGGACCATTATATGGATTTTTAACGTTTTTTTCATTGATATATATAATTTGGCTGAAAAACTAAGTACAAAAAAACTTCACAAAGCAAAAAAAGGACAAACAAGGAAGTGTAAATAACCCTCTTTTGCTACACACACACACACACACACACCAGCTTTTCCCCCTTGGGTGTCCTTTCAATTAAAATTATTCTGATTCAGACAAAATAAATACGTATTCTGGCAACTTCATATGGATTATAGGATATCTACAGAGAAAACATTAAAATAAAACAAAAACATATAGTCACATCTGTCCAGATCAACTTTGTATGACTTCAGACCCAAATACTTTAAAGAGAGAAACTAGCAGAGACCCTTTGCTGAGCACAAGTTTTTGCAGAATCTGAACCTTTGTCATGAAAAAGAAAAGATTTTTTTTTAAGGGAGGCTTGTACAGGGCCAGCTCCAGGCACCAGCCTGGCAAGCAGGTGCTTGGGGTGGCCACTCCGGAGGGGGGCGGCACGTCCAGCTATTCGGCGGCAATTCGGCGGACAGTCCCTCACTCCTGCTCGGAGCGAAGGACCTCCTGCCGAATTGCCGCCGCAGATCGTGATCGCGGCTTTTTTTTTTTTGGGCTGCTTGGGGCGGCCAAAACCCTGGAGCCGGCCCTGGGCTTGTATCCCATACACTTACATACACAACGTGACCCTTAAATACACAACGCAATTTACCTCAATCTAAATAAGAGAGAATGACTACTACCAATATTTATGTATCTATCATTCTAATGATTTTCTAAGGCCTTGACTATGCTAAATTTCTTGGGGAAATCTCCCACCATTGCACTAAAACTAGTGCAGCTGCACTGATGATAGCAAAGTGAGAGCAAAAGTGGAGACAGGACACTAGTGCATGTTCACCAGTGTTTTTACTACCATATCATCTAGACCTACTCTATTCAGGTATAATTGACACAGTGGTAAAAACACCAGTGTCATCATGTCTACTCTTCTGCCCTCACCTTTGCTACCACAGGTGAAACTGCCCTGGTGCTGGTGCAATAGCAGGAGATTTCCTGAGGAGGTCTACTGTAGACACAACCTAAGGCACCTGTTGAGGTATCTAAGGGTTGTGAACATGTATGGGGTCACTGTATATGTAGAGATTATAATAAAGGCAGCCCTTTAGCCTTATCTATACCAGAACATTCTGTTTCTGCTGTCAGCAAAGGGTGCAGCAACACAGTGCAACAACTGGTTAGCACTTGTGATACAAGGTTAAGTTTGTCACTATTTCAAGAAGACTTCATCCAAGATTTAATGTAGTGTTGAAAATGGTTTGGTCCTGTCTACACTGGCATTTAAACCATTGTTAACATCGGTGCAGCTGCAGCTGTCCTGCTTTCTGACAAGTACTGAACAAGTATAGCCTACCGTGCTATAGACTTCACAAGAAATGGAGTCTGAGTTTGTGTCAGTCAATACTGTGCTTGTTGGCCTGGGTCAGGGATTAACTCTTGAGAATGTCAAGGATCATTTAGAAAAAAGGCTTGGCCAAATCCCCATGTACACAGGCTGATGAACTATCCAGGGATTATGTGATAACATGATGCTCCTCCAATCATGCTAGAACCTGGTTTGGTTTTACTTATATACAAAGGACCAAGGTAAACCAGGGTGCTACTGTAAACTCAGGCTGTGCATTACTGAGGTTTGCCAGGGTAGACACAACTTGTCATATGCTGCACTGAGGGTCAGTGATACCATTTTCTATCACAGCCTGAAAGAACAATGTGTAATAGTGACCAGAGCATGGTTTTATAACAATATTGAAGCATGGGTCTTTAAAATAAATCCATGTCCACACTGGTCATGCTAGAATTATGCAGCATCAGCCTTGTTTTAACACAGTTCTTGGTAGTGTAGTTTCAGAGTTTTAAACTACACTCCGGTGATCGCCTTAAAGTAAAGAGGAGAGTGAACAGAAAACTGAATTAGGAATATAAAATGCATGTGTTGGGAGATGGATTATTTTAAAGAAACTGCAGCACTTGAAGATTTGAACTCAAGATTTAATAATTTTCCCGATACATAATTCAAAGAATGATCCTGCAACAGCTAGAGTTTCAGTTATGTAAAGTACATTCCACAAATCTGCCAACAAAACAGCGAGCGAGAAATGAAAGAAAATAAATTGTTGGACAAACCATTCTCTCTTGCTTCCCACTGGCAATATCTACAGGCATTCCACACTGAAGCCTGTCTGGTAGACTGCACGTGTCTGAATTTCAAGATACCGAGCCTCAAGACATTGTTTGATTTTGGCCTGAATTCATCACCAGGGCAGGTGTGCATTTGCTAGTGATTTAATTATCCTCGTCTCCTGCAGTTCTCCCAAGTGTGCAGAATGATGATCTCAGTCTGAAAACTGAAACTGCAACAAGCAATCTATGGAAGTATGCCAACGTACACAATTTACACCCAATGAAGATAAAGGTCCTATCTACACAACAGAAAAGAACCACATTGCAGGTCTTGGTTACACCATAATAATATCTGACAGTTACGTGCCCCACAGCAGGCCAGGTATGCTATTAAATACTAATTCACATCTGCGCATTACTACTATCAGCCAATCCCAGACATGCCATTTATCCATCATTTTGAATAACTGAAATGCACAGCTTTGCACTGAATCTGTTCACTGAAAATCATCCTAATTTAGCGAATGGCCAACTTACCAATATGCTGATTAAGGGAAATAGACTGTATGCTAGACTGTGGGTTGGACAGTGCCTTATAGGCTCAGCCCATATCAGGTAGTTGAGTTGTGTGGAGGGGCCTCACTGCAGTGGAAACCCTAAGAGGAATGGTGGATGACTCACACTGAATTCTTTCTGGAGCTCCCTGGGAGCGCAAACTCCACTACACACTATGCCATGCATTGAAAGTGTACACTAAGGGTGCCAGATTAGCTCCAGAGAGGGCCATTCTGCTCCTCCTCATCCTCTTTGGGGAGGCTAGTGATGGCACTAGCATAGAGCAGTGACTCCACTCCCCATCCACTTTGTGGTTACCCCATGAACCAGGCATAAGACTAGGAGAAGCTGCTGGGACCATCTCCCCTTGCATGTACAAACTTGTGTAGGGCCAGCCACAATCCAGACCAGTACATACCTCAATAGTAAGGCACAACGGAGGGAGTTAAATGCACAGTATCACCTTTTTAACTTAGAATTTCCTTGTTATTGTGGCTATTGTCAATATCAGCCCCAACCTTACATAAAGGAGTGTGATTCTCTCCCTGTGAGTTTTTTAAGACATAGTACTATATGTACGTGTGCTTGTGTTTATTTAAATCTTATGAGCTAAGATTTCATAGGAATTTAATGCACTTTTGTCCATTTTTGCAAGTCTTACCGCAAAGATAGATTCTCTTCCCTTATTTAAAGTGTATTTGAACTTGAGAGGTGGAGCAGTTTGATAATATGTACACTGTGCTCTTATCACATTTTCTGGCTGGATTTCCCTGGCCTTTTGAAAGAATTTCTAACTCCTCTTGAATCACAACAACTGCTGGTAAACTACAGAAGTATTCATGTTATGTATCTCAATGGGGCTTTGTTGAAACTGGAGAGAGAGACTGCTGTATTCACGTTTATACAAATACTGTAAGAAGCAAAACATGTTTCCTTGAGCCAGGTCTGAGCTATCAGTAATTCTTCCAGGAATTTGGATCAGGCACAAACCACAACTGACTTCTAACCCAGCAACTGTAAGGTAAATATTTAACAAAGGGAATTCTCCTTCTTTCTATCCTCTCCCTACATACAGTAAAACCTCATTAATTCACACTTACAAGTGGTATAGTATATAAAAAGACAAAAGACAAGAAAGCAAGGATATTGCATCATGGAATTAACTTTGTTTACTTATTTGATTTTGTTTATTTGTAGTTTATATTTAATGACTTATAATACTTTATAGAATGTTAGTAGTATGAGATCACACTACACTATTCTGTTATTAAAGCACTGCTTTAATAGGGAGAGATTGCTGTATTTTCTGTTCAAATTATGTGGTGTCTGTGTTAACCAAGTATCAAACAGCAAGGTTCAGCTGAATATGTAAGGGAGAAGGGATAGCCTTATGCTTAAAGCACAGAACTAAGAGCGAAGGTATTCCTGCCTATCACAAACTTCCTCTGGGACCTTGGTCTAGTCACTTAATCTGCATCCCGGTTTTCCCATCTGTAAAACAGAATGTTGTGCAGTTTGTTAGTATTGGTAAAGCACTTTCAGATTTTCTGATGAAAGGCATTATAGAAATACAAAGTCAATTGAGAATAGATTATAGTGTGATATTGAAGAAAGGTACTATCAACATTTGTTGAGGATAGCACACTCCTCTTGATCTTTCCCCTGAAAAAAACTATGGAGAGAAACTCCCCCCAAACAGGAATTATTCTTGAAATAAAACTGATACAACACAACCCCCTTTTCAAGTTCCTATAAAAATGGCTTGCCTAGTCCTTCTATCAATTGTAGTCACAAGTTTGACCCCATAATTCTATAACAACCTATTTTAAATCCTATTTTGACCCTCTTCTAACTTTCTCCTTCACTCCTACCCCAAAACAAATTCCTTTGAAAGTCCTAGAGAATGTTTGTCAAACTATCTCCAACATCTCTCCTGTAGTAATGTACTGCCAGAGCTGATACTGCATGTCTATTGCATTGGATCAATGGTTAATGTTACTTTTTCCTCACCTCCTGACAGACAAGTACACACAAGTTTCTGCCAAACCACCTGGGGAAAGTGTATTTCTATCAACCCACTCCTGGGAATTTTGCTTTTTTTCCCCCTCTCTTTGTGGCTGTCATAAGGTGCACCTAGGTCTCATAACTAGATAGGTCAGATCAGCATCTGCAGCTTTCTCATCATCCTTTCCTACCACCCCTCCCCTCACACTCTCTTCTCAGAGAGAACAACACCCTCCCCCGACTCCCACAGGAATCTCTGGCATCATCCCACAGGCAGCTTAAGGGGTACATTATGAGGCTCAGGATTCAGTACTTGTAAAAACCAGAACACGTGTTGGGTCTTCTTAATACAACTTTAAAAGGCACTTCCCCCTCCACAGCCTAGAGGGCCCTTTCCTGATGCAGCAGTTATTATTATACACCTCTGCCAGCACTGAAGAAGTGGGGATGGGAACAAGCATGAAAGCCGTAAGGCATCTGATCTACTCTGCCCAACCCTTCAGTGCTTGGGAGGGATTGGGAGAGCAAGGTGATGCTGCACCACTAACTCCTGCACCAAACAGCTTTCCAGGCTGATGGAGTGGAGGGAGATTGCTTTCCAAACTGTAAGAAAAACTGAGTAAGTGGGATTGGACAGTTGGGCCCCTTCCCTGAGCACAGAGGAAATCAGGATCCAGAGGTTACAGCTTCACATCTGTCAGCTCTTCAAACAGCAAAGCAAGGGTGTGGGGAGGGCTGAGGGAAAACAAGCACAGATACAGGAACATACATGTGCCCCTCTTCTCCCGCTCCCTATATTTTTTCCTACAAACAGTAATGAGATCACTGGGTCCTGGCTTGTCTTCCTGACCCACAATACAACCTGAGCCACTTAAAAATATTCACGGAAACATGGCTTAAAGTAACTGCCCCATCAGTTGCTTACTGGGGACTAGTCTTTAACTAGAGGTCAAACAAAATTATACTGCAAGTTTTGGGGAGACTACAAAGTGCTCCCTGAGGGCAGAGGCTGTGCAGGCAAGGTGCGGTCCTGAGTTCAAGCTTCACCTCTTGCCTATTACCTAAAGAAGGGCCAGCACACCACCACACCCAAACACCCCCAGACTTTGGGGGAGCTGAGATTCCGATGGGCACTTTGCCAGGCGGGCCCATCTAGGCTTTTAAGCCTAAACTAACCTGGCCCTTCTGGAGCTCAACCCCCCAACCGTTCCCCTCCCCACGCAAAATCTCTCCCGGGTGGGGGAAAAATCGCGCCGCACGGGCCACCGGCCGGGGAATGAAAGGCGGAGGGGAATGAGACTGAGCCCAGCGCTGCCTCCGGTGCGCACCTGTCCCGCTTCTCCAGGGCGGGCAGCCCGTGTGCCATGCCCCGGAGGCCCCCAGCCCGTGCTAACCCGGGCCCCACTGCGTGTCCAGCGCCCCGGCCGGGGATCCCCGCCGCAGCGAGGGGAGGTACCTGGATGGTGTGCCCCGCGGGGGAGGCGGCCGGTCCTCCCACCAGCTTGCAGTACAGCTCCAGCCGGGGCCTCCCGCCGCCGCTCTCCTCCCCGCAGGTGGCCGTCGCCCGGATGCTGGCTGTCTCGGCCAGGTTGAAATAGGGCGGATGGAGGCTGAGCCCGAGCGCCCCGGAGTCGGGCGACCCCACCTGGGCGGCCCCGGGGCGCAGGGTGAGGAAGGGGGATAAGATCACGAGGAAGAGCCCGGCGCCCGGCGCCAGCGGTGAGGGAGCTGCGCGGCTCCCCTGCAGCGCCGCCGCTGCCATGCTCAGCGGGGTCCCCTGGTGCTGATGGGGCGCACGCGGCGGGGGCAGCCGGAGGTGAGAGGCTCCGTGCGCTCTGCCTGTGCCTCTGCTGTGTGCGGCCCGTGCGAGCCGGGGAGGGAACACCCCCCTCTGGTGCACAGAGCGAGACACGCAGGGCAGCGGACGCAGGAGGGCTTCTGGCTTGTAATGAGGAGTGAGACATGCAGGAAATATTTGGGTCCTGAGGGCTACGAAGTGGGGCCGGAGGGGGCGAGGGAGGGCAGCCCTCTTCTGCTGGACCAACAAATAGTGGCTGATAACCAGAGATGGGCCCAGTGTTGGAATCTGGCTCCCACTCCACAGAGCGCTTGGGAGGGGAGCGGAGGGGAGGGGGGTTCTGGTTGGGTCTATTATAGCAGTGGTTTTCAAAGTTTTTTTCTGGCGACCCAGTTGAAGAAAATTGTTGATGCCCACGGCCCAACTGAGGTGGGGAAGAGGGAGTTGGGGTGTGGGAGGGGCTCAGGGCTGGAGCAGGGGGTTGTGGTGCAGGAGGTGGTCAGGTCTCTGGGCTGAAGGTGCAGGCTCTGGGGTGGGGCCAGGGAGGAGGGGTTTGGGGTGCAGGAAGGGGCTCCAGGTTTGGGGGGGCTCAGGGCTGGGGCAGGGGACTGCGGCACGGGCTTACCTCGGGCAGCTCCCAGTCACTGGCACAGCGGGGGTGCTAAGTGGCCAGCAGCAGGTCTGGCTCCTAGGCGGAGGCGCATGGCTCTCGTGCACAGGCACTGGCCCCCCAGCTCCCATTGGCTGGGAGCCAGCCAATGGGAGTGCAGAGCCAGTGCTCAGGGCAGGGGCAGTGTGCTGAGCCTCGTGGCCCCCCGCCTAGTAGCCGGACCTGCTGTTGGCCCCTTCCGGGATGCAGCGTGGTGTCGGAACAGGTAGGGACTATCCTGCCTTAGCCAGTCAGCACTGCCGCCGGGACTTTTAATGGCTCGGTTGGAGGTGCTGACCAGAGCCCCCGCGACTCAATGCCTTATATTCCACAACCCAGTACTGGGTCATGACCCGCAGTTTGAAAACCACTGCATTATAGTGGTTATTTATCACCTTATTATCTTCCGGATGTTTGCAAATTGATTGCTTAATTATTTGCTCCATTATCTTTCCGGGTACAGAAGTTAAGCTGACTGGTCTGTAATTCCCCGGGTTGTCCTTATTTCTCTTGTAGAGGAAGGTCTAATCTACAAATAAGGGTATCAAAAATCTATTTATTAAATGTATACCACAAAACATGGAGGTTCAAGCTTATTCATAGTGCAGACCATATCTTAATAGAGATTGTCTCATGGACATACACCAGTCCCATGCATGATCCCCCTCAGACTTGCTTCCTTGTACAATCCACAATTACAGGGACCACCTAGCACACCAGTACTCTTGTCTTCTCCATTCCCTGAGGGCTCTGCAGATTCTGCCATCACAGAGCACCACTCTGCAGCACACGAGGGTGCACAGGCTCCCTACACAGGCTCTTTACAGGTTGTTCCTGTTCATCCCTCATCCAGCAGGCATGATTCCCCTGCTTTTCTGATCTTGTTTTGTGCATGGTTTGAGTAACACTGAAGTTTTTCGAGGGAGCTAAAAAAACATATCATTATAAAAGGCTCCAGCACATTAGTAAAATTACCATGCTGTATTTAATTCCAATTTAATTTCATTCTCTTTCTCACACAATCAGTACTCATTTTACAAATAACATTTGCAGGAGTCTAGCACAACCCTATGCTTAATCCGTGATGTGTACATACTTAGAATACTTTACTAGTGATTCAAGAGGAGTTAAGTATTTCATAACTTTATGAGGGCTTTGCTACATGCCATGCAGGACTTGCCAGGAGTATCCTCAGTATCAAGCATCAACCAACTGCCAATGATTTTAGCTGCATATGAACAGCGCCACTCACATGTGCCTTGGTCTTGTGCCATTGTAGCTGTTAGCACTAATGATGTCCAAAACCCATCTATGGGAGAGCACTTTCATCTTTAGCACAGAAAAAGTTATCATTCATTAATGTAGGATATCATGGGTTTAAACACAACAAAATCTTCTTTTCTTCTATCCACTGATAATGACAATTTCTAGAGGAGCGATTCTCATACTTCAGTGATAGAGGAGCTAAATTAGCGACGGCATTACCCAAAAGAGCCACAGTAGTGTAAATTCATTGTTTCATTTACTATTATATATAATTCTCACAGCAAAATGACTGACCAAATATTCTACAATTGGTCAATAATAGTAAAACGATCCTGATTGGTTAATAGCTTAGATACGTTGATAAATAAATCACCATTTTTTAACATCGTGTACTACAAAGAGCTGCAGGAGACTCATTAAAGAGCCACTTGCGGCTCCTGAGCTTCAGTCTGAGTATCCCTGTTCAAGAGCAATTTACAGGTTTCTTAGACCCTAAAGAAAGAGGAGGTATTTTGTGTCATTGCTTCATCATGTACCAGTTCCTATGAGACTACATGTGGTCCAACAGTATTAGAGGTCTGAATCACAAAAGCCATAGGAATATCAAATATTATTGACATTTCTTTGTTCAAATGCTCCATCAAAGGAGACACTACCACCAAATTCTCTCAGAGGAGAGATATTATATTATCTTAAAGAGCATCAAATTGTCTTTTCAACTCCTTTGTTGCTGCTGGTAGGAGGCTTGGCTTGTACCCACTAATACAAATAGAAATCTAAAAGTATAGGACCTTGGTGGCCTTAACATGCATAGCCACCACCTAACGACAGCATTCTACTGTAGTTGCCTTGTATCAGTTCACATCCTGAGTTGGGAAGTAGCGGTGAAGGCATGGAGCCAAGAAGTAAATACAAATTAAAAACTGAATTTAATAAAATCTGGACTGAGCTTGTACTTGGTGAAAAGTAGATGCTTGGTGCTTCCATGGAACCCCACCACGAAGTTATTGAGAAGGATATAAAGTGACAAGACCACAAAGAAACACCCAATTAAAAGAATTACATAATCATTACAAACTCTTTTTGATACTGTGGGCTGGGTGCTTTATCTATCAGTTTTTTGTAAGATGTTGTCCCTGTACATCGTCTGGCATGCAAGGAAATAGTTTCTCCCTTTAACTGCGAAGTGTGTTTGCTTACCGTGATCTTCTGCATAAACATTTTGGAGGAATTCATTTACCTTTTAACTTTTAGGGTAACTTGCAGACTCCTACAAATGTGATTCCAGTGATAGGTTTGTTGATTTTAAAGACAAAAGGCTCTTTCATGTCACCATCTGAAATTGTTGCAAACAGACGTTAAAGAAATACGTGAAGCCCTGTTATCTTCTTTAAGACGACCAAGGGAGCAAACCTGCACTGGTAGCTCCTGCAGAAATACAGTAGAAGCCCCATGTTGCCTTGAAGCGACCTCAACTCAGAACTGTAAGTCACTGCAGAAGAGACAGTGGAGCATCGGTTTATGGGTTGAGGAGGGAACCTCCTGACCCTTTTCTAGTGGCATGTGTTGTGGGCTGATATCCAGGCCTACACTGTGCCTCTGGAGAGGCAGGGATGTGGTAGGAAGTGACCCAGGGAATAGACTAGGTGGTACTCTTGTCCAGGTTGTACACCTGAACTGCCTGCCTAGGGCCTTGGGTTGAAACCTGGTGGAGCAGGAGGGCCTCGGTTCCCCTACTGCCAACCCCTGCATTTGAGCCACTAAGTGCCACTGCTAACCCTGGATTTAGGCCATTTGTTGCTATTGCTAGCCAGTGCTCTGACCACTACAGGATGTGGTTTAGGGAGATGGTCCCCCATCTCAGGGAGTCAGCGTGCTTGAGAAAAGCAACAGAGGGTCCTGTGGCACCTTTAAGACTAACAGAAGTATTGGGAGCATAAGCTTTTGTGGGTAAGAACCTCACTTCTTCAGATGCATGCTTGAGAGTACTCCTCTGAGCAGAAAACACCCTCTTCTCTCCATCCCAATCACACTACCCTTCCTTTTCCTTCTCCACCTCTCCTCAAAGCCATTAGGAGTTGGCTTGATCCCTTGAATCTTCCTGGCCACCAGGATTAAGTCTGTAACACACCTAGGTGCACTTATATGCATCAAACACTTTGTTGAATAAATTTAAGCAATTTTGTGCCTTGTACACACACAAGAATTTGTTCTTGTTCTTGGTTCTTATTCATTTATTGTCAATATTTGGCTTGTGTATAGATAATCCTTAGTGATGACATTATTTTATATTTTAAATATATTAACCAAATGTAAGATTGCAACTGAAAAATTTTGGTTTCAAAGTAATTAAATTGGTGTATTTTTAGTTTAATTTTGTTTCCAGTGTATGTTAAATTATATAAATATTTATTTAAGGGTAAAGAAACTAATGTCATCTTGTGCTGGCATCACATAAGATGGGTTTGTCATGTTTAGAGCACAGATAGGAAACCTCAAGTGAAAATCAGAGTTCAGCAAGAAGTGGTCTTGGTGAGTAATTTCATACTTAGTTCTCATATAATATTTTTCATCCATAAATCTCAAAGCACTTTGCCCCAGTTTTAACATGTGGGGAAACTGAGCCATAGAGAAGTTAAGCCAGTTATCATAAGTCTCATAGCAGATCAGTGAGAGAGCTAGGAACAGAATCCCTGACTCCTAGTCTACTGTCTTAGCCATTGTACTGCATAGCCTCTCTAAATGTTGTAGGTGGCACTCTTTCTTCTGGGACAGTAATGAACCAAATGCATGAGCAAGTAACTAGACCAGAGGTTCTTAAACTGTGGTCCGTGGACCATCAGTGGTCCTTGAGCTCCATTCAGTTTGTCCCCAGATAGTTCCCTCTAAGGTGTGCACCTGGGCAGCCGCACACGAGAGAATTTAGGGCCACCCACCTAATTAGTGGAGCCGTGCAGACGTGGCGCCACTAATTAGATACCTGGCCCCTGAGAAGACGCACATGTAAGCTGAGGTGGTGGCATTAGGGGGAACAGGAGGTAGGTGGGAGGGGGCTGTGGGGCAAGAAGAGGGGGTGGGGGGAATTTGGGACGTTCAGGGTCTTGGTGGCCAGAAAAGAGGCGACTTTCCCCAGCTCCAGGGCTGCAGCTGCTAGAGTGAGATGGCCCTCCTTCCCAGCCCCACCTTGGGGGCTGCCGTGGCAGGCGAGAGAGAGGGAGAGACCCCCCCCTCTTTCCAAGCCCCAGCTCAGGGGCTGCCACGGCGGGGGAGAGAGGGCACATCCATCGCATTAGAAAGGTAAGACTACTGTTGTTAAAATATGAGTTATGTGCTTTTATTTGTAGAACAAAAAAAGTTATTATAAAGGTTTTTTTATATAGCGCTTTTATCCAAAATGTTTAACAATAGTCAGCTAATGGTACAAACAACATTTGGAAAGATCATTAAGTGGTCCTTTGAGACCCTCAGCAATTTTCAAGTGGTCTGCGAACAAAAACGTTTTAGAACCACTGAACTAAAGTCTTTCAGTTGAGATGAATCTGAGTTTCTAACCATTTATGATCAATAATGATCTTATTGCACTGTGTGTATCCTTGTCAAGTCACATATTTACACTGTGTCCTACCAAAAATTTAATCCTGAAAGGTACTAAATACTTTCTGCAAAGTGCTGAAAATCCTCAGCTTCCACTGAGTTCAAATCCACCTTGAACACTTAAGTGGACTAGAATTTTAATACACGTTTGAAAGAATCAAACCCTAATTGTGTCTTGGAGTTTCATCAAATGAATATATCATTCTTCATTTCCTGTCCTAAACTGTTATTCAAGCCTCAACTACACATAGACTTGTACTGGTTTAAGTAAAATGGGTGTTCCACCAGTTCATTACTGGATAAAATTAAACTGAAATAAACCACTCAAGCTGAAATAAGAGTATCTACACACAGACTTGCACCACCCTATCTAAATCTGTTCAAAAACACACCTTTAGTAAACTGGTGCAAACTTGCATGTAGAGATGCATTTCAAGGGTGGGAAAAGAGAGCAAAAAAATGGTTTACTTTGTCTTTTGGATGAAAGAATCTGTTTTACACTAAGGTGCATGACATCTTGTGAAAATCCTTATCTATCTAAGGTACTTATATGGCCCCCAATAGCACCTCACAATCTTTAATATATTTCTCCTCACAACACCCCTTTGAGGTAGGGGAGTATTGTCATCTCCATTTTAGAGATGAAAGATTGAGGCACAGTGAGACTAAGTGACTTGCCCAAGGTCATGCCAAAGTCTGTAGCAGAGCAGGGAATGGGACCCTGATCTTCACATTCCAGGCTAGCACCCTAACCACTGGACCATCCTTCCTCACCTTATCAATGCAATAGTCTCATCAAATGGTCACTTCTAGAAGAACCAGAACAACAGCTGTGCTAGTCTGGGCAGTTTCTGTTTTCAATTTAATTCAGTTTCACATGGACCAGATGGTCCCCACCTTTCATTAATGTCATTTATTAACTACATTGAGTAAATTATTCCAAATGTAAAGTGCAGATCTGAGGGCAACGTCTGACCAGTATAAATTAGCATTTTCCATCAATATTTCATTTGGAAAAGTTCCTCTTTTCCAGAATAAATGTAAGCAAGGGAAAGTAAAAAAAAGGAAATGTTCATACTGAATCATCTTACCTCTGATGAATCAATCCACTATCTCAGCTGTGATACCAGAAGCAGATGCTGGCACTCATTACTCATAAGAATAATGTTTTTAAAATTAACTCTTTAGAAAGATTAGTTAAAGATTAAATAATCAATCACACTTTCCCTTGGCATATAAATAAATATGCATGTGTGTTTAATATTAGTTAGTTACATGGAATGTAAAAATAAAGTTAAATGAGAACAGAATCAGGCGCTCAAAGTTGTATTTCCATCTGGAGTAAGGGGAGAATAACACTGCTTTACAGCCAAAATGCTTCTGAAATAAATGTAGTCAAACTTTACTAATTCTGGGTCACTGAGAACGAAAATGATGCTTAAAGATTGTTGATTGGCTCTAGTTTTCAAGATATGCTATTGGGTCAGTATATACGACCCTTGACTTGGGAATGGCGGAGGATAAGTGAGTTATAAAGGGAAGGGATCTCAATTTAAACCAGAAATGACTAAAATACATCTTTGACTGGATCTATGAATAAATCTATGACTGGATTTGGACAGTACTTGCTTTTTAGGCAAAACAATGAATGATGCAATCTGAAGCTGGTATTGCATCATACATGATATGAATTGCATCATGTGATTCCTAGAAGTCATGGATGATGCAATCATAATGAAGCTTACATCACTCTGCTGAACAAATTGCCCTATATCAGCTCTAGAAATCATACAGTGTCGTGCTCTCTTATTTGTCAGTGTTTGATTTTGCAAAGGGACACATTTCTGTTTAGCCAAAGTGAGCAGAGATGCCTCATACTTGTGTGAACAGTGCAGATAACTTCTGCTATGTTTGTGATGAAGTGACTTTTGCATCACAAAATCGCAGTACAATCACTATAGTTAAGAAAGCCTATCACCTTTATTTTGGCTGCAAAATTGGAGATCAGGACAAGAGGTGTAACCACACATATGCTGCAACACTTGTGCAACAAATCTTCACCAGTGGTTGAACAGGAAAAGGAAATCTATGCCTTTTGCAGTGCCAATGATTTGGAGAGAGCAACAGATCATACCCGCAATTGTTACTTCTGCATGGTGCCTCCAGTTGGGAAAGGTGTTTCAAAGAAGAAAAAGTGGACTGTGCATTATCTAAACATTCCATCAGCTATAGCCCAGTACCCCACGGAGAAAGACTGCCGGTTCCTGATGCACCAGAATCATTCTCACTTGAGTCAGATGAGGAAGAGGAAGAGGATGAAACTTCTGGTCCTGAACCATCAATGTCACAGGACCCACATTTTCTCCCATCCTCCTCCTCTGAACCACACCTCATAACACAAGGTGAACTGAATGACCTTGTCAGGGATTTGGAACTACCCAAGAGTAAGGCAAAGTTGTTGGGCTCCAGACTACAGCAGTGGAATCTCCTGGCAGGTGATGTTAGGGTTTCCATGTTTTGTGACCGTCAAAAGGATCTTGTCCCATTCTTCTTCATGGAAGGTGATCTTGTAGCCTGCAACAACATCGATGGTGTGATGGCAGCCCTCAACATCGTTCACGATCCAGGTGAGTGGAGACTGTTCATTGATTCATCGAAGACGAGTCTTAAAGCCGTTTTACTGCATAATGGCAATGTTTTGCCATCAATTCCAGTTGGTCATGCAGTCCATATGAAGGAAACCTATGACAACATGAAACAACTTTTGAGGTGCATAAACTATGACCAACATCAGTGGCAGCTTTGTGGCGATTTGAAGGTTGTTGCTCTGTTGCTTGGTCTGCAGACTGGATACACAAAGTACTGCTGTTTTCTCTGCGAATGGGATAGTCGTGCAAGAGATTCCCACTACATCAAGAAAGATTGGCCACTCCGACAGTCATTGGAGCCTGGGAGGAAAAGTGTTCAGCATCCACCACTTGTTGAATCAAGGAAGATTTTGTTACCACCCTTACACATCAAGCTGGGTCTGATGAAGAACTTTGTCAAGGCCATTGACAAAACACAAGCAGCTTTCAAGTACCTCCGTGGAAAATTTCCAAGGTTAAGTGAAGCTAAGATAAAGGAAGATGTCTTTGATGGTCCTCAGATTCGTGAACTTCTTCGAGATGATGACTATGACCATGCACTGTGTGGCATGGAAAAGACGGCATGGAAAGCCTTCCAGTTAGTGGCAATAAATTTTCTCGGAAACAACAAGGTAGACATCTACAGGTTGTTGGTGGAAAACCTTCTCAAGGCATACAAAAGCCTTGGTTGCAACATGTCACTAAAGATACAGTTTTTGCACTCTCATCTAGATTTTTTTCCACCAAACTGCGGAGCAGTGAGCAACAAGCACGGCGAGCGATTTCACCAGGACATTGCAACAATGGAGAAACGCTGTCAGGGCAAATGGAGCCCATCAATGCTTGCAGACTATTGCTGGACAGTGACAAGAGATGCTCCATTTAATGAATACAAGAGACAAGCCAAGAAGCGCCGAGTAGACACTGAATAGGACTAAACTATGTACATAATAGTTTTTTGCCTTTTGTTTCATAATCAATTTTATTTATATAACCCTTTTGCTGATTTTTAAAGTGTTACATAAACAGGACAGGTGAAAGATTATCATGTAAAGCAACCATAAACACATGAAAAGACCTAGGTTTACAATTTATGATTAAAACTCTACTACTATCTACACAATAGACATAAAATGTAAAAACCTAAATTTCTTAGAAACAGTAGCCAATCAGTTGTTTTAATTGTCATATTTGAATTCAGCACATCAAAACACATAATAAATAGCACATTTTATCTCTGAAGTAGACGACTTCTCAAAAATTGTAGACCAGTGTAATGGGCTTAATCCTATGATGTGCTTAAATGCTTTGTCGAATAGGGATATAAGGTTTCCAATTTTGGTTGGATGTATTCCTGGAGGTTTCATCACATGACATAATCTTTAATTCCTGGAGACTCCAGGACAATCCTGGAGTGTTGGCAACCCTAGGAAAGGACTTAATCACCTGCTTAAAAGTTAAACGGGCATTTACATGCTTTGCTGAATTGGGGCCTTAAGAACATGCTTAGCTTTAAGCATGTGAGCAGTTCCACTGAACTGAAGTCAATGGGACCATGCATATGTTTAAGAGCCAGAGGCATGCACAAGGTGGGGCAAGCAGGGGTACACCGCCTCCCCCCATTAATTGTCAGGAGCCTGGAGGCCGTGGTAGCAGGGAGAGCAAGCTCCTGCCAGAGTGTGCGGGGAGGGGAGGGCGAGTTCTTGCCAGGGCAGGGGGTGGGAACAGAATATGTCCCCCCAAAAGGGCTCAAAGTTAAATTTCTGCACACACCCCTGTTAAGAGCTTTGGTGGATCTGGCCAGAAGGCTCACTACCTTGCAGGATTGATCATATAGGGTAAAATCCTGTCTGCACTGAGTGAATGGGAGTTTTGACGTTGACTTCAATAGGGCCAGCATTTCACCCATAATGGCTACAACATTTTACATCAAGAAGCAGTAGTTCCCTGGGATCCCCAACTATCCCAGCTAGAGAGAGGGTCCAAATCAACCCCCAGATATGTGTCAGTGGTGTAGCCAGGTTCTAAGTGCAGGGGGAGCAAACATAAAATAGGCGCCCCCCCTTGGCCCCTCCTCTGGGCATGCCCCCCTTGGCTCCTCCTCCGGCTGCTCCATGCCCCCCCCCTTGGCTGGCTCCTCCAGCCGCGTGCCATGCTGCGCCACTCCCCCCCCCCCTTGGCTCCTCCAGGCACGCTGCGGCCATGCTGCGCCCCCCCTCGGAGGGGCTCAGTCCGGGGCGGGGGCCGGGCGCGGGGAAGGGGTGGCAGGCGGGCGCTGCTCGCTTCTCCCGGGGGCTGGGGGAGCAGAGCAGTGGGGCGGGCAGCAGCTGGCGAGATCCCCTCTCCCCGGCAGCTTCCTGCTTCCCTCAGCCCGGGCAGCCCAGCATTTTTTTTCAAAAGCGGCACCTGCCGGGCCTGCGCTGGACTCCTGCAGGCAATGGGGGGGGGGGTGGGCAGCACGGCCGGACTCCGGAGCAGGGCCGGCTCCAGGCACCAGGCAACCAAACACCTGCTTGGGGCGGCACCTGGTAAGGGGCGGTGGGGGGAGCGCGGCGTGGCATTCGGCGGGGGGTGGCGGGCTCCGGCGGCGCGGCATTCGGCGGGGGGTGGCGGCGCTCGGGGGGGGGTTCCGGCGGCTCTCGGCAGGGGGCAGGCTCCGGCGGCGCGGCGCTCGGCGGGTAGGACTCGGGGGGGCAGCACTTTTTTTTGCTGCTTGGGGCAGCAAAAAAGTTAGAGCCGTCCCTGCTCCGGAGGAGCCATTGGGGGGGGCGGCGGGCGTGGCCGGAGGAATGAAGGGGCCAGCTCCTCAGCCATTGCGCCCCACGCTCACTGGGGCCCCAACATTGCCGCGACCACCTCCTGCGGTGGCTCAGGGCTCGATGGCCGAGTGCTCCGCAGCTGGCGGGCAGATCCCCTCTCCCCGGCAGCTTCCTCCTTCCCTTGGCCCGGGCAACCCGCAACTTCCTGCTTCCCTCGGCCCGGGCAGCCCAGCATTAGCAATACCCCGCCCCTTGCTAATGCTGGGCTGCCCAGGCCAACGGAAGCAGGAAGCTGCCGGGGAGAGGGGATCTGCCCACCAGCTGCGGAGTGCTTGGCCGCCGAGCCCTGAGCCGCCGCAGGAGGCGACCGTGGCGATGTTTGGGGCTGCGGTGAGCGTTGGGCACAATGGCCGAGGAGCCGGCCCCTTCGTTCCTCCGGCCGTGCCCGCCGCCCCCTCCCCCCCCCCCATGGCTCCTCCGGAGTCCAGCCGTGCTGCCAGCCCTCCCTCCTTGCCTGCAGGAGTCCAGCACTGGCCCGGCAGGCGCCGCTTTTGAAAAATGTGCTGAGGGGAAGCGGCTGCAACTCCCTGGGCTACTTCCCCATGGCCTCCTCCAAACACCTTCCTTATTCTCACCACAGGACCTTCCTCCCAGCACCGCCGGCCCGGCCCCGGGCCCGGGCCCCGGCCCCCAGCCCCCGGCCCAGCACCGCCGGCCCGGCCCCGGCCCAGCACCACCGGCCCCTGGCCGAGCACGGCCGGCCCAGCACCGCCGGCCCCCAGCCCGGCCCCGACCCCCGGCCCAGCACTGCCGGCCCCCGGCCCAGTACCCCCGGCCCCGCACAGCTGGGCCCGGCCCAGCCCCCGGCCCAGCACCCTTGGCCCTGCATGTCCCTATTTTCCCGGACATGTTCGGTTTTTGGGGATTTCCCCCCGGACGGGGATTTGAGGCCCAAAAAGCCGGACATGTCCAGGAAAATCCGGACGTATGGTAACCCTAGTCCTAATTAGCCTGCCTACCTTAACAGGTTCTAGCAGTTTCCTGATTACTCTAATGCAGCTCCTGCTCTGGTCACTCAGGGAACAGAAAACTACTCATCCAGTGACCAGTATATTTGCCCTCTACCAGACTCCTGTACCCCACTGGTCTGGGTCTGTCACACTAGCTACAAACTTTGGTAGTGAGGGGGACTGGGTTCACATTCTGCAGCTGGTGTTCATCTCTAATCACGCCACACAGGCTCTATAAACAAATTACACTTGATTGTCCTCTGTGGTAATAGGGGCCTTACTGGAGCTGGGCCCATTTCATTTTAATATGAACATAAATATGGAGACATTAATAATTAGATAGCCTTGAAGGGCCCGATCCTGTTGTCTTTTGAATTGGAGGCAAAGGTCCCACTGGGAAGAGGGTTGGAAGCTAAGTCTCTGTTTGTACTTTTATACCCAAGAAGAGTGTTTTATAGCCAGTGTGAAAATACTGGCTCATGTGTACATTTTAATCATGTACTGCTGTACATGAAGAAACGCTATCTTCACACTGGTCAAAGTTCTATATGCTCTGCTATTTTTTTGTTTTGTTTTGTTTTTTAATGAATTTCCTTCTTATTCTTGGCTTTCCATTTGTTCCCATACCTTTTCTGGGGGCTGTTTAATTGATTTAAAGTTCCAAAACATGAAAGGCTCTTCTCTGAGTATCATGGCCAGGTAGGTAGAGCCTGCTCCTTTATCTGGGAAGCGCATTTTCATTATGCTTGACTCCCGTCCCCTGGCCTGAGTTGCCAACCAAACATCTGGGAAAAATAAAATGTTTAATCTCTTGTATTTCACGTCCTGTTTTTTTTCTGTTGCTGCCAATGTTCTCTCTGTGTCATAAAAGTCAGGAAAAGTAGCTATTTATGTACCCCTTGCCACTGCATTCTGAGAATTACCCCGCCACACCATTTCTTCCTAAACAGCCTTTTTTTTAACAAACATCCATAATAGTGGTAGTATTAGTTGGCATATGAATTCCACAGAGTTACACACTTAATTCTCTGCAAGATTCTCCTATGGTCTGTTTTTTTTTTTTTTTTTTAACTAGGCAGTGTATTTTCTGCCATTTCCGGATTCTGTTTCCAGAAAGCAGCAATTATCAGCATTTTGGTTATTTTCAGCTACTTTGTTTTCACAAACATAGATTCTGCCTTTATTTTTCTTCATCCTTTGCTCCAGTCTTACTATATACTCAAATTGTCCAGATTTAAAGAAGAATTTTCTACTTAATGATTTAATGAAGATGGGGGCCAGATCCTCAACTGGTATAAATTGTGAAGACTCCATTGACATCAATAAAGCTATGTCAGTTTATACCAGCTGAGGATCTGGCCCAGAGTGTTTTCCATAAATTCAAACTGATTCCATTAAAGCACCATGTGAAGATCCACTTTGTTGGGTATGGGCAAACTGGTGAGTTTAGAGAATATTCCTAATGGAAAAGTCCCAGGAAATGTAAGGGAGAATGATAACTTTGCTATAAAAATTTTAAACCAACCTATAGATTTCTATAATAGGGATATAACATGCCATTCAAATTCTATAGGATGGTTTAAAAATCTGTAAAAAATATTATTTATAAATTAGATGTATTTTTAGCATATTTTCTGAAAAACCCTCTTGGTTTCATCTCTATTAAATTTTACAGGATCTTTCCATAGGGAGTCTGATACTGCTAGCTTCTTGGCTCTGCTTGTGATATAGACAAAGCACATGATCTGTATAACTTTTAATTTGAGGCATGTCTCCATTCAGTTATGGCCCTGTGGTTACTTGGCTAGGTTCTACTCTTTTAATAAGTAGATTGCTGGTGTGACAGACCCAGACCAGTGGTAGAGGGCAAATATACTGGTCACTGGATGAGTAGTTTTCTGTTCCCTGAGTGACCAGAGCAGGAGCTGCACTAGAGTACTCAGGAACCTGCTAGAACCTGTTAAGACAGGCAGGCTAATTAGGACACCTGGAGCCAATTAAGAAGAAGCTGCTAGAATCAATTAAGGCAGGCTAATCAGGGCACCTGGGTTTTAAAAGGAGCTCACTTCAGTTTGTGGTGCTAGTGTGAGGAGCTGGGAGCAAGAGGTGCAAGGAGCTGAGAGGGTGTGCTGCTGGAGGACTGAGGAGCACAAGCGTTATCAGACACCAGGAGGAAGGTCCTGTGGTGAGAATAAGGAAAGGTGTTTGGAGGAGGCCATGGGGAAGTAGCCCAGGGAGTTGCAGCTGTTACAGGAGGCACTATAGACAGCTGCAGTCCACAGGGCTCTGGGCTGGAATCCGGAGTAGAGGGTGGGCCTGGGTTCCCCCCAAACCTCCCAATTGACCTGGACTGTGGATGCTTCCAGAGGGGAAGGTCTCTGGGCTGTTCCCCAACCTACATGGTGAATCTCTGAGACAAGAAAATCCGCTAATAAGTGCAGGACCCACCAAGATAGAGGAGGAACTTTGTCACACTGGCTTGACTGGCATAGTGTAAAAATGCATAAATTGACCAAAGCTGTGTGAGGAACTAGCCGGTAGCCGTAATGTCAAGTTTTGTCATCTGCAACACAAGTTTTGACATAATGTGAAGCAGTAGACCTCAGACCATCATCTTGCCATAAGAGGGGTGTTTGAGGACAAAATTAATCATTTTTGATTACACACACCATCTATGTCTTTATACATGACTGTACTGAGATATATCATATTCTGTACACAGACATGCATTCAGTCCCTCTCGGATGTTCAGTCTCCTGTCAAACTCATCCATATTCTCATAGACTGTAGGGCCAGATGGGACCATCATGATTTAGTCTGGCCTCCTGCACATTGCAGGTAACAGAACCTCACCCACCCACTCCTGTAATTGACCCCTAACCTCTGGCTGAGTTACTGAAGTCCTCAAATCATGATTTAAAGACTTCAAGTTACAGAGAATCCACCATTCTGTCATTCCTAGTCTCATGCTTCCTCATCCTCTCTATAGTGAATGTTTAAAAACAATGCGTTTTCTAGTCATTTGCTTTGAGGATTTCCACTCTTGTGATATGACAAAGCTTATCTACCAGTTCAGTTCTACTAGCTAGTGCCGGGGAGCCCATACAAGGTATATGGACCCCCAATGTTGTACAGCTATGCTCTGCAGAAGCTCCTGCACTGTCATAGAGTCAGGTTTTGGGGGTTAGCAAGGCATGGCCAGTAGATCCATAGCTACATAATTCTGCCATCCAAAATCCACCACAGTGAGTGGAAAGGCAGAAACCTTATGCCTGCTGTAATGGCTACAAAACCAGTTTCATTGTTGCTATCCAGCCTTGAGAGAAGTGTAACCCCCTCGCTCTTGCAGAATCCCTTGTGCCAAGTCTGCGTACTCAGGCTTGGCACAGGGACCAGAATTTGGCACAATGTCTTAAAAGAAATCTATTCTTTCTTTCATAGAGAAAATGTGCATAATTTCCACTATTGTGAGAGGTTGTTAAGGACATACATTGTGTAAAGAGTAGTCAGTAGACCCTAACTGAGATACTATTATTCCTAGCTATTCCAGCACATATAATACATAAGGTCATATATTGTTCTCAGATTCATGCACTATGTAAGCAGATTGCCCCCTCCCTCCCCAACACAATCCACACAACAGATACAAACACAATAGGTAAGAAAGATGATCAGGGTGTAACTTAATTTGAATGTGCCTTTACTTTTCAACAGCCCTTGTTGGCCACCAAGACCACAAAACATATGTTCCCCATGGAATTTTAATGTTCATTTTCACAAGCCTTAGTTAGGCTCACCCTGGTGAGGAAGCCTCTGAACACAATAGCAGGAAGCTCCTTAGTGAAGACTCTCAAACTTCAATTAGCTGCTTTGGCTGAGCTGACTGGGGACAGATAAATAGCTCACTTCAGACTGAGTCACACAATCCGCCTATACAGAGAACAAAGGCGAGAGGGAAGGGGAAAGCTGGCAGAAGCATGCAGTCACAACCCGAACTACAGTGTACCAACGCCGTAAAAATATACATCAGGAAAAAGTCCAACCTTGGGAGGGAACAGAGAAAATATTTTTAAACAAGCTGTATCTTTATATATGCTAAAATGAGGCATTTAGAAACATATATACTAAGGATGAAATTCACTCAAAAGCTAAGGAGGGAGTGTGGGTACTTAAAATTGGAGACTGGATGTTAGTTCCGGGTTATGTTCCCAGCTCTGCCATTGATTTATCTTGTGACCTTGGGCTAGTCACTTAACTGCTGTGGCTAAGTCTGTGATAGCCTTTTTCTACAGATTTGCCACTTCTGCACTCCCACTGGTGCAGTTTCACCAGTGGCAACATCTGTAGATACATAGAGTACATCCTCTTTAACCACCATGTTGTCTAACTCTGCTCAGACCAGGTCTAGATGAAAAGGAGGCTAAAACGACAGCTTGTCTGTCCAAATACTCCCACCATTACTACCATTGGTGGAGCTGCAAATATGAGGGGGAAAAGCTAGTGTGGATAAGGCCTCTCTGTCTTTCAGTTTTTCTTTCTACAAGAGGCGGATAATTGTACGTACCTCAGAGTCAGGGCCGGCTCTAGGTTTTTTTGCCACCCCAAGCAAAAAAAATTTTGGCTGCCCCCCACACACTCAGCTCTGGGCTCCTCAGCTCTGGGCTCCCCCACACCAGTGCTGACTCCACCCGCTCCCCCCTCGCCTCTAGCCGGTCCGGCGCTAGCAGCGGGGCTCCCGGGCCGCGCCTCAGCCCAGGGTCCTTCCAACCAGGGCTCCTGCCTCCAGGAGCAGCCGGGATCCAGGAGGTTAGAGCTGGGGGACCGCCTCGACAGGGGACTGAGGAGCTGGGGCAGTGTAGCCCCAGAGGGAGCGGAGCCCCGGAGAGCGGGACACAGGCCCCACATGGCAGTGCCCCGGGCACCAGTCCCCACTATGGCCCCGCTGCTGCTCCTGGCCACTCTGCCACAGTCCCTAGGCGGCTCAGGCCGCTTCACCCAGTCCCAGCTGCGGCGCTGGGGGGCGGCCGCCCTGCGGCACCTGCAGGCAGCTCCCCCAACCCGAGTGTCCCACGCTCGGAGCCCGCTCAACCCAGCCACAAAGTGCGGGCGCTGCTCCCCGACACGAACCACAGCGGTCCCAGGGTGCCCCCCGCGCTGCTGCTGGCAGAGCTGGCTCTAGGCTTTTGCCACCCTAAGCAAAAACAAAAAACGATGGCTGGAATGCTGCCCCTGCACATGTGCCGCCCCAAGCACATGCTTGGTTTGCTGGTGCCTACAGCCGGCCCTGCACAGAGTTGTTGTGTGGCTTAATTAATATTTATGAAAGTCTTTGAAATTCTTGGAAGAAAGGTGTTAGCTAACTTCAAGTTATTATTACTACAGTTCAGCAACGGAGCGATAGCTGCATGAAGCAAATACAAGGCCAGAACCACAGTCCTGGTTGATGACATGGAACAAAATAGAAATCACTTATATTATGCAATTGGGCCATTGTGTGTAATATGCTTCCAAGTAGAGCTAAACAAAATATCTTGCAACAGTTACTTTATTCAAAGAATGTTGCCTATTTTTCTGTTGCTAGAAGGTCTGCAAACAGACGGTGAGGTTTTTTTCAAATGCATTTGAATTTATTTGATAAAAGTTCATGAATTTCAATTTGGCTTTCTATTTGAACTGTGTTACTCAGCTGCGATTGGTCAAATAAGTCAATCTGACATTGTTTCTGTTCTCTAACTAGATGAGCATAAATGCTATATGCAGATTTCTGGCGTATATGCTTGTGGAAAATGAATGTAGTTTTCTGTGAGCATTTGAATGTGCAAGCTCAGAATTCACTTTCCATGAACACTTGTGCTAGTAAAATTCAATTGCACAAATATCTGTAAAAAGCAAATAAGCAAGAGGAAACAAAACGGAGGTTGTGGCAAATTCATCCAGAAATTCAAATGAAGATTTGTGGCAATTATTTTGTGTGTTATTTACTCAGGTACAGAGTTAATTTGCCTTTCCCTTCTAGGACACTAGCTCATGTCCAACCTACATCAAAAAATAAGCAGACATCAGTTACATGGCGTACATGAAATGGGTTAGTGAAATCGATATAGTTTCTAGTGGCCAGGTATCCTCATCATAGAAACTGTCACCAAGTTTGGCACTAATTGTCCTATCGTTGGCAGTCTTGACAGAAGAACCAAGGACTGAATAGGCGGGGAGAGATTGGTCTGCCTTCTGATCCTAAAGGTAATTTCTCCATAATAGGCTTAAGACACATTTTTAGGGTAATGAAGGGAAAGTTGTGCTATCACTGCCTGAGCTTTGCCTTTTTTGGGCCCAATTTTGTCAGCCCTCCACTTCATGTGAACATGGTTTATGGGATTAAGCCTTTTATGGATAAATATTTGATTTCAATTAGAGTTTGCCTGAGTTCAGATCTCAGGGTTTGATTCCAAAACAAAACGTTTATTATTACTGTTATTATTATTATTATTATTACTATTTTTAAAACACTACATCCCAAAATCAAGAGCTAATAGCAAATTGTTTACATAGTACATTTAATCATATACGGTAGTTCTGTATTTTTATAAAGATTAAGGACGCAAGAAACACCAGCACTGACAGATTATGTTACAGTCTTGTAATGGAAGGTTTGTAATAGGTCAAATGGAAATTCTGCTGTTTTTATTACTAAATTATCAGTTACTTTTGATGGGGTAATGAAAATACGGATTATCCCAGAAATGTGTTCTCTCAGGACATTTATATTTGTTGTATTTTATGGAAAGAGAAAGAGATTAATTATGATCTCCTACTGTAATTGGTTTAATCTTTGGTTACATGGTTTGAAAGGTTACTATTTCACAACTATAGGCATGATGTAACTACGTGACTTTGTCAGTCTGGTATAAGTAACTGACTCATTTAGCCAATGCAGTACAAACAATACATTTTAAATGATTAACAGCATGCTAGATAGATTCCATTGTTCCAGCATTAGCCACCCCAGAATTAGATGTACAATACTAGGATGCAGATTTCATGATATAAAATTAAACACATCCTAAATTGTTGCCTCCTTTGTTACAAAATTAAATTAGTGCCTAAATGTAAAAGAAAACTAATTTTCACAGATGGAAACAGAACCTAGTCCTCAGCACAAACCCCTAGTCCACATTTCTGACCTCAGCATACTCCATCAACCTATGTCTTGCATCTTACGACAAATCATATTGTTAATTGAAAGAAGAAAGGCTTTAACAGATAGTAACAGAAACTGCTGCAAGAGAAATTACTCTAAATTTTAAAATCTATTTTCTTTTATACTTTTGGATAAATCAATGTTTCTGCAATATTCCACAGAAGCATTTAGACTCTAGATTATCTAAATAATTACATGCATTTTATCATTTACATGTGACAGGAAAGAAGACAATGCAAGTACAGCTATAACCAATAAAGCTGTATTAAGATCTCTACTATTTCTTTCTTACATTCCTAAATGAAGAACAGAATGTATGTAAAAAAACATCATGGGCTCTATCTAAATGATCATTGTCCTGTACAGAGGAGGACCAGGGGAAAAAATAAATCTGTGCTTCAGTAAAAGATAGTATAGGAAGGAAGATAACTCTATGAGCAGAAACAAATTTGCAAGTGAGACACATACTGACTGATGTTGTCTTTGTGATAGATGTAAAATGTGGTATAACCACAATCCCAGGTCTGAACACCTTTAAACACAGACACACATGCTTACAGATATACGCTACCCAAACGTACATATCTGTCTACCCATGTAAGCATTTATATTGTAGCTATCACCATGGTCTCTGAACACTGTTAAAAGTTATACAAACACACTTTCTTATTGATACACATTTTCCTAATACAGCTGCGCACACACACAACATATAAACCCATGGAAGATTGGATCTAGATCAGGGGTGGGCAAACTTTTTGGCCCGAGGGCCACATCTGGGTAGGGAAACTGCTTGCAGGGCCATGAATGTAGGGCTGGGGCAGGGGGTTGGGGTGTGGGAGGGGGTGCAGAGTGCAGGAGGAGGCTCAGGGCAGGGGGATCAGGGCACAGGATTGGGGTGCAGGAGGGACTCAGGGTGCGGGCTCCGGCCCATTGCCGCTTACCTTGAGCGGCTCTGGGGTGGCAGCAGCACGCAGCGGGGCTAAGGCAGACTTCCCTGGCCCTGTGCCGCTCCCAGAAGCAGCCGGCACCACATTCCTGGGGGTGGGGGCAGAGGGCTCTGCGTGCTGCCCTCGCCTGCGAGTACCTCACCTTCCTCCCCCGAAGCTTCCATTGGCCACCGTTCTCCGTTCCCAGCCAATGGGAGCTGCAGGGTGCAGTGCCCGCAGGCAAGGGCAGCGTGTAGAACCCTCTGCCCCCCACCCCCAGAGGCCTCAGGGATGTGGTGCCGGCCGCTTCCGGGAGCGGCATGGGGCCAGGGCAGGCAGGGAGCCTGCCTTAGCCCCACTGCACCGTGGGGCTGGCAATCCCACAGGCCAGATCCAAAGCCCTGATGGGCCGGATCTGGCCTGCAGGCCATAGTTTGCCCACCCCGATCTAGATCCATAAATTAATGTTGTAACTGTTCCATATCTCTATAATGGGTCTACCCAAACTTTGAACTAGGGTGACCAGACAGCAAATGTGAAAAATCGGGACGGGGGTGGGGGGTAATAGGAGCCTATGTAAGAAAGACCCAAAAATCAGGACTGTCCCTATAAAATCGGGACATCTGGTCACCCTACTTTGAACACTCCTAATTTCAGGGATGTTTGTGTTCAGGTCCATCTACACAGGATCCTAAAGAGCTGGGTTTGATCAGGACTAGAGTGCATTTCTTTCAGTTATTAATTTTAAAGATGCTTTTGATTTTTACCAAAGTAAGGAACTAATCTTATTAATTACTATTATGAAGTACTATGCTGTGAGTGTGCATCTTGTTGTACTACAGATGAATTGTGCCAAACAGATAACATATCCCTGGAAATTCAAACACCTTATAGTCTGAGCAACTGTCTAGATTCAAGTACAGTGTGAGGAAAAGCCTTGCCCACACAGTAGGGATTTGCCTAAAGAGTATGTAGGGTACCTTGATGCACTAGAAGAGAGAGACTGTTCCAAAATGCCTTTTGGATCAAAATTTTCAAAGGGTCACCAAAAGAGCACATGCAACATTTATACATTCATTCATTTTAATGAGAAAGACCAGACCTGCTTGTAAAAACAAGCATTTACATACACTAATACACCTTGGCACATGCAAATATGAGTGACTGCAAGTGCAAATGGTGCACTAGCAGATTTAGTGGGCACACGTTCAAAGGACCTTTGAAACTTTGGCCCTCCATATCTAGATTTACAACAGTCACAAAGAAAGATTGGATCATAATATTCTCCATGTTTCTTTGCAGTTCAGCCAAGAGGAATTCTTTTGCTTTTTTTCTATCAGAAAGCTAGTATTTTTGGCTGTTGAATGTCTCTTGGCAGGCATAAGATTCACAATAGATTGCATGAATACTGGGATTTTCCAGGGTGGAGCAGGGAGTTTGTACAAATTACCAGTATTTTCCTCATCAGTGAGCAAAGAAAACTGTGCAGTCATCAGCTGGATCAGAGTGAGGATGATTCTAGCTATATGATCTACTTTATTCATTCAGTACATTTTACATTTCAGATAGAACCAAAATGATCAGCCATGTCTATACATCTATCTCTGATCAAGATTAAGGTTAGGCTGACAACAGGCCATACTTTTGAGGTGGAGGGGGAAGCATGGCTGGAGCATGAGGCTATAATACATCTGCCTTCATCTAGAATGCATGTAGTTTGTTTTACAGTATTCACAGACTTGTTTAATTTTGCTGTAGGAAAAAAATTCTGCAGAAAATCCTGCAGTTGTAGACATGTAGCATATAAGCTATTTGAATCTCACTGCAATATACTCTCCTCTCAATAAACACATGGAACTCCCATTAATGTGAATGCAAGTTATGTATGCATATCAAAGGGAGAACAATATCCCTAAGGGCCTAGCATAAATTAACAAAAGCAAATAAATTCTAAAACCTCCAATCTTAGTGCATGCTGTTCTGTCTGTCTTGGATCATATAGGTTTCCAAGGAGGTCTGCAACCATCCAGACAAAATCAGGCATGTTACAGACAGTATTTCAGCATTAGTTTTAAAATTCCTCACTTTTATGGATTGAAAATTAAGCCCTTAAGTAAGAGTCTCATCTCCCCCAATGAATGTGCATCATTCACATAAAAAGATAATGGAGTTACACACCCGTGCATCCACATGAGAGAGGAGATTACCATAATGTAGATTATCGCCTTTGGAGTTCCCTTTTTAGAGTTGTGTTTCTTCACAAGACATTCCCAAATCTTCTGCCAGGTCTTTTGGAGTTGTACTAATTTGAATGGAAATCTATGTGCAACACTAAACACCGGATGACATCGGAAGCACTGAATAAGATGAAGAATGGTAAAGCAGCTGGTTAAGATGTGATAACTGTTGATAGTATTGGAGATACTGCAGTAAGTGGCTTTCATAGATTACTATATGTTTACTGGAATCAAGCAAGGATACCAGATGACTGGAGAGTGGGGTTGATTGTGCCTTTTTGGAAGGGTAAGGCTGATGCAAATGATCCAAATACCTATCAGGTCATCACTCTCTTGAGTCAGCATTTCAATGTCCTTGAGAGTCGTTTGAAGGCAAGGCTGACGTACAAGGTGGAGGAAAATATAGGAGCAGAGCAACATGGCTTTAGGAAGGGAAGGACTAATATAGATGCAATATGTGCAATGAGATAGAAGTTTGAAGGAATGATAAATGGAGGGTGTAATTCCTGTGTTGCATTTATTGATCTTGAGAAAGCATATGACTTGGTTCCACAGGAGCTGGTGTTTGGAGTATTGAAATGGATGGGAGGGAAAATGGAGATGATAGAATTGCTGTATTGAGAGTCAAAAGCTAAGATAACTCTGAAATTTTATGTTTTGATGTGATAGTGGGATTGAGATAAGGCAGTGTTCTGAGTCTCCTTCACTTCATCCTAGTATGGAATTAATTAGTAGGAGGACCAAGCCTGTAGAGAGAAAACTAATGTATGCTGACGACCTGACCCTGTTGGCTGACAGCAAAGAGGAATTGGTAAGTATGGTATTAGAGTGGGCATCTGTGTTTGAAGACCATGGTTTGAAGGTAAACACAAAGAAAACTGCAAGTAGGGAAGGTGGAAGAAGAGCTGTTGATTGAGGTTTCAGGAGAGAAGCTGAAGCATAAGAAAGAATTTGTGTATTTGGGACGTACAACTAGTGCCAATCAGAAAGAGGTCTGGAAAACTGCAAAGAATGCAATGTGCATGGGCGGGAGTGAAAAAGTGGCAGGGGTACTGTGGGACCGGCAATTAAGCAACAAACTGAAAGGAAAAGTGTATTGTGTTTGTGGGTCTTACAGAGATGGAAGAAAAGAAGATACAGGTAGCATGAGAACAGCTGGCAAGTGGAGGTGAGGCTAGGGTTACCATATTTAGTGCCTCCGAAAGGAGGACACTTTAAAGGGGCCCCAGCCCCGCCCCCAGCCCCGCCCCCGCGCCCGCCCCAACCCCGCCCCCTCCCCAAAGTCTCCGCCCCCTCCCCTGCTTCCCGCGAACATTTGAGTCGCGGGAAGCCTGAAGCAGGTAAGGGGGGGTGGGGGGGGGGGAGGAGGCGCGGCCCACCCCCGGCACCGCAGGTCCCCAGCCCGTCCCCCGAGCCCCCGGCCCGGCACCGCCGGCCGAGCCCCCGACCCGGCACCCAGTCCCCGGCCGGGCCCGGCACCGGGCCCCCCCGAGCACCGCTGGCCGAGCCCCCGGCCCGGCACTGCCGGCCAGGCCCCCCGAGCCCCCGGCCCGGCACCGGGCCCCCCCGAGCACCGCCGGCCGAGCCCCCGGCCCGGCACCCGAGCCGCCGACCGCATGTCCGATTTTCCCGGACATGTCCAGCTTTTTGGGATTTCCCCCCGGACGGGGATTTGGAGCCCAAAAAGCCGGACATGTCCGGGAAAATCCGGACGTATGGTAACCCTAGGTGAGGCGGTGTGCATGGAAGAAATCAGGGGGAAGATGAATTTGGGACTCTTACTGATTGGCTGGGTAGGGCACATTTGAGATGTGCTGGACATGTGATAAGTATAGTAGCCCAAGGTCCAACTGCTTCAACAGCTGCCATGGGAACTACAAATTGTGGACTACAAACTGGGGCATGTTGGGAGAGCTTCCTGGTTCCTGCTAGGAAGTCACATCTGCCCCTCCCAGGAGGAAGTTTTTTGCACTGCCTGAAACTGGGAGCAGGAGACAAGCAGTAGAAAGGAGGCTGAACTGTAATCCTCTTCTATGGCTTTTTTTTTTTTTTTTTTAAATAGATTAAAACCTTGTTCCTGCTGGTTTGTCTGAGTGGGTTTGGTCTGAGGTGAACACACACAATGCAGAACACAGAGACACCTCAGGCCCAGCTTCCCAAAGTTGTGTAAAAAGTCACAAAGCAGATTTTCCCTATGTTGAACACCTTCATATTGGGTCAGTGACAAGGAGGGGGGCTACAAATGGAAGACCGGCCAGTAAAGAAAGCATGGGAGGAAGAGGGTGGCACGAAAGGATGTGCAAGACGGAGGATAGAATGGAAAGACTCTGTCAAAAGAAGTTTGACAAGAAAAGGACTGGAACTCCAAGACTCTCAAATACATGTCATGGCCTGTAAGGAGTAGCAAAGAATTGAGGCATGTAAATGGGCAAAGAAGTCAAGAAGTGAAGTTTCATGAGGATGACATCCGTGCATCTATAAAGGCTTGTCTACACTCAGATTTTGTACCATTTTAACTATATCTGTTTGAAACCACTATAAAGTTACATGATACACCCCTTAGTATGGAAGTGGTTATACCTGTATAAAGGTGCTTATGTAGCTTATTCCTGTAAATTTAGGGGGGCAAGCTATAGTGTGATAAAGCACCTTTGTACCACAATAATTGCATTCATATTAGGTAGTTGTGCTGATTTAACTATTTTGGTTTAAAAAAAAAAAAATTGCAACCCTAACTGAAATAGTTAAATTGGTGTAAAAAATGTGTGTGGACTAGGCCTAGGATTTAGAACAAAACAAAAATGATAGCATTATAAAAATAATTGTCTTGTTTTATCTTTCATCATATTGCTCATCCACTTGATATCAAAACTCCACCTTTGGAAGGAGGGTGTAGTTTGGCTCAATATGCTTGCATTTTCATGGGTTTGTGTTTTTACAATGCATATGTCTGCATTTGGTTAGCATATATCAATAGTGTCTGATCATGCATACATTTATATTTGGGAAGTGTATATCATTAAACATCTAACTTTATAGGCTGCATGTGTGTGCACACATGGGAAAACTGTATTACCTGCATGTGTGTGATGCACCTGTACGTGTGTGTGTGTTCACTGAGAAGTATGAAGTGTGAGAGTCAAGGAGGAGGCATCTGTGTGTACTTCGCAAAGTGTCCATCGTTAGGCACACGGGTTTGCATGATGCACCGGTGTATGTATGCATTGGGTCCACAAGCCTGCATTGTTCTATGCTGTGACGCGGGTACACGGCATATATGGGTATGAATTCCCGGGCGCGTGGACGGTGCAGCGTGTAACTTGCTCTCTGGGAGCAGCTGCTATCTCTCAGGCGCGATGCAGCATGCAGCCCCTGCAGACGCTGTGCTCCAGTCACTCTGCAAAGCGAGTCTCTCTCTGATCGCCACCCTGGGCGAAGGGCTAGAAAGTGTGGAAGAGGAAAGCCGGCTCTGCTCGTCCTCCAGACTAGCTCGGAATGAGCCGCTGCTGTGATGTGCAAGATGTCTTTCAAGGTAAGCTTTCTCACTGCACTGCTGAGCTGGGGAGATCCCATCCCGCCCTCCTTCTTTTGCTGCCGCTGCCATGTCCCGTTAGCACTGCAGATGCTGTGGCTTTCGCAGGCCTGCTGATCGGCTGCAGTCCGACTCTGCCTCTGCTTCTCTGCATACGACCTCGGCTCTTGTTTCCCTCTGCCATGGATATATTTCCTCCCCACGACCTTCCCTCTGCAGCCGATGGTCCTGGGGGGTAATGGGCACAGCTGTAATTGTATTTCACAATGTTTATCTTCCTGTATGTGAAGCAAGGAGGAAGGGTGGTGGTTAAAGGCTAAATCTATGTGGACTTTGGTGAGTCATTGTGAGATTAAGTTGAGTATGGGATAACTCGTGAAGATTGTTTGGGGTAGTAGTGGAGTGTGGCGGAGAACAGCTATACTTAATACAGAGCACAAGAAAGGGGGCATAACATAGGAACTAACTTTAGATTTTTCCACCTACAAATCTATAAGCTATCAGGTCTGTTTTACATTAAATCTCTTTACTTGTTTTATACTTTGTCACAAAAGCCTGTCTCTTTATGAAACTCTCCATAGTATTTGTTTAAAGAAAAACTGGGATTGTTTGACCTCAAGGGAAACAAGAAGTAACTCTGTAGGTTTATGGGATACATAAATCTTATTATTTTAGGTGTTAATGGAACTAACTTTTGTCTAGAAATTAAATGTATTAACGTAATATTTATATATAAACTATAGAGCTAAGTTAGTCTATACATTTGCTTTAGGACAGTCAGAATATACGCATATGTATATTGTGTATATATTATTTGTAATCTTAAAACCCTCACCTGTCATTGAATTTTAAAACAGATAATTTTAAAAACTGAATTTACTTTTTCCCAGCTTTGCCATTTGTTTACAAACTGCATTCCACTCAGTTAGTTAAATTAGATTGGTTAGTCTCATTTTCTGTTTCTAGTCAGTTTCACTTTTGTGAACAATGTTAAAACAATGATGTTTTAATTGGGTTCCCATAGCCCAGTGGAATGTTTATATTTAAAAACCTGAGTAGGCCTTGTTCAGAGTCATCTCAGTGGAAACATGCATGAAGAAGGATCGCAAGACCTGTCCCTTATACCTGATCTCACAAAAGAAAACCCTAGATCCAAGAAGGAGATTAATAAGGACCAGTAAGAAAGGAGGAAAGCAAGAAGCAATTTATAGATAACATTGGCAAACATTTACTCTGGAGATATAGCTCCTGGCTAGTTGTGCAATTTTCATATCATTTATCTCTTCTTCACCTATTGATTGCCAGCTCAGCACCAATTCTTTGCTTTGCATTGCTTTGACTGATTATTCGTTGTCATTTCCCCTCTTTCCTGTAAATCCCTTTATTTGCTCCATTGTCTCCTACTCTCCACACTAACTGCAGCACCTGCCCTTTCTTCCGTATTGCCTTTCTGCAGCTCCACTGAATTATTTTAATTGTGATAGTGCTTGAAATGTGCGGGGTTCCAGACACAGTTCCTACCCTGAAGAGCATACCCTTTCTTACAATGCTGTTCACCTTTATACCCGTGAAAGCTCCATGGTCACGTCCCTTCAGCCTTCTGTTGTCGTCAAAACCCTTCATCATCTTACCTCCCTCTACTCTGTTTCCATTATTCTTCTTATCCTTCTGCTAATTTGTCTCCTCCTTTCTGGCCTCACAGATATTCATCTCATTTTCCCCTTTCTCTGTCTCTCATTCTCCTGGATGCTGGTAACAGCTCTTCTACATAATTCCAGTCCTGTATACCAACATTCTCCTATCTCAGCCAGTCCTGCCTCTTGCCCTACCCTGCAGGCTTTTCTCCTCTAACCTTGTTCCTGTCAGCTGCCTCTCACATGCCCTACTTCCCTTTTCCTGCCCTCTCTGGGATTTTTACTCTAGCTCACTGCCTGACTAATATAACTCTTGCAAATTTCTTCTCCCCACACTTCCCTGGCTATGTCTGTAGCTGCCCTGTTTTATGGTATTCTCTCCTTCTCCCATTTCCCTGCCCAGAAGGCTGCAGTGCCTCCTCTCTCCTTTGGCTGTAATCTGTCTCCCTCCTCCTCTTCCGTCTCCGCCTATGAATTACACATGATTTTGATTTTCTTGTCCATATAATATTTCATATGATTGTTTTCTTTTCTCTGAGCAGCTCCTCTGCACTTTTGCATGCTTAAGTCCACTTCTGCATCTCCACCTACCACCCTCCTCTCTTCTTGGGATATTATACACCTCCCCCGCTATAACACTGTCCTCGGGAGCCAAAAAATCTTACTGCGTTATAGGTGAAACCGCATTATATTGAACTTGCTTTGATCCACCGGAGTGCGCAGCCCCGCTCCCCCAGAGCACAGCTTTACCGCGTTATATCCGAATTCGTGTTATATCTGGTCGTGCTATATCGGGGTAGAGGTGTATATCTGGTCGCGTTATATCAGGGTAGAGATGTACATGTATTTAGGGGCCACATTGACAGTATTCACAAAGTCCTCGACTCCCTTCTTCACACTCCCACCTTTCATTTTATCCTCCTTGATCCAAGTCTCCAGCTCTACTTCTTGAATCCCTCAACCAACCCCCTAGCATCTAATGGGCCTGATTCAGAGGCAATTGAAGGAAAAGGGAGATTTTCCATTGACTACTTTGGGCACTGAATCAGGCCCAGTCTGGTTAGATCCCTTTCTAATCTTCTCCTTCTCTCTTATCTTCAACCCCTCTCTGTCCTCTGGCTCTTTCTCTCCATCTTCAAGAACACTGTTTCCATAACTAAGAAACACACCCTCTCTATTCAGCTGTCACCCCATCTGTCTCCTCTCAGGACAAACAGTAAGTCAGAGATAGAGCAAGGAACTGAACCTGAGAGTTATAGAATGTAAAAAGTATTATTATTTTTCTTTTAGCTACCACTAAGCTGATACATAAAATTATATTATTTTACTTTTTTCCTTCACTGCCATCAAGAAATGGACTGTCTGATCTAGAAAATATCCATGTGTTTTCTCTTTCTGAAGAAGTGCTTATGATGGGTGCCAGTTTAAAATGTATACAGTACCCCATATCACCCTTAAAGTTTACTGAAAGCATACATGATCAAAAATATCAGCACAGCCATACTTTAGAATAATGTTTTAAAACATCTTGATGAAGTAAAGGAGAGCAAATCAAATGACATATTGAAATAAATAAATCACATTTTCACCAAAGCTATCAGCTGATAACTTTTCCATTATTATATTCTGTGTCACAATTGTCAATGTTAGGGATTAGTTGTATACTTTAAAGATTCTTTTTTCTAGGGTTTAACTAACTTTATAAATATGTCAGTTTTATCTAACATCTCTTGTAAGTTAGTAGTACCAAAACAATAAAAATAATAAAACCAGTTGTTCAAGTCAGATATTTTTTGTGCTGCACCTAGCACAATGGAGTCCAGGTCCTTGACTGGGGCTCCTAGGTGGTGTAGTCATGCAAATAAATAATAAAGATAGGACTGAGTCAGGAACTGAGCAATAATAATCGAAGCCTGTGGCATTTCCTGGAGATTAAAGATCAGTGGGGAGGAGTTCATTGCTCAAGGGTCATTAAATCCAGCTGGTCAATAATCCCAAAATAAAGCCCTGCTCCAAAGTTACTATTGCCCTATAATCTGAAAATGAAAATAAAAACCATAGATGTATAGACAGGGTGGATAAAAACATTTTTAAAATCAGATTTTTTTTAATTAGATTTTTTTTTGGATAGGTTTTTTCCCTCAAAAAGCATTTTATCTAAAGATAGTTTCTATTAAGATACATTATAGTTCAAAGATATCTCATCATGGAATAGGGATCATAAATTCTAATTCTATAGTATGAGACAATATATTCATGTAATGTTTAAGAAAAGTTTTGTAAATGAGTTCCAATAGTTCATGGATTAGGGACCCAATCTTATGGGGTTCCACAGGCTTCTGGTACAGATTATTTAGGTTAATCTTTCTATCTACCCAGTGGAACTCAGTGCTCAGTCTGGAAGATACCATCAGAAATGCTTAGTTTTGCAGTTCTCAAACTGTGGATTTGTGTCTCCAGAGGTAACATGCTTGTTAACAGCAAAAATGTTTTAAAATAAATAATATATAGAGGTGAGAAATAACAGACCTCAACTCCATTGTCCCTCTGCAAATTTGTGTACACAGAGTCAATCCCTTACCTCTCTCAAAGTTCAAAGTTTCAAAATGTTCAATGCATAGAAGATTATTGGGGGCGGAATAGATCTAGACAAGGAGAAGAAGTCTGGAGATAAATGTGAGAAGAGAGGGACATATGCTTGTTTTGTTAAAACATAATATGTTTGCTGTTGAAGAAAAACAATCCAGAATACTTGATGTTATTGTTTTAGTTAAATAAAACAATTTAAATGTCTATCTGGTGATTTTTTTTCCTCCTGATACAGCCTGGCAAGAAAATCCTCCAATTATTAATGATTAACCTGTTGAATTGGAGATCACTGTTTAAAAATGTATAGTGTGTACCTTCTAAAAATGAAACTTACATCTATCTCTGAGTTGTGAAGAATATGTATTAAGGTTATAACAAACCAGAATGCACTTTTATGTAGAAAATCATGATTAAATCGAGTCTTCCTGACTCATGATTTAAATCAAATCCACTCTGTGTATAGATCTTTGTTTTTAACTTGGTTGTGTAATTCCAGTTGGTATGTACAGTGTATTTTGATAGGATTAATGTCCTGTTCACTGGCCAGGTTGCTTGAATCTTCTCTGTACATTCCATTCAGCTTAGAACATAAAATAGCAAATATTATTTCTCATCTGATTGTTACATGGTTGATGCTCTCTCTAGGTCAGTGATCCCCAAATTTTTTATCTCACACCTCCCTTTACCCCTGTCTGCACCCCTTCCCATTGTGGTTCGGGGCTGGGAACAAGGCCACGGTTGGGGCTGAGGCTGGAATTGCAGCTGGGCTGGGAGCCGGAGGCAGAGGCTGGGGCCACAAATGGGAGCAGGTCTGTGGCTTGGAGCGGGACCACAGCCAGACTTGGGAGCAGAGCCATGGCCGGGTCATGATTGGGGCCTGAGGCTGTTGCTGGGAGCGGGGCCAGCAGCTGGGGCCGGAGCAGAGCTGGAGACAGAGCGGGGCTGGGTGGTGCTCCTTCCCCACCTCTGATGGGGGCTGGGCTGGGCCCCGCCATGCCCCCCCAAACATTCCTCCACACCCCCTTAGAGGGCTGCATTCCACAGTTTGGGGACCACTGCTCTAGGTGTATTGCATACTTAGCTTTTGCAAGGAATATCTGGCTACACAGCATGAGGAGAGGAAAGTGCATTGCTAGAGCATGGCAGCTCCAACCTGAGGCTGGGAAGCAGTGCTTTGAAAAGCCAGATTCATGTCCTTGGTACATTTGACAATGCTACCATGGCTTGTATCTGATTCAGAAGGTATAGGGAAGTTTTTGCTGGAGGGTTAGTGCAGGATTTATTCCCTAGCAGGGCCGGGGAAACTGTTCACGGGCAGAAGGAATGAGGAATTTCATGCACCACAAGGTTAAATGCTCTGGGTTTGATTCTTCTCTCAAACTGGTTTTACATTGGCACAACTCCTTTGATTTTGTTGGAGTTATTCCTGACTTACATCAGTGTAAGTGAACAGAGTTAGGCTCTCTAACTCCTTCTGCTTAGTCTCTGAATCCTGATTCCAGATCCTAGCTAATTCATAAAGGCCCTGCTGTAGAAGTCAGGCACAGTAGTATGGAGTCAGACAGCCATTATGAGTGGTGAGAAGACTGTGGCAGGTGAAAAAGTCTTCCTATAAGAAGCACATACTGCAAGCCCCAAAAGACTTTCAAAACATTTAGGGTCAGAGTGAGATGATAAAACTAATCCAGTGAGTATTGTCCATCAACGCTGAACTCCCTTCTAGAGAAGCTGAGAATGATTACAAACCTCATCACCTTCAGGACAAAATGTCAGGCCCTACTTTTTGCAATAAATTTTCCATAAACATCATAATGACAGTGTTCTAAAAAACTAATTAACTAGATGTCTTCCTCTGTTTAGTAGGTAGGAGAGAAACAGGCAAGATGGATCAACTGATGGTGTAGGTCACCTGGCTGGATTTATGTAAAATTGTCCAACGGCACAAGTGCAGTAAGAATAGATAGACCATCCCTCTTCACCAATGGCTAGCAGGGCAGGATAAGACTGTTAGTAGTTTTGAGCCAGACTCTGATTCCAGCTGGTGTCAATGTGGAGTGAGTTGATTGTAACCGAGATCAGAAAACCTAGCCTATTGTGCCAATTTCTATGCTCCTTCCCTGCCTCCTGCCATCCATCTCTTGCTATGTAAAAGTTCAAACCACTTTATGAAGTGTCTTGTGATTTATGAAACTTCTCATGCAGTTACCAATAGTCCTAGTTGCTAACAGCTATAAAAAACAGCTATGTCAGAGGGTAGCTGGCCTTCTGAGATCTTTTCTTAAACACTTCAGCCATCAAAACAACAATATTAAGACAACATAACAGACACATTAAGAAAAGTCAAAAACAGAGACCATACTCGTGCAAGACAGCACAACCCTTCTCTTCCTTCCAACGTCAGGTTTTCTCTTGAGAAGAGAGCCTCAACACTAAAGACTTGCCCTGTTCTCCAAATACATTGTGTCCAAAGTCCAATCTAAGCAGAAGTCAGCGATGACCAGTTGTTATTGCTCAATTCCATAACAGGTGCTGCATTCCTCCATAGAGAGTCCGTTACATATGCTGAAAATTCTACTTTTGGTGTCCTTCCAAAATGTGGACCCAAACACAGCTCCTTGATACACAGAAATGAGTTCCTCCAGGGAAAACAAAAAACAGAGAAAAAGGAAAACAATCAATCTACAGCAATAGCAATATCCTCAGTCATTACATAATATTGATACCGCAGACCCCTGACATACTAATTAATCAACCATACTCTTGGTCCAACATAATTTCCCCCTCCCTATACAATCTTTTCAATTCCCACCATATCATGAGCAAAAACACATTCCAGTATCCTCTTACTCCTTCACAATTTTGTCCTGAACTTACTCCCAAAGGCCTCTGGGCCTATGCAGTGGTCTCCTCCCTCACCTTGAGAGGAGAGAGGCCCAACACAAACTCAAACCATGTTAAACTTGGATGTGCCTCCATCACTTCCTCTCCTTCTCCTTTCTCACTGCATGTCTCAATACCACCAGCTCCTGCTGTACTTTGTGTATCAACTCCTCCGGGGAAGCCCATGTCACCTCACAACTTGCCTTCCAGAGGAATGTACATAGGGCTACACTGATGAGATAGAGGGCCTTCCCTTCTTATGTCCTAAAATAATTGGCACTTTCAGCACCCTTGCTAATCCCACCTGCACCTTCTGAGCCCACGGGCATTTCTCCAACAGATGGTCCTGGACCCCCACGCCTGCAGACAGCTATTGCCTGGGACATAGCTGGTCTTGTTTTTGCAAGATTTTCCATACTACCCGCATACTCACTTTACCATGGTAAAGCCTGCAGGCCATCTCTTTATAGTTAAAGGGGACCCTCCGCGTCCATAGAAGCACCCAAAATGACCATATCATCTGGGCAACGGGCCAACTGCAAGAGCTCATAAACCTGAGCTTCCAACACCTGCTGATACTTCCCCTGTCTTGTCTGTCCTCTCCTCACCTCTTCTTAGCATATCCTGCATATCCGTAAGAACTGGACCACTCCAAAAACGTATTCAGGGAGCTGGTTCTGTCTCCTCATCTGACTTCTCCATCCTTGCCATGGCTTTACAAGCTTTCTTTCCCACCATCCCTCTGCTGATGGCACTGAACCCAGACTGGAATCATATGCTGAATGTGATCTCATTGGTTACTTAAGACCAGCTGCATCCTTTGCAGATAAAAATGCAAACTTAAGGTCTTAAAAAAAGTATCATTGGGTGTCTCATCCCCAAGCCTCAGTGTTCCACCCCTCGACAGACCAGAGACCTCTTAATGAATGGATACATCTTCTGTCCCCACAAGAAGAGAAAAAAACAACCCTATCGCTCTGCCCATCAACTGTGCCAAGAGCAGCATGTACACTCTGGTCAAATAAAGGAAGAGCGGAAGCAGGTACAGATGTATCACTCACACTCTGTACAACATGGAGGGTGCATGCCAGCTCCTCCATCGCTCCACCACCCACTCCCCCATCTCCAGGGCACTTTCCCAATTCCAGCTCACAGTCGCTCCTTCCAAGCAGAACTCTGCCCCCAAGATCTTCAATACATCTTCCTGCTATCTACACTGCAGCCTTTCCAAAGGGGGGGAATGCTGGATCATTGCCATATTTGTTCCCCTTATCCCCCACCCATAATGCCGTACTCTGTCAAATTTAACTTGGTCCCTGACACTTGCTCATACCGCTGGAGATATGTCATCAGCCTGTAATTTTCCTCATGGTTCACAGCCGGGTCAGATATCAGTCAAGGGAAATCAACATGGTCCTGCCCCCACTGCCACTCCACCATCCACTTCCAACAGCCCAACAAGGGGATCCACCAAGAACACATAGCACAATGGACTCAAAGGAAAGCCCTGCCTCACCCCAGACCTCAGCAGGATAGCCTTCTGCCCTAGCCAACCATCAACCAAAGGGTGCCTGACCGCCTCCTTGTACATCTGCAGCCAAGAGGTGAAGATACTCAGGATCCCATGGTGCTGTGGCACATTCCACAGATATTTACACTGCACTTAATCAGTGGCCTTGTTTTGATCCAGGGAATAAATGTACCCTTGCCAGGCACCTTCTACCCCTGCCTCAAACACCTCCAGAAGATCTCACTGTGAGTCTGCTAGCAGCCTATCCTTGACGGCACTGGCCTGGCTGGCAGGATTCAGTTTTGGAGCCACCTTACCAAACTGTTTCAGGAGTACCCTTGCTAAGATCTTATAATCTGTATTCAAGAGGGTGAGAGGTCACCAGTTTTCTAACAGCATCCTGTCTCCTCCCTCCCCTTTGCTCAGCAAGATCAACAAACCCTCATGAAATGATCTCTCCAACTCCCTCCTACCCAGCACCTGATTAAACATGTCCGTCAACACCTAAGCAAAAACCACTGGGAAAGGCCAATAAAATTCACTTTTCAGCCCATCTCTGCCTGGGGACATCTCTTTCTTTAAAGCTTGAGTAGCTTCCAAAGCTTTCTGACACTGAATAGGGCTGCACAAACCTTCTGCCCGGCACCCACGCTCTCCCATCCCTCTATACTGATGTCTGCTGTTGTTGCCCTACTCCCCCAAATAACTTGGCATAATAAACCTGGATCACATCCAGCATCTCCTCTGGGTCTCTGGTATACCTTCTTTCTATGTTTCTCAGTCCCAACATGTCCCAAGCCTCCTTCCTCTCCTTTCTATAGGCAAAAATCTGGAGCTAATTGGTCTTCACTCTTGCAACAGCTACTTTTTCCCTTTAATTTCTTAACCCTGACATGAAGGCTCCTGATATTCTGCTCCCCATTCTTGAGATTATCACTCTTACCCCTGACTTCTGACTCCTCTTGCTAGTATTGTTGTTTCCTGCGTTAACCAATCCTCAATCAATTTAGAAGCAACTGTATTGTTTCTAAATAGAACTGTTCCTTTCTTTATGTCTGCAGCGGTTAAAGAAACAGCCACCACACACTGCCAATGCCCTTCACCTCATACTGTCCCACAGTGCTTCCAAAAACTCTCCATCAGAGAGTTGTTACAAAAGCAAAGGTCAACCTCCCTCGACCCTGGCAGCTGAATAGCCATTAGAAGGTCCGAAGGCGCAAACCCCATGCCTTTCAATATAAGTTTCTGTATTAAGAGATCTCTTTCTGGCATTGGTGTTGTTAGGGAAATGTATCAAAAATGGACCACATACCTCCATGCCTAGTTCCAATTAGTTGTCCCTGTACCCATACTTCCCTTCCCCCACCCCCATACTCTCAAACTCGGTTTCCTGCCCTAACTGTTGGCCACCATCCCTTCCTCTCAATCGCTTCAAGGTCTCTGCATAAGATAACACCAACCACACAGCACCTCACTTAGTAGCAGCAAATGCAGCATCTGATTACAACCCATTAGCTGTCATTGTTCTTTTCCATGCTAAGGGCCTCAGCTCCTCAGAAGACCCAGGCAGTTCCTTGCTCTGCTGCGTTCATACCACACCGACCTTTGCAGCTGTCCCACTATCCCGGAGAGCCTGAGCAATAGAATTGCCTGCATTAGCCCTGTCTTCCTGAGTCCTCAATTTTTTAGTAATCCTCCCCTTTTGCCTGGGAAACTCTTGTTCCCTAATCAGGCAGATTATCCTGTTTGTCCAGTTGATCCACCTCCTCCAATCCCACTTCTTCTTCTATCTACACTTCTATATCCACTCTGGTTAATTCCAACCCACTCACTTTCCTCTACTCTATATCCACATCTCTCCTCAGTGCAGCTCTCAATCCAAGCGCCGTATAAGCAGTGACTGCCTTCACCACCAGCTCCATACTAGGCTTTCCTGTAGTCACCAGTGACTCACCAGGCACTTGGGATGCTGCTCATTGCACCCCAGGCCTCTCCTGTTCCTCTGGCACTGTGAACTGCTCTGCCACTGCCATGCCTGCTGCTTCTTCTGTCATCCACATCAGCTGTTACTCGTAACTCACTCTCCACCACCAGGGATGAGAGAAGGGGGCCCAGATTGTGTCCCTATCCTCCCTCCACATTCCCCGCTCTACCTGGTTCCGTTGCTCTTCCTGCTCCACTATGGAATTTGCTATAGCCACCATGCTCAATGAAGCCCACCCAGATCCTGTGGCTGTTACTGCCGTATAGCTCTTTACCTTCGACCAGGTCTTTTCCCCCAACCTCTTCAAACTATTGGCCCTTCTGAATCACAACATCCTCCCCTGTCCTCTAACCTGCTCGCTGCTCTCAGAAGTCTTCTGGTTTACTAGTTGTAAGAATTCCTCCTGGTAGGGCAGGCTCCCCAGAGAAGCCCTTCTCCCCATCCACAGACTCAAGAGACAGGTAGGCCCCTTCTCTCCTGGCTCAGCCCTCCTGGACTGTCCCAAACTGCTCTCCATACCCTTCTCTTTGTGCCCTTGCACTACTACAACTCCTCCCAAAACCTTCTTCTGTCCTCTTCCCTTCTTCTTCCTCCTCTTTCTTTTTCTTCTCTTCCCTTCCCTTGAATGAGAGCCTTGCAGCCTTTCCTGCAAAGCCCCTGGGTCTCCACCCTAGAGCTGCAGAGCCTCCTGACTCAACAGCCATCTTGCTCCTCTCACTCACATCCATAGCTGGCCCTCTGAAGGAGTCAGGGGCTCAGCCTACCTCTGACAGACCCCACAAGGGAGAAATGAGGCAACTCAGGTTCTCCTGGGAATAGTTAACTCACAGAGTAATGTGAGTGCAGTGTAGTGGTAGCTGTGTTGATCCTAGGTGAGTGAGGCAATATCTTTTATTGGATCAACTTCTGTTGATGAGAGAGACAAGCTGAAGTTTCAGAGTAGCAGCCGTGTTAGTCTGTATCCGCAAAAAGAACAGGAGTACTTGTGGCAACTTAGAGAGTTGGTAAGACAACTCCCACCTGTTCATGCTCTGTGTGTGTGTGTGTGTGTATATATATATATATATATATCTCCTCAATATATGTTCCATTCTGTGCATCCGAAAAAGTGGGATGTAGCCCATGAAAGCTTATGCTCAAATACATTTGTTAGTCTCTAAGCTGAAGAAGGGCTCTGTGTGGCTTAAAAGCTTGTCTCTCTCACTAAGGAAGTTGGTCCATTAAAAGAAATTACCTCATCCACCTTATCTCGCAGAGTAATTTAGAGGCAATTAATTAGACAGGGAAGTACTTGGGCATGCTAAAAGGCTAAGGACCTCAGTTAGAGGGAGATTCCTGAGGAGGGGAGTTTCCAGAGAGCCTGAGCCAAGCAAAAGCTGTGTCCTAGGGTAGAGAGCCTGAATTAGGTGGAAGCCAAGCTCACAGGGAGATTGAGCTAGGTGGAATCCATGCTCCTGAGCAAAGGAGCCTGAGCCAAGAAGCTGTGTTCCTAGGGAAGGAAGCCTGGATAATCAGAGGATAAACTCCTAGAGCAAAGAGCCTAAAGCGGGAGCCTGGAAGGAATGCTTTTGGAGAGGGGAGAACCCTACTGGGAGAGTGACAGTAGGCACACAGCCCAGCCAACCCCATTAGTATTTGGAGTGATCCTTGAGAAACCTCCATGGACCATGATGTCAGAGGAAGACTCCACCCAGGCAGCATCAGGAGACCTGAGGCAAGAGCAATTAGAGGAAGTACCTGGATGGAGATGAATACTGAACTCAGGACAGCTGACAGTGAGTGCCTCAGCTCGGAAGGTGTGGTGTGTGCCTGTGTTAAACAAAGAAGAGCCTCTGGGGGAAGTGCTCTCGAATACCCAAAGCTGGTTTGGACTTGTTTGTACTCTGGGTGGAGGGAAATTAAGGCAGGACTCACCTGCAGTGCTGCACCTAATCATAAGGTGATTACCAAGGTGACTTTCCACTCCTTTACAAGCTAGTACTAAACTAATTAAATACTTTGAGTGTGACAGATCCAGGACATGCATACTAGTGAGCTTATGTCTCCAGGATTTTGTGCAGGAAAGAAAACTGAATCAGAGCTATGATGTGGTTTTCTGTTTAAATAGCCTCCTATCACTGAGCACTCTCAGCAGCACTAATCTGCCATTGCTTTGCTCAAACGTCTTTGCTGCCTTCTGCATGGGCTTGTTACAGTGACCAGGAATTAATGGGTAGTCTGTACCCTCTCTCCCCATGCAAGGTAGTGATAATTTGGCCCTTGACATGAGGTGTCCTTGAGATACTGGCTGTGTTCTTAGGATTGAGGCCCAGGGAGATCATTACTGTAAAGTGATGCCTATCTGTACTTTAACTGTTCAGCTGTACTAGTTATATTGTGTAGCTGTCATAAACACACAGCTAAGGGTAGCTTAAAATCCCTCTGTACCCTGTAAAGGGTTAATTTCTCTTTTACCTGTAAAGGGTTAAGAAGCTCAGATAACCTGGGCAACGCCTGACTAAAAGGACCAATAAGGGGAGAAGATACTTTCAAGTCTGTGGGGGAAGGTTTTGGTCTGTGTCTCTTGGAGCCAGCCAAGAAACCAGGCAGGAGAATTACATCTTCTTAAGAATATCTGAACTAAGCATCTAGTCTTGCAGAAATAGTAAATAAGAGCAGAAAAGAAATGCGTTAGATTACTTTTTGTTTTAGCTTGTGAATTTTCCCTGTGCTAAGAGGGAGGTTTATCCCTGTTTTTGTAACTTTAAGGTTTTGCCTAGAGGGGAAATCCTCTGAGTTCTTGAGTCTTTTGTTATTCTGTAAAGTACTTACCATCCTGATTTTACAGAGGTGATTCTTTTACCTTTTCTTTAATTAAAATTCTTCTTTTAAGAACCTGATTGATTTTTCATTGCTCTTAAGATCCAAGGGTTTGGGTCTGTGTCCACCTGTACCAATTGGTGAGGATATTATTCTCAAGCCTCCCCAGGAAAGGGGGTGTAGAGGTTTGGGGGGATATTTGGGGAAGGTAGGGCTCCAAGTGGCCCTCCCTAAATGTTTGTTTAAATCACTTGGTGGTGGCAGCGATACTAAGGCTAAAAAGGAATTTGTGCCTTGGGGAAGTTTTTAACCTAAGCTGGTAAAAATAAGCTTAGGGGGTCTTTCATGTGGGTCCCCACATCTGTACCCCAGAGTTCAGAGTGGGGAAGGAACCCTGACAGTAGCATCCCTATTTTGCTGTTGTAAAGCAACATCCTGGGCAGATATATGTCTAATAAATGCTATTCTAACTCTCTTAAATATGAGGGCATCATATTTAAGGGGCATCATCTCAAAGACATATCACATGCAAGAGAATCTGTGTCTTAGCTGCACATCTGTCAGGCCCCACTAGCTGAGTAGAGAAGAGAGTGTTTGAAACATAGATTGTATTCAAGACAAATTGGGGAATTTTTTCTGAGCCTGGTGTCCTTGTGAGACTCAAACCGAATACATGCTGCCTGAATATGATCTTGAAGCATCGATGGGAGCGGTTTGTATATGAAAATTAGCTTTTTCAATTTTTAAAATCACCTAGTGTGAAGAATGACACTTAAAATGAGTCTATTTTGTAAGGTTTCAAATTCAGCTTACAGCCCTGTAAGCATTCCTGACTTCAATACACACAACTGGGATTTTTTTTAAGTTAATTTTTTTTTAAGTGAGATATTAGTGTTAAAGATGACAACTGATAAAAGCCCACACAATCCCTCTCCCCACTGATGTTTAACCATGCTTGGAAAGGGTTGCTCAGTTTGTACTTTAATGAGTGCCCCAGACACAGACCATTGAAATGTGGGATATACTAATATGATGTATTTCAGTATATTGTCATCATGTTTCCTGCATTGCTTCTTTTTGACGCCAATATCACTTCCTCTCTTCTTTGTCTTTTTCACACCCCTCTCTTTGTCCCCCTTCTTTTCCATCCCTTTTTATCCACTGTAGTTTCTCCTCCCTCTTTTCCCTTTCCTCTGTCCCTGCTGTTTCCCCATCACCTTTCTATCTAGTATCGCCTCTCTTTTGTGGAATGGTAGCATTTGTCATGCAGCTCCCATACTGCTAAGTTTACTCTTCTATACACCTCCTGTCCTGCGCACAGTTGACAGCAGAGTGCTAATTAAGGGGAGTAGGCAAACCCAGTCCTCTGGGAGTTACGTGACCAGCATGTTTCACGTCTTGGGACTTATAGGTAGCAGGGAAGGAGGTGGCCAGGAAACTGGCTGAAAACCAGGGAGTCCCACAGTGGGACATTTGAGTTGTATGGTTGAGTCTCCATGATGATCCAGTCTTTGGCTTCTCTGCTGAGACTGTCAATATGGGTACCAGTTGTCACTGTTGGTCACACTTAGTTGTGATGTGGACTCCTTTTCACTGGGAACTGACTGAGATCACCAACTCACATTACCTAGGCCACCAAGAGTCAACCGAGTATAATGACTTTCAGTCAGTGCTGACATGGGACAGATTGGAAACAAGATAGGGCAATTTATAGAGGCCAAGATTTCTAACAAAGCAAAGTAACCCTCTTGCCCCAACCTGGTTATAAAAGAATAACACACTGGTTTGAACTGAGAGCATGTGATATTTGTACTTGCTCTGAAACAGATTTCAATCCTTTTTGTATTAACAGAGGGAAACACCGCTCGCAAATGCTGCATTCTGGGCTGCAAGGAAAGGAAACCTGGCTCTTCTTCAGCTGTTGTTGAACAGTGGGCGAGTAGATGTGGACTGCAGAGACAGCGTAGGCTCTCAATACATGCATGCCAAGAACATATGCTCTACATCACTTTACACAGCTTTAAACGCTTTACTACGGTCATTTGAGTGTCTTATGTTGCTTAAGCAAGATTTAAAACCTTTAGCAGCCATGAAAGCAATTTACAAAGCTGAGTTGTAACAACATGATGAATTATATCAATAGCAGGTTTTAGAGTGCTCACAAATGTCTTAACCCCATCCAAAACCGATCTGTTAATTATTTCTTTTTTGCACTGATTTTGCACTAGTGTAAATAATTCATAAGCTGCAGGGCAATGCAGAATCAGGCTTAATAAGATTTCCTAGTGAAGATAAGCCTGCAAATATGTATGTGATTCTTTTCTCTATGGATGGTCATAACTTCTATTGGCATCAGTGGGAATTAGATATGAAATTAGAGATGATCTGAAATCAAAAATGCCCTGTGTCCTGTTGCTTCTGCACAGAATATACATACAAAGAGTGGGCTATATTTGGATTTCTGAAAAGGCAGGGAAAAACAAGGTTAAGACATTACTTGAATAGAACAAGTACTTTGTGCTTAATTAAAAATGTGAGCTGTTGAGAGACACTGCCATATTGGATGATTTTAGTGCCACTCTGGTTTATAACACAAACCTAGCCAACATCGCTCACCTTGAAAATAGCTTAGGGGGAGATTTTCAATAGCACAAAAGGGAGTTAGGTACTTAACTCCTATTGACCTTAAGTGAAAGTTGGACCTTACTGCCCTTTTGCCATTCAGAATCTTTCATGTTGTACTTTAGGGATCAGTCCTGTGTGTGTTATTCCCAAGTAGAATTTTGCATGTGGAAGGATGGTGAGATCAGGGTGAGAGTCAAACTGGAAACAGATGGAATGTGAAGAAATCAGAACTGTTATTGGTTAATTATTTTTTATCAAATTGGTGCTTAATTTTGATCCAGGTTTATGCAAAACACTGAGAATCTGGCTTGTTAACTCGATTAGGTCTTTGTTTATTATAACAGAACTACAAGTTTTCTAGACTAAAATATTTTAATGTGATGTAGGCTACATGCTCTTTCACTAGTAAAGTCTCACATTCACAAGCACAATCAGTGCATACATTTTTCAGAAGGAGGGTGAATTTCATCCCTATGCAAATGGCCTCTGCACAACACGTACATTCCACAAGGCTTTAATTGGTGCATTGAGCTTGTGTGGGTGTCCTTTGCACAGGGTTGAATTCTACCCACAAAGCAGATTTCTGGATATGGAAGTATATTTGATATAATTTCAAACACTACAGCATTTGAGACAGTGTGATCTGGTGGTTAATGCAGGAAGTAGGCATGAGGACAACTAGGGTCCTATTCCTGACTTTGTCTCTGACCTTGCTGTATGACATTGGGCAATACCATTCACTTCTATGTCTCAGTTTCCTCCCCTATGAAGTAGGGTAATGATGCTGATGTATCTTTGCAAGGCTCTTTAAGATTCTCTGACAAAAAATCGTATATAAGTGAAAGGTATTATTGATTATTACGTATTTATTAATAGGGACCATAACATGAGATCATCGCATAGTAATTATACCCTGTTTGGGGTACACTGTTAGACTCTGATCCTGCAATTGGCTCAGTGCAGGGGGCACCTTGTTGCAGGATTGGGTTTAGCACTGAAGGCAAGTGTGTGAATGTTGCTGTAACTAGTTTTATTTATTTATTTGATTCTTTACTTTTCAAAGGATTTTCAGTGGCAAATTTTTTAATCTATTTTTTTAAAATAATTTGTTGCCCCACAATTATATGTAAAGAAATAAGAGGGGAGAACAGTTTTTGTTCTCTGGGGAAATTATAATCCGTTATCATAAGTGTCCCCCCAGTTATGCTGAGAAGTTGTTGTCTGATTTATTATTAAAGTTAATAGTCTAACATACTGATTTGTTTTTCCTTATGCCCAGCTTGGCACAACAGCTCTGATGGTAGCTTCTCACTATGGTCACATAGAATGTGTGCGGGAATTGGTGTTACAAGGAGCAGATATCAATCTGCAGAGAGAGGTAAGAAACATTCTGCATTTAAAAAAGAGATTGAAAAAGCAACCATTACTGATTAGAGTGATAGAAACCATAGAGGAGTATTACCAATTGCTTATCTGTTTGTTGCTATCCAGTATAAGTACAAACAATCTCTATTTGCTAGGTTCTCCTGAGAATATGTAGGATTCAGATTTCTGGAATTTTAAATTGAAAAATGAGGTGCAGGATCTACTCTTATAAATAATCCATCAAGAGTTTCTAGTGCACCCAATTTGTGTGGACCAGTTTCATCCCTACTGTAACCCCATTGACGCCAAGGATGCATTGACCATTATAGTCATTGCTGCAGTAACATGCAGATTTCAGAAAGTGATTAATAAGGAGAGGTCGCTTACCATTAAATTATAGAGGCTAACCATTAAAATGGATTTGGCAGAGTTACCCCAGGAATTATTCTGGCCCACTGTGCTTTGTAATATGTTCATCTCAGTTGGTAGCAATAGACTCTATCACACATCTAAATCAAACCTTACTTTGCGAGGATACAGTTGCCTTCAGTTTGTTTGTAGAACATTAATTATAACTTTAAGTCAGGACTGGCTTTTGTGCACATCCCTCCAGTAGCAGCATCTATAGTCATTCTGATTTGTGGGCTGTCTAGACATACAGCAAAATTGCTCTGTTGGCTAATAGTCCTGAGAGAATATAATTTAACAAGAGTTTGCAGTAATGTTGGCTGACTGTAGAATACAGTGATAGCTCAAAATAATGGCATTGTTCTCTGCACTGTAATAAGTGTACAGTATACATTTCTAACCTCTCTTGGTTACCTGGAATTAAGACATAAATCCCTTGTTGACATCTGGAAATTATTGCCTCAACGAATGTAACAGTCAATGATATCAGTTTTCTGGAATTGATTTAACTGGTATAAAATTGCTTTAATAGTGATTACGGGTAGACTTTCAATAAGGCCCCAATCCAGCAAAGCACTTAGCACAAGCTGCTGCAAAAGCAACACCAAAAGGACAGTCTGAACTCGTTTTTGTGCATCACTTTGGACATGTTAACTGGGAAAGGCAGCAAATAAAGAAACAGAAAGGAACAGAACCCCTCAAAGGGCAAAATTCACCCTTGTGCACAGAGTTCCTATGGTGACAGGAATACAGGAAGTTTTAGCTGAAGTTTAAACCCTGCATTAAAGACTTAGGCCCTTATCTTGCAAATAGATCCACATACTCAGACTTGTATTCTTGCAATCCTATTGCAGTCAGTGGGACGCCGCATAGGAGGAAGGGTCCATACATGTGGATCTGTTTTGCAAGACTGGACCCTTGGATGGTACACTGGGCCTTGTAAAGGCCTTCTGCACTGGAGTGAATTTCCACATGTAGCTCCCTTTTTCCTGCCTCTCCAGATGAAATAAGAAAGCCACAAGCGAGGAAGGCAAGAGTTTCTGGGGATAATGATGCTAACCTTCCTTTGTAAAGTGCTTTTGAAATCTACTGATGAAAAGTGCTATATAACTGATATACCAGGGTACAATCCAGACTAATGAGCTGCTGTGTCACCCCTGCCCTTCAACCTTGGGTGCCTTACAATGCTTTGCTGAATGAGCTCCCACCTGGATGGCTCACAAACAGCCCTCCAGCGTGCAAGCCACACCCTGTGTGTAACTGCAGTCTGCCAGCCACATTTGGGTTACACTCTGCCTCCCACCAGCCTTTGTTATACTGCAGGGTTACCCAACAAACCCCCAGTCCCAGATTTCCCCCCAGACATGTATATTCTGTACCACCCAGCTCTCTCCTGGACAGTACAAAATATTTTAAGTCCATTATTCCTTTAAGGGAACAATATGCCAGCTTATTATTATGAATAGTTATTCAGACACTTCAATTTAAACACCCTGGATTAAAGTGTAAAACAAGTTTATTAAGAGAGAGATTTTAAGTGAGTGCAAGTCATGAGGAATCAATGTCAGAAATGGTTACAAGAAAAATAAAGATAAGACGTTCACTAATATCTAACTTAAATTATATCAGATTCAAGCAAAGTTTCTCACACATGCTTTCAGCAGTAGCAGTCGCACTGACCAAACCCTGTAGGTCAGGATCCCTCCCCCAGAGCATTTCCAGCTGGAAGCAAGGCAACAGACACTCTGTGTGGAAGGGGACTCCATGCTGTTCCTTTGCTAAAATGTAGATTTTATTTATTTTATTTTATTTATTTTTTTCCCTGACCTCTTTCCTGCCAAAGAATGGCCCCTAGCAGGTAATGGTCCATTAGCCTTGTTTACACTTGGCTGAGACAGCAGTGTACCCATTGTCTCTGGTCTGGCCACTCCCCAGACTTCTCTGGAAAGCATGCTTTTAGTCATGATCTCGGCTTATGTTTATAACTTCACATGTAAAGCTGCTACATGCATTTTGCCAGGCTATTATTGATCAGCAAATTGAGATTTTAAAGGAAATGATACCTCACAAGACATGCCTTGTACAAAATTATTACAATAGTGTGTGGGGTGTGAACACAGGGGCATATTCTGTCACAATAGGTATCTAATAATAATAATAATATTCTCTGGTAATTTTTGTATCCCAGAAATTTAGGTCTTAAAGGATGGATTCTCACCTTGATTTACTGGTATTTTAGTGACCGAACTAGGTGTGGAAAATATTTGGGTTTTGATTCTTTGCTGTATGTGAGCTGAGTTTGACAGTGGGAGTTGATTCCCTGATTCAGGCCTGCCTGGCATCTGTGCAGGATAGCATTGTCCCTGTACAGCCCTAACTTATGCCAATGGTGGGGACCTTGCGCCAGTGGAGGATAAAGTATAGGGGAGCATTGCTGTGTGGCAGTCTCTCTGCTCTTACCTATACTCCACTCCCAATACATCCCCTTGTTCCCCTTTCATAGGAATCATAGAATATCAGGGTTGGAAGGGACCTCAAGAGGTCATCTAGTCCAACCTCCTGCTCAAAGCAGGACCAATTCCCAACTAAATCATCCCAGCCAAGGCTTTGTCAAGCCGGGCCTTAAAAACCTCCAAGGAAGGAGACTCCACCACCTCCCTCGGTAATGCATTCCAGTGCTTCACCACCCTCCTAGTGAAATAGTGTTTCCTAATATCCAACCTGGACCTCCCCCACTGCAACTTGAGACCATTGCTCCTTGTTCTGTCATCTGCCACCACTGAGAACAGCCGAGCTCCATCCTCTTTGGAACCCCCCTTGGTAGTTGAAGGCTGCTATCAAATCCCCCCTCATTCTTCTCTTCTGGAGACTAAACAATCCCAGTTCCCTCAGCCTCTCCTCATAAGTCATGTGCTCCAGACCCCTAATCATTTTTGTTGCCCTCCACTGGACTCTTTCCAATTTTTCCACATCCTTCTTGTAAAAATTGGAAAGAGTATATTTTCACCGGGGGTAGATTGGTACCTGGTGCAAGATGTGGTGGGAAGTTCTCCTATACAGGGGGATTCTCCACTGTTTGTCTTCAGCCTGTTTCAAGCCACTTTGCTCTGTTTATAGTGACTGACTGGACTGGAGAATCTGGTCCTGAATTTTTCAAAAGGAAAAATATATTTGGGGGCGGGGGGAGAGAAGGTGAGGTAGGAGAAGGAATAGACTGTAAAATATCATCAGTAGACATGGTAATAGCCTTTAAGATTTAATCAGCTGGGATACAAATATTACCAGAGAAAGAAAGAGAGACTCGTGCTTAACTCACTTTGGGCTTTCTTGTCTCACTTGATCACATAGGACAAGGAAATGAGTAATATAGTAGAGGCTTCACAAAGAAGCCCATTTATGTGAATGGAATAGAGAATATGGATTTTATGCAGGTAAACAGGATGTGGAATAAACATCAGTAAGGATACGATTCTGTCACAGATTCTGTGATTTTTTTTTTTTTTTTTTTTCTTTTCCTGGGATCTCCAGGACTTGTTCTGGGGAAAGGTTGGAGCAGCTGTCAACCCCTGGGCTGCTGGAGCAGCGGCCGCCGGAACAGCTGATGGGCAGCTGGCCCAGGGGTTGACAGCTGGCTGGCGGATGGCCCCGGGTGCAGCAGGCCGGCGCAGCGGACCTCTGGGGCTGGAGCAGCAGCGGTCACCCCCTGCCGCAGGAGCAGCACCAGGGCTGGAGCAGCTGTAAGCCCCAGCAGCACTCTGTTTGTTCCCCTCCTCCCCCTGGGATATTTTTAGTAAAAGTCAAGGACAGGTTGTGGGCTTCCATGAATTTTTGTTTATTGCCCATGACCTGTCTGTGACTTTTACTAAAAATACCCATGACAGACTCTTAACCTTAAACCTCAGATGTTTCAATGCAGTGAGATGAGAAATGACCTCCTCCCCTAAGTTCTGTTGTATCCTCTACAGTCCTAAAGATCATCATGAGTCTGTCCAGTTCTTGTTCAGTTATTCAAGTTCAATCCATTTTAACTCTGTTTAAAAATGAAGTATTTACTTTATTCACATTTTATCCATTTGTTTGTTTGAAATCTGTTTCTTTTTTTCTTTACAGTCAGGCACAACTGCTCTGTTCTTTGCTGCACAACAAGGCCACAATGATGTTGTGAGGTTTCTCTTTGAATTTGGCGCCTCTACTGAATTTAGAACTAAAGTAAGAGATTGGGCTGCTTTACTTCCAAAATTCACTTCTGCATTAATGGCTTGTTTCCTCTTGATCTGCAACATGGCATTACAGCAAGGGGATCATAAAAGAATTTCCCTGCTTGCACGTTTTCTAAGCTATATGAGTAATGCAGTCCTCTGGCAAAATATTAATTCAAGGCTAGTTTTTATTGTCTAGGCTTGATTGCTTGAGTTTGGTACCATTTCATTACAGTGTATATTTTCAGATTGTGAAAGCTGCAATGAAGAGATCAGTCCCTCCTCCCATAATATGAGAACAAGAGGTCACACAATGAAATTGTTGACAAGTAAATTTAGAACAAATAGAAGGAATTAATACAGTGGTGAGTCTGTGGAATTCACTGCTGTAGGAAGTTACAAAGTTAAATACTATAGCTGGATTTTAAAAAGCGCTGGTTAATCATGTCTAATATAGCTACATGAGTAGTTACTGTGTGTGTGTTAAGAGAGGGGTAATTAAATCTGTTTGCTTGATGCTTTAGGATGATCATGGAAGAAATCAGGAAAACTTTCCCCTTCATGTTCAGCATTGCACTGTTGGCTGGTGGCACTGTCTATTATTAAGGCAGCCTGATACTTTATAAGACCCTGTTATAGCTGCAAAACTTTCATTGTCTGAGCTGAATTCTTCCAGGCTGGGTGTCTGCCTCAGACCAAATATTTTTTTGAAAATTTTAGTCAAAACAGTTCAGCTGTTTCAAAGAATGCTAAAATGTTCTGAGGAACATTTCTTTGAAAAGCTCTAGCCCCTCACCCTCATGCTTTAGAGCAGAGACTTGCAATTTAAATAGGATGGCAGCCTTACTATTAAGGATGCACCTTTTGCCGTCCCTTGGAAAATCCACCCAAATCTGGCCAGGTGATAAGCCTTTGAAATATTGCAGTTCATGCATGTTCAATAGAGATTTATTCTATTTTTAGCAGCTAAACCCTCCAAAGATTCCATCCTCATTGAGCATGCTCCATCCCCTCCCAGCTCCTGTGTATGATTGGACTGTGCATGTGTCATCCCCACAGAGCATACTCCAGCCCAGAGCTGTGGGAGGCTCAAAAAGACTTTCCCTGTAATGGCTGCTCCCTGCTGTTCCAAGCCAGGGTGGTACATGGTTCCCTTGTTCTTCTTAACCTTTCAGGTGGCACTCAGAAGCTGTCTTATTTGAATGCAGTGGAGATGAAAGCTAGACTGAGGGGGGAAGGAAAGGAGTAGATTGGGACAATGAATCTGGTGAGACTGGGGCTGAGGGGGAGAGAAACTGGGACTGGCTGGGCAAGGAGACTGGGACTAGGAGCTCAGCAGGGAGGCTGGGCAGGGGAGGAGTACCCTGGGACTGGTTGGGTAAGGAGACTGGAAGCTGGGAGGGAGGCAGGTGAAGGTGGGACTGAGATTGGGTGGGAGGAATGTTGGCAAAGGAGACTGGGTGCTGAGGAGATGGACTGGGATCCAGAGAGTGAAATGGGGGACTGGGACACAGTTGACAGGGAGATGGGATAATATGAGTCAATGAGAAGCTGGAGGTAGGAAGGCAACTGGGACTGGCAGGACAAAGACTGGGACAAGGAGCCCAGGAAAAGATGTGGGGACAGAGACTGAATGAGGAGCCTGGGGAGGGAGCTGGGACTGGGAGCCAAGCTGATCAAACAAGGAGCTGGGAAGGAGGGAACTGGGAGTGGCTCAGGAAGGAAACTGGGAGAGGGTGTGGGGATGGGGAGAGACTGGGAGTTGGATGGTGAGACTGGGACTTGGACTCTGAAGCTATATGTGGAGACTGACTGGGCAAGGAGACTGGGATGATAAATCTGAGGAGTAGAGACTGGAACTGGCTAGGCAAGGAAAAATGGGACTGTGACAAGCAGCCAGGGGCAGGGAAGAAACAGGCCTGGGACAAGGACAGTTTGAAAAGGACAGAGTAGAAGGGGTCAAGTTTAGGGGAAATGAGGTGAAAAGTCTGTACCCACTGGAACACATTCCCGTCCACAGCTTGGAATGGAACCCAGATTCCCAAGTCTCACCATTCCTCTGCAGTCAGAAAATCTCTGAAACCCACTGGCAAAGTGTGTGTCTCATTCCCCTCTATTGCTGGTCCACATAGGGTATGACAACCTACTACTGCTATCATTTACTCCATTATCTTAAGGGGCAGAGGTCTGTGCAGTAGATTTAAAGATTCCAACCCTGCTGATGACCCATGTAGCATCATACTGACACCCACATGATGGAATTTGTTTCGAGGGTTTGCTTCTTTTTTTTTTTTTTTTTTTTTAAATCTATAAAATTACACACAAAACTCCATTAAAAGAACACTATTATATGGTTGCAGTCAAACACTCAAAAGTTAGGAAATCCTAGAATTAAGATGGTCTGTGGAACTTTAATTGGGCCCTTTGTGTGTATGCATTACAATATGTCTTTAAATACATGATCACTGGGATGCTTTAGGGTTCAACACAGACCAGTAAGGGGTTGTCACCGCCTGCCCTGTAACACTGGATGCTTGTGTGCTCTGCAGCTTTGGCTCAGATCCCTGACACGAGCAGCATCCTCAGAGCACAGTGGCCTCACCCTGGCTGCCACCAGTTTGGTTACCCCTTCCAGGATGACACCAACAGCCCTTCTAGCCTTGTAGTGTCCAGTCCCTCTCACTGGAGCACTCACAAGTTCGCTGCTCCTTTAAAGAGATAGTGCACTGCACCAGCCAGTTAGTTTGGCTGAGGATTTCACTCTTCAGTTTGAAACACTGCTCTGGGATGGCTGTGTAATAAGACAAGATTAAGTTTATTAGCAAAGAGCTATTTAATTGATACCAAGTGGAAGTGCTTCATTTCTCTGTCTCCTCAGGTGAAAAGTGCCAACATAGCTTTTTCTCTCTCTGCTTATATCTTTCAAAGTTAATAGTCTTGCTGGAGGAGGCAGGAAGGTTTCCTGGAGATGCAGCTTCCACCCTTGTTCAGTGTGTTAAGTGGCCATTCCCCACACTGGTTCTCCTGATGGCTTGGTCTACCTTGCATATAAATGTCATTTGTCTCTCCTTGCTCTGTTCACATTGGAGACACATTCAAGCAGGTGGAACCCACATTCCTTTGTCTAGGAGAGTGTGATTTAAGCCCTGGCTGCCAAACACCTTTTAAGAATATTTTTCCAGCATATATTAATAATTTTTCATATAGCACCCCTACGTGCTCCATGCAGTAATATGAATGACCAGTGTATTGCCAGTTCACATATGATACTTTACATGATACATTTTAGATACAGATTATGACGGTGACTTGCGGTATACTGAGCTCATCAGGCCTAACTGCTACATATGGGGGAGCCCCTTGCCCTCTGAATTGGGGTGGTCTTAGGGTCCCAATCGCATACTGTTCCAATTTGCTAAGTCCTCCTACCCTCTCTCCCATAACCTCCCAAAGACAGACCTGGTTGCAGCCTCCTCCCCCTCCCTGCTCTTCTGTTGCTGCTGCTGGAACACCCTTACCCTCTGCTTTGGGAACAGCTCTCACCTTCTGCACTGGTAGCTATTTCAGTGGTGTTGGGGGATGTCACACCTGGGAATTACCTTTTTTTGGCACGGGCAACAGTGTTTAACAACATGGCAAGCCAGGCATTCTGTGTCTAGTTATTGCTGGTGAAGTCTCTGTCCTAGTGGCACTGCAGCTGTTTTCTGTCTCAGATGGCACTTAAGTTACATGTGAGGGAGCATATCATACCCCGATTTTGTACACTGATGTAATGAATGGCATCATGTCTCCCTCTAGTGGTTCACTCACAGTGCCTATAACAACCTGTGATTGCTGACACCTAGAGAAATTGCCTTTAGCTGAAGTGGTAGGGACTTGTGCCTATGGTCTCTGGTCTGAGCGTTGTGTGTGCTTCCACAGTTCAATACACATCTCATCTAGCAGCACAATCGTGTGTCTGACTTCCCCTGCTGCCAATTCTCAGGCAGGGAACCAGTGAGTGGGAGGCAGGACATATCAGGAGGTCAGGCTATGGCTAAAGGAGAATTGCGGTTGAGGTGGATCTAATGGCTGCTAGAATTGAGTTCAGCAGCATGCAACTTAGTCCATTGGATCAGAGGCAGGGTGTGCTGGGAGTCACCGTGTGGGGCCGGGTGTTAGATTTGGGAGAAGGACAAACTAGGAGTGGGGAGGGAAGTAAGTTCATACCAGAGGAAAAGGAGAGTCAGAGCAGAGTTTTTTCTTGGTTCCCATTCCTCACAAAAGAAACCTCAGGGCAAGAATTCTCCTAGTGACAGAGCTAAGGTCTAACTTATGGGGGGAAAGACTCAAAGTACAACTTACAACAATTTACTGGCTAGATATTGCATAACTTCTGTGAGCCAAATTCTGAGAGGTAGTCAGCACTTGCTTAGTCTTACGAACCTGTCCTGTATAGCACTTGCCTTCTCTACTTATAGTGCCCATTCTTTGCTTGTTTGCAGGATGGCGGTACTGCTCTGTTAGCAGCATGTCAGTATGGCCACACACGAGTGGTGGAAACTCTATTGAAGCATGGTGCCAACATACATGATCAACTTTGTGTGAGTTCATTGGAAGTAGATATAAACACCATGGTCAGTGGAACAAACGAAGTGTGGGGTTTTTCAATTCAGATGGTCTTAGCGCCAGTGCAGTAAGGCATTTACCAAAAGCTCTCTCTTTATACATTTTAAATGTAATTGTTATTAACTGTGTGCTCCTTATCATACTGGGAGAAAAGTTATAGCCAACAAAGGAGATTTAGTTGATTTATATTTCAAAGTTAGGTCATCTGAACTACATCACTCAGGGCTGTGAAAAATTTCACTCTCTAGGCAATGTAATTAAGCCAACCTAAGCCCCGGTGTAGATATTGCTAGGTTGACGGAAGAATTCTTCTGTTAACCTACCTACCATCTCTCAGAGGTGGATTTACTACAGTGATGGATGAACCCCTTCCGTTGCTGTAGTAAATGTCTATGCTGCAGCAGTGGCACACTTCTACCGTATACATATCCTTAGGTGTACTGTGGCTAAAACGGAAACTTTCAAATCTTTGGGCCTGATTCTCCCTGCCCATTGTGTCATTTTTACAGCTGTTCAAAGAGAGTGTCAAATGCTACCATGTCAGAATGGTAGTGTTTGCACGCCAGAGTAAATAGCTACATACGGTGCCAGGCAGTGGTGGATCAGGCCTTTAGTTTTTCTTCTTGACATGCGGATATCATTAAAGGTAGAACTGCAGTTACATTTTCTTAATATCTTTACATACTGACATTCAGGTAAAGTGAAGATATTGGGGGAATGTACCTCTCTCACCTGATAGTGCTTTGAAAACAAATTAAAATAAATAACTGGTACAAATGACTTGATGGACATAATTTAGCTGGATTTTCAGAGAGCTAGAAGGGGCTGATCAGGGCCTGGATGAATCCCCATCTGATTTACTGTGGTGGAGTTGCATATAAGCTGGGCTATAATAAAACAAAAATGTGTGGCTTTTCACCCTCTGCCACCCTTCCCTAACTCAAGACAACCCAGACAAAAAGGAAGTCATCCCCTGTGGGGTTATAATGTTCTCTCAGCTAACACTACTGGAGCTAACTCCCATGATGGGGAATGCTCCCATGAGGTGCTAAGTGCCTTCATCCCCACTCATTTCACAGCAGTATTTAACATCTTACAGTTTCAAGCCCTAAACACACATTATCCCCTGTGTGTGACATACCTAGCTATGACTTCCTGTAAAGAAGGGTGTTCCATGTTTGCTATTGCATAGTGATTACTTTTTTATCCTGAGGGGCCATATTTAGCCATGTTTGTCACTTCCTGGTAGGGAGTGCTAGGGATTTCCACTGAGGTCTCACACCCAACGCATGCACTTAGATGTGAAGGCAATAAAGTAACCTTCTTGCCATCTCTCCAGGAACGGAGCATCATTCTCAATTGTATTTATAAGCTCGTTTTGATTACCCGTAGCCATTTTTTTAGAAGTTGTGCAATAACACCCTTATGCAGGCGGTTAAAAAAATTAAAATAAAAGAGAATTCAGAGGAAAACAAGTATTAGCTCTGCTTCTTTTGCATGGTGCTGCTGAATTGAGTTTGCAAAGTGGTGGTGGTGTCTGGCTGCCTACTTGATTGGCAAGCTTCCATGCAAGAGGGAGTTCAAACCCACGCTTGTCAGAGCAATTATTCCAAAAGCATCAGGATTTCACTTTCAGTCTTTAAGCTGACTAACTGTCAGCAGTGTGGGGAAGAGAAGGAGCCCTAATTAAAAGGAAACCTTTTTTGCATTGATTAGTGCAGTAATAAAGAGTGGTTTTCAGATTACTAAACATTATTTGTTCTGAAAGAGGAACCTGAACAGAGAGACTCCTGTTGTGTCTGTCTGGTGCACAAAGCCGGCAAAAGGGGCTAAACACAATTACCCAACCCTGTGCGCCTGCTTACTAGCCAGACACAATCTAGCCTTCAGTGTGCCCAGTAACCCATACATTACTTGTATGTTGGAACAAGTCAGTGTGCAATCGAATATAATAATCCAATGGCTTGTCCACCCAGCACATTACTGCATGGCAAGCCATGGTGTGAATCTACAGACCACCAGCTTGCCACGCAGTAACATCCTATGTGGACATTGCTACAGCACAGTGGAAGTCCCAGAGTGTGGCTTAGCGTATTGCCCTTTCAAGTAGTAGTACCTCAGCCGCACTCCGGGACTTTCGCTGCACTCTATCAATGTCCACATGGGAAGTTACTGCACAGCAAGCTGTGTGCTGTAGATTCATATTATGGCTTGCCATGTAAGCAAGCCCTAAAACACATGAAGTGTAAGAATCCCAACCAAAGAGAAATATGGGAAATTAAATCCTGTCCACCAGACACCTCTTCTGATTCCCAAGATCTCAACCCTCTTGGCATCAGGGGCAAACTTTTCAAATCTGGGACCTGAAGCAAGGGCCACTGCAACTCACTAATGCTGAATCAGGCCCCTGGTGATTGGGGAAAAAATAAGGTCTTCTATAGTCTAAGTAGCCTAGCTGAGTATAAACAACTGCAGTTAGTCCCAGTGTAGTGATGTGCCACCAACATTTAAGCAAAGGGCTTTTGCTCAAATACTCCCCTTAACCGGTGATAAACTTAGTGCATGCAGTTGCGGAGGGAGGGGGGAGGGGCTTTAGCATCTTATTCATTTGTTTACCCATTTAAACCGAAACACTTCCTCTTAACCATAGGGGAAACAAAATTCCCTTAATATGCACTTCACTGGGAACTACACAGGCAGAGACTGCATCATATCTGAATGCCTGCCCCAACACCAGTGCAAGTTTCCACTCTTAGCTAGACAAGTAAAGCATTACAGCTGATTGAAATTTTGAAACCTTTTGTCATTGGAAAATGGCCTTTTTTCAGAGAAGAACCGAAAAGTGTTTGACTTTTGAAAACCTAGCACAGAAAATGTTTTTGTGTCAAAAGATGAAAACATCTACAATTTAAAAAAAAAAAAGTTTTTTGTTGAAAAACCAAAAACTGTCAGTGAAATGTTTTGAAAAACCCAAAATTGTTAATTTCTTTCAAAAGTTTTTACAGAAAATACCATTTTCCAACCAGGTCTACAAACTACCTTGCTGTGTGTAAGCCACTGGTAAGTGTTTATATTGTAGGTCCTCCTTTTATGGCTGCTCTACAGAGATGGGTCTACTGCAACTGCCAGCCAGAGGAGTTACTCCTTCAGCTCGACTGGTAGAAGTTAGTGCTTTTAGGCCCCAGTTCAGCAAAGCGCTTACACAGATGCTTTAAATTAAATACATGGTTAAGTCCAGCCTTCTTTAGCAAAGCACTTAAGAACTTTGCTGCAAAGGGATGGGTTTAAGTATACGCTTAAGTGCTTTGGTGACTTGGGGGTCTTAACATGATAACCCCTGGGTTCAAATCTCAGCTTTGACCAATGATCGTAGACATTACATTTGTATACTTAAGAGGAATGCTACACACCCAGTCTCGTTTGTTGTAGACTAAACTCAGGATTTTGGTGATGATGAGTTTCTTGTGTGTAGCTATTTATAGGTTATTAAGTTGCATAATATCACAGAAAGGGAAATATGTTTTGATGTAAATATCTAGTGTAGCTTTATCAATTAAGCTTTATTTATTTTTACTCAGGATGGAGCTACTGCACTTTTTCTGGCTGCCCAAGGAGGTTATCTGGATGTCATCAGATTATTGTTATCTTCAGGAGCAAAGGTCAACCAGCCAAGGCAGGTAATGTTCAGCATTGCACTACCAAAACAGAGATGGCATTTAATTAACATTTCTCTTGCTAAAAATATGGCTGGAATTCTCAAAGTCCCTAAGGGAGTTAGTCTTTCAATTGGAGCTGGGCACCTAATGTCCTCAGGCCTCTTTGAAATTCCATCTTAAAACACTAGCAGTAGATAGCACTCCACATATCCCCTGCTAAAGTCAACCAGTCAGACTTATGTACTTATTAAAACCCTACCACAACTATGTCTTTAGTATCAAAGTTAATCTTTGATAAAAAACCTTTGACTCTGAGTTTACTTCATGCTGTCTATACACACTGTAATAATCAGTCGTAAATTGTAGTTTAACCTCCTTAAACATTTGGTACCTGTACACCTGCCATCCCTGTTTCCACTTAGTTACTCTCTAGGTTCTGATGCATAACTTTAAGCATGAGAGTAGAGTCACTGAAGACAATGGAGCTACTCTCATGCTTTGTTACACAATGTGCTTAGTGCTTTACTGGATCAGACACTACTGCTCTGGGGGCCTAGTCCAACTCCCATTAAAGTCAAGTGGAGTTGATTCAGGCCTCAAGGGAATGCAAACATTTCAAACTACATCAGGAAGTAAATACAGATTAAAGGTTTCTAACATATCCATAATTTTGCCTCCTTGTATCTGAACACAGTGGGCCTACTTTTCAAAAGAGGGAGTCTTAATAGGTCAGCCAGTTTTTTGCCTTTGGATGCTGAAATCAGCACTTAGATGTAAAATGAGCACTTATGTACCTAGCTACCAGTTTGAGCATCCAGATGGGGATTTGCACATCCCACTTAGATACCCATGTTAGAAAATGGGGCTTCCCAGAATGCTTGATTTTACATCAGAGAGTCTCACCTAAGGGTTGCTAAACCAGTTTAAATTAGCTAACTACCCTGAATCTTCACCACACTTAACCTGTACATTTAAAAATATTTGGATAATGTTCCCTTCATGCATTGTTCATGTATGTCTCTGTGAGCTGGCTGAGGTGTACTGGTTTCAGCTGGATAGGAAATCAGGAAATAGGAGAAAATGGGATGAGAGAGCCCTAATACAGTGCAGAAGGTAGCACGTGAATAGGCTGTCTAGCTTTTCCTATATTTCCTGACTTCCTTCCCAGAAGAGCCCAACAAGTCACAGCAGGCAGCAGAGAACTACATGTACTGCTTCAGCAGCTTTTTTGAGGGCTATGGGTGTCTTTTCACTGGAAGAATCTCTGCTGCTACTTAGCACAAGGAAATAGGACCATGTATTCATATACCAGAAAGAGTTTCCTTGTATAAAAGTCCTTGTTTTACAACAAACCGGGATCGGTTAGAAGAGCTGAGAGGCGGTGGGGTGCTCCGCGCCGCCGCCCAAGCTTTCTGAAGGCTGTCATCTGCTTCCTGCTCGGCCTGGAACTGTTCCCTTGATGCTGGAGACATCAGTTCCTCCTTGGACTGTGGACTGGGGCTTGGTCCCTCTGGAAGTGATGCAGGTGCTGGGGCTGTTTCCATTGACTGTGAACCGCTGTCCGCTGGTGCACTATGTGGTAACTCAGGCTCTGGCTGAGCCTCTTGGGTAGGGTTATCTGCTGCTTCTGCCAGTTCAGGCTCGCTGGTGCCCTCTGGCATTGGAGTTGTAGACGGGTTTGCAAGCGCTGGACTCAGGGCTGGCAATGGTTCTGGTGCTGGTTGCGTTGCCAGTTCCGGTTCTGGGACTGGCTTTGGCTGGGTCTCTGGGATTGGATCCACTACGGCTGTTGCAGTCGTTGGCAGAGGATCCAGTTCCACCACCTTTGTCTGGGTCTCCGGTAACACAGACGGGGCCCTGGTGGACGGCTCAGGAACAGGGATGGGGGTGAAAGCTTGCTTAGCCTGACTGCGGGTGACTATTCCCACCCTCTTGGCTAGCTTCACATGGTTGGCCAAGTCTTCCCCCAGCAGCATGGGAATGGGATAATTGTTATAGACTGCAAAAGTCCACATTCCTGACCAGCCCTTGTACTGGACATGCAACGTGGCTGTAGGCAAGGTTACAGATTGTGACACGAAGGGTTGAATTGTCACTGTAGCCTCTGGGTTGATGAGTTTGGGGTCCACTAGGGATTGGTGGATAGTTGACACTTGAGCCCCAGTGTCCCTCCAAGCGGTAACCTTCCTTCCGCCCATTCTCAAGGTTTCCCTTCGCTCCGAGGGTATGAGAGAGGCATCTGGGTTTGGGGATCTTTGGTGTGATTGGGGTGTAATGAACTGTAATCGGTTGGGGTTCTTGGGGCAGTGAGCCTTTATATGTCCCAGTCCATTACATTTAAAACATCGCCCTGCTAAGGTATCACCGGGACGAGGTTGGTTGGTGGAGACTGGTGTGGTGGGGTGAGAAGGCGTCTGGGGTTTCCCTTGGGATGTGGGTGGGGCCTTGGGTTGTCCCCGGTGGTAAGGTTTTGTTTCGGCTTGCCCCTTCTGATATTCGCTCCAACTACTACTAGTTTTTTTCTTTTCTGCCACCTCCACCCATTGGGCTCCAATCTCCCCCTCCTCAGTTACAGTTTTGGGCTTCCTATCTAGGATGTACCTTTCTATTTCCTCAGGAACACCCTCTAAAAACTGCTCCATTTTTACTAGGGAAAGCAGATCTTCCAGAGATTTAACATTTGCTCCTGATACCCAGGCATCACAATTTTTGTCAATGTGGTAGGCATGACGGGTAAATGACACATCGGGTTTTCACTTTAGGGCTCTGAACCGCCGACGGGCATGCTCGGGTGTTAGCCCCATTCTGAGTCTGGCCTTGTTTTTAAAAAGTTCATAACTGTTCATGTGTTCCTTAGGCATTTCAGCCGCCACCTCTGCTAAGGGTCCACTGAGCTGCGGCCTCAGCTCTACCATGTACTGGTCTGTAGCGATGCTGTATCCAAGGCAGGCCCTTTCAAAATTTTCTAAGAAGGCCTCAGTATCATCGCCTGCCTTGTAGGTGGGGAATCTTCTGGGATGGGAAGTGGTACCTGGAGGGGGGTTGTTAGCATTGGCTGGTGCATCCTGCTTAGCCTTTGCTACTTCCAGTTCATGCTTCCTTTCCTTTTCTCTCTCCTCCATCTCTTTCTTGTGGGCCTCCTCTTTGGCTTTTTCTTCTCTTTCTTTCTGCTCTGTCTCGAGTTTTGTTAATTGAAGCAGTCTCTGATGTTTTCTTTCATTTTCTTCTGCTTCTAGTTTGGCCAGTTCTATTTTGTTAGCTACTTTTTTGGTAGTCATTTTCCTGTTTTCTTGTGCTGGGTAACCCCCTTTGCAGTTGACAAACTGGGAAGCTCTCAGCTCTGGCTGCTGCAGAGTTAACAGTAACTTTCTAACTAGCTACTCCCGAGGATGTAAAAAGAAAAAAAAAACAATTCAGCTTGTAAATACCTTTTACCAGTCATTTGCTAATTGAACCCTTCTCTTAACAAAGGACCTGTAAAAAAACTTAACACCTCTGCCTTCAGGCAAGGAGAGATAAGATATGCATCTATCTACTTCCAGCTCGGCTTTCCAAGCAGCTAGAAGGAAAAAAAAATCTCACTGGCTTTTGGGTTTAAAATGATCCCACCGCTACCACCATGTCAGGACTGAGATCCCCACTTTGAACTTTAGGGTACAAATGTAGGGGCCTGCGTGAAAAACTTCTAAGCTTAACTACCAGCTTAGCTCTGGTTCGGCTGCCACCATCAATGGATTCCCTCCCTGGGAAGCCTTGAAAAACCCTCACCAAATCCCTGGTGAAAACAAATCCAAAACCCCTTGGATCTTAAAACAAGGAGAAATTAACCATTCCCCTCCTTCCTCCCACCAACTCCTGGTGAATCAGTTCCAACCCCCCCCTGGGATCTACAACAGGGAGAAATTAACCATCCCCCCTCCTTCCTCCCACCAACTCCTGGTGAATCAAGATCCAAAACCCCTTTGGATCTAAAACAAGGAAAAATCAATCAGGTTCTTAAAAAGAAGGTTTTTAATTAAAGAAAAAGGTAAAAATCATCTCTGTAAAATCAGTATGGAAATTAACCTTACAGGGTAATTAAACTTAAAGAGCTCAGAGGACTCCCCTCTAGTCTCAGGTTCAAAGTACAGCAAACAAAGATAAACACTCTAGTAAAAGGTACATTTACAAGTTGAGAAAAACAAAGGAAAACTAACACGCCTTGCCTGGCTATTTACTTACAAGTTTGAAATAGGAGAGGCTTGTTTAGAAAGATGTGGAGAACCTGGATTGATGTCTGGTCCCTCTCAGTCCCCGAGAACGAACACACTCCCAAACAAAGAACACAAACAAAAGCCTTCCCCCCCCCCCCAAGATTTGAAAGTATCTTGTCCCCTTATTGGTCCTTTAGGTCAGATGCCAGCCAGGTTACCTGAGCTTCTTAACCCTTTACAGGGAAAAGGATTTTGGAGTCTCTGGCCAGGAGGGATTTATAGTACTGTACACAGGACAGCTATTACCCTTCCCTTTATAGTTATGACAGGGTGTCTTTTCACTGGAAGAATCTCTGCTGCTACTTAGCACAAGGAAATAGGACCATGTATTCATATACTCGTATATCCACATTGAGACCATCCTTCCTCTCTCTCTGTAGCCTCCCTCAGCCACCAGATTTATCTTTATAGGTAGGAAGGTTGGCAGGTGTTCTCTGGGCTGATGCTTAAATTACTCCTTGGCTACCTGTGATTATACTGTCTCTCTGGCTTTGTCTAGACTGTAATTTGTTAAAAGATGGTAACTAACACACTCTAAGTATCTAGGGCAGTGTGTACTAAACTGGTCAAGTTAAAGCCACAAGGGCAGCCTAGCTTTAACTCGACTATGTTAAAGTGTACATTGCCTTGTCTATACTGGACTCTTAGCTAACATGTCAGCTAAGTAAGATGTTCGAACACCTACTAATAACACACTCTAAACTCTAGTCCAGGCCGAGCCTCTCTGTCTTGTCTCTAAGGATATGTCTATGTAACCCATGCCCTAAATTTCCTGTAAGCTGCGCGGCCTCAGCAGCAGCCTATTTAGCACCGTGCAGGTGCTCAGGGAACCCGCCCGTGGACCTGTCACCTGCCACGACTGGGGGAGGGGCGCCCCTCCTGCAGCCCCAACCTGCCATGGCCGGGGTGGACCCTCGGCCCCAACTATGCTGCGGCCCGGACCTGCCGGGGCCAGGGCGCCCCTACCCCAGTGTGAACCAGAACGGGGTGGCCCAGACTCAGCCACAGCAGCCCGGCCCAAGCCGAGGTCGGACCCAGCCACAGCCAGGGCAGCGCGGCCCGGACTCGGCCGCGGCAGCCCAGCCCAAGCCGAGGCTAGGGCAGCACAGCCTGGGAGGTCCAGCCCAGACCCAGCCGTGGCTGGGGCGGCCCAGCCCGAACCTGGGTGGCCCAGCCTGGACCCAGCTGCAGCCAGGGCAGCTTGAACCCAGCCACGGCCAGGGCAGCCCGGCCCGGACCCAGCCATGGCCGGGATGGCTCCGTCCCGACCGAGCCACTGCTGGGGCGGCCCAGCCTGAATGTGGGTGACCCAGACCCAGCCGCGGCCGGGATGGCCCAGCCCCAACCGAGCCACTGCTGGGGCGGCCCAGCCTGAATGTGGGCGACCCAGACCCAGCCACGGCCAAGATGGCCTAGCCCCGGCCCTGACCTGTCGCAGCCGGGGCACCCCTCCTTGAACCCAGCCCTGGCCTGGACCTGTTGGTGCCAGGGGTAGGGCGCCTATCCTTGGCCCCAGCCCCGGAGCTGCCACGGCAGGAAGAAGCACCTCTCCCCCTCCCCCCAGCCCAGGTGCTGCTTTGGAGAGAGAGAGCTGGCAGGAGTCCTCTGTCCCCGCTGTAGCCCCAGAGCACCGTCCTGCACCCCAAATCCCTCATCCCTGGCCTCACCCCAGAGCCCACACCCCCAGCCAGAGCTCTCATGCCCCTGCACCCCAACCCTCTGCCCCAGCTCTGAACCCCCTTCCACACTCCAAACCCCTCCGCCCCCTCCACATGAATTTTGTTATGTGCACCGATCTGAAGGTGATGTGTCACACAAAATTCATTCTGCACATGGGTGGGAAAAATGAGAGGGAACACTGTATGCCTGCAGGGTGTGGCGCTCTGTGTACTTCTAGTGGCACCTAGACAACCTAGAGATTGATGAGTCTGTTACAGCCTTGGTTAAGATCGTGCAGTAGAGGCTCATGCATTACATTTCAGAGGTTCCAGATTCGATCCCACCTGCCAACAACCAGGGTCTGTCAGTATTACATCTACATAGTAATTAAACGCCTGCAGCTGGCCTGGGGCAGCTGACTCAGGATCGCTGGGTGGGCTCAGGCTGTGGGGCTGTAAAATTGTGGTGTAGACGTTCGGGCTTTGGCTGGAGTCTGGACTCTGGGACTGTCCCCCCTTACAGGGTCCCAGGGCCCTAGCTCCAGCCCAAGCCCAAACATCTATACAGCAATTTTACAGCCCCACAGCCTGAGCTCCACGATCCTGAGTCTGCTGACCTGGACCCACCACCACTATATTGCAGATATTTTATTCCAGTGTAAAAGTACCCTAGCAGTCTAGACCTAGATGGGTGCAAGGTACCTTTTGGCCTTTGCTAAGTTCGGTACCTAGTGGCCAGCTGCTAAGTTTAGCTCTGTGGTTCAGTGGTGTTTACGGTCTGGAGTCTTTGTTTAGGCCCATCTCTAATCTGAAAAGTTTTCTTAACATATGAAAAGCCTGTTGTTATCACTCAGATAATTAAAGAAATGGCTTGATGGGCTTTCGTCACTTCCCCCCCCACGAAAAAATTAGCCTTGGTTCAAGTGTGAGAAATATCCATCCAAGAGTGATATTTAAACAGTGCCTCCTCAACCAGCAACTACAACATTGCTATATTGCCATCTCTGATGTAAGTATTTCATGGTGCTGTGTTGCATTGTATATAAGGCTGGCCCTAGGCTTTGTAGGTCCCTATGTGAAGTAAAACTTACCAGGCCCCATCCTTCTCTTTCCCCGCTCATGACCAGGCCGTCTTTCGGCCTTGCTCTCTTGAATGTACATCTCAACATTTACATTATTTAATAATGTAGCTTTGGGACCAATTTCATTTGTTTCTTCCTTAACAGTATAAGTTCTGCCTGCACAGACATCCTTTCCTTCCTTGTGACGTTGTGACAAGGTCTCCATGGGGGCTGCACTGGCCTTCTTTTGTCATCATTTGGTCTAGACAGAGCTTTAGGAGCAGCCTCTGAAGCATGGTACAGGCTACTTTCTTTGCTGCTTGAACTCCAAAACAAATATCAGAGGGGTAGCTGTGTTAGTCTGTATCCACAAAAACAACGAGGAGTCTGGTGGCACCTTAAAGACTAATAAAGCAAGATGATTGTTTGCCAGTGAGGTTCATATGAAGGGTGACATGCTGCATCACACCAAGTTTTTAGTCTGAGATGCCAGGGGAAGATCAAAATATTCAATCTGTGAAAATTCAGCTTTTAAAGGATTTTGTACATTATTTTCCATATAACGTGTATAGTGTGTGTGTGTGTATAATACTTTCTTATATGTATGTATTATATATACACACACACACACACACACACACAGTAAAACCTACAGACATTGTACATGTGGATCAAGAAAGCATTATTATAAGCAAGGGGACAGAACTGCAACTGGTGTAAAAGGCACAGCTCCATTGACATCAGTAGAGCTATGCCAGTTACGCAGCCCATCTGCCATGGGGCTTCTTAGTGGCAGTGCCATGAACACCATGGCTACTACCTTGATTTGGCCCTTCCTAAAAATCAAAAACCACATCCAAACACTGGTATATTGTAAAGCCCAGAGCCACAAAGCGGTCTCTTGAATTAGTGGAGTAAGATAAAGGACAGCATAAATGTATGTCAGGAGGGAATGATATGATGATAGGTTATAGGTCTGTTAGGTGTAGCCAGATACAGTTTGTCTATTTGTTTGCAATCAAATAAGAAAATAAAAATAGTTTTAAAATAGATAATGTATTTAAAATTCTCTACATTAGAAATATAATGGCCCACATGAGGTCCAACCAAGCTCTATTTGGGAAAGGATCCAGTGGCGATGGGGAAGATAAAGGCAAAGGTAGCTTAGCCTTAGAGCCACCTTTTGACCTCTGCCAATCCCGGGGCAGCCAATGGCTGCTCTTACTGAACCTGGCTGGTAACACACACCTGTGAGCTGTTACACAATTGGGAATGGCTGAAGCGCAGCAGCACTTTGGCAGCACTTACTATGCTGTGGGGTGGGAGTGAAATTGTTTAGCTACACTGCGCTGGCTCTAGGCTACTGAGGAGTCCTATATACAAGTGAAATCCTCAGATGGCTTTTTTTAGGGCAGCTTCATGTCTTTTTTTGCACCATGGACCTGTGCAAAGGGGACACAGGTCAGGGGCCAAGCATCTGGCCTAATGTGTAAATATTGTACGTATTTGGATGGTACCACTCTCCTCACCCATTGAGGACACCAATCTTGGAGGAAGAAGCTGCAGCTAACAATTGCCTGTGTACTGTATCCTGCTCTGCCCCTAACTTCATGTGTTTTTTGTCATTTTAGCTTATAAGCTCTTCAGGGCATGCACTGTCTCCTACTATGTGTTTTAACAGCACCTACCATAATCAGTGCTCTGATCCTTTGGGCACTACTTCGATATAAATAATAGTGTTATCATTTCCTTCTGCTTCTTTTTATTCATATAGGTAAAACCTTAACTTAGCCTTAACTAAGGAAAAGCTACCAAGTCCCCTGTGCTAAACTTGTCTCGTCGGGTTTTGCAATTCTTATATAAGTAGAACCACAAATTGCACAATACATGTTCTATGTGCAGATTTCTCTGTTTTGATGGGACTTCGATCTTTTCCAAACTTTTACAGCTCATGACTGTGGTGCCATATCCTAGTGCTCTCTGCTGGACAAAGTTTAAAAATAATCATGAAACACTTGAGTTATTGAGGGGGGGAAAAACTGTTCATTGGAGATGGACAGTTTTTGCCATCCTACTTGTTAGCTTGAGTTATATATTCTGCGTACAAGAGAGCCTTTGCATTTTATTTTTGGATCACAAAGAAAATTCACTGTGTAAACAGGATGTATAATAGGGTGTGGGCAGCCATTGTAATATCAATGAGAACATTTATACAGAAATTATGCAAGAAGGGGAAAAGTTCCTTTTTTTATTATTATTATTATTATTACTGTGTATTGGGCCTTGACTATGAAACCATGATTTCAGGGTGTATCTTTGCTCTTTCTGTGCATCAGAAAAGACAGAAATGTAAAGGCTAGGGATGTACCAATGGGAGAAATGTTCTGCCCATTCTACCAAATGTGCTAAACAGCTGACTGGTGTGCACACAGTTGAGAATAAAAAGTATTTAATAATAAAAAGGAAAGTAGGGTTCTATGTATGTAGTGTAAAATGTTCAGCTTGATTATGCATGGGGAATTAGGTTTGATACTTCCATTCCACAACAATGGGAGAAGTCTGCCTAACACACTCAGCTCCCAAGTGGTGCTTAAATTAAACCATCTGTGCCTAGTTATGGCAGTGGTTGCCAAACTTTTCATGGTCGCGTTCCCCCTTACTCCTGTCCGCCCCCCTCCTCTGCATGGAGCCAGGAGCAGGGCCATAGCAACAGGGGTAAGGGGGCTGAGGGCAGGAGCAGAGCCGCAGCTGGGAATGGAGCTGTGGCCCGGGGCTGAGGCTGGGGGCAGGGCTGGGGCTGGGGCCAGGAGCGGAGCCACAGCTGGGCCGTGGTTGGGGGCCAAGCCTGGGGCCAGGAGTGGAGCTGCAGTCAGAAGCTGGGGCTGCGACAGAGCTGGGGGCAGAACGGGGTTGGGTGGCACTTCCTCCCCATCCCCCCGTGGAGGCTGCCCAGGCCCTGCCGCGCCCCCCAAACATTCCTCTGTGCCCCCCTAGGGGGGCAAGCCCCACAGTTTGGGGACCACTGTTTTTATGGCAATAAGATTTTATTAAGGAATCCAGGTTCACTCCTTCCAGTAACCAGAATCTAGCAGTGAACTGTCAGCGTGCAGTGTCACAAAGTGAAGCCAATATCAGTCTCGTTTTGCTTGAAGGACGGGACAGCTCCTTTGTGGATAGCATCTCAGATGGGTCACAGCGAGATAGTGAGGGTAATGCTGCTCCGGGGAGCTGATCGAGATGCCACACGGAACGTGAGTAATTTTCACTTTTGGAGTGATTCTTAAAGGGAGACTGCCTCCAAGTTAAAAACATTCTGCATTTTCATAGCAACTGTCATCAGAGGATCTCTACACACTATACATCAATTAATTTAGTCTCTGAACACCTCGGTGAGGTAAGCAAAAATAATTATGCCTAATGTACTGTTGGGGAAACTGAGGTAGAGACAAATTGCAGTTAGCTCAAGATCATACACACACATGGAAATAGGACTTACGTCCTCTGGAATCTTCTAGGGCCCCAAAGCCATCTGCATGAAGGCATTACACCTCTGTGCAAGTTTTGGGATCCCTGTATCCCCTCTCATTGTCAGGCAGTGCAGCTCCAGTAGAGCCAGGATGCCATGAGCTGCCCTTTTCCTCGGTCTCTGGGCCCATCCTTTTGTAGGGGGGTTCTTTAGTGTAGGGGTAAGGGAAAGAAAAGTTCATATAAATTCCCTGTGGTGTTTGAGAGGAGTGAGACTGAAGATGATGCACGTTGTCCCCAGCTTTACCCCTCCTGCATTCTTCTTCCCTGCTCCCCATTCAAAGATCCCTGGACCTGCAGATGGCACACCATGGATTCCAGAGACAGATGGAATGATGCTGTGGAGGTGGATATGCAAAGATCATGTATGGAGGGGACTATCCCTACATGGAGTCGGAGGGGACAACCCTCCCTTCAGTCAGAGAGCATGTAAAGCTGTCATAATAACTGAACCCTTTTCTTTCTCTCTCCATTAAAGGATGGTACCACCGCTTTACTTAAAGCTGCTAACAAAGGGTATCATGACGTTATAGAGGAATTACTCAAATTCTCTCCTGCACTTGGCCTGTTGAAGGTATGTACTGAAGTATGTTGATGATGGCATATAGTGTTTGAGAGACAAAAGGCCTGTTTCTCTACTGCCTTCATTTACACCAGTGCAGAGCGAGTGTCCTGATTTAGTGCTGATTCACAACCATTTTATAGGTACACCTCTACCCCCATATAACATGCCCGATATAACACGAATTTGGATATATTCCAAAGTAAAGCAGCGCTCCTGGGGGGGGAAAGGGGGGCTGCGCACTCCAATGGATCGAAGCAAGTTCGATATAACGCAGTTTCACCTATAACGCGGTAAGATTTTTTTGGCTCCTGAGGACAGCGTTCTATCGGGGTAGAGGTGTATTTATGACTATGCAAAGGGAAGGCAGTGAAGATCCAGGCCCAGAGAGTGCAAGAAAGACATGAAATCTATATTCTTTCAATTTCAATACTCTTTAAATATGATTAAAACTCTTCTTAAAAATCCTACATACTAAGCTTTGGGGGGAGGATGCATACTGTGCTGTAGATAGAATTCAGCTTTTTTTTTCTGCTATTTTTGTCTGAAATAAATAGATTGATGTTTATGATGCATTTTAAATGCCAAATCCTGGCCTCTGTTGCACTAATGTTACCGAGGGCAGAATTTGGCACAGCAAGTTGGACAGCAAACTAGAATTCTAAAAGTGCTATTCCAGACAAAGCAATTCTGTATTTGATTTAGTTCTCTTTGAATGAATGTAGTGGCTTTGAAAATTACATTGGCTATTTGGGGGCAGATTTTTAAAAGCTGATTTCATGTGCCCATAGATTGCAGGTGCAAACATTACTGGCATGGTTTTGCAGCTATTTTGGGGTGTAACTAATGTCACTTGGAGGTGTTAGTACCCAAATCAACCTTTTGTTGTTTATTTAACATACTTCCAGTTTATTGAAAAATAGAATTATAAAAAGAACACTGTTATTTGGTAATGTCAGCCTGACTGTCATTTACACTCACACACCTTGAATTACATTTATACCCACTTTAAGCCCCTTTACATTGCCAGGAAGGAGACTCCTTGTTAAAGCCCTGTGTCTTTAAGTACGATCAGATCACTCTGATGGCCTAATCTCTCTAGTGTTGTTTCTCTTTTCCTTATACGCAGGTCTGTTCTTTGCTGCTGTTTCTGTTTGTTTTCCCCTATGCACCTGGTATAAATTTTTAGATGTATGTTTATATTTTCTAGAATGGGACTTCTGCTCTCCATGCGGCCGTGCTGGGTGGCAACATTAAAGCAGTAGCACTACTTTTGGAAGCAGGAGCAGATCCTTCTCTTAGGAACAAGGTACATTTTGGTGTTTTATCCAGAGCTTGTAAAACGTACCTGTGAAAACATTAAACATTGTTTCTTCCATGTTACTACTAAACTCATTTTGAACAGCAGCAGTCCTCACTTTTGCATGTTGTCTTCGCAACGTGCCTCAACCCTCATCCAAAGAAATTATTCTCCATGCCCATTGAATCTTTAGTTTCTCTATAACACTGATTACAAGAATGCCAATTAGTGCCACTAAGGATAGTGGTATTTGTGATGTGGACATTAACCAAAGAAGAACTGGATGGGGACTATGCACTCATTCAATATAGATAGACCAAAAATTAAATTGTCACAACTTTCCATCATACCAACTCAAACCAGTCAGCTAGAAGTGAAAAGCTCTGTATACCATTACTGCTCCCCTGAGCTATCCAATCTCACTAAATCATAAACTCTGTGTTGGTATGCAAACTATATATTTGAGAGAAACTGTGACCAGCTAATGTTCTTGGACAATCATAAATTATGGATACCTATGTACCTGGGTTGAGCCACAGGAGTTTGGATCTGGATTCAAACTTTCCCAAAGCCTGCATGTGTTTGGATCTGAAATTTTGGATTAGAAACAGCAGGTTAAAATCATATCTTGTTATTTTCAAACTTTATATAGCAGGGTCCTTGAGAAGATTCAGCTTCCTGGGTCTCCCTTTATTCATTATATTGGGGAGACAGAACAAATCACTCAGATCCCATAATTGATTACGTGAATTCAGCACTTTCCATGTTTGCAAATTGCCTGCAAACAAGTTTTTACTTGATTCCATTAAGTATTTTACATTATATATTGCATAATTTATGCAAATGTTTCTTCCTCTGTAGTTTGTTCATGAGGTATTTGTTGCAAGTAGTTGCTCTCAGGTTGGGTTGGTTAGTTGTGATTGGACACGGGTCACATGGTATTGTTTTCTGTTCTCTGATTGAATGAGTGAACATTTCAGAATCAGGTTTCTGGTACAAATATTCTTGTTTATGAATTCATCAACATTTATTTTCTGAGTATTCTCTAACAGTTGCTTAAAATATGCTGTTTCCACGAACACTCCTCCCAGTAAGCTCATTTGCTGAAATACAGAAGAAAAAGGCTGCAAACAGAGGTGGAACAAACTCTGATTTTAAATCAAGAGAATAGTCATATAAAATATTCAAGTAGTCAGACAGGTTTAATATTGGGAAAGGTAATGATTTTGTAAAGCATTTTAAGATTTACTATATAAGAACTAGGAATTATAATTATCTTGAATAAGGGAAATAAAATGTACATATACTATTTCTCACTTTCCACTAGATGGAAGCAGAGTCAATCTCTTAGTTTATATTTTATTAGTAGTTCATACTTTGTTTTGATAATATTATCCAAACAGATGTGCCAGATTTTGCAACTACTAACACAGTTATTTGCAGAGGATAGAGGGTGATAGAGTCCTTTCCTTGAGCTTTATTCTATAGTTCTTTCCCCTCCTCCCCCCCATTGGAAAATATTTGGAAAATAACATGCCATTTGGTGTAGTTGGGTGGATTTCCAAAACAAGAACATGACTCTGAAGAACTATCTCCATTATATCTAAATGTTAATTTCTACAGGTCTTATTCCCATCATTTTTGTTTTCAGTGGATATAAAGTAGGAGACAAAAATCTTTGATACCCTGGTCACTAAGAACCTAATACAAAGCCCATTTGCTGCTGGGTTTTTGTTTGTTTTTTGTTTTGTTTTTCCCCCATGCACACAGTACAAATGTTAGATGCCCATTTACTTCTGTGGGCTTTGGATAATGTCCTAAAGATCTGCCGTTGATCCCATTGAATTCAATGGCAATATTCTCCTTTGCTTCTATGGGACCATCATAGGAACCCCCAAATCCTGCCCTCCTCCGCAGAGCCTGTCAGCTGTTCAAATTTCAGATAAGCCTTATTTTGAGGACTTGAGTGGAGCTTACATGTTGTATAGGCCTTGTGTTGACCCCTTTGTACAGGAGAAAATTTCACTTTTAAGGCTTCTTTACACTGTCTAAAATTTGAAATGGTTTTAAAAACTGGTCCACTAAATGATAAAGGAGCCATAGAGTAGACCAGGCTTGGGTAACCTGAACAACTTGTGATGAAGTGGCTTCAAAACAAGCATATGGCAGGATTATAGGAAATGAACACAAGGAAGAAAGAAATAGTGATTACTCTTTCAGGACTAGATTTTTAATTAGCCCTAGTAAGGCCACACAGGTAAAGAAGGGGGAACAGGGCAAGTAAGGTGAGTGCCACATTAGGGGTACCCAGAGCACAGCACGTGGGGATGGGGCTTGAACAGGAGCTACATGGCCAATACCCTCCCCCTCCCATGAGCAAATGGGTAGAACCACAGCTCTGCTGCATGCTAGCCAATGGAGCTGTCCAGCCCTGTGGGAGGGAGGGAAATAAGTTGCATAAAAAAAAAGAGGGTGAAGTAATTTATTCCTCCTCAAAGCGTACAGGGAAGGAACTGTGACTGAGTCACAGTCACTGTTGCGTAGGGTTGAGCCTAAAGGTTTATTTTAGCCCATAGTAGCTAGAGTGCAGCCTATATTTAAACACAAATGATTATTTATTGTGCCCAACGTTTTCTCTAGGACTTTAATGCTTTTAAGGTCCATGCTTCCAAGGCTTTAATGCTTCCATGTTTTGGAAATTCTGCCCCGCATTTTCTAATCATGCTGTTTCTTGTTTCAGGCAAATGAACTGCCAGCAGAACTAACACAAAATGAACGCATCCTCCGGCTCCTCCGAGCAAAAGAAAAGCACAGGAAAAGCTAACCCAACTACTGTGTTGGATGTGGTTTGACAGAGAGGAGTCGTGTCCACGCTGGCACTAAAGCAAATCTGGTTTTTAAAATGGCTTATTGAATCTGTTTGCAGAATTGATTTAGCATGTCCAAGATACCATTCTGTGAACAAGGTCAGCCTTCAACACAGAGCAGGGGGTGCACTAAAGCTTCAGTTTTGCACCATTAAACCTAACAGGAGTTTTGCCATGGGCTTCAGTGAGAGCAAGATAGGGCCCTAAAGGCCTGTTTGCACCACAGCCCTGTCTATACTTGAAAATTCCAGCATTCCCATAAATCCTAAAATGTGTGTACTACACCTTATAGCCACAAACAAATGCTCCAACCATTTCGCAGGCATTCCCACTATTGTTATGACTGCACCAGCTGAGATCAAGTCTTAATGCCTCTTTGTGCACCTGTTCAGTTTGAACCATTCAGCTTGTGTAGGTGGGAAGCACAGATGTTCCAGCTGCACTGGTTCAATTAATCTCCTCAGCACAGTCTCACAAGGCTTCAACGCACCCTTCAGGCTTTGGCAGTTTGGAGACCAGGCTATGTCCACCTTCCTCCCTGCTGCCATTCCATGCAGGCCTGAGAGAAAGCTGAGGGGTGCTCATCTGGTCTCAGCTGTGCCCAATAACTCCTTCCCTGTTTGCAGCCACGTGTAGGGCAGGAATATAGGACACAAACCAGCCTATTTAAATCAAAACTTTAATTAGAACAAGGAATTTTTTATTGGCTAGTAGGAAAATAACCCACAACACAATGGGGAAAAGTTAGGGAGCGCAAACATCACTGCATCTACACACCCACACTAGAAACCTCAGTTACATATGTAATGGACTACCTTACTCTGGAGTTGGCATGGATCTGAGGTAACTGTTTCATCTGTATCTCATATTTGCTTGAGACCTGAAAAGGGACTTAAGTGAAAACATATCCCAGGCTACCCCACCCCCATCCCAAGTAAATCCTAGTTCTCTTGCTTACCAGCAGGGGTGGGTAAGTAAATTCTGGTTCTCCCCACTATCCTTGAGAATCAGAACATCTGCTAGAGGGGTGACTACCCGAGGTGGGGGAGAAGGATTGGAGAAATTGGCAGTGTCCCAATGGGTACCTCAGAGGGGTGTCCTCCCTCCAGCCCCTGGCCTTGATAGCTCTGTTTGGATTGTAGAGGGAGACACAAGAGAAAAGATAGCTGTTAATTAAGCAACAACTCATTAAAACGATCCAAAACTTTACAATTTACCCCAAAAGTTATCAAGCAAATGAGAGCAAACTCGTCTCCTCCTCAGAGTAAACTCTGATCTGTGTAGTACCACAATCCATCCAACAGTGGGTATGGGGGCAGCTGGTGGCCTTCTGCAATGTAGTTCCCTTTCGCTCCTAACATTTGCTCAAATCCATGGACGGAACAGAACCATTGGAAATAGTCACTGAGCAAACCAAAAATAGCATGCTGTTAACATATATTTAGCTGTGAAGCCTACTCGTATGGGTGTTATAAATGTACAGTATACATTGTACACACAAACACGTATATGACATGGTTTAGTGTTCACCAGCTACTATACAGTGCAGCTGCTCCAGGGACCTGTGCCTGGAATTATGGAAGAGGGGCCACTATGAGCAGGTACATCAGCAGTTGGTAGGCCATGTGTAATGTGGGCACATTATACTCCTGAGGGCATTCGGCGCCAAAAAAATAAAAAAATCTGTGCACAATATTTTAAAATTCTGCAAAATTCTGTAAATTGTATTTGTCAAATAAATGTGGAGGTTCCAGCATGGCATGGGGGAGCACAGGCCACTGGTTGCATAGGGGAGATCACTCTGCAGCTTCTCCTGGGCACGGATTCACTGGTGAGGCTGCACCCAACCCTGACATAGCGCAAGGACTGGGCCTGCCCCAGAAACACCCTAGGGCGGTGTGGGCAGGCAGGTTCAGCCTGGCAGGATCCAAGTATGGAGGGGCTTAGTGTGGGGGGATCCAGGTGTGGGTTGAGAGAGTTCTGTGTGGGGCCATGTGGGTGCAGGCAGCTCAGTGGGGAATTCAGGTGTGGGGGGGCTTGTTGGGTTCTGGATGCAATGGTAATGGGATGCTGCAGGAGGATCCAGGTGAAGGTGGTTGGGGCTCAGTGGGGGGAAGGAGTCTGGGCATTGGAAGGGATAGAGCTCGGCAAGGGGAACTGGGTGTGGGGGGATAGCGCTCGGCAGGAGGATCTGGGTGTGGGGGGTACAGATGCTGGGGGAGTAGGGCTCAGTGGGGTGGCGATCCAGGTGCAGCTGGTTGGGGCTAGCTGGGGTGGGGATCTGGGTGACTTATCGGGGTGGTCCAGGTGCAGGGGGAGTAGGGCTCCTCAAGGGGGTTCCGGATGTGGGGAGTGTGAGGCTCCATGGGAGGGTCTGGGTCTGAGGGGGTCTGGATGCATGGTGGTTGGGTGGATGGGGGAGCAGCTCTCTGTACAGTGATTCCTTCCCCTGCAGCTGAGGAGCAATCGGTGCAGGAAGTGGGGGGAGATTGCAGAGCTTCCTGCAGCTGAGGGAGAAATCTCAGGGTGGGTCTGACCCAGCCTCAAGTGCTGTGCAAGGGAAGAGGAAGTCCCGTCCTCCCTAGCCCAGCCAGGACTAGCAGCTGAGCCTGGTGCAGGGTATGAGCCACCAGCCAGGTCTTCCCCAGTTCTGCTCCCTGCCCCACAGAGATTTAGCTCTCTGCCGGTTGCCGTGGGCACCCAAAACATATTGCTGGGGAAGGTTGTGTGACTGCTCTTGTGGCTTCCCTTTGCTTCCCCATCAGAAAGTCATTTTTCTGCAAGGAAGCAAAGAAATCTGGGGGGACATAAATTCTGCACATCCGCAGTGGTGCAGAATTCCCCCAGGAGTAATATTACACCAGTTTATACAGTACAGGCCCATTACTGTGGACATAATAAATGGCTGCATTAATAAATAATGGTAGAACAGTCCACTGCAACCTTTAATCTTGCTGTGCTTCAGACCTCTAGTGTAGCAGGGACCTGATACAGCATGGTTAAGATTCTGTAATGTGGATAGGACTTTGACATGTTTTAACTGTGGCCCTGTACCATGTTACATCAATATACAGTAGTTATTGCAGTCAGTATAGACACACCCTAAATCCTGTTAGTCAAAACTACGTTACAGATTTCCCTTGGTGAGGTTCAGACATGGTGCTAACTCAGTATGTGGACACAAACCATTCTGCCCACCTCCAAATCAAGTTGGCAAGTTGCTTCAAAGTGTTAGTGTGGACAGGGCTTTTGTTCCCAAAGAAACGTGGACTGCTTCCCTGTTAACATTAGACTGCAAGTCTGACATTTAGTTGAATCATTGCACTCTTCCTTTATTGAATAAAAAAGAGTCACTTTACTATTGCTTGAGGGAGTATAGTTCACTTTTGTGCAAACTGTTTCCTCCAACATATGGATCATAGCCATAAAACCAGGAACCTGGTACTCAGTGCAAGTTATTGTTTTCTTGAGGGCAAGGGAGGTGGGGGAGAATCCAGGTCCTGCTTAATAGAAGAAGTGACTGCACCTTTGCTTGCAAGCTACTATTGTTATATATGGTATTAGAATGGAAAGCTGAATGCTTTCCTGTTAGAGTACGAGATGTTACCAGAACAATCTGCTTGGTTGGGTAATTAAAACTGTGCTTTCCTTGAATTAAAGCAATACTTTTGCCTAACTGAATCTTGTAGACAAGCTAGTATGGGATTAAAGAATTATGCAAAGATACTTAAAGCATTGCTGTCTCCATGACACTCAGGATCTGACCCTGCAAGAGGCTGGGAAGTACTAAGCACCCTCAAATCCCATTGACTTCAGTAGGAACTTGAGTTGTGCGGCACCTTACGGGACTGAACTCGAACTTTGGGTTCATTAATAACCCAGTGTGGGTCTCTGGGGCCGTTTTCTAAAGTTGTTGTTTTGGAGGAAGTTAAGGGATTCTAGGCAGCCTTGCCCCCTCAGGAGTAAATCCTCCCTACCCCCCCAGATCACTTCAGAGAAGGGTGTCCCTAGAGCTTCTTCAGAGCAGTTGGTGGAAGTGACTAGAGACAACCAAGATCATGCACAGAGAAGCCAGTTGTGTGGCAGGCAGACAATCATTTAAAGCCCTCAATAGCCAGCCTCAGTGGGTGAGTCAAGGACAAACACACCTTAGTCATGCAGTACTGCACAAGCCACACTCCTAAAGGGAGGAATATTTGGCTTCTCTGACTCCAGAAGAGAGAGGAACTGGCCACTGACAGCCCTCTTTTCTCACACCAGGTCGAAGTAGAGAGATAGAGTAGCCAGCAGTGGCCCTGTCTGCAGCTGGAATAAAGGAACTGAGAGATCAAAGCTCAGGTGGCCAGTTAGTGCAGGTTTCTCAGTGAGTACTTATCTCCAGTCCTGCCCACGATGGGCAGAAATCAAGGAAGGGGCCGTTCCAGGCCTCTCCATGGGTGTCTGCTCCCTGCATTACTACAGGACTTTTCAGGTTCTTGAGTGTGTTCCCCCTTTCTTGCACATCTGGCTAACTGTTGGGGCAGGGAGACTCTAATGACACAGCTGTTGAAGAATGTCCGGGATTCTTGCTGCTATGAGGAAGCCCTAAGGGCCTCTTTTAGAGATGTCAACAGCAGAGAGTGCACTTTATCCCTGAGCGGAGAGGGCACTACCAGTCTCCTTGATCCCTCCTTTTAAAATAGAGCCATACTGGGCTTTGTAAAAAAGGGAGGATCAGGGCGAAAGTGACTTCAGCAAGCCTGGGACTGAAAAACAGGAAAGATCCCAGCCCTTTCCTTTGAGTATTTATTTGAGCTCCATGCCTCTGAAGGAGGCTGTTTCAGGCTCAGATGCCCATGAGGAAAACAATCAAAGATGCACAATGTAAGTGCAGATAGGTTTGGAAATTGCAGCAACATACCTCCCCATCCGATGAAACATCCCTCCTTGCAGTGAAAGTATTATAATACTTCTGTACACTTAGATAGCCCCTTTCGTCTTCAGAGTGTAACACACACATATACTAATAGGATTTTTGATTATTCCAAAGAGGAGACCTGCTTTCTCTTTGTTGCTGGAGTGAGTCAGCAGTTATATTAATCACAATCATAGAATCATAGGACTGGAAGGGACAACCTTTTATGTACTTGAAAACTGTTATGATGTCCCCTCTCAGTCTTCTCTTCTTCAGACTAAACAAATCCATTTTTTTCTATCTTCCCTCATAGGTCATGCTTTCTAGACCTTTAATAATTTTTGTTGCTCTTCTCTGGACTTTCTCCAATCTGTCCACCTGTTTCCTGAATGTGGTGCCCAGAACTGGACATAATACTCCAGTTGAGACCTAATCAGTGCGGAGTAGAGCGGAAGAATTACTTCTCGTGTCTTGCTTACAACACTCCTGCCAATACATCCCAGAATGACGTTTGCTTTTTTTGCAACAGCGTTATACTGTTGACTCATATTTACCTTGTGGTCCATTATGATCCCCAGATCCCTTTTCGCAGTACTCCTTCCTAGGCAGTCATTTCCCATTTTGTATATGTGCAACTGATTGTTCCTTCCTAAGTGGAATACTTTACAATTGTCCTTATTGAATTTTATCCTATTTACTTCAGTGCTATTCATCCTATTTACTTTGTATTGCTATTGTACATTTTGTCCAAGGATTGTAAAGCACTTTACAAACATTATTAGCTTCATAAGCTTCAGAATGTACCTGTGAAGTAGGCAGGGAGATATATACAGAGGTGAAAGTAAGCCGGTACGCCCTCATACAGCATACCGGCAAGAGCCGGTGCGCCGTACCCAAGGCGGATCGGCTTCCCCTGGCGGCAATTTAAAGGGCCTGGGGCTCCCAGCAGTGGCTGGAGGCCCAGGCCCTTTAAACTGCCACCAGAGCCCTGCTGCTGGAGCCCTGGGGAAGCGGCGGCGGGGCTCAGGCGGCGATTTAAAGGGCCTGGCGGCACTTGCCGCACTACCGCCCCGGGCCCTTTAAATCTTCCCCGGAGCCCTGGGATAGCGGTGGTGGGGGTCCGGCGGCTATTTAAAGGGCCCAGGGCTGTGGCAGCCGCTACCGCCCCGGCCCTTAAAATAGCCGCCGGAGCCCCAACGCCGCCTCCCCAGGGCTCCGGCAGCAGGGCTCCAGGGACAATTTAAAGGGGCCGGGGCTCCAGCTGCTGCCACCGCAGTGAAGCCCCAGGCCCCTTAAATCACCATCGAAGGGGGCCCAGGCCTCTGGCAGAGCTTTAAACGGCCGGGGCTCCACTGGAGTAGCTGCAACCGGGAGCCCCATGCCCTTTAAATCACCACTAGAGCCCCGTAACTGCTACCCCAGGGCTCCAGCAACGGGACTCAGGTGGCGATTTAAAGGACCCCGGAGGTTAGTGGCAGTGGGAGCCCCAGCCCTTTAAATCGCCACCCAAGCCACGCTCCCGGAGCCCCGGGGTACCAGCGGCAGCCGGGGGCTCGGGCGGTGATTAAAGGGCCCGGGGCTCCAGCTGCCGCTACCACCCTGGGCCCTTTAAATCGTCCCCAGAGCCCTGCTGCCGGAGCCCTGGGGAGGCGGCGGTGGGGCTCCAGCGGCTATTTTAAGGGCTGGAGATTTAAAGGCCCCGCCTCTTCTGGTAGAGGTCCCGCCCCCTCCTAAGGACTCCGGAGTACCGATAAGTCCTTTAAGTTATTTTCACCCCTGGATATATATGAATCACTTCATCCACCACTGAATTGCATTCACTTCTGGGAGGGTGGAGGTGGGAAGAGAGCAGCAGCTGTGTAACAGCTCACTGCAGCACTACACAACATTTTAGGCCACACATTAAGGTATACTGTACGCAGCTGGAATAGCAGTGGGAATGAGGGTAGGCAACTGAATTAAAATTTGGCCAGGACTTCAGGCCTTACAGGACTTCAGGCCTAATACCTTACTCTCATAAAAAGTGCTGCGGGGTCTCTCATAACCACCCGTGCTTGGGATCTTGGTTTTACATTTCACCCAAAAGACAGCATCTCCAGAAGTACAATGGCCCGGGTTTGCCCACTATGCAAAGTAAGATTCATGGGGCCCCCTCCAATACCCCTCTCCACCTGTGACCTTTTCAGGTGCCACACCCTCATGACCTCCCCTCAGCAATGAGTGAATGCACTGTTTATTAGAGTATGTGCAAGCGAGGAAGCAGGCCTCAAACACAGTGAGTAAAAAAGGAGGAAAAGATCTCTAGCACCACCCCTTTCAAGTACTAATGTCAGACCATAGAAGGAAGAGAGGATGAGCATGGAGGAAGAGCGACAAAGCATTGAAAGAGCTGACATTCCAGACTTGGTACAGTGCAATTGGAGCCCACGGACACATAGAGCTCTCTGTGACCATATAAACTTAAGCCCACCACCACAAGGCCCCCAGTAATGTGCTAGGGGACATGTTTGGTAATGACACAGGGGGAACAGTTACACAGATTGAATCATAGCACCACCACTTCTTGCAGCACCTAGGTCTTCCTTGGAGGTCACCTAACCAAGTACTGGCCCCGCCCAGCCCTTTTTAGCTTATGAGAGCTTACAGAAGCAGAGCACAAGGTGGTACAGCTGCAGGCCACAGTAAATGCACTTTATTAACTACAGTGCTAATTTGCCTCAGAGTCAGGGCCTAACTGCAAGAATAATCTAGCTTTCTTTATTCATCCAACCATAATGAATATTGTGGCACTTTCATTTTAATTAAATTGGCCTTTTCATATGTTTCATTTCCCCTTTAAAAAGCCACAGCTATAGTGGTAACACGCGATTCAGCCCACACATCTGCTGCAATGACAAACTGGCCCTCAATTAACACAGGTATTTCATTACAAATGCCCCAAATACAAAGGGCCATCTTGATCTCTGGGGAAACCCTACTAACTTAAATGATAAATTTGGTCCATACTCTTTTTGCAAAGGCCTTTCTATATATTTTGTGTAGTGCACACAAAATTTATTTAGAATAAAAGATCTTAAACAGCTGGACCATGACGCTTGAATTTAAAAAAAGAGCACCTAACAAATGTGATTCCCAAGTATCAGGGTCTTTTGAGGTGCAGACTGTTAATTTATACATATAAATTCCCCCATGTGAATCAAGAGATAAATAACCCTAATTAAGCCAGATTCAATGAAGTCCCATTCACTTCTATTGGGTTACACAAGAAAATAAGCTGCACAGAAATAGGTCGATAAGCATTATATTTAAAATTAATGTGGGAAAGGAATTAAATAACTTTAAAAATGTTCGTTTGGAATCCTTGTTTTACTGTAGTGTTGCACTACATTAGGTATTGGTACTGTATTTATACATGAACAACGCCAAAGACTGCACAAGGCTCTGGTTTTCAGCAGTGTGCACACATAGAGATAAATGGAGCTGTACCTTCTCATCACAGCTCCGCATTTGGTCCATAGTTTTGTTATAATTTTCCTTCTTTTCTGAATTCCACTGTTCTCTTTGACCTGCGGTGCTGTATATTTTATAAAACCTATGCACATTTATGTTATTCAATGAAATATAACGATGCTACACTAGGTGTATTGCTTTGTTAGGGCACATGCCATCATTCAAATTAAAATGACTATGCTATTCAGCTTTCTTTTACAGTTTTTATAGTTCAGGGGTTATTTGCTGTCCTCCTGTGTAGGTTTGTTTCCACATGTAATGGCAGTGTACAGTTTGTATATGAATAAGCTTAAACTGTTATAGAATACAGTAAGTGATTTTCTAGGTCTTGTTTTTCTTAACACCATTCTGCTCCAGCCAGTTCATTATACCTTCAGTATTTTTCAAGCATCTGGAGATGAGTTAGAAACTCCACAAAACTAGTAAAGGCAATGTTCCCGCCCTGAAGAGCATGCAGACTAAATTCAGCATGACAAACCAAGGGCCTGATCTAAAGACCATTGAAAGACTCCCATCGACTTTAATGTCTTTTGGATCAGGTCCCAAAGGAGGGAGAGGAAAGAAAAATAAATGTGAAATAAGCTCACACTGCTACTCTGGAAGTCATATACACCACAGGTGCCGACTTTGCATTGTGCCGGGGGCGGGGGGGTGGGGGTGGAGGGGTGCTCGACTCCCAGCTCTGCCCCAGGCCCTGCCCCCACTCCACCCTTTCCCTCAAGGCCACACTCCCACCCTGTCCCCGCCCCTTCCCACCCCACTCAACCCCTACCTTGCTTCTTCCTGCCCTGTTCCATCCCTTCCCCGAACACAATATCCTTGCTCCTCCTCCCTCCCCCTGCCAGCCTCCTGCACACCGCAAAACAGCTGATTGCAGCAGGCAGGAGGTGCAGGAAGGGAGGGGGAAGCGCTGTTTGGCAGGGCCCGCCAGTGGGTAGGAGGCACCGGGAGGAGGGGGAGGTGCTGATGGGGGGGCTGCCAGTGGGTGCTCAGCACCCACCATTTTTTCCCCGTGGGTGCTCCAGCAGTTTTCTATTGGAATTAATTGTGTTTTCTAGAGATTGCATGCATCCTTATCAAATATTTCTACAGGAGCAGTGAAATAAGACTTAAGAAGTTCAAGCTATTTAGTTTATCCCAGAAAGTTAAGAGGTGACTTATTCATGTTTATAAATACTCATATAGGGAGTAGATTTCTGATAACAGAGGGCTAGTTAATCTAGCAGACAAGGGCATAACAAAATCCAATGGCTGGAAACTGAAACTAGACAAATTCAGACTAGAAATAAGGTGCTAACCATTGGAATAATTTACCTTGGGAAGTGGTAGATTCTTCATTGCTTGAAATCTTGAAATTAAAATTAGATTTCTTTCTAAAAGATATGCTCTAACTCAACTAGAAATTATGGGTGTGATCACTTGGTGACCTTCAATGTATTATACAGGAGGTAAGACTAGATGATCACAATGATTTCGTCTGGCCTTAAAATCTATTGAATGAATAGCAGTTTCTGATTTGCCAATCTAAAGAATTAAAGAGACCATCTCCCCCATAAAATTGGTATAAAAACCACGAGTCCAGTCATAGTGTGAAAGCACTGCTAGATCAGGAAAGAGCAGGGAAAACACCTACTTGTTAAAGCACATCCTTTTCATCGTGCTCCCATGGACTGGGAGCAAACTGAAGGGATGCCTGGAGTCCTTAGCCATTCACAGGTATTGGCAAGGGTTCCGTTTGAATTTCCTCAAATGTTTAGTGCTTGTGAACTGTGTTAGTTTGGCAGCACTTCAGACTGAAGTTCTTTATCCACAGAATGTGTAATATATGGGCAGCATAAGTGCAGAATTTCCTTAGTCAAACTCTGATGAAGATGTGAAAAATTATACTACTACTGCCACTACATTGCTTTCCTATGGTGCTTTCCTTCTGAGAATCCCCCAGAGCTTAGGCCAAATGACAACTCTGTGAAAAAGGAAACTAGCCTCATTTTACAGATGGTGAAGTTGAAGCAGAGAGGTTGTGACTTGCCTGGATCACACAGCAGGTTTGTAGCAGAGTTGGAAGAGAACCTTTATCTTCTGACTCCAAGGTCCATGCTTTAGGCTTTGTCTACACTACAAAGCTTTTAGCGACACCACCGTGTTGTTTGTCGGGACTTTTGCCAACAAAATACTTCCACCCCCTACCAGTGGGGTTTGCGTTGTTGAGAGCGCTGCTGCCAATAACGAGCCGTTTACACTACCACTTGCCGTGGCAAAACCTTTGTCTTTTGGGAGTGGGGGCTTTTTTAAGCACCCGTGCGTTCAATTGGCAGTGTAGACAAATCCTCAGTCACTACTAGATAGTGGTTCCCACCCACATTTTACTACAGCTGATCCCGTTCCAGTGACCTCAGTGACAGACACAGATAAGAAATGATTAAAAATTACAACAGGGCCTGCAATCGTTAGATGAGTAAATAAGGGCAGTACACAGGTGGTGAAACAGCCACAGAAATGTGCAGAGGCAGATATGGTGATCAAAGACACATTGTAGCATTAGATGCACCAGCACTGGGCAAACGGTGTATACATTTCTGAATAGGCTGAGGCAAACTAGGGAGGTGAAGGTATTTCAGTGCCTAAATGCAATGGCCCAGATCCTCAGAGGTATTTAGGTACCTTTGAGGATTTGGTCCATTATGTCTTCTTATACAACCAGATGATTGCTAGCAGCATCAAGCAGATAACAGGCTCTCTCTCTTCCATAATATATGGCTCGTTGCTTCCAGCTAGGAACTCGGATGCTAACAGCATTTGACCAAAGTATTAAGTACACTGAGGAAAGAGTAACAAAAGGTGTAACCCTTCCATACAGATGAAGAAGAATAACACAGACAAGGCTACAAAATGAATGTGTACAGAACCAACTAGCAAACACCAATTTTCTCAGGACTGGCAGCATTATTCTGATTAAATCTGAAAATTAGCCTTGGAACATGCTGTACCTGTTTGGATTTACTGTAGTAGGAGGTGGGTGTGACATTAGTTGAAACCTACTAATTCACTTGTTGCATCTTGTCTGTAATTGCAAGATCTCCAGGGAGAGAACATGCCTTCCTGTCTGTTTGTACAAGCCCAACACAATGTAGTCCCCAATTCCTACTGAGGCCTTTGGGTGCTATTGCAATACAAATCACAAATGGTAATATTAATAATAAATTACTGGAAAGCCAGAAATTTTACTGACATTGTTACCCAGATCTCAGGGGTGCTGGAACATTTTTTATAATGAGGGTGCTGAAAGCCATTGAACCAAACTTTAAACCCTGTATATAATGGAAACCCCTTCAAGCCAGGGAGTGCTGCAGCTATGACAGATCAATGTGAAATGATTATGTACTGCCTTTCCAGCTGTGCATGCAGATCTTCTTTAGCTGATTCCACCTTTGAAACTTCAGGGAAGCAGTTGTGGGTTTTGTGGGAACTGTAGGTTCAGTTATGTGTCTGTATAGACCAAGCCACAATAGGGAAGGAAATGCACGACCCAAGAGGCAGTGTCTAGACACATTATGTCTTTGCAAAGTATAGTGCTGCCTGGGCTGTGGAAGGAGCATGCTGTGTGGTGGCACTTGTTCATTTTTTCAACAAGGGTAGACAACTTTCCTCTCAGCATAGCCATGCCTGCACACAGTGGGGACTGGGCCATGGTCCCACCACCTCTTTGGTCACAAGTGTCCCCTCTGGGCCAGTAATACTGTTGATATGATGAGTTTCAGAGTAACAGCCGTGTTAGTCTATATCCGCAAAAAGAAGAACAGGAGTACTTGTGGCACCTTAGAGACTAACAAATTTATTAGAGCATAAGCTTTCGTGGACTACAGCCCACTTCTTCGGATGCATATAGAATGGAACATATAATGAGGAGATATATATACACACATACAGAGAGCATAAACAGGTGGGAGTTGTCTTACTAACTCTGAGAGGCCAATTAATTAAGAGAAAAAAAAAAAAAAAAAAAAAAAAAAAAAAAAACTTTTGAAGTGATAATCAAGCTAGCCGAGTACAGACAGTGTGATAAGAAGTGTGAGAGTACTTACAAGGGGAGATAGTCAACGTTTGTAATGGCTCAGCCATTCCCAGTCCTTATTCAAACCGGAGTTAATTGTGTCTAGTTTGCATATCAATTCTAGCTCTGCAGTCTCTCTTTGGAGTCTGTTTTTGAAGTTTTTCTGTTGTAATATAGCCACCCGCAGGTCTGTCACTGAATGACCAGACAGGTTAAAGTGTTCTCCCACTGGTTTTTGAGTATTTTGATTCCTGATGTCAGATTTGTGTCCATTAATTCTAGACACAATTAACTCCGGTTTGAATAAGGACTGGGAATGGCTGAGCCATTACAAACGTTGACTATCTCCCCTTGTAAGTACTCTCACACTTCTTATCACACTGTCTGTACTCGGCTAGCTTGATTATCACTTCAAAAGTTTTTTTTTTTTTTTTTTTTTCTCTTAATTAATTGGCCTCTCAGAGTTAGTAAGACAACTCCCACCTGTTTATGCTCTCTGTATGTGTGTATATATATCTCCTCATTATATGTTCCATTCTATATGCATCCGAAGAAGTGGGCTGTAGTCCACGAAAGCTTATGCTCTAATAAATTTGTTAGTCTCTAAGGTGCCACAAGTACTCCTGTTCTTCTTTTTGTTGATATGATGGGGGCTTGTACTTTTAGCATTTATAAACAGCAATTCATCTTTTCACCAACAGATGGTGATGGTTAGTCAGGTTACCAAGCTTTTTGTTTTGTTGTAGGGGTATCATTTATAAATGTTTGCACAAGACAGCAGTTGCTGTATGAACCATGGACTATGAGTGTCTGTGTGGGTGTGTCTTACTCTCTGTTTATTCAGTCTGTTTCCTTAGAACCAGATTATAAATACATTAGCAGATTGGATACTCCTTCCCAAACCAGTGATTACAACATGGATCAGGCCACTTTGACGTCAGCAGTTTGTACATGAGCATGTTTCACCTATATAAACAAAAGTATGTGGGCCAGTGAAATCAACAGGTTACACTAAGGATTCATAGAATCATAGAATATCAGGGTTGAAAGGGACCTCAGGAGGTCATCTAGTCCAACCCCCTGTTCAAAGCAGGACCAATTCCCAACTAAATCATCCCAGCCAGGGCTTTGTCAAGCCTGACCTTAAAAATCTCTAAGGAAGGAATTGATTTGGTAGTACATAATTTCAGCTACTTCGTTTCAGAAGATAGTGTTAAAACATATTGTTTGTATTAACATAGCACTGATCCATCTTGCACAGGGTTGAGATTAAAATATTAAAAAATGTAAAAAGCCTGTCCAAAGTAGTGTTTTTGAAACTATTTAGCAGTTTGTAATGTACAGCATATAACTTACACTAACTTGCAGATTTATAGAATAAATGCATTAGCTAGACACCTAATAATATAATTTATACAGAATTTTTCATCCTGGAGGGTCTCAAATCACTTTACAAATTTAGCAAACCAATAAACAAAGTATACAAAGGGTAGATTATAGACTCAGCCAAAGTAAAAAGAGTTCTAAGTCATGGACAGGTTGGTTACTGGTGAACAGATGGAGTCAAGTAATCCTCCTCAATTAAAATAAGAATGTACTGCTGGCTATATCTAAACTCAGGCTGTTTTCCTGTAGGTTTGCTGCTCTTTTCAGGATATGCCTCTAATAGAAGAAATGTCATAAAACATGTGGGACAAGGCGTGTACACTGGGAAAGTGGCTAGTATGCATTTTGGATTGCAAAATGAGTCATGGATTTTTTTTTTTTTGTTCCATGTTTTATTTTTAACGCTTGGATAGGATACTCTGAATCACTTATCTGTGTCCCTCACTGGCTAGCCTCTCAGTAAGCTGATTGCAGTCTTGTGATGCTCATAAATTGACAAATTCAGACCATTCACCACGATGTCCACTGTTTCTGCTATCTAGCATCTGAAAAACGCTTCTGTGCCCCACAAAAGGAAGAAGCAGAATTTTAAATGCTTTAATTCATAAAAAAAGATGTCCAAGCCTTAAAATGTTATGAACTAATGAAATTCCACCATCAGTTCATGATAAACTCAGCACTTTTCTGCAGTTTCTAGGGGGCCAATGCTGGAAACACTTACACAGATGAGCAGATCCGTAAAGTCAATGAGACTACTCACATGCATAAATTTAAGCACATACACAAGCTTTTGCAGCATCAGAGCCTACCATAACACTTTCAGGTCAGATAAAAACAGTTATGCTGTCACAATGAGAATAACTGAGATTGCGAAAAAGAAACACAGGATCTGTTAAATCACTGCTTACATTTGTAAGGAGGGATTTAATGATAACCTCCTAGTATTCAGGGTGACAAAGCGGGTGAGGTAATATCTTTTATTGGACCAACTTCTGTTGGTGAGTCAAGCTTTCGAGCTACACAGAGCTCTTCTTCAGGTCTAGGAGAGTACTCAAAGGGTATGTCTATAGTGGGATAAAAGCCCTGTGGCATGGCTGTGGCTGGCCCAAGTCAGCTGACTCAGGCTGGCAGGGCTCCGGCTGTGGTGGTAAAAATTGCTGTGTAGAAGTTCGCGCTTGGGCTGGAGCCAGTGTTCTGGGACCCTCCACCCTTGCAGGGTCCCAGAGTTCAGGCTCCAGCGAAAGCCTGAACATCTACACAGCAATTTCAGCTCTGGAGTCGCAGCCTCTGGAGCCTGAGTCAGCTAGCCTGGGGGCAGCTGTGAGTTTTTTCTCCCCTTATAAACATATTGAGTGTCACAGCTAATTACAAGGTGGAACAGATTGTTTAGCATAAGTAGTTAACACATATTGTAAGAGACCATTTACAGTGAAGTAGCCCATTAACACCACTGTAATCATAAATTTAAAAAAAGGGGGATTAGTGGGTTACAGATTGTAATAAATCCAGTGTCTTTATTAAAATCATGTTTTTTAGTGTCTAGCAGATATGAATTTAAGCTCCCATGCTCATCTTTTGAGTGTTGTGCTGGTTTCCGTTGGGGACAAGGACTGAGAAGTTAGATTTAGACTGACAGTATTCAGTGCATAAATTAAAGGCAGGTCTACACTACAAATTTGCAGCTGCGCTCCTACAGTGCATCTGGCGAAGAAGCTCTAAGCCAGTGGTCCCCAACATGGTGCCCGGGGGTGCCACGGTGCCTGCCAGGCCATCTATGTGCGCCCGCGTACTGGCCGGAGGACGAGCATCCGCCGAAATGCCACTGTCAGTGGCATTTTGGCGGCAACACCTCTGGATGACGCTGCTTGTCAGCAGCAACGCCTCTTGACGTTGCCGCTTCTCGGCGGCATTTCGGCGGATGCTCGTCCACCAGCCACGGTGTGCAGTGGCTCGTCGTCTGGTGCCCGCCAGACGAAAAAGGTCGGGGACCACTGCTCTAAGCCAACGGGGGAGAGCTCTCCCATTGGCTTAATAACTCTACTTCCGCAAAATGTGGCAGCTATGTTGGTGGCAGAAGCTCTCCTGTTGACATACTGCTGTCTACATGGGGAGTTAACATTGGTATAACTTGGGCTAGGTCTACACTATAGGGGGGGTTGACCTAAGATATGCAACTTCAGCTATGTGAATGGAGTAGCTGAAGTTGCATATTTTAGGTCGACTTACCTGGCTGTGAGGACTGTGGCGAGTCGACTGCTGCCGCGCCGCCATCGACTCCACTTCCGTCTCTTGCCGCGGTGGATTTCCAGAGTTGATGGCATAGCCATCGGGGATCGATTTTATCGTGTCTTCACTAGACGCGATAAGTCGATCCCCAATAGATCGATTGCTACCCGCCGATCCAGTGGATAGTGAAGACGTGCCCTACCTCACTCAGGAATGTGGATTTTTCACACCCCTGAGTGACAGTTATACTGAAGTAAGTATGTAGTGTAGACCAAGCCTATGTCTGTGCTCACAAATCAGGCAATCAATACAGAGCAGCCCACAGTGCAACTTTTGGATCCAAAGAACCCTAAAGCTCAGGGGTGTTTAACTCTGAGATTTTGAGCTGGCCATTGCAGGGCCCAGCCACAAGACCGCATCACAGGGGTGTTTGGGTTCGTGATTGTGTCCCAGGCCCTCCCTTCGAAACTGCCTCATCTGTTACCACAAAACCTCTGCTCCTGGCGGGCCCTATACGCAGCTGGGCTAAGGGGCATATTTTGAACAAACTGCCACCATCCAAACCCCAGGGGATGTCGGGACCCCCGCTGTGGCGAGCGCACCAGATGGGCAAGTTCCCCTCCCTCGCCCGCCAACAGGCCCGAGGCCTCTCCCTGGGGTGACTGGCAGCCCCTGGCTCGCGCTGCGTGAGAGGCCCCGGGGGCAGATCGGCGGGCGGGTCCCGCCTATGGCCGCGCTCGGCTCTCGCCGCCCAGCAGCGAGCGCGTGGGGTGACAGAGCAGCCGCTGGGCGGGGAGAGGCCGCGGCGCCGCGCCCCGAGGTGGCGTGACAGGCTGCGGCGCCTCCCCCAGCGCAGGAAAAGGCGGAGTCGCGGCCCGCCTCGGGACTGGGAGGAGGAGCCGCGGCGGTTGAAGCTGAGGCCGGCAGAAGCGGAGACGCTGTCGCCTCTAGCCACTCGCAGGGAGCCCCGCGGCGTCCGGCACCGCCCAGCACGGGGAGGAGCGGCCCGGCTCGGCTGCCGGCGGCCCCCAGCCCCTGATAAGCTACGGGAGCGGCAGACAGCAGCGGTCCCCGCGCCCCCAGGAGAGACACCCCGCCGGCCCGGCATGAGGCGCGAGCCGCGCAGCCCCAGGTGGGGCCTCTGCAGCCTGAGCCTGCTCGCCTGGCTGCTGGTGCTGCCCCCGGTGCAGGTGAGCGAGGGGCCTCCCCGGCTCCTTCCCGCCGGGGCGACCCCCTTGGGCGGGGGAGGAAGGGCTCCGGGCTCCCCTCTGCCCTGGGTCCCGTCCTCTGCTGTAGTCTCGCCGGCATCATACCCCCAGTCTGCGAGGCGGGGCCGGGGGTTAGGCAGGGCCCCAGGGTGGAAGCGGTTGGACGTGGGCCAGGTGGGGCTGTTAAGCTGGGAGCTGTTGGCCGTTGTGCCGCTGCTTGCATTAGCGGCCCCCCCCCCATCGTCCCGTGAGCGGGCTGAGCCTGCGGTTGTGGCTCTGGGCTCTCGGCTCCCACACGTGCAGCTCTCTGCCCTGTGGAAATCCACGCGGGCCCCGCTGGGCGGTAGGACAGTAACAATAATTGTTGTTTCTTGGACAACGCCCGGGCTCGGCCTTAGTTTCAAGGGGTGGTGCCGGGCCCCACGTTGGTGGAATGGGGCTCACCTGAGGCAGGAGACGCGACTTCACTTGGGAGGAGAGACCTGATGACTTTCATCTGAGCTTTTGTTGGAGCAAATTATTTCTTTTCTTCTCCAGCCCCTCAAAAATCGGCATGTCTGCAAACCCAGATCTGATAACTGAACTCGTTTTTAGTAAAAATCATTTTTATTTAAAAGGCATTGCCAAATTAAAAGTTGACACTTCTGTTCCCCTGCTAATTTTTTGTGGTTTTATAGTCACGTTTTCCCTCCCTTGCTAAGAGTTTCTCTTACTTGTTGCTGTGTGGAAGTCTCCCAACAGGAGAAGCTGGCTCTCCATACTAGGAGAACACTGAAACTGACTATGCTCCAAGCTTGCCCTGCAAACATTTACGCACTATTAGTCCCATTGATTTAATTGGACTTGACTGCTGCTTTAATGTTTTGGGCCCCTGTTCCGCAAACAACTTTATACCCATGAGTTGTCATAAAGATAATCATGTGTAAGTATTTGCAAAATCCAGGCCTGAGTTTACAGTTTTCTTGGGAGCTATGTAAATATCTTCCATCATAAAAGATAGATTTAGTAACTTGCCGTCAACATCCCATCACTTCCAGCCAGATATACTAGCACTTAGTATATAATAATACAGGGGTTCTCAAACTTCATTGCACTGTGACTGCCTTCTGACAAAAATTACTACACGGCCCCAGGAGGGGGGACCGAAGCCTGAGCCCTGCCACCCCACATAGGAGGTGAGGGCAAAGCCTGACCCCACCACTCTGAGTTGGGGGCTCAAAGCTGAAGCTCAAGGGCTTCAGCCCAAGGCAGGGGCCTGTAACCTGAGCCACACGGCCCCGGGCTGAAGTCTGCCCTGGTGATCCCCATTAAAACAGGGTCATGACCTGCTTTGGAGTCACAACTCTCAGTTTGAGAACCATTGTAATAATATATAATAGCATAAGTAGATTTCAGAGCGCTTCACAGTTATTTATATATTTATCCTCAACATCCCTGTGAGGTAGGGAAGTACCTTAATTTTTATTGAGGGGAAACTGAGGCACAGAAAGGTTAAGAGACTTGCCTGAGGTCACACAAGAAGTATGTGATGGAGCGGCGTATTGACCCTCTAGATCAGGGGTTGGCAACCTTTCAGAAGTGGTGTGCCGAGTGTTCATTTATTCACTCTAATTTAAGGTTTCACGTGCCAGTAATACAGTTTAATGTTTTTTAGAAGGTCTCTCTCTGTCTATATTATGTAACTAAACTATTGTTGTATGTAAAGTTAAACAAGGTTTTCAAAATGTTTAAGAAGCTTAATTTAAAATTAAATTAAAATGCTGATCTTACGCTGCTGGCCCGTGGTTCTGTTCACCTAGGCCGGCAGCAGGCTGAGTGAGACCGGCAGCCAGGACCTGGGCCGGCAAGGGGCCGGCAGCCAGGACCTGGGCCGGCAAGGGGCCGGCAGCGGGCTGAGCGGCTCAGCCCGCTGCTGGTCTGGGGTCCTGGCCCTGCTCACATAGAATGGGTACCTACCTTCTCCCTGGTTCGAGCCCATTCTCTTCCTCTCTCTCTGCACTGAGCTGAGGGTGGGAATGCACTGAGCACAGGGCTCGGGGTGAAGGAGCAGGTTGGGGTGTAGGGTCTGGCCAGGAGCTAAAATGAAGGAGGGGGCTCAGGGTTGGGCAGAAGGTTTGGGTGTGGAGTGCTTACCTGGGCAGCTCCCATTTGGTGCGAGGGGTGCAGGTGGGAATATGGGGGGGGGGGGGTGCAAGAGTCAGGGCATGGGGTGTGTGGGGGCTGGGTATGTGTGGGGGTGCAGGATTTTTAATGGCATGCTGCTGCCTGCTGGGGTCCCGGCTGCCGGCCCCGCTCAGCACGCTGCCAGCCTGGGTTCGGCAGTGGGCTGAGCGGGGCCGGCGGCTGGGACCCCGGCAGGCAGCAGCGTGCCATTAAAAATTGGCTCACGTTGCTGACCCCTGCTCTAGATCTTCTAGGTCCTAAGCTACTGCCCTAATCACTGGACCATCTTTTCTCTCTTGGTGTATGTGTTTATATCTATCTCTTGATAATTCATTCTATCAACTTCAAAGAATATTGTTCTCCCATTGTAAAACTTCTATATGGAGGTCCAATGTGAACTTCTTAAACTGAACAATCTCTTGGGGAGCCTGACGCAAACCTTAGCAGGGGTTCAATGTAATTAAGTTCAGAATAATATCTCAGTGTAAAAGGTACATTAAAATACACTGTTTTACATTTAAGGGCTCTTTCATTTTTATAACCAAAAAGGATATGATCATTCACATCTTGTAATGTGTCATGGTACAGATGTAGGTTAGAGATTCTCTGTGAAACACAGCCCAGAGCTGTAAGATGAAGCTTTAAACAATGCAAGACAAAATGATTTTTAATGGCCTCTGTAACCTAAAATTCATTATATATTATTTCACTTCTAAACTAACTTAAGGTAGGTCTTTAAAATGCTGCAGTGGCACAGCTGCACCATTGGGGTACTTAAGTGAAGACGGTTCTGTGCCGATGACCAGGAGAAGTTAAGCCACCTCCACGAGAGGTAGTACCTGTGTTGAGGGGAGAACCCCTCTCATTGATGCAGTGCTGTCTACACTGGGGGATAGGTCGGTATAACTGTGTCGCTCAGGAGTGTGGACGTGGCTGTAGTGTAGTCCTTAAGCTAGGAGGTGTTAGGAATGCTTTTCTTCAAGCTTTGCCCAGCTCTAATAAAAGAGGAGATATGTTAATTGCAGGCCTTTCACTCAGTACTTGCTGCTTACAGTGAAAACTCTGCACTATAACTGAGGTCTGGTGCAGATGATCTTAGTTTTGTTTAGGAAAGAATGAACAATCCGGATGGATAGATGTGCTCCGTAATCAAGGTTGTTTATTAATATTGTATGCTTTCCTTTGGTTTTGTAAAAAAAGGATCCGTTTTGCCTTCCTTTTTGGCAGATTGCTGCCATCTTTAGTTGTGGTCTGTATATGAAGATATAAACTTAGTGCTTTTCAGGAAATGGTTTTTGAGGATGGTGGCAGTCCTTTTTTGTTAATGGTATATGGTTTTTACTTACGTGGAAGTGTGAAGAGGAAGCAGTCAGAATAAATATTTAGTGCTTTGAATAGATGGTTTGCATTTCTTTCTTCCCAATACAATTATTTAATAAACATTTCTGTAACCTTGGGATCCATTGGTTTAGTGTTTCATAACACAAACTGAGTCAAGAGACCTGTTCTCCAATTGCTGCTTTGTTACCTTGGACAAGTCACTTAACCTCTATACCTCCATTTCTCCATCTGTAAAATGGAGACATTATTTATCCCTCTTTGTAAAGATATTTGAGATGCTTGGATGAAAAGCTCTATATAAATGTGGAAGTAATTCCTAAAGTAGCTGTCAAAACATATTGTTCAAAATGGGTGTAAAAACGAAGGGAGTCACTGAAGAGACAAACGTTTCCAGAACAAAACAGTAAAAACAGGTGGCTGCTTCTGTATATGAAGGTTCTGATTTGGGTTTTGCAGTGTTCTGGTGGAAGGTGGAGAGAAGGGTTTTTATAAGGCAAGGGGTGATGTATAAATTGTGTTTGGGAAAGTGAATGCCTAATAGATCTGGTTACAGCCTGGCAAACTGCCTGCAATCTTTCCTACTTATCTCCTAAGAGTGTCCTTCATTCCTGTTGTGCAACAGCCCCACTACTCAAATGCAGGATATCTGAACAGGGACTGCCACTAGTACGGAATTGTTTGGTACTTTTGTGATTGTAGACAAATTTTAGCTAGGAGCTATGTACTGCCCTTCATATGCATGCAGCATTCCCAGTGCTAAAGTAATTTTTACTTGTGACCAAGTCAAATTGAAACCCCAGTCAAACAGTAACCCAGTGCATCTGCTAGCCCGCCTACATTACTTTAAAGTTAGGTTAAGAAGACTTTTTTTTTTTTTTTTAGTTATAACTTTTGTCTGCTTTATTATTTGACCCTGAAAGGCCGTGACGCTTATGCTTATCAGTTACACTTGGCAGTAATTTCCAATCCTGTGGTTTGTGTTGGGAAACTTGACCTATTAATAGTGAATGAATTCCCAATGAATAAACGTCCTGTTAGCTTGAAAAAAAGTTCTCTTTTTTGGAGCAGATATGAATATTGGGAGGGGATGGTGTAATTAGAAATTCCAACAGAAGTATTGATTGTGCATTACAGGACATTAGGTACAATACATATCCGGGTCTGTATGTGTATTGAGGGAGAGGAGGGGGAAGGCAGCGCAGAAGGAGGGAAATAAAGCTGTCTCTTACTGGTGCTGCTGTAAACTTACTCACTGAATTTCTTTCAAACCTTTTAGATTAGAAATGAAAGATAAGGAAAGCTGAATATGATCTTTGATAACCATCCAGTGTTTGGTGCAGGATGACAAATGCTCATTGTTATTCATACAACACAATTATTGTTCTCGGTGTTTGCCTTGAAGTTCAGGGATCCATCATAGTTTTTGTTTTGTGGTGGTCAAGCCTGTCTGAGACATTAAAGAGGTTGATCTCTGAGTTTGATATATAGGACACCCATTTAGTTCATGGGAGAAATGCTGACCTTATGTTGGAGTGGGGGTTGGGGGCTGGTGGATGTATGTTTTGCAATTATGGATAGTGTATATTACTACAAGTTTCCTTACATGTGGTGAATTATTTTAGCACTTTATCTTGTATTAGTAAGAAGAAAAATATGTTTAAGTCAACATGAGCTAAATATTAACCTGGTTTTTTGAGGTAACTATTTCTGCACTGCATATATAATACTGAAAGTGTAGTAACGTCAGATTGTGTTGCTGATTCATGAAATAGATTTTCTTTTAGCTTGAACTATGACTCAGTCAGCTTTCTCAGCCAAAACAGCTGAAGGAAGTAGTGATTTAGTAGGGGATGTGCTTCTCTCTGAGTGATATCCAACCAAGGCCCCAGCATGGTGTAAGACTATGCTCTTCTTGTAGAAGGTATATTTCAGATTAGATATAAAAGTGAAGTCCTGACCATGTGGTGGTGTCAGATAGCTCAATGGCACTATTTCTAAAAGTAATTCCTGTAGTGCTCTGGCTGAACTTGGTTAATTTCAGAGCATTCTGCAGACTTAACCCCCCATCCCCTTTAGTTAATTGGATGAGTCTGACCTTTCCAGGATTAAAGGTACACTGTCAACTTGAAATGTGGTCAGTTTCAAATAAGTTGTAAGTCGTTTCAAGTACTACACCTGCTCTTGACAATTAATGATTTTTTTTTATTATCACATTATTTTTTTAAAGCTGTGTATGTCCCTTGCTATGCACATACAGAAATCCTACTAATGTCAGAGGATTAAATAAGACCTTTAGTTTGTATACCTGTAACAGAGACGAGAGTAACGTATTTTATCTTTTTTTATAAATTTTCTTTTTTAAATACTTAAGATCCAGCCTCCCTTGACATATGTGGAACTTGCTTGAGAAATTCCCTGCAACATCTTATCAATGAGAATGAAATAGTTACTTGTGTAAATCCCTTGAACATTGATGGAGGATGGGGAGGAGATGAGCCCTCTTTACCATAATTATAGCTAGATGGAATAATCATATGCTCAGTTTGCTAGTCATTTGTTAATGGTTGAACGTTTTAAGTGTCTTCATGCTACTAACTTCAAAAAGGTTAGGAATTGACAAGACTTAAAAAAAAACCATCTAATGCAGGTTGTAGTGTAAATATATCCACTCTAAGGGATGGTCTATAATGACAATTACATTGGCATAGCTTCATCTCTCTGGTGTGAAAAATCCACATCCCCGAGAGATGTAGTTAAGTCAACCTAACCCCAGCGTAGACTGTGCTAGGTGGATGGAAGACTTCTTCCGTCAATCAAGATACCACCTGTTGGAGAGGTGGATTATTACAGTGATGGGAGAACCCCTTCCACCTCTGTATTGGGTGTTTACGCTGAAGCGCTACAGCTGCGCTGCTATATTGTCTTAAGGGTAAACATAAGCCTGGTCAACACTAGGAAACTTACTTTGGTATAGCTATGTATCTCAGGGATGTGAAAAATCCAGTGCTGAGTTGATGGAAGAAGTCTTCTGTTGACCTAGCTTCCACCTTTTGGGGAGATGGATTACCTACACTGATGGGAGTATCCTCTCATTGGAATATGTAGGGTATAAACAGGAGTGCTACAACTGCAGTGGTAGTGTTGCGCTGCTGTAGTGTTTTAGGTGTAGACATGACCATGGCTTAAATGTTAGACTGTATTCCATTTAAACTTGCTTGGGGTGGGAGAACAGGCTATTTATGACTAATGGGTTTTTCTGGTCTTTGAGTAATTGTGCTTGATTCTTCAGTAGTGACAACCACCATTTAAGAGACAAGGTAGGTTTGGTAATATCTTTTATTGGACCAACTTTTGTTGGTAGAACAGACAAGCTGTGAGTTTCACAGAGCTCTTCCTCATATCTGGAGAAAGTAACCAGCTAAGACACTCTGATTATTTTCTCTAGACCTGAAGAAGAGCTCTGTGAAGCTGAAAAGTTTGTCCTTTCTGTCCATAGATGTTGATCCAATAAAAGATATTACCTCATCTACTTTGTCTCATGTCCTGGGACCAACATAATTCAGCAACACTATAATCCACCATTTAAATGATATCAATAAAAACAACTTTTATCTTAGAAAAAATACAAGTACTAATTTCTGTATTTGATTCATAATTCTACGTATTAAGTTTTACATATATGTAACACTTGTTACTTTGTACCGTTTTCTGAAAATTGAGATTCCCCCAGTCCCACGGTTAATTTATGCTCATTTTGGAGTTAATATAATAAAAATCACATTGGTGGTATTTAAACTATGAAGCCAATCAAATAGTTTGTTTTCTTTACAGTCTTTGGTTGCTAAATCCGTTTTGGTGCCATGGTTAGCATGCACTTGGAAATTATCAGAAACATCCTAAACATATGATGAGTGGGTAGAATTGAACTGTAAACTCTTTGGGCCAGATCCTGCATTCTTTGTGCACCAAAGTTCCCATTAAATTGAAGCTTTAAGTGTGCAATGAATAGGCCACTTATCGTACATAAATCTCAACTCTGCTGTCACATTGTATAGTATGGCCTTGCCTTTATTTTACTATACTCCTATACTTGAATCTGGGACCTCCTGTTGCAGTCTCCATGACCTATTATGTATTTTAAGGCTTGTTAATTCACCCAGATAACTTTCCAGCTGAAGATGCATAATGCTCATGGATGCTTGGTTCAATCACTTGTTGCCTGAATACCATATATGCACACAATTTAACTTATATTCATGAAAAAATCTTTTGTACTTAACTCTTTTAGTACACTTCACTGTATACTCGTATAGAAGAAGTACAACTAATGAGATGTTGGAATATGAAGTCAGCAAAAAAATACTTGCGACACATGGAGGGAAACTTCTTTGCATCCTTTATCTGACATAAATAAAGATTTGTAAGGATGGAGGTTCTTCAGCTTGTGGGAATTTTCTCCCTTTTGGAAGGATGAAATCTGGATGGGTAGCCAGGTTTATGATCTAGCTGACCAAATTGTTCTAATAAACTCCAACCCCAAATCCAGTGAGCAAGATTTTAATTTTATTTGTATGTATTACTTCTCTCAAATGTGAGTTGAAATTCAGAAACTGATATTTGGTTGGGAAAAAGAGATCAGAGTTTTGTTTGGCTCTCCATCCAATTAACAATGATAGTTAATTAGACTAGTAGCGAAAAGAAACTCAAATACTTCTCACAGCATCCAACCTTCATTCTGGTACAGTTGAGAAAATCTGTCCCAATGATGACTGCAATATTAGTAATGTGGAATAAGTAGTAAAGAATATAATAAAAACATCAAGAACAGGTACCCGGATGGCAAAACTAAAAAGATGGCAACACCATTTATTTTTAAAGCACCATTGAGAAGAAAATTTCTTTATTGCATGGTGAAGTCAGTTCTGCGGAACTGGTTATAGTCTGGCATCAAAGCATTTGTATAACTACCATATAATGTTGTGTCTACAGTGCAGCTTGGGGGTGTAATTCCAAGGTCAGGTAGACATATACACTCACTAGCTCCACTTGAGCAACGTGCTAGAAATAGTGTGGCCATGGTAGTAAGGTGGCTGCTTGGGCTGTTCAAAATCCTAGGTATGTATGTACACCTCTATCCCGATCTAACGCTGTCCTCAGGAGCCAAAAAATCTTACCGCGTTATAGGTGAAACCACGTGATATCGAACTTGCTTTGATCCGCCGGAGTGTGCAGCCCCCCCTTCCCCCCCCCCCGAGTGCTGCTTTACCGCATTATATCCGAATTTGTATTATATCAGGTCATGTTATATCAGGGTAGAGGTGTATTCAGAGGTGGCCGGGGCTGGATTTACTTACACAGACACAGACTTCCCCACTCCGCACTGCCAAGCACGCCCAACAAACTGCCCAGCACCCCCCACAACCCTCCCCAGAGACCCATGCCGTGCCCCGTGGCCACATTCACTGGCCTTGCTGGGAGGTGACTCTGTCAGCTGGGCTGAGCTGGCAGCGTGGCCAGGGCTGGTCCAGGCTTGGGCAGGCCCCACTCCTGGTCAGGCCAGGCTCCCTCAGGCCCCACTTGCCCAGCATGGCCCCCTGAGTTGGACTGCTGAGCTCTTTGCCTGCCATGGGTTGGGTGTGTGTGTGTGTGTGTGCTTCGCCTTCCCTGCTAGCAGGAACGCACCAGCAGGGCTGGGTGGGGCTGTCTCCCCCTCAGCTGGCCCTGTCCCCTGCCAGGACTTGGGAGCAGCTTTGAATTTTTAAGTGCTCCTAGAACGCCCCTAGGCATGTACCTACTGTGCCTAATTGGAAATCCAGCCCTGCCCTAGACAAAGCTTCAGAGTTTGTTCATGTGTATATATTATATTCCACTGTTGGTGCGCATGTCCCCAATGTACTCGAGTCTAGATTACTTTGATGAGTAGTCTGTTGCGGCTATGCCTTACCCCTCCCATGTCTTTCTGTCTCTAAGCAAGGGTGGAGCAACCCCAACTACCCCTCAATTCTTTCTCACCACTTATTTCTACCAGCTTCTTTGCACAGGGTATGGTCTGTTTACTGTGTAAATAGGTACTTAATGAATACCTAATTAGTGATTAGGTTTAGTGTTAGTAATTTGCTAGTGTTTCCTTTCTTCCCTTTTTGTAAAGAAACTGCTGCTCTGTTTGCCTGTGAATTACCACTAGTACTGGGATCAATTGCTTAAGAATGAACACTAGTCTTCAAAAAATTGCCTTTCATGTGAAGCTGTAATGCCTCTAAATGATGGGCGTACCTGATCTTTATCATGTCTGGGAGAGGAACACATTAAAGAGATGGGCCATTTGTAAATAATTGTCTAAGGCCTTGTCTACACTACACAGTTGTCTGCCATATGGTCTGGTCTGGCCTGGCCACAAGGCCAGTTGTTGGAATCTATGTTCAAGATTCCAAACGTACTTGACTGTCTCCTGAATTTAAAGAACTTTGAACTTTCCATGAGCTTGTTGAGGGTACATCTTGCAGCTCTCCACTTTCCAACACAGGTGGGCAGATGCAGACAAGATGATCTAATAGTGCCTTCTGGCCTTAAACTCTATGACTCTACACTTAAAGGGTTTATGACAGTTTACAAATCCCCCTCCCCCTTTCCCTCTGGCACACAGTTATGGAATCTTTCTCCCTGGGCTCTGAATACTGCCCTCAAGGGGTTAATAAGCCTATCTTTTGAACCTTTGGTTACATGTTTCCTGTTCCTTCTTTCCATTAAAACAGTCTTCTTGGTCATAACATCAGCCAGGAGTGCAAATGAGATGCAAACTTCAATCTTAAGGCCTCCGTATATCATTTTTCATAAGGACATGATGTCATTAAGACCTTACCCAAAATAGTCTTTCATTTACATCAGATTATCCACTTTTTTTTCAAAACCACATGCACATTTCCTTAGAGTGCTTTCTTTCTGTATAAACAGAACTAAGCCGTTTAGAGCATCCAGTGGTAGGCAACCTGCGGCCCGTCAGCGTAATCCACTGGTGGGCCGCAAGACAGTTTGTTTACTTTGACTGTCTGCAGGCATGGCTGCCTGCAGCTCCCAGTGGCTGTGGTTCGCTGTTCCCGGCCAATGGGAGCTGCAGGAAGCAGCATGGACCGCAGGAACGTATGGGCTGCCACTTCCCGCAGCTCCCATTGGCTGGGAACGGTGAACCGCAGCCACTGGGAGCTGCAGGTGGCCGTGCCTGTGGATGGTCAGAGGAAACAAACTGTTTTGTGGCCTGCCAGCAGGTTACTCTGATGGGCTGCAGGTTGCCCACCACTGCCCTAGGTCATTCATAGCATATGGATTAAAGTACAGGCTGTTTCAATACACTCTAACTGAATAATGGCTTGTATCAAACTTTATGAAATTGACTGATTTTTAACCCTGACTGTAAGAGTCACAGCTCACTTGACTAGGGCACAAGCGGCCTCTGTTGCTTCTTTCAGAAACGTTCCCATTCTGGGTGCTTGTAGAGTAGCTATGTGGTGTTAAGATATGTGTTCGTACAGTGCTACTCTATTGTGGAAGCATCCAGATTTGACCCTAATTTTGGTAAGGCTGTCCTACAATCACTTAAAAAAGAAGTTGATATTTAACCTACAGTAACTGTGGGTCTTTGAGACATATCTAGATAGATTCCATGATCAACCCCCCCTTCCCTGCTATTATGGAGTCTGATAGCCATACAGAACCCAGATACTAAGGAACTGAGGGGAGGTTGGGGCTGCAGCTGCCTCACCCTTAATGCCCTTGGCTGGAGACTTGGAGACACTTGGTGTGCAAATGCAGCCCCAAACAGACACTGCTGAGCAAAATAATCTAGACTCGATTGCATGCCAACAGTGAAATATATATGGACAACACATCTGAAAGAACCACAATTACTGTAATGTAAGTACAGTTTCTTTCTTCCCTTGACAAATGTCCTATCATTATTTTTTCATCTTTTGGGTGTGTTTCTGTGTCTGTCATCCAGTAAGAAATGTTTAGTGTATTTAGGGTGACCAGATGTCCCGATTTTTGAGTCTTTTTCTTGTATAGGCTCCTATTAATCCCCACCCCGTCCCGATTTTTCACATTTGCTGTCTGGTCACCCTAAGTGTATTGGATGCTGTGGAATCATTTAATGTAATTCTGTGTAGTCCTTAGATGTTATGTTTGGAGACCATGAGGGGTCCCTGGGATTAGTGAACAAAGTTATTCATGGTCAAGCACAAAACATAGGAGTTTGTCCTTGCAATATAAGCATGTGATGTTTAACAAACACTAGTAAAGGTTGTTTAGAAAACTTCTGCCCCATCTTTATCTGTAAAACTGTCCTATGCAACTTTCAGAATGGAAAAGCTTGCAGAAATATGTACTGAATGCGTTTGTGATGTCATTCAAGTGTTGCTTATATTATATATTGCACAAGTATTTTTGCAAAGGGTTAGAGGCTGTTTAAAATACTTTTTTGGAATAACAGGATGATAGTGTACAGTACTGTACATTGATACATGTGTTGAAATTGCCAGAGTAGATGAACTTTGAATTGTCAATTTAGTTGTTTTGATGGTGATAGAAGAGACCAGAAATTCTACAGTTTCAGTTACATACGGTAGAATCCAAAGGACTAGTAAAAAATTGTATGTATTCATGTTTTTAAAAAAAAAAAAATGAAAGGGAGGAGAGAGGCATACAGATGTGGTCTTCTGTGCATTTCAGGCTAAGTTTTCCAAAAAGAGGTCCCTTCAACTTTTCTCCCCTTAATATACTGCAGTGTAAATTTTGAGCTAGTACCAAGTAAACTTTCTTCATTGCTAGCAGTAAACTTTCTTAAGTGCATTGCTAACAGTGGCCTCAGATTCCTTTCTATAGCTAATTAAAAGCAGTACAGCTATAGAAATAGGGGAACGCTGCACTGCTCTTATGTTGGTGACACACAATCTGCTTAAGCTAGGAGGGGGAGGGGAGTGCTGCTGATGGATAGCACAACTCGCTGAGTTTTGCCGTGACCAGATGACTCTCATGTGATGAATGAGAAATGCTTGATAAACTTTTGCGTTACATAATCCTTGCTCTTTTGTAATGTTTATGCTGCGTCTTCTCTGAATTTGTAATTATAGCAAATTACTGATGGCAAACTTGTATTTCAGCTTTCCCATCTTAATAAATCAACTTGTCACATTAATTTGATGCATTTCTGCAGCATACAAATACATTTCTGATTCAAAATATTCTCTATAGGGTTTATAGCAGTAATGGTTACAAATTGAGTTACCTGTGAGCATTTTAACTCGTATGAGCAAGTGCTTTTCCGTATTACCCAGCATTTGATTGAAAATTACTACCCATGTGGGACAGGGAGTTCTCTAGAATCCTTGCATATTATAGCCCTGCCAATGTGATTTCCCACACCTATCCTATCACTGTGTACCACCAGGGTAGTAAATGTGCTTTCCCTGGGAATACAAATGGGCAAGTGTGTGTGTTTAACTAGCTAAGCCAGGAAAATGTGTATATATCGCTGGAGGAGGAAAGTGATTGTGTGTGAGAGAGAGAAATTAACATGATTTTAATCTTGTCTGCTGATCTTGTTTTAGCTTTTTCTTATGTGCTATTTAAAAGCTAGCACTGTCTAGTATCTACTGAACTGATATGATTCTAGTTTGATAGTACTCTGCTTTTGGTACTATTAAAAGAAAAATGTCTAGATGGAGGCCTTTCTCCTAATATTTACTTTATATTTTCTGTATCCATTATAAATATTTAAAAATTCTCTGAAAGTCCGTGATTTGAAACATTTGCCATTTTGGTACGAAGTCTCTTGGTTTTAAATAGTTCTTTACCATGCAACTGTCTAACACAACTTCCTCTAATTAGGTACTTTCACAATCATGTGTTTGGTATGGGGAGTGCGGAATGAATCCTGAAGGTAAAAGATATAATTGCAAATATACAGGACTACCAATACCATTACCAAAGGATGGATATGACTTAATGCAGGTATGTTTCTTTTGGACTGTTCTTTTAGAAACTAGAAGGTAAATAGAATATGGGCTGGGATGTGCATAAGACCTAAATATAATTTTCTGCAATAATCTAAGTTCTTGGGCCTTAAAACATGAAATGACTGCACACATTATGAAACTGAGCAATGGCATCAGTGACTTCACATCTTTGTTTAATCGTGTTTAGATGAGCCCCTGATCCGTACTACTCTGCATTATGCCTAAAATAATCGGTGCACACTTTCAAGCATGTCACTGCCTTGTATGATTTTAGGTCCTGCCAAATCCATGCCAGTACCTTGTATATCATTGAACTACAATTTCTGAGTTTCTGTAACAAATCTTCAGATTAAACTTTGGTCTCCGGGGTAGATTGTCTACACAGTGCCAAACAAACAAACAAAAACCAACCTACACCCCATGGCAACGAGTCTCAGAGGCTGGTTTCAGTTGACTTGGGTTCATAGGGCTAAAAATATCCATGTAGATGCTCAGATTAGGGTTGGAGCCTAGTTTTTTGAGACTCGGGGAGGGTCTGAGTACCCAGGGCCTGAGCCCAAGTGTCTACACTGCTATTTTTAGCCCTGCAGTCTGAGCCCAAGACAGTTGATCCAGTGTCTGAGACTTGCTGCTGTGGGTTATTTTTGCTGTGTAGACATAACATGTTCAAGGTAGTCTGAACAAAATTGCTTTGTATGTATATTTCATGTTTAATGTCTGATGGGGGTAGGTCCAGGACTGTTGGTTCATAAATTTGCCTTTTGGAATCTCTTCTGAGATTTATCATCAAAGTACACTAACAAACTGCAGGAATAAATCATTCCAGTTGGGATGTGTACATTCTGTCTGCTCCTTCAGTACCTTTTATACTATATTAACGTACAGGTGAATTGGTGAGCTAGACAGTGTCCATGCAGTTCTAAAAAGAACAGTCCCTTGCAGACAAGAAGAAATCTCTTTTCCCCTCTTCCATAACAAATCATGTTAAGTCAAGTTCAGTATCCTGACAACTTTCTAATTAAGATGGTAATGTTATGAATTCTTTGTCACAGACGCAGAATGACTAGTGTTCTCTTAAGTTACTTTCTACTGACATCTATGTATGAAGTTGTTAAATGCCTTAATCCTACTTTTTTCCCCCCACTTGATTATAATTAATGGCTTTGTGACCTTTTTTTTTTTTTTTTTTTTTTATTTAAGGAACTCTGCCCAGGTTTACTCTTTGATAACGTTAGTGTTTGTTGCGATGTTCAGCAGCTTCAGACTTTGAAAAATAACTTGCAGCTGCCTCTGCAGTTTCTCTCCAGGTATGCTGACAAACAGCTTGAAATGATTAGCACTTTGTAATATTAATGAATAAAAGCACATTGTTAGCTGTTTTTATGAGCTGACAAAAAGAAAATAGTATTTTTGTGACTTAGTGAAATTGGTGTTACTGGGAAAAGCTTGTCAAGAAGAAAACTTCCCGGGAATGGTTGGGAGAAACTTGTATTCGGGCACAGTGGTTCTTTCTATTGTTCACCAAGGGAATGTGGGCTCCCTTTTGTCGTGTCTGGGCCCCACCCAAAGAGCAATCCAGACTTGTTCTACTGTCTATTTAATTTAAACATCACCTTTACAGCTCCTGCCATTTTTGGTGGTAACAGGGCAACTTCCTAAGTTTGTTTCTGAGTTGGTTTTTACTCCTTTCTTCCATCCTCGCAACACTGCTGAATTGCAATTAGGAGAGACAACTCTTCTTAGGAGTGACATTTGATTAGGAAAATCTAGAATTATTATGTAATTAGTAGATGCACAATTTAAGCTTAAGTCTTGATAGAGTAGCTTGCAAGATTGAATTACTCATATTTTGAGTCCTCAGTAGTTTTAATTGTAAGAAACATTTACCTTTCCTGGTAAAATGTTTCCTTCAAAGTGAATCTCTTTGTATTTGTGTGTGTGTGTGTGTGTACATGTATGAATCAAATCCAATGTTTAACTGGCTTTTTTTCTTCTGCAGATGCCCATCTTGTTTTTATAATTTAATTAACCTGTTCTGTGAGTTGACCTGCAGTCCACATCAAGTTGACTTCTTGAATGTTACAAATACTATACCTTACTATGATCCTGTCATAAAAGAGAACAAAACCAGCATCACAGAGCTACAGTATTATATTGGAGAGAGTTTTGCCAATGGTAAGCAAACCCAGTTCAGTTACTATGCTACTTGAGTATGGTATATTGTGAATTCCTCATACTCCTCTAGATTTTCAGATAAACATATTCTTTCTGACCATAGACTTCTTTCAGTAGAGGAACTGGGAGAGAGGGAGTGGAAATTGTCAAATGATCAAAAGGATATTTGCTTGTAACTCCTTGGAATCTTTTTCTTAGTCCAGGCAAGTGCCTAAAACTATAGCAACGGACCCCTTAGAAAAGTTTTATAATAATAAGCTGCTTAAAATATTAACATGAATGTAGAATTTCAGTTATAGAATGACCACCTCTGGTTTTGCTGAAGTGGTTCTGCATTATTATTATTATATTATGGTAGTTCCTAAAGACCCAATCAAGATTGGGTCCCCATTGTGTTAAACACTGTACAACATGTAATAAGAAATAAGCCCTCTTATGAAAATCTTACGAAGTATTGTCATCCAAGTCTGAGAGAAACAATGAAGTTTTGCATGAACATATAGTGGCTTCAAGGTTTGGTGTAGCGCTTCAATTTTTGACAGTTGTGGTAGAAAATTGCATTTTGTAAGACAAATATTATTCTTACAGAAGTGTAAAAATTCTAAATTGTATTTGAATTCTTCATTTTCTCTGAAAGGAAACTGTGTGGAGTGCCCTGTCTGTTATAATTGCAACTGAGTTAACGTAATTCCAGTTTGTAGTGTGAGCTGTCCAAGGCTTTAGCCCAGTTAAACAGTTAATTTCAATCGACATTACAAATTTGAACCTTACTGTAACTGGGTCTCCTGACTCAGTTGTAATTATAAGGTAGATTTGGCCTCTGTCAGCTTCTTATGCTCATGCTATGTACGAGATTATTTGGAACAAAATGTTGAATAATAAAAATGTACTTCATGTGGTAGTTAGGAGAGCCTCCTGGAACATCCTCCGTCTTTTAGGTACTCAGGGTTGAGTATCCCTAGAAATTCCTCCTTTAAGTACATTAGGTTTGATAAAATCAGTTTTCCATCAGTTTGTTCTTGCGCGCGCTCTCTTCCCCACCCCCCGGATGTACATTCTGCATCTGCTGTTTAAAGCTTAACGCATCTTCTGTGAATTTAAAGAACTAAATGTCGACTTGTTTACTTCCAGAATTCAAAATGCAAAATAAACCTTTTAAAAATTGGATTGTTTTGTTTAATAGCATGGACTTTTTTTTATACTTTCCTAATAACACTTTTTCTAGCCATGTATAATGCCTGCAAAGATGTGGAAGCACCATCAAGTAATGTTAAAGCATTGGGGCTACTATGTGGGAAAGATGCTAAAGACTGCAATGCTACCAATTGGATTGAGTACATGTTTAGTAAGAATAATGGACAGACTCCTTTCAGCATCATTCCTATTTTTTCAGGTAAGAAATGGAACTTTTTTTCTTCTGTGTATGGCCTGTGTCCTAAACATAAGTGTCTACATTGTATGCATTGTTGTGGTAGTACAGGTGGTAGTAAAATCCAATAATGTATTAGAACTAACATGAGAATAGTATGTTACGGCAGTATAAACTATATAGTTTTATAATAATACTGAACTAGAGAGGATTTTAATTGTCTTGGCTTCTTGATGAATGTTAGTGTTGAGAAGCACCATGTTACACTGAAACAACATAGCAAGGTAGATAATTCTCTCTTTTGATAGTCAGAATTTGCTGTTCTAATCATTATCTTCTAATTGGATCCTTTTATTCAGTAGTAAGAGGTGAGCTGTTTAAAAAGCAAGCAGTTTAAAAATCTCTGCAGTATTTCTTAATAGTTTAGATTTCTGAGTTTACACTTGGAGTGAGAAAAGTGGTTAAAGTTAGTTAACATTTTTAGTGAAGGTGGACCTAACCGTGACCCCTCTCTCTAGTGTAGACAAGTGCTAAAAGTATGTGTGGGAGGGTTTTCCCCCAGTTTATCAGAAACAGGTTGAGAACCACTGGCTTATACCAACTATTTACCATCGTGAGCCACATATGCAGCTCTCTGTGTTATGTGGGCCGTATATATGCATATATACTACCTGTATGGCCCTGAGGATGTCACGTGGGCCAGAGCTGAGTGCTGATTGGGCCGCAAGTGGTCTGTGGGTTGAGAACCACTAGTGTAGTGTAAGCAATCCTTCCCCTTTATATCTGAGTACAGATTTTTCCAAATATGTTGAATTTGCACACTGTAAAATGTTACATGTGTTTTAAGTGTGATTTTTGGTGCTAAAAGTAAAGAAAATTAATAGATTTTAATTTATATACTTTTTTAAAAAAACACTTCATACAGCTTGCACTAGAATCACCTCTATACTGCCAAAGTTCACAGCTTTTATTGCTAGTTTTATGATGATGGAGACTTTTCTTAAAGCCCCAGCTTCTTTGGTCCTGTGATCATACGAGAATCTCAGCTTTCATATTTTTAAAAGTAAGTTTCTAGTCCTCATGGTTGTGGAGAAAATTCTGAAAATGTGACGCGAGTGCATCCTGAAGGCTCAAAAATCAAATGGCAAATATCTAATGATTTTGGTGGGGCCTGACTTGTGAATTTTGAACATTTGGGGATGACAATACCACTTCTTTAAAAATAAAGAAACACAGAAATGAAATGGGAGTTTCACATTTATAATTAATGTCTCTGTTTTTAGATATTTCTCTCCATGGAATGAGTCCTATGAACAATGCTACCAAAGGGTGTAATGAATCTATGGATGATGTTACAGGACCATGCAGCTGTCAGGACTGTTCCCTTGTTTGTGGTCCCAAGCCTCAGCCCCCTCCACCTCCTGCACCTTGGCTTTTGCTTGGTTTGGATGCTATGTATGTCATCATGTGGATCTCCTACATGGGATTTTTACTTGTATTTTTTGCAGTCATTTTTGGAGTCTGGTGTTACAGGTAAACAGGCAATTTAAAATGCTCAATATTGATGCAAATAAACTCATTTATTTTTTCTGTTAACCTGTTCAAAAATTATTTTGCACTCTGGGAAAGTAAGCAGTTTTGTGATAACAATAGTACTGTTTTCATGTACAGTGTGTAGGAATAGCTTGTTAACAATTTAATGTTACCCATATAGGTATGTTTAAAAAAAAATCTTAAATTACATTAGAAATGGAAAAGTCAAAGTTCTCAGTAACTTAGCCATATTTATATGCAGTTGAATATTTTCATGACCACATTCATTTGTATATCCTTGATCTCCTTTCATTTCCTGACTTTGTGCATTTAAACTTATTAGCGTAGTCTATTGCATTTAGTTGTCTTCATTTTTAAGAGCATTGGGGAGAGAGGACATTCCTTGTATTCATTATCACTTTAAAGGCCCACCTGAATTAAGTTTGGAACTTGAAGTGAATGCAGAGAGATGAGTTCACAGCTTTGCTGTTTTGGCTGGGGACAGTTTCCAGCAAGGGTTGGTTAACAGAGCACCAGAACACTAGATTTTTGTTGGACGCAGCTGTTCTCATTGGGATGGTGCATACTTCTAACAGAAAAAGTTGGGAACTGAATTCTTGGGGGGGAGGGGATATAGTAAAATGTTCAGAAAATTGTGGAATTCTGAGACAGTTGTGGCAAAGAGCTGAAAATAGCAGGCTACACAAACTACTTTCACGTTCCTGATTTTTTTCACCTGCCCCTGCAAGGGAAAGATCAAAGGCAAGTGGAAGATCTTGTGCATTTCATTGAGAGTTTTACAATCTAATGCATGTAGCAGCAGCTGTTGTGCCAGGCCAGGCAGGGAGAATGTGCAGTTATCTAATCCTATATGTCTTATCCCAAAGGTCTCTGGTAGGCCTGCTGAAGTCCCACAAGATCGCTACTATGCATGTTCACTAACTTGAATTTGAAAATTATTTACACCATCAGTTTATTATCCTTTGCAGAGACTCTTCCTCGTTGAGAACTAGCAAGATGTTAACTTTAGAGCATTTTTCTTCTGTCTTTTGTTTTTGGGGGAGCTTAAATCTTACACACTTTATGCTGAAAGTTGTATACTTTTCATTCTCCCATAATACAAAAATGGCTAAAGAAACTTCAACTCAGCCCTCTCCTACTATCTACTGCCTCTCCTCAAAAATAAATAAATCACCTGTGGACTGAGACAAAGCTTTGGAAACTTTTCAAGCCCGAAGAGGAACTTTCTGAAAAGTTACAAGCAAGTAAAAATAAACCTGTGTCCAAGAATTTTTCAAAAAAACTCCACCGTTGTATCTAGACTATAGAGTAGTACTTCCACCATTGCTAACTAAACTATACTATACCAACAGCGGAAGTGAAAGTCTAGATGCCAAGTGGGTACATCTACAGGGAAATAAAAAATCCCTGGCACAGCTGTGGCTGACCCGGCTGACTCAGACTCACAGAGCTCAGGCTGTGGGGCTAAAAATTGCAGTGTAGATATTCAGACTTCTGCTGGAGCCTGAGCTCTGGGACCCTGCAAAGCGGGAGGGTCCCAGAGCTCGGCTCCAGCCTGAGCCCAAATGTCCCCCACAGCCTGAAGCTTGCAAGCCTGAGTTAGCTGAGCTGGGCCATCTGCAGTTGTTTGCTTGCTGTGTAGACAAACTTAGTGGAGGAAAGACTCTAGAGGCCTGTCTTCACCGGTTGGTTTACATCAAAGGCGGGCAAACTACAGCCTACGGGCCACAACTGGCCTGCGGGACCCTCCTGCCCGGCCCCTGAGTTCCTGGCCCGGGAGGCTCACCCCCAGCCCCTCCTCTGCTGTCCCCCCCATCCCCACAGCCTCAGCTCGCTCCACTGCCAGTGCAATGCTCTGGGCGGTGGGGCTGTGAGCTCCTGGGGCAGCACAATTCAGTGGGATGGTCAGGGGGTGGGGGTATGGATAGGAGTCCGGGTAGTCAGAGGGTGTGGAATGGGCGGGTGAATGGGGGCAGGAGTCCGGGGGGTGGCAATCAGGAAGGAGAGGGGGTTGGATGGGGCGGCAGGGGGCAATCAGGGGACAGGGAGAAGGGGTGGTTGGATGGGGCAGGGGTCTTGGGGCGGGGGGGGGGCATTAGGAATGAGAGGAGGGGTTGGATGGGGTGGCAGGGGGCAGTCCAGAGTGGGGGTTCTGGGCGCAGTCAGGGGACAGGGAACGTGTAGGTGAGTGGGGGGGTAGATGGGGCAGGAGTCCCGGGGGGGTGGCCCTCGCCCCCTCCCCCTCCCCTAACCGGCCCTCCATACAATTTCTGAAACCCGATGCGGCTCTCAGGCCAAAAAGTTTGCCTGCCCCTGGTTTACACAGTGCTGTGGCAACAGCAGGAGACTTTTGTCTATGCTGGTTTTCCAAAGGCTCAGTAGTGGCAATAATAGAATTCCATGTATAACTTTTGACAAAAGCCCTTGTTGTAGCTGTGGAAGTATAAATATACAGACGCATAACAATGTGATACAGTGGGAAGTGTAATAAACAATAACTGCCTTGTGACAAATGGTCATGAGTGTTGATATCATCCCTTTAAAATAAAAAAAAATACCCCAAACACAACTAAAAACAAAAGCTGTTGAACTGATGGTAAACATAGTAAGTGGGCTAAGTGTTATCTCACAAATGGCTTGTCTACCCTAGAGAACTGTAGGTACTTACAACAGTACAATCAAATCATTGAAACCTGTAGTGCGGTGTGGGCAGGCTAGCCAGTCTGACAAGTGTAAACTTGTTAAGTACATTCACAGGCAGCTCTCTTTGCAAAGCTGGGGCTTGTGAGAATAACCATCTGCAGCAGAAGACCTGTCACGAAGAGGGATGGTGATCTATTAGGTCTGCTAAAGTCTTGGCACATATCTCTGGAATATGATCAGTAATCTTAAAGGAACTTTGTATTCAGATAGGATGTGTGTTGCAATACATCTAATGTAGACAAGACCACAAAACACATTAATGCTTGGATCTACACTGGCTACCAGTTGACTTCTGGGTTACAAAGCTCTAAGTATCTTGACTGACAGCTGTGAAAGGATTAAGTGGGTTTTGCCGACTCACTGAAGGCAATTGGAGAGTCAGCAACTCACTAATGGATTTAACTGAATGTGGATGGTGACTGTTCAGTAGTGGGTCAGTCCCTCACTGTGGAATTTACATCCTCCTGTGGTTTTCGTGAGCCTGGATTTTGTGACTTTTGGGACATGCTGCAATATTCTGTTTCCCCAGTTTATGTGTATATAAGTGGAGTTCATTTAGACTTTTCAAAGGAGAGCTTTTTAACATTCATATTGTGCTAAGATGATTTTGATAGTCACAAGTGGAAACAAACCTAAATACATTATTTAAACTGAAGACCATGGAAGTAGATGTGGTTCCTGCCCTGCAGAGGTTATCTAACAGGATGAACAACATATGAAGGGTGGATGGCTAAGGTCACAAGGAAATGTATATATTATGTACACTTGGCTATTTGTTTAGCTTCATATGTATACACTTTTCCTAGCTGTCCCTCAGCTTAGCCATTATGGGTTGGTGGTTTTCTTGCAGGTGTCACATCAGAGTTGACGCTTCAGAAAGGGGTTTAAAGAAGTTGTGACCATATGGGTCTGTTCAGGGAAGGCCTAAGTAGTAGTGTTGGAGAATAATGCAGAGACGTTTTGAGGGGGGGGGGGGCAGGAGGGAGGGAACGTCTGGTCTTTCAGTCTTTACACTTGCATTTTTTAAAAAACTATTGGCAAACTTTTTAGTCTAAAACATTAAACCCTAAATTTCCAGAAATAGTTTATCTTAATGATCTAAGTTTAAGGTGAATTTTCCCTTCGTTTCTAAAATATGACAAATTTAAGATGCATAAAGCTTATAGTGAAATATTGTTGTTTGTGACGATATTGGTTAGAGATGGACCTAAAGTGGAATGCTTGCCAATTCTGGTCCAGACTGGATTGCCTGATTCACCTCTATTACTGTATTTTTTGCAATAATACAATGCTGGAAAACAGTTGTATTGATTTTTGCTAGAGAACCACATACTGAATATATGATCTGTTTTGTCTGTTTTTTAACAGAAAAAGGCATTTTGTCTCCGAATACACTCCAATCGACAGCAATATAGCCTTCTCTGTTAATTCTCGCCATGACAACGGTAGGTCTGGGATCATAATGATAGGGTTTGATTAGATATTTCCTTCTCTGAAGAGTCTGAGACATTTTAGGAACCCCAAAAGACCACCTAGTCCAACATTCCTGACCTAGTTGGTTCATCTTAATTCAGTTTTTCTGCACTTTCTTCATACTCTCATTATGCTGACTTTATATAGAATTTGGGAGTAACATTTTAAATACAGTCCCAGCCAAACTCCTTTTTGACATCATTTGGCTCATCATTGTGGATGGGGCCGTTGTGGGTCCACATACACTTGAAAATTTAGCCATGACAATGTATAGTTTGGCATTCTTAGGAATAATTTTTACCTTCTCCTGTGATTAGGACAACATAATTATAGAGAATCAGGTCATGACCTAACATGATTTTAATGTTCTACAAATGTCCTGTCCCATCCACACTACAAATAAGTGTAAAAGCTCCGATGCCTCTAATCCTGCCAATCATGGGTATGCTCAAGTGTAGGTGGGACTACTATTAGCATGTTTTTTATAAACATGGTTCCATCTAATTGTGCCACACTGGCTTGCCACTTTGTTAAAAACTACTGCAGTGTTTTAGCAGTTTTTCTCCTGCTTGAGCCCCTTTGTTGATAAGACCTTTATCTTTGGTTTATGGCAATTAAAAAAAAAAAAAATCTAGAATCAATAGATGATCTCCTCTGTATGGATGCCTGGAAGCATCTGACTGATCCAAAGAAATTACTCGATAAGAAAATAGTTCATTTTAATAGTTTGGATCTTGTATCTCCACTTCCTACAGGTGAGGCTTCCTGTGGTGAAAGACTTGGTGAGAGGTTTGAGAACTGTTTACGGCTCACATTCATGTCCTGGGGTGCTTTCTGTGTTCGAAATCCACGGCCTGTTGTTCTCTTCTCTCTGGTCTTCATTGCCATGTGCTGTTCAGGCCTGGTGTATATCAAACTCACTACAAATCCTGTAGACCTTTGGTCAGCCCCAAGCAGCCAAGCTCGCAAGGAGAAGCAGTACTTTGATGCTCACTTTGGACCTTTCTTCCGTACTGAACAACTTATTATCCGAGCCCCACACAGTAAGCCACACACCTACTCACCAGTCCCATCAGGAGCTGATGTGCCTTTTGGGCCTCCGCTTGACAAAGACATCCTATACCAGGTAACGGGTTTTGCAGGCCTATCCATGTAGAAGAGCTGTGAATGCAATGTGTTTTGCAATACTTGTAGGACCCTAAAAGGGATTAATTATCAGTATGAAGCTGGGTTTTGTTTCACCTATGTTGTTAGCATATACACTTCTACCTTGATATAACGCTGTCCTCGGGAGCCAAAAAATCTTACCACGTCTTACTGTGTTGTATTGAACTTGCTTTGATCCACCGGAGTGTGGATCTCTCCTTCCCCTCGCCCCCCCGAGCATTGCTTTACCGCGTTATATCTGGATTCGTGTTATATCAAGTAGCGTTACCTCGAGGTAGAGGTGTAATGTGAATTTCCACCAAAAACTAGTCTGTTATAAATATCTAAAATGTATTGTCCTCTGGAGTTAGCAAAGAGACTGTAAGAACTTCCAATCTGCTTTGCAGCAAAGGGCTAATCACCTTCCTCCCCTTTGCCTGCCCCTGTTTTTAAGCTCCTGTACCTTCATTCCCACCTGCTTTGAACCTCAATATATATGAAAAATACTCCTCTAGTACTTAGAATAAAAACCATGTTTTGCTTCATCATTTGTTGTGTGCTTATATTAAAAGCATGGTACCCAGCTCGGAAACCACGAAAAATGCCCCATGACTTTTAAAAGTATTTGATCTTACACAGAGAAGAAAAATGCTCTTTCCGCTCCACCAAATGCCTTGACAGTGCTGTTTGAGTGATAGTGTTTTTTGTTTCAGGTGCTAGATTTGCAGAATGCTATTGAAAACATAACTGCTTCTTATGACAATGAGACTGTAATGCTGAAGGACATCTGCCTGGCTCCTCTTGCTCCCTACAATAACAACTGCACTATCCTGAGTGTGCTCAACTACTTTCAGAACAGTTACTCCGTTCTAAACCATTCAGATAGGGATGAGTTCTATGTCTATGCTGATTATCACACTCACTTCTTGTACTGTGTCCGGTAAGCAGAGCCACTAAATACGTGCTTTAAAAATATTTGTGTAGATAGATTCTTAAAAACTGTTTTAGGGTTTGTTTGTTTGTTTTTCCATTTGACATGCTGTATCCATATTCATGCCAGCTGCCTCTGAATTTTTTTCCTGGTTTATTTGATGGAATGCCATCTGGGTGTGTACTTTTGACTGGTAGTATAGCATCTTTTTCCTGCATTTCCATGTCTGTCCCCACTCCAGTGGGGTTTTTCACAGTCAGTGATGGATGCAGAACCAGAGACTCATACAGAGGCTTGAGCAAGCCCCACCTCCTGGAAAAAATGCAGGATATTCTTCTGCTTCAAATCAGCAACATGGGGATTCCTGGATTATTTCTTCAGGGCATTAGAGAGAAAAGTGTTTAGCTAAAGTAAAATACTTCTGTACTAGCAATTTTAAAAAGCTTCACCTGAGAAATCTAGTTGTTTTTTTTAAGGTTTTTTCAGCTTAAAATTATTTTTTTTTAAACCACAATAAGTAACTTACAGATAAGCTTTCAGTTTACATCACAAAACAAGCAAACTTTGTGTTCAGTTTACAAATGTAGTTATCGCTCTGTCACTCCAATACCCAGCATAATCGCTATAACACTGTAAACGATAGGTAAGTGTACAAATTTTCAATGCTGCTTTGCACCCCAAATATCAGATTAAAAAAAAAAAAAATCAATCAATTGTGAATATATTTTGCAGGGCCCCAGCATCTCTAAATGATACAAGTGAGCTTCATGATCCCTGTTTGGGAACATTTGGTGGACCTGTCTTTCCATGGCTAGTGTTGGGAGGATATGATGGTAGGTGTAATTGCAAATAGAGCTGGAAATATTGTTCAAGTACTTAAGGTCGATGCTTCTTAAATTAGATCACTGTCTTTGTAGGTTTGTACAGCTTTGTACTCTGTTCCCTTTGTCTCTTCACCATTGTGAATGCCTTCTATTTACTTGTAAAGTGCCATGGACCTCTTATGGTGCTGTATAAATGTACTCCAGAGAGTTGGGGGTCTGGTAAATTGCCTGGTTGCAAGAATGATTAGATAGTCATGTGAGGATGTAATGACTTCCTCCTAGACTTGACCTGGGAGGGATGGAAACAAACTGTTTCAGAAAGACCATTAATATTGTGGCTTATTAGCAAAAAAAAAAATTACAGTTCCTGCTAAATATTCAGAACAGAACATACTGTGTCCCCCGAGTTCCACCTGCCCTATGAAAGCTCTCAGTGTATGTGTGTGTTGGTTTATTGGAAATATTTAAAAGATTTAGAGGGAAGAAATGAAACAGACAAGAGTTTGAGGGATGGTGTGATGTGCTCTGGCCTTTTGGATCACTTAGAACAGAGCAGAGGAGATGGGGTAACAATGATGAATAGTAATTATTTTAGGGAAGTCTTTAGATACTCAGGACTGTGAGGAGCGGGATTATTTTTAAAATGAACACACTATGGTGCCTCCAAATAAAATTTGGCCCCATTGACCTTGACAGTGTTCCTTTTGAATATGTGAGTGATAGGGAAGGGTCAAGGTGAATCTAATCACATAGTCATTTCAATCAAAAACATATTACATGTGATAAATGTGCACTCTGAGAAACTTAGGCTTTCTCTGATTGCCCAATCTTGTTCCATTTAAATAAATGGTAACTCACTGGAAGTTCAGTGCTAAGGGATCAGAGTTTGTGTACAAGTTAATGTCGTATTCTCTGTTACTTTGATTTTTTTTATTTTATTTATTTATTGTGGCATAATTTGAGTGGGGGTGAACAGGAATGCTTGTCATTTATATGCTAGATCAGGGGTGGGCAAACTTTTTGGCCTGAGGGCCATATCTGGGTATGAAAATTGTATGGCGGTCCATGAATGCTCATGAAATTGGGAGTTGGGGTGTGGGAGGGGGCTCTGGCTAGGGGTGTAGGGTCTAGGGTGGGGCTGGGGATGAGGGATTGGGGGTGCAGGAGGGTGCTCTGGGTAGGGACCAACGGGTTTGGAGAATGGGATCAGGGCTGGGACAGAGAATTGGGATGTGGGAGGGGGTCAGAGGTGCAGGCTCCAGGCAGCACTTACCTCAAGCAGCTCCCAGAAGCAGTGGCATGTACCGTTCTGCCTCCTAAGCAGAGGCACGGCCAGACAGCTCTGCGCTCTGCTCTGTCCACAGGCGCTGCCCCTACAGTCCCCACTGGTCACGGGTCCCGACCAATGGGAGCTGTGGGGTCCACGCTTGGGGCAGGGGCAGCATGCAGAGCTCTCTGGCTGCCCCTACATGTAGGAGCCAGAGTGGGCGACATGCTGCCGCTTCTGGGAGCCATGCGGAGCCATGACACACGTGGAGCAGGGCAAGCCCCTGACCCTGCTCCCCGGCTGGAGAATGAGGGCTGGATTAAAACGTCTGAAGGGCCGGATGCAGCCCCCAGACTGTAGTTTGCCCACCCCTGTGCTAGATATATAGGCACAATATCAATATGAATTCCTTTATTTAGGTTATGAACTACTTCAGGATTACCTTTCTTAATACTTTGATATCACACTTAGCTAATGAAGAATGTTTCTCCTTGGATGAACTCCAAAATTCTCATCAGCCCATGTGTCCCTGCAGACAGTTTTTCTGTAATAGTTTATGGGTGCTATTGAAATCTGAGGAGTGGTTGCAGGTGACTAAGCAGATTGGATTCAGTGGGATGCCAGAGACCGGAAATGAGTTGCTTGAAACAACCTCCCATTAAAATCAAAGAGAACACTTTACAAAAAGTGCCCCATCTTCCTCGCAAAGAAAGATGTCACGTTTTCATAGTGGATTTTAGTGTTTTCTCCTTCCAACCTCTTCCTTTTTTACATATAGATGAAAACTACAATAATGCTACAGCCCTTGTTATTACCTTCCCTGTCCACAATTACTACAATGATACACACAAGCTGATGAGAGCTCTGGCCTGGGAAAAAGAGTAAGTTTCTTGTAATTACGATTAGACTATGACAGTTGGAGTAACTTCATTTTTTTCTCTGAGCTTAGTAGACTTCACAGCAAAGACAACAATGTTCTAAACATGCACTGAGAATGCTTCTGTGAATAAATTTGAAGTGTGACATTGATTTAAGATTGACTGACTGTGCCAGTGATCATACAAAGCTGAATCAAAAGTATAAACTTTCACTTATGTATAACTTTTTTTGTTTCTGATGAGATCCTTGTTTGGCACATAAACCAAGAGTTGTATCTCTGTGCTCTTGTCAGCAAAGTGCTGTCTGGCAACTGAGAAATCCTTGTGAAAACGTTTATGTAGGTCTCACTGAAATAACTGTCTCAGTTCAGACTATTTCAGTTTCACAAGTAGATTTACTTCAGTAGTTGTAGTAGTTGATCTTGTGAACCTTTTTTCAATTGCCTGTATTTGAAATTAAATTAGTCTTGTTTTCAAACTCTAGAGAACATTGCTCTTCTGTTTCTTTGTAGAGACTCACTTTCTCCTTGAGTAATTAAGTCCATTGTCACATCAAGGGACTGAGATTGGGTTTACAAAAACAAGTACAGTAACTCCTCACTTAGTTGTCCCAGTTAACATTGTTTCGTTGTTACGTTGCTGATCAATTAGGGAACGTGCTCGTTTAAAGTTGCACAATGCTCCCTTCTAACATCATTTGGTAGCCACCTGCTTTGTCCACTGCTTGCAGGAAGAGCAGCCTGTTGCAGCTAGCTGGTGGGGGCTTGGAACCAGGGTGGACCGGCAGCCCCCCCTATCAGCTCCCCTAAGTTCCCTATGTATCAACTGCCCAGCAGACTAGCAATTGCAGCTGTCTCCCTGCCCCCCGCACTGCCATGTGCTGTTTCTGCCCTCTGCCCTCTGCCTTGGAGCTGCTCCCCGAGCCTCCTGCTTGCTGGGTGGGGGGCAGGGGAGGAAGAGGGAGACTAATGTCAGGATGTCCCCCCTCCCCCTCTGCTCCTGCACCCCACTTACCCCATCTTCCATAGAGTGGGGGGACACACGACAGGGCTCAGGACGGAGGGAGCTTGCTGGCAGCAGTTGCAGTCTCAGCGAGCTGATCTAATTAACAAGGCAGTGTACTTAAAGGGGAAATGTGCATCACACACACACACACACACACACACACACACACACACTCTCTGTCTGCGATGCTGTCTCCCCTCCTTCCATTCCTGCTGCCTTGTAGAGTGTGAGAGTTAACCCTTGAGGGCTCAGCCAATTGCTAGTTCATCATTTAGCAGTAAGGCATTCCCTGGGAAATATCCAACCCTCTGACTCCTCCACCTTAACCAAGCTTCACAATCATCATCACCACTGTGTACCAGTATTAAATTGTTTGTTTAAAACTTCTACACTGTGTGTGTGTAGTCTTTCGTCTGGTGAAAAAAAATTCCCTGGAACCTAACCCCCTCATTTACATAAATTCTTATGGAGAAATTGGATTAGCTTAACATAGTTTCACTTAAAGTCGCATTTTTTCAGGAACATAACTACAACATTAAGTGAGGAATTACTATAGCAGTTCTGTACTGATAAAGTAACTCCTTACTTACTGTGAGAGAATAAGCTATAAGAAAAGCATTCCTATATTTGTTGCAGATGAGATGGAGAGGGTGGTTGGGGTAGAGTGCATTTCTAATTGGTGTCCAATGGTTTAGCATCATAAACTCCACTCAGCTGCATATTTCTGGGGCTGAGAGGAGAGTAAAGGGCTTTGTTAAACACATGTTGTGCTCCTTTAACTAAAAGTGAGACTTTAAACCAGTGCAACTTTGTGCAGGGGCACTCTTACATTGGTTTAAACCTGGCTTACAGGTGCAAGCCAAAGTGATATGAATGTCCACACACAAAGTTGTACCAGTTTTGATAAATTGGTTTAACATCACGTTTATTTAAATTGGTGCAACTCTATGTGTAGACCTGCCTGAAAGGTAGGTATTTGGTGCTAGGAAATGATCCAAAGTTTTGGGATGCATATCTGTCATACGCTTATTTAAGTCATGCCTTCCACTCATTACACAGCACCATCAGTTACGTGGTGGGTTAGTGGGAATGGGAAGTGTTTCAGATGTTCACCATGATAAAAGCGAAAGATCTAGAGAAGTGTGTTCTTAACTATCATGTGCTCTTGTGCAGAAGGGATTGATACGGCCTGCTTAACATTAAAGACTTGACTTGATGTTTTTAAACCTTTTCCTACCATCTCAACTCTCTTTTGAGGGGTAGGTGTACTGTATGTTAGTTTGAAAAAGATGTGGCTTCTTCTTTTTCTTAGCTTGGTATTTTTAAGAGAACATTTTGCTTTTCTTCTCAGGTTTATCAGCTTTGTGAAAAACTACCAGAATCCAAACTTAACCATTTCATTCTCTGCTGAACGGAGTGTTGAAGATGAGATAAACCGTGAAAGTAACAGTGATATCAAGACTGTTGTAATTAGCTATGCTGTCATGTTTCTGTACATCTCAATAGCCCTGGGACACATCAAAAGCTGCGAAAGATTTCTGGTATGCTTAGTTTGTTGAAAATAATAGATGTCATAATTATAATAACGGCTTACATTTTGTGTGTGTGTGTGTGTGTGTATGTATGTATGTATATGTAGCATTTAAAATAAGTTAAAACACTGTAATCTTTGTAACACCTTTATTTTGTTAAATAGTCTAATCTCAACTTTGACTAGTTTTCATGATCAATATTTTAATATCAGCTAGTGGTGTTAACATTATTATAAAGCATCCCTAGTTTTTCATTATTTCTGTCTTACCAGAGTGTTCTGGGTTACAAACGGCTTCTCTTTTTCTAAGCAAGAGAACGAACTGGGAAATCCATGTCCCATTTGATCCCCTTTCCTTCCATCATCACATCCCCCTTTTTTTAAAACTTTTGTCATTAAATAACAAGGTATTTTAAGTCATTTCTGAACCAAGACCTTTCAAATTAGGTGCAGTTTTGCTCTTCAGTTTCAAATAACATAATCCTGAATGTTTAAAAGGGGCCATGCTGTAGGCAGCCTCAGTGTAATTGGTAAAACTACTTATTTTATCATACAAGTCAAGAGTTTACTCCTAGAATGGGAGATAAATTCCAAAATGTTCTGGTTGGAATGGCTTTGACAGATGTATTTTCATTACAGTTAATATTGTGTGTTTTTGTTTTGTTCATTTGTCAGGTGGATTCAAAAATCTCTCTGGGCATTGCAGGCATCCTGATCGTATTGAGTTCAGTAGCATGTTCTCTGGGGATCTTCAGCTATTTTGGAATCCCATTAACATTGATTGTTATTGAAGTCATTCCATTTTTGGTGCTGGCTGTTGGGGTAGACAACATCTTCATTATAGTTCAGACATTTCAGGTATTATAACGATCTCTTGTGTTTTTAATGTGTACGTACTATATTAGCTCCTACTTTAGGGCCTCTATCCTGTGAGGTGCTGAATACCCTTCTCTTCTACTGAACACACTAGAAGTTGAAGGTGCCTGGCACCTCGCAGGATGAGGTTTGTCCTGAGAGTTGATTTGGGGGAGAAGAGCCAGTATGATATTCAGGATTGATATTTAGTGATTTACAGTTTCTCAGTGTAAAGTATGTTGCTAATGCAGCTCTTTACTTTTGGAAGAATTAAAATTATTTTTGGCCTCTGGACTGTAAATTATAGGCAGATATACAGTTCATGGCCTCACAGCAATCAGTGGTGAAGGATTTCACCATCATCTCACGCTTTTTACCATCCTCTTGGTAGACTGTATGTGAGCTGGATAGTGGGGCTGAAATAGTGTCTGTTTTATATAATCTTGAGCATGAGGACCGTGCTTTATAAAATGTGGTGGTTAATCCACTTTCTAGCTGACAGTTGTCTCTAAAACCCACCAGAAATAACTGGCACCCTTGTGGCATCTCAGCAAAGACCAAACATTTGAATGGGAGACTGAATTACCCTTTCATCCCTATGGGCCTTCTAGGTTTGGGCTGAAATGCATTGCCAGGGCAGTGTGGGGAAGCTCATGCTGTGGCTGTTCAGGCTTTGTACCCACTCAGTGGGTAAAGAGAGAGCTTCTGTCTCCATGACTGTCACTCTGGCACACTAGTAGCACTGACTTGCTATAAATACAACATTGACTTGACATGCCTTTTGTTCCATACTTTTGAGAAGTTTCTCTGAATATACTACTTTAATCCCTAATGAGTGAATTACATTTCCTTAAAACAGAGAGATGAGCGTCTTCCAGGTGAAACTCTGGATAAGCAGATCGGCAGAATCCTAGGAGATGTGGCTCCTAGTATATTGCTCTCCTCTTTTTCAGAGACCGTAGCATTTTTCTTAGGTAAAAATTTAATCTTTTTCTTTTTTTTTCTGTGCTTCGAGATTTTGTGCTATACTTATTGCTGTGTATATTATTTATTTGATTTCATCACCCTCTTTGTACAATGCTTAACCAAGTAAGAATGTTCACTGTATTGCCTAAAAAAGTACATCCAAGGAACTAACTCCACCTCTGTGAGGTAGGCATTAGGCCCAATTTCCATAAAGAGAAACTGTGGTGCGCATGATTCGAAGTGACTTGCCCATGGTTGCACTTACAAAACATGGTCGATTTAGAAATAGAAGCAACAAACTCTCCCAGTCATTAGAGAAACTGGCTAGATGTATAGTTTGATGGGAAAGCGGGAAGATAGGAATAAGGAATCTAGAAATCTCAGTCTTCAAGAAGTTAGATATTCCCGCTCATCACAAAACCCCCATAGAGTTTGGCACAATTTTATAGCCTTCTCCAGCGCTATAACGGGAATGTCTTGGCTGGGCACAATGGGATATTTCAGCTCCTATTTTAAGTGCAGCCATAAGATTGTATTGTGAAATTTCCAGTGACTGCTAGCAATATGTCTGATTCCCACTACTGCTTTGCTTTTATCAGCATAAATATTTTAATAGACTAGAACAGGCATTCTATAGTGTCTTGAGTTGACTGCGGAGAGAGGAGACAAGTAATATTTTAGTCATGTTGATGGTATTCTGAACTAGTTTTAATCCATGGTTACTTGCTGAATAGTTACAACTGCCTGTATGGTACTGGAGTGGATTTTAACAAGGGGTTTTTGAAATCATCTTTTATATGCAGACCCTAAAGTGTTGTTCTAACATGTGGGGTGGACAGGCGGGGGTGGCATATAGACCTGCCTTAGCAGTTCCTATGCCACTTGATTTATCCCCCTATTCTGGGAAAATCATCCAATGGCATTAGGTAGCCTTGCACTGGCAACTCAGCTCCAGGGCTGCTCCAACATACTGGTGAATAAGGATGTTTGTGCATGTCATTTGGGGATTGGGCCAAGCCTAATGTCCTGACCCTCCTTTTTTGTCTTCCCCCACTTCCAGGGACTCTGTCTACCATGCCAGCTGTCCGCACTTTCTCCCTTTTTGCTGGAATGGCTGTGTTCATAGACTTCCTTCTTCAAATAACCTGCTTTGTAAGTCTCTTGGGATTGGACATAAAGCGACAAGAGGTGAGTCCACTAATTCCAGTTCCATATACTGCAACTTCTGCACGCTATTGGGTGGTGACTGCATTAATTCTGATATGTTTCGGTTTTATTTTTGTAGAGAAATCAAATGGATATTCTGTGTTGTATCAAAGGTGGGGAAGAAGAAAGTAGAGTCCAGCACTCTGAGAGCATCTTGTTGCTGTTCTTCAAAGACTTATATTCTCCATGTCTGCTTAAGGACTGGATGCGACCAATTGTGGTATGTACACCTTCACTTATAGTGAGACTTGGCCAAGAAAATCTTTTTTGAACCAAATACAAATCATCCACGAAAACTCCGAACTATCTTAAAGACAGAATTAATGTTTAATTTCTACAGTATTACATACTATTCCCCAAAATAATTGTTTGTTTAAATATTTAGTAATTGATATTGGATGCATTTTTAGTAGGGCTGTCGATTAATTGCTGTTAACTCACACGATTAATTCAAAGATTAATCACGATTAAAAAAATTAATTTCAATTCATCGCAGTTTTAATCGCACTGTTAAACAATAGAATACCAACTGACATTTATTAAGTATTTTGGATGTTTTTTACATTTTCAAATATATTGATTTCAAATACAACACAAATACAATAATATAAAGTGTAGAGTGCTCACTTTATATTTTTATTACAAATATTTGCACTGTAAAAATGATAAAAGAAATAGTACGTTTCAATTCACCTCATACGAGTACTGTAGTGCAAACTCTTTATCGTGAAAGCGCAACTTACAAGTGTAGATTTTTTTTTTTGAGTGCAGTTATAGAACAATGTAAAACCACTCAGTCCTACTTCTTGTTCAGCCAATCGCTAAGAGAAACAAGTTTGTTTACATTTATGGGAGATAATGCTGCCCACTTCTTCTTTACAATGTCACCTGAAAGTGAGAACGGATGTTCGCATGGCACTTTTGTAGCTGGCATTGCAAGGTATTTATGTGCCAGATATGCTAAACGTTTGTATGCCCCTTCATGCTTTGGCCACTATTCAAGAGGATATGCTTCCATGCTGATGACGCTCGTTAAAAAAATAATGCGTTAATTACATTTGTGACTGAACTCTTTGGTAGAGAATTGTATGTCTCCTGCCCTGTGTTTTACTGCATTCTGCCATGTATTTCATGTTATAGCAGTTTTGGATGATGACCCAGCATGTTGTTCGTTTTAAGAACATTTTCACTGCAGATTTGACAAAACGCAAAGAAGGTACTACTGTGAGACTTCTAAAGATAGCTACACCGCTCGACCCAAGGTTTAAGAATCTGAAGTGCCTTCCAAAATCTGAGAGGGACGAGGTGTGGAGCATGCTTTCTGAAGTCTTAAAAAAGCAACACTCCGATGCGAAAACTACAGAACCCAAACCACCAAAAAAGAAAATCAGCCTTCTGCTGGTGGCATCTGAGTCAGATGATGAAAATGAACATGCATTGGTCTGCACTGCTTTGTATTGTTATCGAGCAGAACCCATCATCAGCATGGACACGTGTCCTCTGGAATGGTGGTTGAAGCATGAAGGGCCATATGAATCTTTAGCACATCTGGCACGTAAATATCTTGCAATGCTGGCTACAACATTGCCATGCAAACACCTGTCCTCACTTTCACCTGACATTGTAAACAAGAAGCGGGCAGCATTATTTCCTGCAAATGTAAACAAACTTGTTTGTCTGAGCTATTAGCTGAACAAGAAATAGGACTGAGTGGACTTTTTTATTTTTTAATGCAGTTATTTTTTGTACATAATTCTACGTTTGTAAGTTCAGCTTTCATGATCGAGATTGCACTACAGTACTTGTATTAAATGAATGGAAAAATACAATTTTATTTTTACAGTACAAGTATTTATAAAAAATATAAGTAAGCACTAGACACTTGTCTGTGTTGTAATTGAAACCAATATATTTGAAAATGTGGAAAACATCCAATATTTATATAAATGGTATTCTATCATTGTTTAGCAGCACGATTAATTGTGTTTAATATTTTTAATCACTTGACAGCCCTAATTTTTAGCAAACAGAAGTAAAATAAACATTTTTCTTTTGGATTTGATCCTTGAGCCAACTGCCATTTAAACGCAATGGAAAGACTCCCATTGACTTGAATAGGAGTGGGATTAGACCCTTAGTTCCCAACTTCATTTGGTACTGATTGGTTCTGTGTTGTGGTTAACTCTCTCAGTAGCCGGCATTCTTGAGTCAGTAATATGGTACTGTATTTAATTTGGGCTTTGATTGTACCTTCCCTCCGAGGTGAAAGTAGCTCTTCTTTGTGCATCTGCCATCACCATACCAGTCCAACCTGGTATACTTATTTTGGAACTTTACTGCATGGTAAAAATCTAATGGATGATTGATTTCCTAAAATGAGGAGTATTAACACATGGGGTCACTGTTTAGGGCTGAAGAAGTCTTGTGTGTCATAAGCTGTTCTTGTGTGTCATTTCTTACAGATATCCTTGTTCGTGGGCCTTTTGTCATTCAGTATAGCAGTTGCTCACAAAGTAGAGATTGGCTTGGATCAGTCTCTTTCAATGCCAGATGTAAGTGTTGATTTAATTATATATATTTTTTAGAAGGAAATGATTTAATCAGTACCAAATAATTGAAACATGTCACCTACCTCTGACTAGACAAAAGTTGTCATGTTACAATTCCTCAGCATTAACACAGTACAATACAGACCCGTTTACACGCAGATGTCGGGAGTCAAGCCATCATGATCGCGTGTTAACGGACCGCGGGTTAAGAGGGCCATGCTGAAATATCTTAAGAGATCTATATATACACATGTATAATTATCTAGGATTACATACGTATTCACAGCGCCCCAAATACTGCAGGCCTGTCTGTTAACGGCACTTTGCAAGAATATAAATTCAAATGTGTAATCTAATAAAAACTATTTATTATTATTATTACTACTACTACTACACAGGGGTGAAAGTAACTCAGGACACTTATCGGTATGGGGTGGGGGTGGCTGTGGCCCCTGGAAGGGGTGGTGCCTCGGGCAGAAGGGGCAGGGCTAGGGGTCAGCATCCCCCAGCCAGCCCTTCCAGACTGCCTCGTCTGCGCTGCCCGGGGTTCCCATGGCGATTTAAAGGGCCCGGGGCGCTGGACGCCGCTGCTGCGGTAGCAGCTTCCGGAGCCCCAGGCCCTTTTAAATTGCCGGCCCCGGGGCAGCTGCTCCCTTTGCCCCGCCTCACCCGTCAACGGCCGAGAGGGGAGGAGAGGGGGGCAAAAGGGGCAGGGACCTTAAAGCGCTGCAGGGTCCTCTGCTGCCACGGCGCTTTAACGGTGCGATAAAGACGTACAATATGTTTCCGCTCTGCACTTCCTGTCAATTTCTATGTCAGTGAGTTAGTGAGCAAATCTGTAGCGCTACATAGCAAGTTCCTGTACCGCGTGTTAACGGGTCTCGCGTGTTAAATAGGTAGCACAGGGAGGCATGGCGCTACAGCGTGTTAAGCGGATTCGCGCATAAACGGGTCTGTACTGTACAGATGAGAAACATCAACAGACTGAGCTGTTTCAGAGATTTAACTCAAGTTTTCTTTTTAAAGGACTCCTATGTAATGGATTACTTCAATTATCTCAGCAAATACCTGCATGCAGGTCCTCCTGTGTATTTTGTCCTAGAAGAAGGGCACAACTACACCTCTTTGGAGGGGCAGAACATGGTGTGTGGTGGAGTGGGATGTAATAACAATTCACTTGTGCAGCAAGTCTTCACTGCAGCAGAAATTGACAGCTAGTAAGTGCAGCATTTTTCTCCTACTGAACTCTAGAGCAAGTAGTATAGCTAAAGTTGCCCAGTATGTCTGTGATGGGTTCAGTCACAGAGAACCCCTTGCGACTGTCACCTGACATGGTGAATTTACCTCTGAGCCCGTTTTCCCTGCCAGCCTAGGACTCCAGAACCCTGCCTTGTTGACCCAGACACGCTAACCTGCTGCAACACAGACTCAGGTCTGGTCCACGCCCCCTAAAGCTGCAGACTTTAACCAAAAACTGCTCAGCAGCTCACCTATCTCCAGCACCCAGACACCCAGCTCCCAATGGATCCAAACCCCAAATAAATCAGTTTTACTCTGTATAAAGCTTTGTCCACCCTCTATCTCTGATAGAGAGAGAGATGCACAGCTGTTTACTCCCCCAGGTATTAATCACTTACTCTGGCTTAATAAACAAAAGTGATTTTATTAAGTAAAAAAAGTAGGATTTAAGTGGTTTCAAGTAATAGCAGACAGAACAAAGTAAGTCATAAAGCAAAACATGCAAGTCTAAGCCTAATACATTAAGTAAACCATCCACAATTAATTGTCCTAGTCAATGGGAGCCATCAAGATTCTGAACCGCCATTAATGGCCCACACTTTGCATAATTACAATAGGACCACAGTGTTATACTTTATATTTCTAGCTTCAGATACAAGAATGATACATTCATACAAATAGGACGACCACATTCAGTAGACTATAAGCTTTGTAATGATACCTTACAAGAGACTTTTTGCATGAAGCATATTCTAGTTACATTATAGTCACACTCATAAACATATTTCCATAAAGCACTATGGAGTGCAACGTCACAACATCTTATTACAAGGAACACCTCTTGTTTCAGTTGCTGATAAGTTTGCCAAATGCTTGGGCTGAAATTTTCCATGCTGGGATTTTGCCTTGTACTGAACTTCTTGGAAAGCTTTAGCAAAAATGGTTCAGCAGTTTTCCAGAACAAGATTGGGGGGGGAAAATGCTTCATTTTACATGTGTTTTTAAAAAACACTACAAGTATAGTGCTTCCATGCTTTGACTTGAAATTTTATGAGGAGTTTTCTTTGGTGTCAGGGATGTGCCCTCTTGCTGTTCCCATGAAAAACTACCCACATTTGGTCAAGTTATAAAAATTTTGAAAAATCTTAGGTAAGACATGCTCAGTTAGACTTGTTAGAGCTTAAATTCTCCAAAGATTCCATCTGTACTTAGCATGCTCCAGGTTGTGACTGCAGGGGTTGAGCAGGACTTTCCCTGTAATTGCTGCTGTAATTCATGTGGTGCTGGGCTCAGGAGCTGAGAGAGAGAGGAATCTTTCTCCTGTGCTCTCGATGATTCATCCGCTGGTGTCTAGGCAGCGTGGAGGAGGAAGTGGTCTGACTCAAACGCAGAGTGGACAAGAGACATCTGGGGCAGTGGTTGTCAACCTTTCCAGACTACTATACCCCTTTCAGGAGTCTGAAGCCTGAGGCCTGCTGCCTGGGGCTGAAGCATGTAACTTAGTTTTGCGGGGCCCCCTTGGGTTAAGAAACACTAATATAGATGAGTTGAAATACCCCCTGGAAGACCTCTGCATATCCCCACGGGTATGTACCCCTGGTGGAGAATCACTGATTTGGGGTGTGGTGGAGGGAGCTAATTGGGACTGGGAGCTTGCGGGCAGGGGAGAGACAGGACTGGCTGGGCAAAGAAACTAGTACTGGGAGGCAGAAGAATGGGACTCGGGGGGGGGGGGGGGGGGGAGAGAGACTGAGATCAGATGAGCCCAGCGGAGGTGGGGAGACTGGGATGGGGAGACTGGGGTTTGGACAGGGATCCTTGAACCGGGGGACTGGGATGAGGAGTCTGGAGTGGGTGAGACAGGGACTGGCATGAGGAGCTAGAGTTGGAGGGTGAGAAGAGAGAGCACTGGGACAGGGACAGGATAAAAGGGACAGGGGCGAGCACACTAGGTACCCTTAGAACACATTCCCCTCCAGAGCCTGAAATGGGACCCAAGATTCCTGTGTCTCACCATTCGTCTGCTGTCAGCAAAGATCTGTGAAACCCGCCAGCAAAATTTCTCATCCCCCCCCTCTAGTGCTGGTCCACATAAGAGAACCCACTACTCCCATTGGCTCAAGTGGCAGAGGTCTGTGCTGTGGATCTAAAGTTCCAAGCCTGATGTTGAACCCTGTGGGTGTCAATGTCAGAATGATGGAATTTTTTTGCTCAGTTTGGTTTTTTAAAAACTTAGGAAATTACATACAAACTATGTTAAAAGAACACTAAAGTTGTGAAGTTGAACGTTTTTTAGGAAATGCCAGAACTACGGTTGTCTCTCTCTTGAACCATCTATTTGGTATCTATTGGTATTTATTTTTGTTATGTTTCAGCACAAGGATAGGCTTTCCCCCCTCTTCATGGATTGATGATTACTTTGATTGGGTTAAACCACAGTCATCCTGCTGCAGAGTCTATAACACTACTGGACAGTTCTGCAATGCTTCAGGTACTCCGCGTTTTCTCTTTCATGTCTCCAGTGTTGCTTTAATCATATTTACAAAAGCTTTTCAAATACATTTTCTTCTAAATAAGGACTTGACTCTACCCTCTTTTTTTTAATATCAATGTTCAAACTGCTTTGTGCAACTTTTTTTTTTTTTTTTTTTTTTTTAAATTGGCTGAGATGTACTTCTTTAAAATACTTTCCCATTCTGGAATTATTGCCATTTCTGGAAGGAGACTAAATTTAATGCACTTTAAATGTTAAAATGCTGCATTTTTTGAAGATGCCCTTTTGGACAATACTGTTCCCAAAATAACTAATTGGTTTATAGACCACTTTGATCCTTATGAGCTCTAGATAATGCAATCAGCAGTTTATTGCCCTCGTGTCTTAAAAATTGCCTGCACTGTGTTATGTATTGGGATCTGTTGTACGGTACTGAATACAGAACAGAGAGGTCGGTAACGCTATTTGTTAGTCTTAGTATTGGACTAGCCTTATCTAATGTAACAGAAATCCCAAGCACAAAGAAATGGGTGTATTCAATGCAGAAAATATAGGACTTAGCTCTGTATTTTGGGTCTTCTCTCTGGACAGAATAAGGAGAGTGTGAGTGTGTGTGTGAACTACCTTCTCTAACAGTGAAAGAATTAGTTCTTTTAGGGTTGGATGAGCCCTTCACCAGGTCACTGAGGTGAAACTGACTAGTACAACATCCTATAGTCTTGCTGTCTGGCTGACATTGACTGCTTTTTTTTTAATTTTTTTCTGCTTTTTGTTTTTTCCAGTTGTTGATGTTTCCTGCATGCGTTGCCGTCCACTGACTCAAGAAGGCAAGCAGAGGCCTCAGGGTGGAGACTTCATGAAATTTTTGCCAATGTTCTTGTCTGATAACCCTAATCCTAAATGTGGAAAAGGGTAAGTGCCTACAGACTGAATAAGTTTAATCTCTGTTGAAAATTAGCAGGTGAAATAGGAAACAACAGTGACGCTTGTTTATGAAATGTATACCCATCATCCAAGCCTCTGTGGGCACACTTGCATTTTAATTTAAAAACATACTGAAATATAGACCACTTAAAAACAGCAAACCCTGTTGTGCTTCTATGAGGCAAAGTTGTAAGTATTAGATTTTCTTTTGTCCTAGTTATCTTGTCTGGAACATCCTACATAAGTGATCAACAACATAAGTGATCTTTTGTGGGGGTACTATTTTGTATTTTCGGAATATCTTCTGATAACACTGTAGAACCCATGTTTTGTATCATAAGAATTTGCAGATAGTAACACAAATAGCAGAGGAATCCAACATTGAGAGATCCTGATTCTTGGCATCAAAATGAGGGTGGTTGATCTTGTTGTTGCTTGACCATGAAGTAATACAGTTGCACTTCATTTACAGAGGACATGCTGCATATAGCTCTGCTATCAACTTCATAAACAATAACTCTGATGTTGGAGCTACTTACTTTATGACTTATCATACAGTCCTAAAAACCTCAGCTGACTTCATTGATGCTATGAAAAAAGCACGGATCATAGCAGATAACATTACTGAAACCATGGGCATCAAAGAAAAGAATTACCGTGTGTTCCCTTACAGGTATGTGTGGATTTTTTCGCCCTAGGAATGTGTAGCTTTGGGCAGAAGTCGTGGATTCTGGAGAAAGTTCATGTTGACTTGGATGTATGTATTAAGAGCTGAGGAAGGATCTTAAAGTATTTTAGTTGCTTTTTACTATGGTTTAGCAGCTGGAAGTAAGGAAAGCCAGCATCACGTGACCACCAGCATATATCTCTAGGTCCCAGTTTGAGAACCTCTGTGTTAAGGGTTTGTTGTTGTTGGAAGCCAGTCCCTTTCCAACATACTCCTTCCAGCCATTCTTCCACTCTACCCCACAATAAAGACAATGTTGGTCTTCTCCAGTTTGCAGGAGTTATCTGTGTCTCCAGTTCTTGCACCATCATCTCTTCTGAGCCGTATGTCCTCTGCTTTTCTTTTTCCTATCTGAATCTGTGGAAGACTGAACAGCCATTCAGGAACTTGTGCAGGTCTTAGGGATTTTCCTTAGATGCCACTAGTTCTTCATTTTACCTTCTGGTATTCCCCATCCTTTAAAACCCCTTGGTGTTGTATACTTAGTATACTGAACTTTTGAAAAGTTCAAGTGATTCAGTGCTCTAAATTCTTGCTGCTAATTGTTGCTGTCCACTTTCCTGACCCTCTTCCCTGATGCTTTTTCTAAACTGTGAGGAATCTTCCCTCATTCTAAAATCCCCATGTTTGTAAACAAACAAAAAGCCAACTTTTAAATGCCCAGAAGAGAAATTTCTTGCTCCTCAGACCTCTTCAAAACAGCCGAAATTTGATTAGAATCAATATCTTGCAGTAAAACTTATTCCTTTTGACTTTCTCCACCTTAAAAAAACTTTAAAGAATATGAATGTCCTTAACAATATTAATGTTTCATGAAATTCAGTTTAAGGTTTAGCCTATTATCTGTGTTTGATATCTTCTTTGTTACTGCCCTGTTCTTAATTAAAAAAAAACACTTAAGAAAATAGTTCCCCAGGATTTTAAAAAAAACTTTTTTTTTTAGTCTGGTTCCTCTGGTCACTCTACGGCTGTTTTCACTTAAAATGCTACAGTGCTTCAGTGTAGGCCCTTCAGTGTAGTACAGCGATGGAAAAGGTTCTTCTGTGGCTATAGCTAATCCAACTCCCTGAGAGGCAGTAGCTAGGTTGATGGAAGAATTCTTCTGTTGACCTACTGCTGTCTACACCCAGGGTTAGGTCAGCTTAACTATCTCTCAGGGTGTGGATTTTCATGCACCTGAGAAATATAGTTATGCTGATGTAACTTTTTTTTCAATGTAGATCAGCCCTTAGTCAAGAAAAAGAATAGATAGGGGTTTTCTACAAACCTCAATGACTCAAACACTTAAGTCACCAAGAATCATCTCCCAAATAGGTCTAACCAAATGGATGGCTAATGACAGTCTCTCTTCTTTCCATAGTGTGTTTTACGTCTTCTATGAACAATATCTGACAATTGTGCATGACACCATCTTTAACCTCTGCGTGTCCCTGGGATCAATATTCTTGGTGACGACTGTGCTGCTTGGTTTTGAAGTGTGGGCTGCTGTGATGGTATCCATTACTATTGCTATGATACTAGTCAACATGTTTGGAATAATGTGGCTTTGGGGCATAAGCCTGAATGCTGTTTCACTGGTTAACCTTGTTATGGTAAGGGGTATGTGTGTTTGTATGTGTGTTTTAAAGGGGCTCTAATGTTCTCAGTGCAAAAGCAATGTACATAGCATGTCCTGAAATCTGTGACTGGAGTTATCTTGTACATCCTGACAATTGTAACTTAATATCCATTTTGTATAGAAAACTTGCTAAGGGCATGGCTACACTAGTGTTTACAGTGGCGCACCACTGTAAACTCTCTAATGTAGCTGCTCTAAGCTAACAGGAGAGCTCTCCTGTTGGCTTAACCATAGGCGCTGACTGTGTGGATGCTCCAGGGCTGGAGCACCCATGGAAAAAAATTAGCGGGTGCTTAGCACCCACTGGCAGCCAACTTTCCCCCCAGTGCCACCTGTCCGCTGGTGGCCCTGCTGATCAACTCCTCCCCCTTCCTCCCAGCACTCTTGCCCTCTGTGGATCACCCTCGAGCAACATAAATTATGCTGATGTAGGCTGCAGTGTAGACATAGCCTTAGACCTATTCCGACAGGAGTGAAAAGGTTAATCTCTTGTATTGTGCTTTAGAAATGCAAAGTCCCACATGTGTACAGATACTGTTAGAAAGGTAACTGTACAGTGTGAGATGGTGTGTATAACCCATCTCTTTTACAGGCAGTGTGCATGCACAGGGAAGAACAGAGCTTGGTTGTATCTTCACTAACTTTTCCATCATTCCATTACAACTGATGCAACTTCCATCTATAGTAGCAGTAGTAAAAGCAGGCTGCATACCACATCATTTAGATCTGGTCTTGTGTGTGCATGCACATGCCATACTGTCTCTACACCATTAATCCCTGCATGATGATTAAGGTTTTACCCAACTGATGCCTCTGCAGAATAGATCTGGGAACACTACGGCTGCTGATCCAAGGGTAAAAATGCCTGTGGCCAATCTAAGTTAAGGGATACAGTAACATCGCTAATATAGGTTGTAGTGCAATGGAAGGGGAATGAGTAAAAAGCTAGTATAGGCCTTGGAGAACCATTTCAGAACTCTGGCCATGTGTTTTGAGGCTCCAGTTTTGTTTGCCCTCTGGTGACTGTGTTAGGAGATGCTTTAAAGCAGGCTTGAAAAGAGTAATTGGCCCTCTCGTGCCGAACAGTGGCTGTTGTAAGAGAAATAGGTAGCAAATTAATGAAGGCCTGGTAAGAACTTCTCGGCTTTATTCAGTGTCTTATAAGCAAGTGAGAACCAGACTGCCAAAAACTATATAAACACAGCTCATTTTCTGATGCTTAATGTCCTGTCCATGCTACAAAATGCTGCTGATGGAGTAAATTAGATGTACAGCTGAAGGAAGGATTTAAAAGCAAAAGATACGTACTTATAATGTAACCCTCAGAAGAAAAAGTGCTAGTGAGGGAGCACAATTCTGAATGACTTTATCAATGCAGACTTACCAATCTCCATTTGAATTTTTCATAATGCAATGTAGATAGACATAAGATCTCAGTGGGTGTTTATCTGCAAATATTGAACCTGTTTTTGGAGTGAAATCAAAACACAGGATTAAAATGTCAAGGTTTGTTACAGAAGAGAATGTTTGTTTGTACAGCAAGACCAGTTGTGTGTGTCTTTCCTCCCCCCAGTACGGTCAGTGATCCAGTCACTAGCCAGTTTCCTAAGGGTCAAAACACTGCTGCTTTTTACATATTAACTGCTTTAATAAATTTTATATTTAAATCAGTCACTGAGCTCTATGCTCATGGTTTTGTCATCAGAACCCCCTCTCAAAATTTGCCTTGGAATTGCCATGATCCCAGCTTTTTTAAAAAAAAGAAAGTCAAAACATACAATTTGTCTGTCTTGTATATTTTAGACTGGCATCTTGGATAATAATTTATAGCCTCTTTGGTGCTTAATATATGGGGGCAGAAGTGATAGCTTGGTGCCAAGAAATTAACTGACCTGTTCTTACTTTCAGAGCTGTGGTATCTCGGTGGAGTTCTGCAGTCACATCACCAGAGCATTCACTGTTAGTACCAAGGGTAGCAGAGTAGAGCGTGCAGAAGAAGCACTCTCCCGCATGGGCAGTTCTGTAAGTGTCTGTTCCTTTGTTGTAATACGTTTTTTTTGTCTGTGTAGACAAAATGACTTCAACTCAAGTTCAGTGCTTCCTATCATCACTGCAACTTTAATCAAGTAATACCTTGCTACTTACTACATGCTTATGTTGTAGGATCAGCTTTGCCTGTCCTATATTGGGTGTCATTCTGCAATGGTTAACCTGCTGTTATAATGGTGTCAGTCACAATTTCCCCAGATGAGTCTAGATTTCTGTTATAGGCCTGAAGATAAGATTTATAACTTCTGATTGGTTTGATTTGATTGTAAATTGTGATGCTTAAAATTGATTATAAAACTTTCTAAAATTCATTTTTATCTGACTATTCAGTGCTAGGTCATAGCCTGTAATTTTAGAAATGCTTGTGTCAATGTATTGGCTCAGGTGTTTGGCAGGCATTATAGAGCTCCAAATTTCACAAACCAGTTTCAGCTTCGACTTCTCTTAGACTCTCTTTAATGTAGTTAACCTTTGGCGGTGCTTTCAACCAAAATTAATTTGGTCATAGGCTAAAGCCTGAGTGAAGCTTGCACAGGCTAGTTATGTTAGCTAACACATGGTATAAACATACTTTTTTGGGGTCTCTGTAGTTACTTGGGTGATCAGCCACACTGCACAGCAATACCCAAGTATGTGTCCTCGCTGGTGTTACATTCCCCCATGTGTGTCACTAGGACTTCTGGGAGCATGGTTCTTAGTGCTGCAGTAAGCTGAGCTGCTGTGACTTTCCCAATGAATTGTGTGAGAGATCTTCTGTCCTCCTGGGCATGCAAAGAGAATTGGCCTCTGATGCCTTTCCCTCGGCACTAGAGTGGTTTATCCTGTGTCCTCACTACAACATGAGCAGGTTACCAGCCTGATTTGCAAGTTTCACTTGGGCTTGAGAGAGACAGCTAGCCTGGGTTGGAAACATCAGTGAAGTTGAGTCAGATGTCCGTGTGTGGATGGGAGCAGCATCTAAGAAAGAACCTGAGTTAAGAACCTGTAGTGAAGTAATCCCCACAGAATAACACATGTTCAAATCTCAGTGAAGACTAGGCCATTTTCAGTTTTTCCACCTGTTAGGCTCCCCCTCTGGTTTATCTTGACTTCCTTTTTTCTAAGGAAGATGCTCACTGAATTGGAGCAGGGGCTTGTAGAGGCTTAAATATAATTCAAGCACATGATGCTGCTAAAAATGAGATTTAAAATCAGCTGGCCACGTCATGATTAAATGGAACCTTATTGTGGTGATTACACTATGTCACATTGGAAGGGGAAATGGTTGTCAGAAAACCTTTTAGCCAAGTCAAAATTCCCTCTTCTAGTTTTTGTTTCTGTAACATCTAAAAAGTGAAATTACTAATGGAGTGAGAGATGTAGTGTTACCGGGGATTCTTTAGCAAGTGGGATGCCTAGTAGACTAACTTTCTTGATCTCATTTCCTTTTTTCATTATATGCTACCCTCTTTTGAATTATACTTATTTTAGCTATATCCCTACTATCCTTCCTCTAGTGCAGGGGTGGGCAAACTTTGTGGCCCGAGGGTCACATCTGGGTATGGAAAGTGTATGGCGGGCCATGAATGCTCATGAAATTGGGGTGCAGGCTCTGGGGTTGGGCCAGAAATGAGTTCAGGGTGAGGGAGGGGGCTCCAGACTGGGGCAGGAGGTTGGTGGGGGTGTGGGCTCCGGGGTGGGGCTGTGGATGAGGGGTTTGGTGTACAGGAGGGGGCTCTGGGCTGGGACTGAGTTGTTTGGAGGGCAGGAGGGGGATTAGGGTGGGGGTTGCAGCGTGTGGTGGGGGCTCAGGGGTGCAGACTCTGGGTGATGCTTACCTCAAGCAGCTTCTGGAAGCAGCCTGTCCCCCCTCCAGCTTCTATGTGGAGGCGCGGCCAGGCAGCTCTGCATGCTGCCCTGTCCGCAGGCACTACCCCCCCACAGCTCCCATTGGCCATGGTTTCTGGCCAATGGGAGCTGCGGAGCTTGGGGTGGGGCACTGTGGGGAGCCCCCTATGCATAGGAGCTGGAGGGGAGACATGCCAGCTGCTTCCCGGGAGCTGCGTGGAGCGGGGCAAGCGCCTGCTCCCTGACAAGAGCTTGAGACCTGGATTAAAAGGTCAGACAGGCCAGATGCAGTCTGTGGGCTGTAGTTTGCCCACTGCTGCTCTGAGTTAGATTTAACCCTGCTCTATGCAGTATAAGGGATGATTGTTGCAATATTCCTTGAAAGTACATTTAAACTTGCAGAATGGGGTATTTCTTCATTTTCACTGTTTTGCTATTGAATAAGTGAATCACGTGACACCATGTCATCTTTGTATGAAATCACTTATTTTTAACCTCTTCTATTACCAGGTGTTCAGTGGCATCACTCTGACAAAATTTGGAGGAATTGTAGTGTTGTTCTTCTCCAAATCCAAAATCTTTCAGATCTTCTACTTCAGGATGTATCTAGCAATGGTGGTGCTTGGAGCTACCCATGGATTAATATTTCTTCCTGTTATGCTTAGTTATATAGGTAAGAATACACTTGATTGCTAAAGGGGGATTTTAAAATTAGTCTCTGCTCCAAATTATCCCTTCCATTCAGTGAGAAAAGGAGTCTACAACTGTACCTATATAAAAACTGTCTTTAAAAACAGCTACGGCTACCTGGTATAGTTGCTTCAAATACATTGGATCACCTGTTGTGACCCACTTAGTTTAGTTTGTAGTAATTTGGTCCTGTAAAAGTAGAGCTGTTTACAGCAGACTTTCCATCCCTTTTCAGTAGTGTCTAAATATAGTTGCACATCTTGTGGTAGCATTGCTGGAGTGCTACCAATTCCAATAATTTGTCTTACTGAGTCTCCCTTCTCAAGCCCTCAGTACAGTATCCTTTCCATCTTTAAGTGAGTCTCCTACTACACTAGAGACTAACAAATTTATTTGTTAGTCTCTAAGGTGCCACAAGTACTCCTGTTCTTCTTTTTGCGGATACAGACTAACACGGCTGTTACTCTGAAACTTCTACTACACTGTGGGTACAGAAATGTTAGCTGTAAAAGAGCTATGTCATAAGTTAAGAACAGCTGTTAAATGAAAAATGCTTAATTCTACTTTCCCTTTTCACCCATTTAGAAAGGGAAACCTCTCCAGTCTATGCTTTTCTACATCACTTGTATTATGAAAGTCTATATTAGCTGGTAGTGGGTTATTAGCAGTTGTGCTGTATACAAAATAATCCTCAAAGTTGATGTTTTGGCATATAGATTGTAGTGTTAAGATCTCCTCACTTAAACATTATTGGTTCTTAACTATTAGAAGGAATACTTTCAGGAAAGCTGCATTTCCTTTAGAGGAAATACTTGCTAGAAAGTAGATAATCCACCAGTTCTGCTTTGACTAACAATACTGCCCACCTTACTAAAGGAGGATTTCAGAATATAACTCTCTCCTTTTTCTTTTACTCAGGCCCATCAGTAAATAAAGCTAAAACTCGTGCCGCACAAGAAAGATACAAAGGTACAGAACGAGAGAGACTCCTCTACTTCTAGCCCTTTTAACAGTGTTCAGTGGACTTCATGAACTGTGGCTTAGGCCCCATTCACCATAAGACTGAACTGCAGCAATGTTCTATGACTATCACACTGTAACCACTGGTTGTGCACCAATCCAACTACAGGCGAACAGCAGCTTTAGACAAAGCTTTCAATCTCAGGAAATGCTACATGTGACTCATGAACTAGTATTACTAAAACTAGATGTATTAACAGGATCTCTATTTTAAGAGGCTGCATCTTTTTGAGAAATAAGTTGAAAGCTTTTTCCAGCAAGGTGATGTGTGTATGAGAATGGACTGCCAAACCACTGACACTACTTTTAAATGCAACTCAATGCAATTTTTTGGCTCTATTTTTAGGGAAAAACAAGCCATCACTCTAGAGGTTATGTACTATTTTTAGTAATATTTACCACAATGGTCTGTATATACTTTATTATAAAATTTGTAGTTCAAAATCTCATCACTTAAATGCAATAAATTATACATTTTGTATGAAAACAGTACACTTTCAGAAAGTGGTAAGCTTCATGAGGGCCTGTTCTCCAAAAATCTGCTTGAAGAAGGTGACATGTTCTTCACAATGTTCTCCTGCAAGACAAGACAAAAGGCTTAGGGACAATGTAATAAAATTTTGTGCTAAGACAGTTGGGGTGACATTAAAATTCAGAACAAAGTCAACTGCACCAATAGTGGTGTTTAGCTTTTCCTACATGGAAGCGGTTTTTGCTTTACTTGCTTATGTTTTTAGCTTTTTTTCATTAGAAGCAGCTACTATTTTTAGAGTGAACTTCCATTTTAAGGCCTGTTAGCCGAATAGCCTTAAGTGGACATTTGTGTCAGCTTCTTCTGTTTTTAATGGTGCTTTCACCGTGGTGAGACTGTGTAAAATTGCCTGTAGTGAAAACTGCAAGATCTGGGTATAGTTCTACTAGGCTAGAGGCACATGCAGTACACATTTTGCAATAACTAGGAAGGGAAGTATTAAAGCAGTTAAATGGAAACCTAGTCCTTTATTACTGTGTTTTGGGTTTAGGTTGAGTGTTACCTTAAGAGTCCAAAATTTGTTATTCACTAATCCATAATTCCATCTCATGTTCAAGTGATTTCACACAAGGAATGAGACAGCAGGGATGGTGTAAATCAATTTTTTTATGCAGTGGCGTTAAATTTCAAATAGCTTTAGGTTGATGAGAATGTTCATTTAACTAATTATTTTGAAAACTTCTGTATGCACACTTTTGTAAACTTGATATTGGGGAAAGGGCACTGAAGAGCTTAACTTAAATGTTTCTAATAAACTTAGAAGCTGTTTGTTTATACATTTGTGTACCTTGGCTGTGTGTGCTGACAAAGAAAGCAATAGAAATGGGATACAGAGAATGTTTTGCTGAAGTTCTAAGCAATAGCTGCTGTCTTAAGGGATGTCAAACAGCTGGAGCATCACCACTGCTCAAGCTGTAGTACAGAGTACAAGTGTGCCAAGCTGATGTGGCAGTGTACCCTAGTCTATCTTTAGTCCAGTGCTCTACTAGGGTTGGAAGGCACCCACTCATCTGCAGTGTAGCCATAGTGGGTAAAACAGCATGTTAAACACTGTCCTTTCTATAAATTAACTCTTTTCTTGCTTGACTTATTTGGACACCCATTTATGATTAGACTCCTGCCAGTGATTCAAGTTACAAAATTATCTGCTAAATTACAAGTAGTGAATAGAAGTCATGACATCTGTCTTTTCAGGCCTCTTCATTCTTTGCCTCAAGGTAAGTGTCACTGGTTTTACACACCTGATGAAAGGCTGGTGTGAATCAGTCTAATGGAAACTTAAATCCTGCCAATGTTAGGAGCCAACTAGCACTACAGGAATGTGTACACTAGGAACTCACTCTCTCCTCTTCTCCCCCCCCAAGTAACTCTACAGTAGCCCCAGCATGTTGGAGTTCTAGCACCTGTTAGTGGTCAAGCTAAACAGGTCCACATCAGCAAGGTAATGAAATCTTTAGCACATTTTCCTAATGTAGCAGACAAGATTTAGATCCTAGTCAGGCCCAAATGCTTAACAGGAATTGGCTAACATGTTCAAGAGCTCTAGTGAACAAACACAGCTGTGATCCTAATCAAGACATTACTCTTCCAGCATTAATCAAATGTAAGCACAGGTCTTTAGTTTCAATGTGGAAGGCAAACAACTTTACCTCACATTAGAAATTAATTACATTCAGGGTTAATAAAGTGCTTGTTACTATAGCTGGAATCATTTTATACATTGTGGGGGTAAGACAGACCACCCCCACTGCTTGCAGCATGTACAGATACAAGTTAGAACCATGGCCCAGCATCTCCCCCTTGAGAGCTTTTAATAAGAGGGTCAATGTTGGCTATGGAAGCTAAGGGCATGCCCTTTTCCAGCCCCCTTCACAGTCAAACCAGGGGATGTTAGCACAAACATTTTAGCTGTTTTCCCACCTTGAGACAGTCAGGGTAATCTTCAGTAACCAGGACCCAACCTGCTGAACCGGCAGCCACTGCTAACTGGACCACACATTTTACAGTAAAGAAAGTCAGATGCTAGCTCAGAGGTGTAAAATAGGTCTATCAACTCAGTAATTCCATTGTTTACCATCCTTTTACCTGGGGTGAAGTTAGGGTTCCCTCGCAGCCTCTGATTTCTTTGTTCAAAGAACCTGAATATGGTATAAAAAAGCATGTTGTCATCTGCTTGCTTTGCTGCATCAAGGAACTTGCGGGCAGAAATACTGTCATGTCCTCCAACACCCCTGATGAATCTCAAGGCAGCCAGCACCTGGTGCTTAGACAATAGAACCTCTACTATTTCATCATTTGCTGTAGAAAGTCTCTGCAAAGCCAAGTAACAAGACAAAATTAAAGCCATAATCTGATTATATTAATAGTGCAGAAATCAAATTTAATACAGCCTTATTTACAGTCACCTCTCCTATATACTGTCTGATCAGGTACAATAACGTAAAGTTTTAATGCCTGCTATCTATCTGTGACATGGCTGAAGCATATTTGTTTACATACTGATTCTTACCTTTAACATGTCCAGAGACAACTGATGTGCAGGGGGATAAATGCTCTCAAGAGACAACAGCAGACAGGCCTGAAACAGTAACAATGGACTAATTTTTGAAACAGTATTATTAAAGTTGAAGTATTACCCTTAATTAATCCTAAAACAGCTGTCATGGAATCCATATTAACATACATACCAATGGCTTTGAGTCACTTAGCACATGGTACTGCAGGAACTGATGAAGCATGTAGAACAGGTTGTGCTGAACAAGCGTTTTAATGACCAGTTCATATAGATAATGCTGAGGATGCAAGAGACAGGGAAAGAAACTCTAAAGCAGTTTGACTCAATATCAAGTCTTCAGTTGTTTGATGGGTTTCAAGATCTTCTAGAAGGTGGAACTGAATAAGATTTTAGTTAGAAGCATACATAAGATTTCCAGTTTGAGTACTAGCTTTGTCCTTATTCCCACTTAAATGTAAGCAGTGTGGCTCAATAAAACATGGAAGAAACTTCATTCTGTTGCTCAAATAATTAGACTAAGGTTGCCAGCTTTAGTAGCCAATAGAGATGGTGCATTTATCTTTCACAGCAGGCTTCTCATTGGTCTGTGGGTGCTGAAACTACCAAAAGCAACCTTAGAAGCACAGTGATGTAGTAAGTTTCAGGTAGCCGGTTAGAGACTGAACCCTTCACCATAAGGCCAGACAACCTTCTCCCCTTATGGCCAAGCTGCTGCCAAGGCTTGCTGATTCTTCCTTTCCTGCTTTTTGAAAATCTGGACTGTATTTTGAATTGATAGCTAGAACCCAGAGACACTGCTCATCTCCCACCTCTACTATTGTAACAACCTCCTCAAGGCCCATACCATCCCCCGGTCATTCTACAGGAAACAGGATTTAACAGCATAAGCAGGCACTGCCCCTTATTGCTGTTTGAGGAACTTTTACCTGAACTGCAATCTGGAACTGGTTAAGAGAGCGAATGTATTCCATCAAGACTGCTATAGTGAACTTGTGAGGTGCTTCCTATGCAGCAAGAGGAAAAATTATGGTAGTCAAAATCCTGAAGTGGCAATTTGTATACTGGTTAATGGCTTAGATTAGCACCAGATTCTCATGTCAAGTACTGGCAGAAGTTACTGAATTGTGATATTAAACTAGTCTGTTACTAAAGACCGCGTGTGTCCTTCAGAAGAATTGTAGTGAGTATCACCAGTCTTTCTGTAGCCCCACGTACCCAACCCTCCTCTTAGGAAAATTTTCCTGTCTAGCACTATCAGTTCTTTGCACTTGATTCACTCACATGTACAAGTTGTTTCTTTACTAACCTTCTTTTCAGTAAACACTGACAGAACATGCGTGTACATGTCAGACTGGTCAATAACTGCTTGGGTACGGACTGGTCGTTTCAGAAGGGGATTGCCTCGGCTCTGGCCTGTTTCTACCACCTACAACAAGGCAGAGGGAAGACAAATGAATAGTCTCATTAACAGGAAGCTATTCTGTACTGAGTAGGCTTTATGTACACAGGGCTAAATAATCTTGTATACGTTTGCCTTAGATCAGACCACTGACTTTGCTCTAATGCAGGGGTAGGCAACCTCTGGCACACGAGCTGATTTTCAGTAGCACTCTCACTGCCCAGGTGCTGGCCACCAGTCTGGGGGGCTCTGCATTTTAATTTAATTTTAAATGAAGCTTCTTAAACATTTAAAAACCTTATTTACTTTACATACAACAATAGTTTAGTTATATAGACTTATAGAAAGAGCCCTTCTAAAAACGTTAAAATGTATTACTGGCACGCGAAACCTTCAATTAGAGTGAATAAATGAAGATTCGGCACACCACTTCTGAAAGGTTGCCGACCCCTGCTCTAAAGGGAACATGCTGTTTAACTTTGACAAATATTCTTGATCCAACTCTTATTGTACAATGAAAAATCTTCAGCTTTATTCAGTAAGTCAAGTTTTGGTAGGGCTTAGTTCTGTACAAGCTAGCCCATAATATATATTAAATACAATGTAGAATGGTGCTTTAGTGCAGTGTACGTTATTCCCATTGGTAGCTGGCTACTCAATAGTTCCACCAGAAATACTCAAGTTAGGTGCAACCTAAAAAACTGATATGGTTGAAATATTTAGAACACAAGTCAGAAAATTCAAATTCATGATTCTGCAACAGTATATATAAGAGCAGAACAGCTACTATGCTGTGAAGTTGAAGTTCTGTACACATGCAAGGGGGGAGGTGCTCTTGCTGTGGCTAACTGAATTCAGTTTTCATCTCTGTGATGAAAACCATAAGGGTTAGTATTTTTTTAAATTGTCTAAATACCACTGATGCAGATTACTTACCATGGTATAACTCTGCTCTGCTTCCAAGTACTTTTTATACTCATGATTGAGTTTGTCAAAAACAGTGGCAATCACAGCCAACGTTCCCCTGTCTGGTTCACTTAACACTGAAAGACAATAGCCATAAAAGACAAGATACTGATAAAACAGTCTGTCCCTTGCTAGTGGAGTATATACTCCAGTAATGTTTTACCACAGACTCTTTACAAGGTGAGTGTTACATTCAGGAAATGCTCTTAACCACAGCAGAGTAGGTCAACTGACCCATGAACATCCTAAATTCCACTTTCCCTTTACACTAAGGGTATGTCTGCTCTATGGGTGGTACAGCTGCAGCTATGCCGCTGAAGCACCAGTAGCATAGACACTTCCCACATCAACAAGATGTTTTTCTGTATGTGCAACCATGTCTACACTGGAGGTGAACTATGGTGCTCAGGTATGTCAACTTGGCTAGATATAAATGTTAAGTGTAGACTACGGTAAGCGCTATGTTTAATTGGAATGCAAATGCTTTTTGCCAGGACATGAAGTTTCATTTGGTGAAATCAAGAATTGGGTTCAAAGAAGGAACCAGACTCATCTTACATTTTCAAGCATGTGCACACACACTAGCCCTCAGAAATGATTTGGTGGGAGATATTCAAAAGCAACATGGCTTAGATATTATTGGCAGCATAAGCAACATCACTGATGAAAAACTATATTTAGAAATGTGGTACAGTCACTGGTACACAGAATGCTCCCCTATTTTAGTCCCTGGTAGTTCACAAAATAAGATACTGAGCTCAAGGCCATGGAAAACTAGCCTTGAACGAGGACAGTGTAGGAAGACACCTAAAATGCTTCCAAGAATGAGATGGAGACACACAATCAGTAAGAGCAAGACTTACTCTGAGAACACACAGATAGGATAACCATTTTGCATTCCTTTCTCTGGAGAAGAAAATCCATTAGCTTTCCTTTATCTGGCAAGAGGTTAACCACAGGCTCAAGTTTCACCTCGAGATTCCAGAGATAACCTAGATTTGAGAGAGCCAACCATCAAGCCTTATTAAAAATATTAAGTAAAACAAAACTAATTACACAACTGTGAGGGACACTTAAGTTTTGACTTAACACATGAAAAGTCATAAGATGACAGTCTTCCATACCCATACAAGTTATTTTACACTTAGGCCTGATCTACACTACAAAGTTTTGTCAGCAAAAGTTATGCTGCTTTAATTAAAGCACTTCAATTAAAAATCGCTGTTGCATGTCCACACTAGCAGCTGTTGCACTGACACAGAAAACAGTGCACTCTGGTAGCTATCCCACTGTGCAACTGGCCGCAGGGTGCTTTGGGAAGGGTTTGCAATGCTTCATGGGGCAGGTACAGTGTCACATGATGCAGATTTCTCAATCCTACCATTCCATGGGAATCCCAGTAGATTGTCAGCCGCTCTTCAACTGAAAGGGAGGTGGGGGGAGAAGGAGAGTGGTGTCTGGGGTGCTGGATACAGCAGGCTGACCGACCTATCGAGAGGGACACACACACAGCTGATGGGAGCAGCATCCTGAGCAGCGCTGTGAGCGCTCTGTGCTGAGGAATATCAAAACAGCAGTCCTGTCCTCCTCCCGGCTCTCTACAGAGGCAGCCCTGTGTTCCTAGTGCAGGGCAGAACAGGAACATTCCTCCTTAATGGTTAGTTCCCAGAGCAACATGCTCAGCTGTCAGATACTTCCCAGAGCTTTTTTTTTTTGGGGGGGGGGGGGGGGGGAGACCACACATGCCTGCAGGGCAGCAGAGATCAAAACAGTGAGCAGAGCAGTCACAGCAGGCATTGTGGGATACTGGTGGAAGCCACTTATGTAGACAAAAACAAACAGCAGAGTCTACACTGACTCTTTGTCACTTGAACTTTGCTGGGAAAAAGCTCTATGCCTCTTGTTGAAGTGGTTAGGTTTTGTCAGCAAAACAGCAGAGTTTTGCTGCCAAAAACAGCTTTGTAGTGTGTACACCTCCTGTTTTGTTGGCAGCTTTTGCCAACAAAACTTTGTGGTGTAGACAAGGCCTTAGTTTCTCCCATGCTGCCTCTTTTGTTAAGAGGTATCCAAAATAGTTTCATTATTTGAGTGACAAGCATGTAATCACCTTCAGTTATGCTTCATTAACCCTGATGTCCATTAGTGAGATTCACATTGGTCACTTCCATTTAGACCAATGGTTCCCAAAGTGGGATCCCTGAACTTGTGGAGTTCCACCATGGGTCCATCCCTTGAGCCAGCGTACTGTAGCAGGTACTTTTGCCACATGGAGGATGCCATTTTGTTCTTGCATGCACAGTGCGTGAGAGGTCACCCTGGTGGGGGCATTCTTACTTTGATACAGTTTAATGGTTGTAATAAATGGATACAGTTTAATGGTTGTAATAAATAAATAACCTCTAATAATTGCAGACTGTTTACTTTTGGTTCCGTTGAGTCTTATTTGAATTGCAAATATATTTTTTTAAATAAACATAACCAATAGAACAACAACATGAAACTTCTATATCACAAATGAAAGGGGTCCAGAAAATTTAGGCAGATGCCAAAAGGGTCCTTGGTGGAAAAAAATCTGGGAACCACTGATTTAGACTATTAAAAAGCTAATGGAACTGGAATTAGAAGGATAAAGGTGCTGTACTTAAACCTCAAAATTAATGGGAAACTTATCACATCCAATTTACCTTCACTTGCGCTGATTATAATATCAGGCTGAAAGACAATCCAGGAGGAGGAATCTAAATGTTAAAGAAAATTCTTAAGAAATAAAACACCAGCCCTACTTTTGATATTAGCATATCTGTTTATAAAACCACTCATCTCATATTAGCATTGGCTTAAATAAATAAGCCTCCAGAAGTTGCTGATTAGGACCAAATTCAAGCAGCCTCATTCAGATCTCCAACACTGTCCCCTTTGTTGTTTATCATCCCTTATGAACCAGTCACAAGATGATTTCCTCATTTCCCTATGACATTTCAGCTGAATGCTTTAAAGGAATTTCATTCCTAGACCTCATAACATTAACACATATTTTGATTCTGTATTGCAACTATAGCACACTTTTGCTTTCAAAAGCTTTATACCACCATTTAATTCCCAGAGAAGCCTTATCTGAAATGAGAGACTATGAACCCCACAACGCTATCTTCGTCACATTAGAGTGGGACTACATTTCAAATATTTTGTTCTAATATTCCAGTACTCCATTCTTTCATCAAAAAGCTACTAACAGACCTGTTTAACAGGAAAGAAAAAAACAAATATTTGATTCCCCCTTTTCACTTTATTTCTAATAACAGAAATGCTCTAAATTTGCAGGTGCATAGAGAAACTATTACATCTGGACAAAGTTCCAGAATAAAATAGAACCAAAGGATACAGAGTTTACATGGAACAGGAGACTGATTAGTCACGGAGGCTGGACCTGCACATGGGAGGAAAAGTTAACATCTGAAACAAAGAAAAACAAGTCCCAGGACAGACGGATTTCTCGAGCTGCCATGAGTAGGTAAGGTTTATTAGCTGATTAGTGCACACATTCTTTGTTATGCAAGAAATTAACCATCTGTTTTCCCTGTCAAGATGCGGTATCTCAGTTCTTAGTAAAATGTGTCACGATTCACACTTGCGTTTGTCACCTTGTGTTGTGTTGAAATCATAACTTGCTACTTAGTGTTGCAAAAAGTCTTTTAACCATATACACGTAAGTAGCTTGTTGCTTTGATGTAGCTGAATGAACAAGAAGCTACGTATTACTGTTAATTGACTGCAGAACTTGTTGCCTCTTGAGAGACTCTGTGCTCCTTCTGCCTCCCCACTTATTTCTCTTATTTCTCAAATTTAAAGGTACTCATTAGTGTGGGTGTTATGATTTCAACACAACACACAAGTATTCCAGAACTCAGTTAAAAAGAAAAGACATGCCATAACCCATCCTAACGCAATAAAAATAATGCTGCTCAGTTTGCTAGATACTGAATGCAAGCACATTGTATTTCTTAGTTCCTCAAAAAACTGGACAGTGGTTTTTGCATTCTGAAATTAAGCAATTCTGTTTGTTACACAATATTATTTGTGAAGTAGTTACATATATACCCACAAAACATATACACCAGTTGACAAACCACATCTTCCAGAATCACTATTTCCATCGTGACTTCAGAGAAAAGAACAGGTCAGAATTAAACTCTTTAAAGTGGAAGATCCCATCTCAGGCAAAATATATACAAGATCCTCTAGTCCAATCTAACATAGCCACTGTGAACTACACTGCTTGTAGAATCGTAATTGTGGTGCTACGGGGGTGAGCACCCCAGTGCAGGAAGGATCTTCAGGTGGTGCAGAGTTTGTGTAAGTAGATGTTTCTATTCCACCCATGGCTAGTGTAAGGGGCCTGGATACTGCTATGCTGTGTTGATCCTCTGCCATGGTTTCAGCACCTGGGGGCTGTTAGCAACTACAGTATATTACAGAAACCCTCAGGTTGCTCTAATGTATGCCTAGGGACCAACCCTGTTACACACAGCAACTCCAGAACTGGGGGAGTGCAAAGGTGTGCTTTACACCACCACAGCTGTATAGTAGGAGACACACTGTTAAAGTAACAAGTCAGTACTTGAATTTTATATACGTGAACAGTTCACTGACACTGAACACAACTCCCACACACCACTTAAATTTTACCTCAAGGTACAATGGTAGGTGAATAAGTATCTATTTTAAGGAGTAATTGTTACTTTTGTGCATTTTAAATCACAGTTTAAGCACAAGAGGAGAGGAAGGGTGCTCCAGTGATTAGGACGTTCAGCTAGGGCTCAGAAGACTGGGTTAAGTCCTTGCATTGCCATAGACTTCCTGAGTGACTCTGGACAAATCACTTACCCTCTGTGCCTTGTACCCCATCCCACCTCCTAAGATGGGGAATAAGAGCACTTCCCTACCTCACAGGTGTTGTGAGGAAAAATACATTGAAGACTGTGAGGCACTTAGATACTATGCTGATTGGGGTTATATATGTACCTAGGATTGAAAAACATGTTCACTGTGTTTAAGTGCCATGTAATAATTTTACCTGCCACAGGGATCTGATAGGGCTGTATTGATCGAGCTGGAAGAACAAGTTGATGAAGGGTAACGGTCCCATCAAATTCTCCTTTTAGTTTGATATCAAATATTACAGATGTCTAAAATTGAAAAGAAAGTGCCCCTCATTTTTCATGCCCATGAGAAGATATTCAGCAATTATAAGAGCACATCTCAAGTTATTCATGTTCAAATGCTTTTGCATTTATTTCATCCTCTGCTCTTGTAATAATTAAATCATGTTACTTACTTAACTTTGTTTATACATTTTTCGAAACTACCAGAAGTATATTTTCCTCAAAATTAGACTCATGTAATGTCTCAAGACTTCCACTAACTTTAAAGCCAAGTTTGAATTTTGTTAATATTAGCTAAAAAACACAGATGGTGTGATTCTGCCACAAGTACAGTGTGTTCTCTGTGGGAGACCTGTATTAGAGAGATCTCACACTTTGCATTACAGGGACTCCATGGCAAATTTAAAATTAACGGCATGTAACCTATTCAAATTGTGTACTGTCTGTCTTCTGCATGTGTACACCAGCACTTGCTGCTTGACCCAGATAGTACTGGAGAATAAACGTATCGTACAAAATGTTAAATTAACATACAGCACTAAAACGACAATTAAAAACCCTGCTCTGCAACATCTACTAACGGGGCATATTATCCAAACTCTTTTTAAGCTGCCTGGAAGGAGTTCATTTAGGAGACAAAAGCCTTTTGTGCAAGTAAAGACCTAGCCACCATCTATGCGGTCCTTCATCACAGACAGATTAACTATTGAGGCTCCAATCTTGCAAGAGCTCTGCTTTCAATGGGACTACTATGTGCATAAGATTAAACATCTGCCTTGGAGTTTTTGCAGGACTGGGGCACTATGTTAGTAAAAGTTAGCCTGAATGCAACATTAAGGTTGGATTGTGCCAGGAATCAAGTGCCAGGAAGTTCCTAATGTTAAGAATTTAATGCTCAACCTTAACTCAGGCCCCTTTTCCAGATGCCTTAAACCAGTGGTTTTCAAACTTTTTTGGGGGGGACCAAGTTGAAGAAAATTGTTGATGCCCACAACCCAGCAGAGCTGGGGATGAGGGGGTTGGAGTGTGGGAGGGGGCTCTGGGCTGGGGCAGGAGGTTGGGTGCGGAAAGGGGCCAGGGCTCTGGGGGTGCAGGATCTGGGGTGGGGCTGGGGATAAGGGGTTTGGGGTGCAGGAAGGGGTTCCAGGTTGTGGGGGGGCTCAGAGCTGGGGCAGGGGATTGGGGCATGGGCTTACCTCTGGCAGCTCATGGTCAGTGGCGCAGCCAGGGTGCAGAGGCAGGCTTTCCGTCTGTCCTGGCACCGCAGACCACTCTGTGCCCCGGAAGCAGCCAGCAGCAGGTCTGGCTCCTAGGTGGAGGCCTGCAAGTGGCTCCACGCAGCTCTCGCCTGTAGGCACCACCCCACCGGCCAATGGGAATGCGGAGCCAGTGCTCAGGCAGTGCGCGGAGCCCCGTGGCCCCCCGGCCTAGAAGCTAGACCTGCTGCTGGCCCCTTCCCAGGCGGTGCTGACCAGAGCTGCTAGCGTCCCTGGTTGAGGAGCAAGATGACCCAGTGCCTTACATGCTGCGACCCAGTACTTTGAAAAACACTGACTTAAAAGACTAATTCTCTCTACTTCAGTCAAATACTATGAAGTAATTAAAAAACCTACATTAGCATCAATGTCTTTTGGTTTATTTTAGGATTACACAGCTAATGCTCAAAAAATTCAGGGAGTAGTTAAGGCTCCAATGGGAACATTAGTTCAGCATATTGCACATCCTGTATATTTTATAGCATGTATTTTATGCTATGCTAAACAGTACTGAAATTGTGTTTCAATGAGACATTTACAACTTCTCATGCAAATTGTTCCAGCAACTGTCAGAGCAGCAGTCTAGTCAAGCTTCCAGATCTTGTCAGTGAGAATGTACAGTGATGATAAAGGCAGGGACAGGGTTTTATTAGGCTCTGGGGCAAGTATATCACTTTGCTTCTCATCACAAGCAATCTCCAATTGTTTTTCCTCCCAAAACCAAGCAGGGTATCTAATGGGGACTATGAGAGAGATTTTCAAGGCACAAAGGGCAGTTTGGCACCAACTCCTATTCAATGGGAGTTGGCCATTTAATTGCCCTTTGATAATCTTCTCCTGTACATCCATGGTGAGTTTTAAACTTCAGCCATTTTTGCTATAGCTTTGTAGAAAAGTGTATTTTATTACAACACAACACACACAACAGGGAAGTAGTTTTGCCATTCTCCTATAACTCAAAAATATACAGAAAGATTTTGCTCAAACTTTCCTCAAAAATAAGCATCACTTTTGAAGCAAGAGATAGAAAGACAGCCTCCAAAAAGGTGAATGTTTTGGAGAATCAAGACCATGAAAATGACAGGGTTCTAGAATGGTAGCTGTTTTGCAATCTGAATAGTAGTAGGTATTACTCTACATCCACTATACTACAAAATAAAATTTGTTTATAGGATGCAACTAAGCCAGTATAACACATGCCCCTGGCCCAAAACAGAGAGATGGAAAAGTTCTTTTGTACACACTTTACAAATAAATAAATAAATAAATAAATAAAATTAGTGTGAACTATTATTTTCTCCCCATATGTGGCTTTTTAAGATTTGTTTGAGACTTAAAAATCAAGATCAGTTTTTAGCTGCAACCATTTGAGTTATTAGAATACAAAGTTTCTAATCATTAGAGGGAGACGGGGCTTTTAATGGCTGAACCAGCTTTGCTCCAGCTGTAGACATATAAACCTTTAGGCTGAGAGAAGTAGACAGTTTTATCCCACCAACCTTTTTTTTTTTTTTTTTGAGAGAGAGAGAGAAAAATGAGAAACTGAAAAGAAGATAGAATGAAAATCATAATTCAGATCTAACGTATTACAATCAGGAGTGGGATTTTTTCCCCCTGTAAATTACAAATTTGGGCCCTGATCCTGAAAACACTTAGCTTTACTTGGAAAGACTAAGCACATGCAAAAGTATTTGAAGGAACAGGCCCATTGCCTCCAGAAAATCTAGCATAAACTTTGAAGACAAGGTATAAATAATTTGTAGGCAGATCATACCTCAGTGTCCTGATGATGAACTACCACCAAGTTATCTACAACATTCAATGCAAACTTCCCTGTCCTGTTCAACTTTAATATATGCATCTTCTTACAGGAGCTTTCCCTATGAAAACATTAACATCAGAGATAAGGGGCATTGATCAGCAAGGTCATTTATATCTAAAAATAAAAACCAAAACACAACTTACCTTGGTAAATGATAAAGGACTACTTCTGCTCCGGTACTATTGGAAGTCCTTGAATGATGCCTCAGATAGAGAACATAAAGCTGCTCATATCTAACAAAACAACATGATTAAAATGTTATTCTTCAAATAAATGAATATACTAGCAGAAAAATTGCACCTAGGAGACCCTTTCTGCAATGAAGACAGCAAGTTATCCTATTACTGCAGTGTCTGACCAGTCTGTCATGGTCACATTGCTTCCCCCTCACAAAACAATTCACATGAAGTTACACATAAGTCAGGTTGCTTACGGAATCTAAATTAGGTGACAAACATCTATCATTCAGGCTAGCTCTGTCCATACAAGATTGTTCTCTATTGTACATTTACCAACCTTTTGTAATATTTAGTTTTACATCTCTCAAGTGATAGAGACTCATTCACTTCCTAATCAGTTCTATCTTTTTATAAGAGTTCTTTAGGCTCCTTTACGTTCAGTCCAGTACCAAGCACTTTAACAATACTCTATTATAAGATAAAAAGCAGACAAGTCATTTTACCATGACTGGACTTTACCCTCCTCTCTGGATCTCCACTACATAAGCTGTCAATACCCTTTAAATGAAGGAAAAGACTGATTATTCAGTGGTACGTACATTGTAGCCATAGCAATATCTCTTTCAGAAAGGCTGAGTTTGGAGGACTTGGGTGCTGCAGGCAATTCAATTTCAAACTTTGATAATTTTGACATTGTTCCTCCCTGTTTAAAAAAAAAGTTTCAGTCTGTCAAGTCTAGTTTAGAAAAAGTTTCTTCTATGTTTCTCAACTATGAAGGCCTGTGATAATATGAATGGCACCCACTAGTTGTGAGAAGGGGCAATACTGTTCCAAAAAGAAGAGAAGCTTTTAGAGCAATCAACTCATTTATTTACTACTATTTGTAGTGTAGCCCCATCCCTGTTTTGGTAGGCACTATATGAACAGCAGAATTATTACTTTAACATTCTACTGCACAGTTTCAGTGAATGAGGTCTTAGGCTTCCCTTTCAAATTAATTAAACTAATACAAGAATCTATAGTCAAACTCATTTACAGTTGAGTCTGGAATTCGAGACCAGAATGGCTTGATTTTCAGAGGAGCTGACCACGCAATAGGCACTCAGCCTTTTTGGGATGGGGGTAGAAGCCTTACATTGATCATGGAAGCGTTTCTTTTTACAACTGACCTCTCCTGAAAGGTTTATTTCAAATTTTGTATCTTCAAAGGTCTCTTCAGGAAGTTATAACAATATTAACATTTTAATTGAGAAGTTGAAAAAATTCAGTGGGTACCTATTAGCCAGCAAGGTCTTTGGCAAGACCCTGATCAGAAGCCCATGCCTTCATCCCGCCATCTGCTGGGAAGATGCCAAGACTCTTGGCACACTGCTGTCCCAGGATCCTGCTTGGGGGTTCCTTTCATGTAAACTGGAGCCAGCAGGCATGATACATGGGAAACCCCCATTTTACCTCCTCCAACAGCTGGAAGGAAGGGGTGTGCTCTCTTCACCCCACTCAAAGACTTCTGCTTCTTTGGAGATTGGGGGGAGGGGAGGGAAGAAAGAAGTGCAGTTCTACCCCTCATGGAACCCCCTTCTCCCATGAATATTTTCAGTGTCCAGCTGCTGAGCTCATAGTCATAGCTTTCCTCAAGCCACAGCAGTGTGAAACAGGTCTGATTCTTGTCAGACTGAAATGCTGCCCAAAGGATTTGAAACAGCAGCTGCAGAAGTAACACGAATCTTTTCGGTGTCATTAGTGATGCTTGGGAACAACTACGCAGTTGTCTCCGCAGGCTCAAGAAGAGAACAATGTATTCATTCACATTTGGAAGGTTACAGTTACAAGCAAGAGAACTAGAAACTTAGTTTTTCCTTTAAACAAAAGATCACATTGTGCAGAAATTGAAGGCTTAGGCTACTACAGTTGCTACTGGGGTTGGATTTTAGAGTTCTGTTTAAATGCATTTAATTGAAAGGGTAATTTCTGGAAAGATATCATAATCCTTTTGTCAAGTCACTGGGCCACCAAAATGTATGTATCAATGATTTTGCTTTTGCTGCATTACTCCTCTAATGTCAGCTATCCAGCATCATCTTAACTCACTTCCCTGTGAAGGCAGATCTATCTAGTGTTAGTGTCTCCCAAGTATTTACAAATAGAAATCTTTTCCTTCTCTACTCATAGAGAGAAAGACTGGTGTGTAGGTTTTCATTTTGTCTGCTTTTTTATTTTTGTTTGTATGAGGGACTGGAACCATTACACATCTAGGAGGAAACTAAAAATAGAAAAGACCAACACAGGGGTGTAGGGGGAGGAAAGGGGGAGGAGACAGTCACCTGAAAAACCCAATGTATCAAACAAAACTCAAGATTGGGAATGTGTCCCTTACCTTGAAATAGAATGGCTGGAGGACATTGCCGAGGACTGTAGTCGACAGCAGAATGACAGAACTCTCCGGGCAATACATGTACCAGTTTACATTGATATTCTGATTTTTCACCAGTTTCAAACTTCGCTTCTCTGGTAATACCTGGAGACACAAAGTAATAGCACCTTTACTATTCCAGTAGCGGCAAGTGGCCACACTGTACTAGGTGCCCCACCAGGATGGATAAATATTGATGATTTTTTAAATAAAAATAGATTTAAATACATTTTTCTTTTTGAAAATAAATCTTGTTCAATTTTAAATTATGATACCCTATGTTAAAGCCTAAACTTATTATCTATTAAAAAATCTATTTAAATAAATATGCAGCATCAAATGAGCCCTCCTCAAATTTTAAGTCATGAAAAGGTGATGTTTATTCAGTTATAGACAGGATCAGGGGAAAAATATCTTAACCTTTTCAGGTCAACTCAACATTTACAAATGTGACAATGTCACGTACAGCATTAAGTAAGTATCTATATTATTTTCAGTCTTTAAAATGCAGCAAATGCTGATGTTTACATTTTTCCTAATGCAAATGCTTTCAGTTTCTGTTGTGCAAAAAGCTTTTGTCTTAATTTCTTTTGGTTTCAGTTTAGTTAGCAGGTGCAGAGAAACTATTTTCTTCATTTGGACTAGTTCTAAGTTGAGAAACTGACTGGGAGTTGAAAAAAAGCAGGAAAGCTTATACATATGTAAGCTATGGATAAAAAATACATTTGGGAGAGGATGAGACATAGCCGTTCTAAACACTTTTAAGAACCTGGGTGGGGCCAGATGTTCAAACACCTTTAAGCCCCTAGCGGAATTTTCAAAAGTGCCTAAGCAGGTTAGATGCCTATCTTAGGGTTACCATTCGTCCGGATTCCCCCGGATATGTCCGGCTTTTTGAGCTAAAAATAGCGTCCAGGGGGAATTTGTAAACGTCCGGACTCCCCCGCCCCATGCAGAGCACGCGCGGCTAACAGGGCAGCCGGCCGGATGGCGCCACTTACATGGGGCTCTGACAGCCAGAGAGAGCCCCTCCTCCGCTTCCCCTGCAGCAGAGATCACTCCCTCCCTCCCTGCATTCGCAGATCGCCTCCGGCAGTCTGGAGCTCCTCCCCCGCTCCTCCTCCACTGCTGCCCAGCGTGCCGGGATGAACGGCTCAGGCCGTTCCTGAGCAAGTTCACAGAGACGTTAGGCGAAGGCCAACAACAAGGGGGCCAGGGAGTCGGAGAAGGGGCAGGGAGGTTTTGGAGGGGGCAGTCAAGAGACGGGGGGGGGGGGAGGGTCGGGAGTTCAGGGGGGGAGCTTTATGGAGGGGTGTGGATAAGGTTTTGGGCAGTCGGGGTACAGGTAGGGGGTAGGGTCCTGGGGGGCAGTTAGGGGACAAGGAACAGGAAGGCTTAGGTAGGGGGTGGGGTTCTGGAGGGCAGTTAGGAGCAGGGGTCCCAGGAGGGGGCAGTCAGGGGACAAGGAGCAGGGGGGGGCGTTGGGAGTTCTGGGGGCGGAGCTGTCAGGGCGCAGGAGTGGGGAGAGGGATCGTAGCAGTCAGGGGACAGGGAGCAGAGAGGTTTAGATGGGTCGGGAGTTCGGGGGGGGGGCTGTCAGGGGGTGGGGAGTGGTTGGATGGGGCGTGGGAGTCCCAGGGGTCTGTCTGGGGGTGGGGGTGTGGATAAGGGTTGGGGCAGTCAGGGTACTGGTAGGGGGTATGGTCCTAGGGATCCAGTTAGGATGGGGGGAGGGTCTCAGGAGGGGGCAGTCAGGGGACAAGAGGCAGGGAGGCTTAGGTAGGGGGTGAAGTCCTGGGGGGCAGTCAGAGGACAAGGAGCGGGGGGAGGGTTGGGAGTTCTGAGGGGGGCGGGGCTAGGGCAGGATGGGGGTGGGGCTAGGGCGGGGCTCCTCCCATCCTCTTTTTTGCTTGCTGAAATATGGTAACCCTAGCCTATCTCCCATGGTGTTTAGGCACTTTGAAAAAAAACAATTAAGCACATATCTGTATCTTTAGGCTCCTAAATACCTTTGAAAATCTGTCCCATGATGACTAGAAACAATCTGTCAATTCACTAACTACAGTTAATACTTCATTTGTTTAATAAATCAGTTTTAAATGCAAAATGTGTTTTGATAAGCTTATTTTTCTTATGTATCTAGCACATTTAAGGCAGTTTTATTTAATAAAAGCAAATTTTACAATACTGCTTTTGTGCATTTTTAATGCAATTCCAATTTCCATCCAAATGCAGCTTGACACCAATGAGTAAAAAAAAAAAAAAAAAAAAAAAAGTGTCTCATTTGCTATTTTTTAACATAAAAGATGTAAAAAGTATGAATCAGAATAAAATGCATGTTAAGCTATATAATTGTTTAAATAAATGCCTATAGATATAGTATATCCTCCTGGTTACCAAATTTACCAGCCAATTTAGTGGAAAGACTATAGTTAGTAGCAAATCAATAATTTTAATGGTTATACCAATCAATGAGAATGAACCTATCTTTAGGAAAATAACTAAGAAGTATAAATACAAAACAAGATTAAAATCTATTATTTAAATCAAGATTCCCTGCTTGCTGATTTAAATCATTAATATCACTGATTTTAATCAATCCACCTCGGACGGTACATACAGAAGTCAGTCCCTACTCCAAAATTCTTATGATAGTGGGCTGTGATCCCACAGCTTGCTTCACATGGGTAGACTCCTGGTACACGTGGGACCTCACTGAAGTCAAGTGAGAAACAATAGATGATTTAGTTCTGCAGTCCAATGCGCACAAGTTTATTCTATGGGTTTTTGATTTGTTTTTAATTCAACCACTGCCTTATCACTTGCTCCACATGATCAATACACTCCAATAGTATTTTCAGAAAATATTCATCTAATCACCAGAAACAGGAATGTTTATCCAGTATGTCACTCCAACAGCACACAAGTTAAATACAAAAGCCTGAGGAGAACTCAGCAATTAAGGAATTAGGACAAGATGGGAGGGAGATGGGTTTAAGATGGTATATGGAACATGTCAGAGATGGGCAGGTGTGACATGGACTTAGCTGATGGGCATTAACTCTGTTAAACTTAGCACTGAATTTGTGCACTCTTAAATATATTGCTGCTTTACTTTGCATGAAGTAAAAAAAAATTCAAATTTGTTAACATTTATATTAATTTTATTATAATTAAAGAGGTTTACTAAGCCAGAGTTGCTAAATAGATTAATTAAATCCTTCTCACTGGAGTATATTTTCCAGTAACAGCATGAATAGGTTGTTATGATAGTAAAACTACAACATATACAATGTCCAAAAAAAATTGCATTCAACTCTCTAAACGCAAATATCATCAAAAAATTCTCCAGGATAAAACATTCACTTTTCCCTTATCTCTGGCTGTCAGTTTCCTTGTATAATCATACTAAACAGTTCAGACCTAGAGGTAAGAAGTTCAGAGCCAGGGACTGCAAGATAATAAAGACATTTAACCTCTAAGCAACAATAAAATGTAATGCTGAAATTTCCAAATATGTACATTTTTACAAGACAATTATTTGGATTACCTGATAGAATTCAATTCCTTGATCTGTTATGAAGACAATTTCTGTAGAACTTGTCCAGCAAAATCCTAAAATGTTGGCATTCTTGGTCTTTTATTAAAAGAAGATATAAACAGATTTTAGTAAAAATTTATTAACTATCCATATAAACAAGTAAAATTTTAGTGAAGAATCTGGGAACTTTTGCATCTACCCTAGTATATTTCAGTTTTGGTTTGCCTGGTAGACCCATTATTGGCCTAACTGCAGGAAGTACAGCCATGCAGGGTACCAAATCATAATACACCTATACCCCGATAGAACACTGTCCTTGGGAGCCAAAAAATCTTACCGCATTATAGGTGAAACCGAATTAATCAAACTTGCTTTGATCTGCCGGAGTGCGCAGCCCCCCCAGAGCACTGCTTTACCGCGTTATATCCGAATTTGTGTTATATCGGGTCGCGTTATATCGGGGTAGAGGTGTAGTATATCTATTTTATGACCCTCATCTAGCACCTTTCACAAGTACTACCTGAAATACTTCTTCAGCCTCTCTGTTGGTATTTGCACACATCTTCTTGTACAGTCACTGAGTAATACATGGATTATTATTATTATTATAATTATCTACAGAGATGTCATGCTGAACCATTCTTTCATTGTTATTATTGGAAAGCTATTGTGAAGAGACGGTCTTACATTTATAAAGGTACTAAATCCTCTTTTTGTAAAAAATCCATAAAAGATACAGCAATGAAAAAAAAAAAAAGGATACTTATGCTGTCCTCTTATCCTCACAACCCTGACTGCGAGACAAACTGTAGGAGAGCATGCGATTCAGCTTCCATGTCCAATAGAGCCAAACATAGTGGTGGTCTGGGTAATATGGATAATAGTCCCCAAAAGACCGGATTGAGAGAGACACCCACCGAAACTCCCCCGTCATTTCACATTAGTTATTTGATCACCGTGCTAAAGTGGTCTGGATTCGTTAGTGACTTAGCATTACTAATACCCTGGCAATTTCCTGTTCCAGTCCCCTGAGTTTGGCTCCAGAAAAGGCTGGAAATACTGTGGAAGCAGCACATGTCACCACTCAGGGGACAACTAGTGCAAGTTCTAAAACAACTGCTTGTAAGAGCTAAACATATTCAACCATAATAACTGTAAAATGTTACCAGTTTGAGTCATATTGTCACAGCCATTAACTATTCTACCAAAAGCTATCAAATACTTCCATTAGAATCAAAGTGCAGAGGGAAGCACTAAACGTAAAGAGAAATTGTATTTTGGGGCAGTCAAATGGGAAATGCGGATCCAACTCTGCCAGGTGCTGAGCATCCTCTGTTCCCACTGATATGAGAGCTAAGGGGCACTCACCACCTTGCAGTATACGGTCCTGGGGAGAGTAACCCACACTAGGAAAGTATAGTCCTTTCACTCCCTCTAGCAGCTGGTTCACATACAAAGTTTATGGCATGTTGCTGCTTCCTGCTAAGGGACCTAGGGCCTGCTCCAATATTCACCGAAGTCAATGGGAGTCTCTCTCATTAGTCCTTTAGATCAAGCAATAGAGGGTTCATGCTTTTGGCGCTGAAGGTCTCCAAGTCATGCCCACTGGCAGCCCACACAGGGTTTGGTTACATATGCAGAAAAAAATTACTAGGGAACTAATTTCTGAATCTCAGATGCTACCAAGAACAGAATCCTGGAACACACTTCACTCATGTCATTATTCATGTGCATCAATGGTTCAGAGAATCTATACAAAACAGCCAGCTTTGTATTAGCACTTCATTTAAACTAAAGAAGTGAATTCACAACATACCTTGCATTCCTGTGTATATTCTAGTTGAGGGCAGTCTGGAATAAAGTTCAAAAAGTCCTGAAATAAGTAATATTAGAACATTAGCAACTATGAAGCATTGAATCTGATGAGCACAAAACAGGAGATGAGTAATTTACCATCTCTACCTATTCTGGATTAGATATACTAGTGTAAAACACTACAATGCTTCTTTTCCACTTGGAGAAATAATCCTGTCTCCTAGCCAATTCTTCGTGGGAAGAAATCAATTTTCATTAAGAGTTTACACTTTTAAGGCTAAATCATTCCAAGAGTGACTATTTGCATCCACAGATGTCATCAGATCTTCCGGGGGGGGGGGGGGGGGGCGGGAAGAGAGAATGGCTTTTTGTGCATCAGAGAGTGAGGATGGTGACCTCTCCTGGCTCAGTCACAGAAGGGATCAGGAAACTATTACTTTGGTTGTCAGACAGAGGAACTCTTTTAGCTTGTATGGCAGAGACCTGTGTTTTCGGACCTGAAGGGCCAGAGTTCTAGTTCCAGCTTTCTATGTTTATAGCAAAATTTCTTACCACACTCTTTGAGGTTCTCTGAACAGCCAATATCTTGTTCCCCAAGGAAAACTTGATGCATTTCACTTCCCCTTTGTCTTCCATTCTACACACACACAAATCAGTAGAAGTATATTTCTATCATGTAATCATTTGTTACAGAATTTTAACAGCTGCTATTTCTTAAAAAAGAGAACAGATAAGCAAAATGTAAGGCAGACATTTTTGTGTACAACTTACACAACTAGTAAAGACAACTATAAGGTCCAATATCGATGCATCAAGATACAACAGGCAGTATATTCCTGAAGAATTACTGAATGAATCAAGTCTATTATGGAGTTACAAATGATTATAGCCACACACAGGATTCAATAGCTTCCAAGAAATGCTCTGCCTTGACTGTCTTATTGCTACTATGAAATGGAATTAAAGGAAGAATTATGAACTTTGCTCATATTCTAATTCTAACTGAATGCATGACAGAAAACTATAGCTCAATGTAATGTAAAAAACAGAATGCTCGCTTTGTGCCTGATTGTGCAAAGGTACTGAATACTCTCAATCCCACTGATGTCAGTGACATTGCAGGACAAGTAACTTTGCCTCTGTGTTCTAAAACTATTTACTAATTGGCAAGATAGACTGCTAAGCACTTGTAGACCTGCACTCGGATACCTGTGGATCCTGAAATTAGTGTAAAAGGGCACAGCCACACTGGGAGCGGAAAAAAGATATATTTTTATCATGTTAACTAACAAGCAGAAAAATCTTAGTGGGGACAAAGCCGTTGTAATTTTAACATGCGTCAGCAAGTCAAGCTAAACACTAGGGGAGAGACAGTCAACTGAGAGAGATGGATTTTGGTTCCAACCTACAAGGTACGGAGGACTTCCTGGAATTTGCCACACCTGCAAATCCCACTGATGTCAGAACTGAAGGCACTCATGGCCTTGAAAGATATCCTGATCTGCTAACATGTGTTAGATGTACAGTTGTCTTGTCCACACTAGGATTTTATCATAGAATCACAGAACTGTAGGACTGCAAGGGATCTCAATAGGTCATATAGTCCAGTCCCCTGCACTGAAGGCAGGGCTAACTAATAACTAGACCATTCCTGACAAGTGTAACCTATTTCTAAAAAACATCCAATGACAGAGATTCCACAAACTCCCTAGGCAATTTGTTCCAGGGCCTAACTACCCTGACAGTTAGAAGTGTTTCCTAATGACCAACCTAACCTCCCTTCCTGCAATTTAAGCCCATTGCTTCTTGTCCTATCCTCAGATGTTAAGGAGAACAAATTTTCACCCTCCTCCTTTATATACTTTATATACTTAAAAGTTTGTCCCCTTCAGTTTCCTCCTCGCCACACTAAACAAACCCAATTTTTTCAATCTTTCCTCATAGGTCATGTTTTCTCAATCTTTAATCATTTTTGTGCTCTCCTCTGGACTTTGTCCACATCTTTCTTGAAATGCAGCACCCAGAATTGGACGCAATACTCCAGTTGAGGCCTTATCAGTGTGGAGTAGAGTGGAAGAATTACTTCTTGTGTCTTTCTTACAACACTCCTGCTGATGTTTGCTTTTTTTGCAACTTTGTGAGACTGACGACTCTCATTTAGCTTGTGATCCACTATAACCCCCAGATCCACTTCCACAGTACTCTTTCCAGTCATTTCCCATTTTGTATGTGTGCAATTGATTGTTCCTTCCTAAATGGAGTACTTTGCATTTGTCCTTATTGAATTTCATCCTTCTTACTTCAGACCATTTCTCCAGTTTGTCCAGATCATTTTGAATTTCAATCCTATCCTCCAAGCACTTGCAACCCCTCTCATCTTGGTATCATCTACAAACTTTATATGTTTATTTTCGATGCCATTACCTTAATAATTTATGATATGTTAATAAAAATATACATTTTTTCCTAGTGAATAGGAGGCCGAAAAAGGACAGAGCTTTAATCAGATTTTTATAGGTGTTCTTCCACAGATACAGAACAGATAAGTAGTTTCTTTGGGGGTACTGCTGCCATACAGGCACATGGAAATTTGTGATTCACGGAAGTTTAGAGCATGTTAGCAAAAGATGCCATCTATTTTACAGAAATATGAGTTAGATTAGACAAGTTACATTAAAATGCAATACCTACATTAAGGAAATATTATGGCTTGAGAATTTAAATGCACAAATAGGTAAATTCAAAATTATGATTCCCACACCTGCCATAAATTGGCCCTCATATGTTGTAAGTGCATATGACTGCTAATGTCCAATAATGTCAAATTACAACTTATGCTAAGTCACGTCTTTTTTGTTTGTTTTAAACTCTCGAGTTTTGGGTGTGTTTGAATTTTCAACCAGAATGTAGTATTAACAATTTTCTTCAATCGGGTTTTTTGTTTTAAGAAAAAAACCGATTGATCACACATGGTAATAAGTAAACTTATTGCATTTGTTATTATTGAATGAAAATATGTTCTTAAAACAAAGCAACAGGATCAGGACATTCTAGTACTTCATGGATGTTGCACCTATGCGACAAACTATAGTACAACCAAGAGACGTATACAGTGAAAGATAGCTGCAAGATCACAAATGGTATCCTAGAGCAGTACAGAATACAAATGAAAATACCTTGCTGATCATACCTGAATGAAATGGGATTTTTGTCCTCCAAGCCTTTAACAACCACCCCAGTGGCTCCACCAGATCGAACAGCAAAAACCTAAGAGTTAAAATTGCATATTTTTTAAAAAAAATGCATTTTAAGACATAGCTTCTTAACTAACTCAAAGTCATATCATGGTCTCAACAAGCCTTATTTCTGTAAAACCATGCATTTGCTTTTCTACCCAAATATAAGGGATGAGCTCTAAAAAGAAAAGCAATTTAAAAAAATTCATCTTATGCAGAGTAGATAGCAGCAATTCTACACTGATTGTGACCATATAGTATAGCGTTAGTTCATTTTTGTTTTGGAGACAAATTCATATTTTGATTCGGACACACGTCAAAACCCCCAAGTGTCGCTAAATGGCCCAGTGCAATCCTTGGATGTATAAACAAGGAAATAGCCCATAAGATTAGGAAGATGATATTACCCCTGCCTACAGTTTTGATGAGATCATTACTGGAATATGGTGTCCAGTTCCAGTCTCCACACTGGAAAATGGACGTTGACCAGTGGAGAGGATTCAGAAGAAAGCTACAACAATAATTTGAGATCTAGAAATAAGGAATGCTGGTTTACATATACACTTGCACTGAAAAAGCAAACTATATGAATTAAAACAGGTTTGTTATTTTGGTGTAAGTCTGTGTGGGGACACTTGTAGTAAAAAGCTAAATCAACTTATGCCACTTTTTCCACAAATCATACAAACTTTCACCAAAATAATTAAACACATTTTAATTCATATTTGTATTTCAGTCCAAGTCTGAGCTCCTTAAATCTATTAAGGCTGGCCTACAAAATCTCTTTAGCTTATCAAACAGATGGCAGAGCGGCAACTCGGTCAGGTTGTATTGTTATCCACTACTTCTGGGTCATTCTACCCCACAAAAAGCTCCAGTGCCTGCCCCTGTTAATGGTCAAAATTTCACTCTACTACTTGGAAAGCTACAACTCCTCAGTTTCACATTTGCAGCATGTGCTGAATTGCACCACCAAATTTAATCACTTCTGCAGACTTGACTTTGCTGAGACTAAAAAAAGAAAAGCTAGGCACAGCAGAGACGCTAGAGAGGTCTGTCACAGACTAAGACAAGTACATATGTTCACATTCGGAAAGATCTCTCTACAATCCTAAGGGCAAGCAAGACATCATAGTGTCCAAGAGAAGTCATATTTGGAAGTAAAGAGTGACCTTAAAAATTACAACTAAAGGAGAATTATATTTTGTTTAACACTCCAGTAACAGAGACACCAATTAGCATTCAAAGTGACCTTAAGCAACAAGAGGCATTTATTCATAACAATCTAAAGGATTTAGGTATTTTGTTAAGATCTATATACAGGGATATGTAAAAAGGGTAATGTAGTCACCTAGTATCTATCTAGGTTCCAAGGAATCCATGAAAAGTTGTGTCTGCTAAACGGAAAGGAAATCAAATAAGCCCCTATTAAGTAATAATTAGTGCCCTTCGTTTTTGGTTTTTATTTTATTTAATTTTTCCCAGGAATTTATCGGTGTTTATTATCACAAAAACAGGTGAAAATCAGTGGAAAAAACTATTATTTTTTCTGGGCAAATATCAGGGTTTATTTTGGTGGATAGAAGGATGGGGGGAGTATTCAGTAGATTAATGCTCTGATTAATGGAATTCGATGTTGTTTACTGCACAACTAAAACAGAACTCAAAACACAAGGCCACCTCTGAGGTAAAGAAAACAATACATCTCTAATCCCCAAATAAAACTTTTCATTTTAATAAACAGCTTACTGTTGTAAGCTTAGAACTATTAGCCTATATTTACATTTAATAATTGGGCCACACCATTTGCAGCGCATACACTCAACTTCATCCTTTTCGCCTGTTTGGGTTTTTTTTAACTTTTGAATACTTCCTTGTGCTCTAAAATGTATTCGGATACAGATTTTCGTTTTCTTCCCATTTTATTGTGTTAGATCTTTAAACCGTTATCTGCCAGCAGCTTGAAATGCGTACATGGTCGGCATCAGATTAATCAGTACATTCAGATGTGCACGCACTTAAAGGCTTGCGTGTGTGCCTGTTTGTTTATTGTGTATATCTTCTAGACTAATACGTAGCCTTAATTCAACAGGCAGCTTTGCATACACACACAGACGAATGTATTATTGTAATATATATATCTCATGCAATGTATTGTATTTTGCTAATGAAGTTATTTTTTATATATTTGAATCATACAAAAGCAGGGTGAAAATCAGAAAAAAACGAATACTACTTTTTGTAAAACCCAGGATTTATTTATTTTTTAATCGGTTTAAACTGAAAAGGAAGGGGGCTTAGTAATAACGCAGAGTTCAAATCCTGTGAAAACTGGAGCACACAATAGAGAACTGTGTATCAGTCCCGAAGTTTATTGTACAATTTTTTTTTAAAAAGTCAGACAATAAGAAGGCTTAATACCTCAAGTACAAGGTTTGCAACAATAAAAGGAGTCACAGCTGAGAAAAAGGAGCCTAACAGTTAGCAACAGGACAGAAACTTAGGCCTTTTCTTCACTACAAATGCTTTACTGATCTAGTTATACTGAGAAAAACCACTAGTGTAGATACAGTTTATGCTGATAGAAGGAGTTTTTCTGTTGACACAACTCCACCATCTCCCACGACATTAGCTACTTGGACAGAAGCATTCTTATCAGCATAGCTGCATTTATACTTAGGGCTTATCTACACTTGAAATGCTACAGCAGCCACTGCAGCACTTCAGTGTAGACACTCACCAAAGTGAGCAAGGAGTTCTCCTATCAGCATAGTTAATCAACCTCCCCCAGACAAGGCAGGTAGGTTGACCTAGCACTGCCTACACCAGGGGTTAGGTTGGCTTAACTATGTCACTCAAGGGTTTGGATTTTTTACACCCCCGAGCAACATAGCAGGGTCGACTTTACTTCTGAGTGTAGATGCGGTCTGAGGGTTTTGCTGACATAGTTATGTCATCTGGGGGCATGTTTTTTTCACACCCTTGACCAAGATAATTATGCTGACCAAACTTGGTAGTGTAAACCCCGGCCATACATGTAACCTCTAAGGCCTTGGCCACACTTAAAAGTTTTGTTGCTTTAACTAAGTCACCATAACTAAAGCAAGAAAACTTCCTAGCACAGATGCAGATGTACCAGTATAAAAGCACTTAGACCTACATAATTTATTCTGGTTCAGCAAAGCAAACTAAACTATACTGCTATAAAGTGACTTCTATTAGTATAACTGTGTCTAAGGTCTTCTACTGGCATATCTATGTTAAAAAAAAAAAATCACATCCCTTATCCACATAGTTATGCTAGTAAAACTTTAAGTGGAGATGAGGCACAAGAATCTCCAAGATGTATTATTCGGGTAGCACAAACAGTACGCTAGGCACAGTCCACACACATAAAAACATAGTTCCTGTTTCTTATAATATTCAGTCTGTAAGTTGCAATTAACTGTTACTGTAATATTTTACCCTATCTAGCAAGACTTACCTTAGATAAAATGTATTTAATACATTTAACTTTTGATTTTTTCTTTATTCTCAAAAACTAGTTTGTTAAGATTTAAAAAAAAAAAAAAAAAAAAAAAACAGTCTGATATTAGGGTAACCTTTTGTGGCTGTTACCAAAGAAGAGGATGAAGAACTTCTCACTGGAGGTCAGAAGTGAGGTAAAAAAGTAACTGGAACAAAGCACTCATTAAGGAGTATGGGGCACAGGATATCCATATCAAAAGGTGGATACAAAGATGCTGGCTGCAATCAGTTAGAGGCATATGAAAAATTTAGTGATCACAAAGAGTGGCAGAAACTGGAGACTGAAATTCACAGCTAGAAATTTCTCTTTTAAGTGAAAGCTTAAATTATGTAGAAACTGATCATTTAGACCAGGGGTAGGCAACCTATGGCATGCGTGCCAAAGGCAGCACGTGAGCTGATTTTCAGTGGCACTCACACTGCCCGGGTCCTGGCCACCGGTCCAGGGGGGCTCTGCCTTTTATTTTAATTTTAAATGAAGCTTCTTAAACATTTTTAAAACCTTATTTACCTTACATACATACAATAGTTTAGTTATATATTATAGACTTATAAAAAGAGACCTTCTAAAAACATTAAAATGTATTACTGGCACGCAAAACCTTAAATTAAAGTGAATAAATGAAGACTCAGCACACCACTTCTGAAACTTTGCCGACCCCTGATTTAGACCATCACAGAGACCAGGTGGATGAGGGAATATCTTTTATTGGACCAACTTCTGTTAGTGAGAGAGACAAGCTTTCGAGCTAACACAGAGCTCTTCTTCAAAAAGTTTGTCTCTCTCACTGACAGAAGTTGATCCAATAAAAGATATTACCTCACCGAACTTGTAGCTGGGTTGGTCCTAGGATATGGGAGGGACAACTACACTGCATATAGTAACACCATCCTTATTCACTAGGGTAAACTGCTTAGTCACCACAGGGGAGTGAGCTTTTCCAAGCACTGGCCATTGTTACTAAGCCTTTACTTTGAAGTTAGCCCTCAAATTATACATCAAGGCGTGTGATGTAGGGGGACCAGCCGCACCAGAGCTCTGAGCCCCGAGCACCAGTTGGCTTTTCCAGGCGTGACACCGCATCTGCAGCCACCCAGGGCTGTCCTGTCTCCAGGGCCACAACCCAACGCGCCGTTGCGCTAGGGCCGGATGGGGGATCTCGAGGAGGAGGAGGAAGCCCACGCTCCGGCACAAGCCCGCTCAGGACGAGCTGTGCCCAGGCAGCGCCGACTCGGACCTTGCCATGACGGGTTTTGCAAGGCCGGGGCAGCCGCCGGCGCTTTCCCGACCCCGCTAAGAAGGGCGGGCGGGCGGGATTTTTAAGCCGTCGCTCCACAGCGGCCATGGCGGGCGATGCCCCCGTGGCCCAGCCAGCCTCGCACCGGACAAGCCCGGGCACCACCCCCGCTGCGATGGCTGATGGCCACAGGGCCTGGGAGATGCCGCGGGGAGGTGTGAGGGCGGCGCCGCCTGCCTTGGCGGGGGCAGAGGAGCGGCCCAGCGGGCCCCGGGGCTACCACCTCCGGGTGGGCTACCGCCTCAGACCGATGCCCAGGCAGCGAGCCCCGCCCGGGCTAGTCCCACTGGCGGGTCTTTGCCCCGGCCGGGCGGGGGGAGGGGGCCCTGGCCTCCCACCTGCTTATTGGCCTCATCGAAGAAGACGCAGTTGACGGGATTCGCCTTCTCGAATTGCACGGGCCGCGCGCACAGCGCCAGGTAACAGCCGCGGCTCATGGCGGCGCGAGCAGCCCGACCGGCGGCCTCCGCGGATCCGAGTCCGGCCGCGCGCCCGCTTCCTGCTCACGCTCCCCCTGCACGTGATCCGGGACTTGCTGGCCCCGAAAGGCGGGGGGAGACCGGGAGCGCGGGGAGGAGCCTGGGGCCGAATGGGCCCTGCCCCCCCTCGGCACTGTCCCGCCACCTGTGGGGTGGGGCCAGGTGCAAAACATCCCGTGTGTGACTCCGCCTGCTCCGACCTCGCGTCCTTCCTGGCAGCGCAGCCTGTCAGCGCCCGTTCACTCCCCAGCTGCTGCGAGTCCTTCTCCTTCCCCAGCCTTGTCACCTCACTCCGCATCCCACCGCCATTGCCTCGCCCCACTCTGCTATTTCAATAAGAACAGGAGTACGTGTGGCACCTTAGAGACTAACAAATTTATTAGAGCAAAAGCTTTCGTGGGCTACAGCCCACTTCTTCGGATGCATCCTGTTCTTTTTGCGGATACAGACTAACACGGCTGCTACTCTGAAATCTGCTATTTCAAACTCCTGAGCCCCTAGCGCCCGGCCACCCCCGCCCCCACCTCGCCTTCGCCGTCCCTAGCCCCTGCTGACCTCATTGCTTCGAGGCAGCCATCTCTCATCCCCTGCTTGGTTTGGTGGCCCCGGCTCATCCTGTCCACATTTAAGGCCCTCTTTAAACCCCAGAGCTGTATAGTTTATCGCAAATCCAACGTGGCTGCGAAATCCTTCTGCTTCCTCCCTGTTCCCTACTCTGGGTTCTGTCCATTCAAAGATTAAGAACTACTGAGGGGAGGGACCATCTGTTCTTGGGTGTTTACACTGTGTCAATGGTACAGAATGACTAGACGTTTATGTCCAACCCTTCTGCAGAATGTCTGAACTTTCTAAACACATGATGTACTCAGTTGTTCATCTTCTTCCCTCCACACTAGTATTTTCAGACATAAACTCAACTTTGGTGTTACACATCAGTCAACTGAGGTCTGAGCTGCAGACTTCTCTTGGGGAAGGCAAGCAGAAGGCTGGTTCGCACAGCCTTCGCCAGCAAGAGCTTCTGTCTCAAAGCCAGGGCTGAAAGTAAGCCGATATGGGCCGGTACAGTGTACCAGTAAAAAGCAGCCACCGATAGGGGCCTGTACACAGCTGACATTAAAGCGCTGCGGCAGGAAAGGATCCTGCTTAAAGCATTTTAACATCATTGCCCCTTTTGCCCCCCCCCAGGCCGATGACGGGAGCAGCTGCCTCGGGGCCGGTGATTTAGAAGGGCCCAGGGCTCCAGCCGCTGCTACCGCAGCAGCAGCCAGAGCTCCAGGCCCTTTAAATCACCGCTGGAGCCCGGGCGGCATGGGCCAGGCACCGCAGATAGCATCCCCCAGCCAGCCTGACTCCCAGCCCCGCCCCTTCCACCCAAGGCCAGCTAGGGTGACCAGATGTCCCGAGTTTATAGGGACGGTCCCGATTTTTGGGTCTTTTTCTTATATAGGATCCTATTACCCCCCATCCCCATCCTGATTTTTCACACTTGCTGGCTGGTCACCCTAAGGCCAGCCCCCATACTGATAAGTGTTGAATGTTACTTTCATCCCTGCTCCAACCCAAACTGTGCAAGTACTGTTAGGTGGTGGAGTTGCTGTCAGTTTTCTCATGCCAGGAAATTCCCAGTTAAGGCTTTAAATTTCGCATTGTCTTCTTATACGTTTCTGGGTTACTTCCTACTGCAAGGCTCATCTCAGGCATCTCCAGGCATCTCCTAGACTGGCAGCAGCTCAGCATCCCAGTCAGTCTTTGCACTCAGCTGATTGTCCGAAGCGTAGTCCACGTCCACGAGGCTTTCTTCTGGCAACTAGCAGAAGTTGCTAGATTGCAGGCCCTGGTTCTCATGGGAGACTTTAATCACCCCGATATCTGCTGGGAGAGCAATACAGCGGTGCACAGACAATCCAGGAAGTTTTTGGAAAGTGTAGGGGACAATTTCCTGGTGCAAGTGCTGGAGGAACCAACTAGGGGCAGAGCTTTTCTTGACCTGCTGCTCACAAACAGGGAAGAATTAGTAGGGGAAGCAAAAGTGGATGGGAACCTGGCAGGCAGTGACCATGAGATGGTCGAGTTCCGGATCCTGACACAAGGAAGAAAGGAGAGCAGTAGAATACGGACCCTGGACTTCAGAAAAGCAGACTTTGAATCCCTCAGGGAACAGATGGGCAGGATCTCCTGGGAGAATAACATGAAGGGCAAAGGGGTCCAGGAGAGCTGGCTGTATTTTAAAGAATCCTTATTGCGGTTGCAGAAACAAACCATCCCGCTGTGTAGAAAGAATAGTAAATATGGCAGGCGACCAGCTTGGCTAAACAGTGAAATCCTTGCTGATCTTAAACGCAAAAAAGCTTACAAGAAGTGGAAGATTGGACAAATGACCAGGGAGGAGTATAAAATTATTGCTCAGGCATGCAGGAGTGAAATCAGGAAGGCCAAATCACACTTGGAGTTGTAGTTAGCAAGAGATGTTAAGAGTAACAAGAAGGGTTTCTTCAGATGAAGGTCTGACAGACACAGCTACAGCCCCAGCCCTGGAGGACAGCAGGGTTCTATAGCAACTGCTGCGGCGGGTTGCTCAGGGCCTGGGCATTCAGACAGAGGAGGTAGTGGAGGATGCAGATCCAATGGTAGATATCCTTGTCTCCTCCAGACCTGCACATATTGCCCTGCCTTTTATAAAGTCCATCTCTGAAAACACAAAACTTTGTGGTAGACTCCAGCCTCATTTCCCCTAGGGCTAAACATGACCACCCCCCACCTGATTCTCTTGTGGTTGATGCTGCCAACCAATGTGAACACCAGGGCTTTGAGGGACCCTCCCTGAAGAATCGGGAGGCAAAACGACTCAACCTTTATGGGAGAAAGGTCTCTTCCACTGGCAAATGGCAGTTCCGCATCTCTAATCAGCAGGCCATTGTCAGCAGGTACTACTACAACACGTGCAGGGCAACGGTGAAGTTTGTGGAGCTGATGCCGCAGGACTCCTGCGCTGCGTTTTCGGCTCTAGTGGAGGAGGGGAAGCTCATTTCGTGAGCTTCGCTACAAGCCGCGCTGGATGTAGCTACCCGTGTGATGGCTATGGGCATAGCCATGAGAAGGGGCTCCTGTCTCCAGGTCTTGGGCCTGCCGTATGAGGTCCAACAGATTATTCAGGATAGGGTGACCAGATGTCCCGATTTTATAAGGACAATCCCGATTTTTGGGTCTTTTTCTTATATAGGCACTTATTACCCCCCATTCTCTGTCCTGATTTTTGATTCAGGACCTCTCATGCGAGGGTTCGGCTCTCTTTTCCAAGAAAAGAGACAAAAGGCTACATAGCCTAAAGGAATCTAGAGCCACTCTCAAATCATTGGGCCTCCATACTCCCGCTACATAGTGGAAACATTTTAGACTGCAACCTCCTCCCTGCTTCTACCAGCAGAACCATCAGGACGGTTCCCAGAGAAGGAACAGGAGTGGCAGGAAAAGGCCACACCCATCCTCAGGCCAGAGTTCTGGCCAACCCAAACCACCTTCCTGCCCCAAACTGGCCTTTTGAAGGTGCGGTCGAGGACGGCGCACCAGAACAACTATCAACCCCACCTAACCTTTTCCTCCCAACTGTCCCCTTTCTACCGTGCACGTTGCCTTCGTAAGAGCTTTTTTTTTTTTTTTTTTTTTTTGACAAACTGGGCCTGCTACTGAATGCGGGGAAATCAACACTGTCCCCTCAGTTCAGAAAATAGAATTTGTAGGGGCAGTACTGTACTCGAAACATGCCAGAGCATTCCTTCCAGAAGTGAATTTTCAAGCCATGGGCAACATTATTCGAGGTCTCAGACACTTCCCCCCACCACTACAGCACGGAACTGCCTGAAACTTCTAGGACATATGGCAGCTTGTACCTACCTAGTACAGCATGCCAGACTCAGACTTCAATCTCTTCAGTCATGGCTGGCATCAGTGTGTCGGGCAGCTCGGGACAGTTTAGACAGGATTGTAACCCTGCCTCGCCCGGTACTCAACTGCCTCCTGTGGTGGCTCGACCTGCAGGTAGTATGTGCAGGGGTACCGTTCACCAGCCCTCAGCCATCCCTCTCGCTAGTAATGGATGCGTCAGACTTGGGCTGGGGAGCACATTTGGGAGACCTCAGAACACAAGGCCTCCAGTCTCAAGCGGATCTTGCTCTCCGCATCAATATCAGAGAGCTGAGAGCAGTACGCCTGGCATGCCAGACTTTCCGAGCACACCTAGCAGGGAGATGGGTATCAGTCATGACAGACAACACCACAGCGATGTTTTATATCAACAAACGGGGGTACACGCTCCCTCTCACTTGTGCCAGGAAGCCCTCATGCTGTGGGACTTCTGTGTAGAACACCTGATACACCTGCAAGCATTGTACCCTCTCTGGAGTACAGAATGAGTTGGCGGACCATCTCAGAAGGTTGTTCCATGGTCACAAGTGGTCCCTTCACCCAGACGTCGTGAATTCAATCTTCTATCAGTGGGTTTTTCCCCCAGATAGACCTGTTCGCCACACAACACAACAGGAAGTGTCAGCAGTTTTGCTCCTTCCTGAATCACAGCCCGTCGTGGATACGTTCCTCCTCCCAAGGGGAGGCCATCTCCTATATGCATTCCTGCCCTTTCTTCTCATTCACAAGGTGCTTCTCAAGATATGGAGGGAAGAAGCTTTGGTGATTCTGATAGCTCCAGCCTGGCCCGGCCAGCACCGATACACATCACTCCTGCAAATGACCGTGGAAGCTACAGTCACCTTGCCTCTCTTCCTGGACTTACTAACTCAGGATCACGGCTGTCTCCAACATCCAAACCTAGAGTCACTGCATCTCATGGCATGGAAACTTCATGGCTGAACCCAATGGAGCACTCCTGCTCAGACTTGGTTAGGCAAGTCCTCCTGGGCAGTAGAAAGCCCTCTATCAGGGCTACCTACCTTGCTAAATGGAAGAGATTTTCAGTCAGTGCAGCATCATCCAGCCCCGATGCTCGCCTCTGTGCCACTTATATTAAACTATCTTCATCTCAAGAAGCAGGGGCTGTCCACGTCATCAATAAGAGTTCACTTGGCCACCATCTCTGCCTTTCATGCAGGTCCAGAAGGCTGCTCAGTCTTTGCCAACTGTTTCCTTAAAGGGCTTGACAGGCTATGCCCGCAGGTCCAGCAGTCTGTCCCGGCTTGGGACCTCAATCTGATACTTTCCAGACTCCTGGGACTGCCCCTTTGAACCTTTAGCGACACGCTCCCTGCTCCACCTCTCATACAAGGTAGTGTTTCTGGTAGTGATAACCTCAGCCGGGAGGGTGTCTGAGCTCAAGGCCCTGACTTTAGAGCCCCCTTACACTGTGTTCCGTAAGGACAAGGTCCAGCTGAGACCTCACCTGGCTTTCTTCCCAAAGGTTGTCTCCCAGTTTCCCAGTTTCACATCAACCAGGATATCTTCCTCCCGGTATTCTATCCTAAACTGCGCTCAAGTGGTAGGGACAAAGACTTCACTCATTGGATGTCCACAGAGCGCTAGCCTTCTACATCGAGAGAACAAAACTTTTCCAAAACTTGGTGCAGTTATTTGTGGCAATGGCAGACAGAATGAAAGGTCGTCCTGTCTCTTCTCAACAGATTTTATCATGGATCACGTCCTGCATCCAGGAGTGCTACAACCTGGCAGGGTTGCCTGCTCCTTCAATCACTGTGCACTCCACCAGGGTTCAGGCCTCTTCAACAGTGGTCCTGGCGCAGGTTCCCACCCAGTAAATCTGCAGAGTGGCAACATGGTCCTCCATTCACTCTTTCGCCACGCACTATGCAATCAGCCATCAGGCCAGAGACAATGTGGCCTTTGGAAGAGCAGTGCTCCAATCAATGGATGACTCCGACCCCACCTCCTGAACTTGGGCTTGAGAGTCACCTGATTGGAATGGACATGAACAAGCACTCGAAGAAAAACGGTTACTCACCTTCTCGTAACTGTTCGAGATGCGTTGTTTATGTCCATTCCAATACCCACCCTCCTACTCCTCTGTTGGAGTAGCTGGGAAGAAGGAACTAAGGGGGTGGCAGGCCGGCAGGGCTCTATATTGAGTGCCATAAAGGTGCGACTCCTGGGGGGCACCCAGACCAACCCGACAGATGCTGCAATGGGAGAATCTTCCGGTTGCTGTGCACGTGCGCGCACATACACCCCTGATTGGAATGGACATGAACAACACATCTCGAAGAACAACAGTTAAGAGAAGGTAACTTTTTTCTGTATTGTAAATGAATTACGCAAAGTTCTGTATTAATATACTTAGTAAGGAATCTATTTGTCAAAAGACATTTCCTGAAACTTTTTTGGGGTCTGCATCATTATAGACATAGTTGCTGACAGCTATTTTGAAATAAAATTACCAAAGTAATTGAAATTGGTGTGATTATATTGTGATCTTTTGATAAAATATGCAGAATTTGTGTGCAGAATTAATTTTTTGGTGCAGAATTGCCCCAGGAGTAATCAATGCTCTGGTTCTTATGAAAGAGAAGAGGCAGCTGGCAATAGTCACTAAACCTCTGGAAAAATCCAAGTTTAAGAGATGAGATTACTCTAGGCTTCTTGGTGGTTGATGTATTAGCCACCCAGTCATGATGCTTTGTGTAATGATGCTGAAACAGTTTAGTCCCATCTGGAACACTAGTTCCAAGTGATCTGTTGCTGACAAGGCTTTTAGGACTAACTCAAGTCAGTGCAATGTCTCAACAACATACTACACAAGAATACAGCCACAAGATCTCAAGTTTTTACTTCACCATTCATTTTCCAACAGGAAGAGCACTTTCACAGCACACTTTGAGAATGTCACACACAGCAACAATATATCCTGCCTGGTAACAAGTAGCTTTACAAAGGGCAATAAAATAAGTAAACAGAAAATGATTTCATCTTCAGGATTTTCTAATCCATACCACCCCATTCAATCAGTTCATCTTCTAAATGCATTGTTTCACAGAAATAAATCTTCTGACAGACTGTAATTCTAGTGAGGTCTAGACAGGATTAAAAAGTTTTATATATAAAATATATAAGAAGCAAAAGATTAGATACTTTTTAGTCAAAATGTCAATGAAAAACGCATAAGCGCTTTCTTGAGTTCTAATTTCTATTTCAGTAGGAGAAAAACCTCAAAACATGTTCATCTTTATTTCTTGCCGCAGTTCCATTGTGTAATAAATCAATTGTGATAATCAGCTTTGGTTCTGTTAAGATTTCTAATTTAAATTTTAGTTGAATCAGAAGAGTCCAAAGTACAAGCCAGAGTTTCAATATAGACTGAATGCCAAGGATCCATTTTGATTCAACCTGTAATCTGAAGGATTTCTATAGTAAAGATAAAGATTACAGCTATCTGCTCCACTTTATGTAAACTGAGCGCAGCTAGCAGGAGACCCTGACATGTTGCCAACTCATCCCTCTGGACAGTTCAGGCTTGCTCCCCACCATATTGCATGCAAATATATTTAGACAGGCATCTTAAGCCATATTCCATTTATGTGAAGGGGAAAAAAAGTGATTTTAAAACATGTGAAAGATGGTTATATTAAGAAATCAGATTTTTGTGATGGCTATCTGTAATTTAATTTTCTTTTTTGTTTGTTTGTTTTAAATGTGGAAAAATGGGCTACACCTACATTGTGTATAAACAGATACAGAATCTTAAACCAGTTAGGTTTTAGGGGTGGCAAAGGGAAGGATGATAGGGACTACTGCTCTTCCCTACCGTTTACACTGTAACCACTACTAATCTGGAATTGTCAATTTAAAAAAAACCTAAGACATTTAAGCTCTAAATCATGCAAAATATGATTAACTCAGCTACAATAATCTAATGTAACTGAAAAGTTGGTTAAATCATCAGAACATTAGATGTGGTGACATTCTATTCTCACAGTGCCATTCTAAAATCCCAAGAGCCTGACTTGCAGGCCAATATAAAAAACACAAGCACCAGGGTACACTCTTTGTGTTTTCCTTTTTGGTATTCCAAGTCAACCACAGATTCCCTCGTCTTTGGAAGTGACATTTACCACTGCACTAACATGGTTAGAAGCAGTGAACTTGTTTCTTTTAAAGCAGTTATGCATTCAGTGCTATTCATTGTATATTATTGGTGGATCTCCATCACTTGAAAATGGTGACTTCTTTCCATGTTTCTGCACATGATCTTCATTCATTTTTTCCAAAGCTTCAATCTGTAAGATAGAAATAAATCCACTCTGAAGTTTTTATAAAAACTGGGCCTGTAAGCAAGTGCTTCAAAATATTGTGTTAAAAGAGCTAGTTTACAGGAGTAAACTAGTTCACACATTATGATCCATTTCCTGAATATCTAACACTCTCAATGGTTCAGCCACACCAGCTTTAATCAAGGGTGTGATATGCAAAGTTTAGGAGATTTTAAGAAGCATCTACCTTGAGCAAATTAATGGAACAGAAGTGCATACAATGCTTTCAGGTTCAGGGTTTTTTGAGGGGGAAGGAGGTGGTCCCCAGAGTCTAGACTGTGTCCAGAATTTCCCCAAAAGCGGTGTGAAGTTCCAGAGTAGCCTCATGATGATGGGACAGCCCAGCCCACACCATCTCCGATGTCAATGGTACTAGCAGAGCAGTAAATAAAGTCATACTCAAGTGCTTTACATGATTAAAATAGTACAGTCCTATTCTGTTTTGGTCTGCAGCCTGTAAAGAGCTAGTGTGGGGCACTACTTTTTCTAATACTTATAGAAGAGAAGACAAAGAAATGAAGAGAAAAGAAGGAATGTAAATAGGGAGATAGTGGGGCTTCACACTGGTGTCCCTAACGGCTTGGAAGTTATGGTTTGAAGCTTACAGAGGGGCTATCCAAATTAGTCTTTGAAAGATCAGATTGCATAACAACATTCACACATTAATGCATCTCTCCCTATTATTGCAAATCATAAAACAAAATAGTCAAAGGATTTTGTAGGAGAACACCAAAACCATCTTACAACTCAATGAAACATGGACACTTACCAGCATTTGAGAGTGGAGAAAAACAAACAACACTGGTAGCAGTTCCCTAGAATGTTACATTGTGTCTTATTTCTCTCCTTCTTTGGCTGAGCACAATGGTAGCACAGCCTGTCCAGGAGCTGACTAGAACTAAATTTCTCACCCCCTACATGTTTCTGCATTAATACAGAAATACATAGCTTTATGGCTGGGACCAGCATGGGTCTGCACTGCTTGGGCCTATCGGGGCAACTCTCCAATGCTTTACTACTACTAAGTGCCCTTTTACCTAGTAACTCAAGAATGCTTGAAGACATTAAACATTTCTCTATATATACACACATCCCCTCTTCCTCCTTAAGACATCTCCCCTTTCATCTGATATTTTTCAGAATGTAATTGATATGACATCAGGACACATTTAAAAGAAATGAGTTACAGCAAAGATTTAAAAAAAAAAATCAGGAAGTTAAATGTGACTTTAGGATCCTAAAATTAGACTTCTAAATTTTTGAGAATCCTAGCACATAAGCCAGTGGTCCCCAACCTTTTTCAGACGTCTGGCGGGCGCCAAAAAAGGCCGAGTGCTGCCAGCGGAGGGGAAAAAAAAAAAAAAAGAAAGCCGACCAATACACGGGCGCGGGCGCCATGGCACCTGCAGGCACCACATTGGGAACCCCTGACATAAGCTTTATTTTTAGGTTCTAATCTTTTGCATTTAAAATTATTGAAAATAAGCAGTAAAAGTTATATAATTTTTTTAACAGCTTCTTTGTCCTTGCGTGACCCCACTAGTATTTTTATTAAAAAAAACTTTCATTCAGTGGTTTAAGAAACATTGTGACTTACATATAACTGAGGTTGTTTTAATTAAGATAACGTAAAGAGCTATTAACATACAACTGGTGTAATTTGTCTGTATCAGCTTCTGTTATTGCTATTTCAACCTAGAAAAATCGGAATTTAAAAAGCTGGAGATTTATGTTTACTTTAGTTTCACCAGCTATCCTAACAGGATTAGTCATATAACTAAGAATGTTGAAGAAATAGGATTGTGGCTGGCCACTAGCTAGCTAGTTGACCTTAATTTACTAGCATTAGATATCACCCACAGAGAGAATCTTACCTCAGCTAGGAAATCAGCTTCATTGTCAGCTGCAATATTTAAACCTGAGACAGCATTGAAGAGCTCCCGTTCATTAAGTGCTTCTGATACACCTCCCTTCTGGAAGAACTGTTAAAAATGAAAGAATGTATTACAGTGTCTTTAATCATGAGATTATAAAATAGTACACACAGTGCATTTCACAAACTACAATTACTAATCAGATATGGAAGTAGCACTTAAATTTGACTCCCCTCTGCCCTCCCTGCCCCCCAAGACAACCAAGCAACATGATCCAAGAGCAGGTTTCAATTCTAGGAGCACCATTTTATTCCTCTCTAATCTGAATCTCACTCCAATATGGTCTTCCTGTATCTAAACAGATCACTCAACATTTACAAGTGATAATTTCCAAAACTGAATTTGATGATTTTATCAACTTCATATATTTAAAAGTCTGTTCTCCGTCCCGAGAAAAAGCCGTTTACATCAGAGTTTAACTGCAGAAAAACAAAGAGGTCACGAACTGCAGAACTCCTACCTGTGAAACATTTCTGCAGTCTCTGAACAAAAACTCAAGTCCATGAGGGTGGGTTGGCTCCACAGATTGACTTACATCAATTAACCAGACCTAAAGTAAACAGGTAAACGTACTGGTTCACATAGTGCATAAAGACACTCAACATTAAATACACCTTTTTTTCTACTTTAAGAATATGCTCACCTTTCCATCATGCCATAGCATGTTGTACTCACTCAGGTCAGCATGAACAAGTGAGCACTCTTTATATAACTGTTGCATCATCTGCGAGAGGTCAGACAAATTATCAATTAAGCAAAGAATACTTGTTTGAGTGGTAATTAATCAGCACTATTTGTACATCCAGGGTAAAGCAAAGCATTTTTTCCATCCAACTAGTAGTCACATTTCAAGAGTACATGCAGTTGGTTAATGTGAGGAATTGTGACTTCACATCTTTTATTCTTGTTAAATAGAAACTAAATGTTCAGAATTTCAAGGAAAACAGTTATGCTAAAGAAAAGCATTAAGACTAGGAAACTTAATTGAACTCTGTCAACCAGTCCAACTGCAGTAGACAGATAGGCATGTATAGGCAACTCTTTTACCTCATCCTCTATCAAACAGATAAGCACTCACTGATGACTTTTCACCCAGAATCATGACATTAGGAATTACACAAAACGAATTAAGTTGAACTTCAACAGTGAGAGTCCAAATACTTCAACACTAAGTAGGAGAAAGACACCTCTGAGATTCAGTCTTACATTGTTCATTCTAGGTTTCTGCATCTGCATTATATCTGCAGAATGTCAACTGAGTTCCTTTGAGCTATGACCTCATCTTTCTTTATGTATTGAACAGTGCCCAACACCGACTAAGTTCAGTTTAAACGACATATGTGTAGCTCCACAAGTCTCAGAATTTAACTGCAAGGAATCTTTAGTTTCTACCTAGCTTTTCTCATTATGACTACAGAAAAACAAGTCATAAGAATGATTGAGAGTACGTACACACAGCTGACAAAATATTATTTGATCCAGCTGAAATGGAGAATAAGCAATTAAGTATTTACAATTGCAGGTCAATGGCTATAAATTTTATTCTCTTGCACTCACACTGATGGGTATATATCAGACTGGCTGAGACAGTTAAAGGGCTTTAGAGTAAAGTCCTCCACTGTTTTTTTGAAACCAGAATAACTTTCATCCCACCTTAGTTACCCTCACACTTCCATCTCACCCCCCAAACAAATCAACAAGAGAATTTGGTTAATGGAGCCACTTAAATGTTACGTAGAAAAGGTACATTAGAGAGATTAAATATGATAATACAAGTATTTATATAGGACCAGAATAATTCAGCAGAGACACTCACTAGATCACTAATATTCTTTACTCCTAAGGGAATTCTGCACCAAAAAAAAAAAATTAAAAGTTCTGCACACAATATTTTAAAATTCGTCAAATGTTATTTGTCAATAAATGTGGAAGTTCCAGCATGGTGTGGGCAGGCAAGCTGGCTCAACCTGGCAAGATCCAAGTGTGGAGGGGCTTAGCGTGTGTGTGGGGGGAATCCAGGTGTGGGGGAGCTTGCTGGGGGGTTCTGGGTGCAGGGGCAATGGGACTCTGCACAGGGGGTCCAGGTGAAGGTGGTTGTGACTCGGCAGGATTGTCTGGGTGCAGAGCGGAGGGTCCGGATGCAGGGGGTGAGGCTCAGCAGGGTGGGAGTGCCAAATGCACAGGGGTTAGGAAGATGTGTGTGGGGGGGAAAAAAGATCAGTCCCCTGTAGTGATCCCCACCCCCGCACTGAGGAGCAATTGTGGCAGGAAGTGGGGCGGGGAAGGGGGAAGATCTCTGTGCAGCCAGGAGAGGTTTCTGGGGATGGGTCTGACCCAGCACGGGCTCCTTGCAGGGGAAGAACATGTCCCATCCTCCCTTGCTCCCAGCCTAGTCAGGACTAGCAGCTGAGCCCAGCACAGGGTAGGAGCCACCAGCCAGAATGTCCCTAGCCTCCCTCCCCTGTGGTGATTACCTCTCCACCAGTTGCTCCGGGCACGTGAAAGGACGTGCTCACGCTGCTAGGGAGGGGCACGTGACCGCTCTTGTGGCTTCCCTTTGCTTTCCCGTCAGAAAGTCATTTTTTCTGCAGGGAAGCAAAGAAATCTGCAGAGGACATGAATTCACAGTGGCGCAGAATTCCCCTAAGAGTAATTCTTCCTAAACCTGGGACCTTTGACCTGGAATAGCGGTTTTCTACCAAGCGCCATTTTGTCACCACTCAGCATTAAGTTTGTTTTCTATCCAAGAAAATTCCAAGTCTTATTTTTCCTCTCATGCATCATTTCTGATTTATCCTCATTTATTCATACGCCACAAAATATACCTATTGCAAAACATTGCTGATATGGAGGTCCAGAGGTTTTATATATTGTGAAGAATACATATATACAACTCATCTATACCAGTGCTTCTCAAAGCCGGTCCGCTGCTTGTGCAAGGAGAGCCCCTGGCGGGGTCCGGGCCGGTTTGTTTACCAGCTGCGTCTGCAGGTTTGGCCGATCGCGGCTCCCGCTGGCCGCAGTTTGCTGTCCCAGGCCAATGGGGGCCACGGGTAGGGCAGCCAGCACATCCCTCAGCCCGCGCCGCTTCCCGCAGCCCCCATTGGCCTGGGACAGCGAACCGCGGCCAGTGGGAGCCGCGATCGGCCAAACCTGCAGACGCAGCCGGTAAACAAACCAGCCTGGATCCCGCCAGGGGCTTTCCCTGAACAAGCAGCGGCCCGACTTTGAGAAGCACTGATCTATACTACTCTCCCAGGAATTGTTGCCAGAACGTTGGGTAAAGACATCAGCATCATCTTACATGAAGAATTTGATAGTAGGCCTTTTTCATGTCTTCACTATTGAGTTTTACTTCCTTCAGTTTAGGAGCTGGAACTTGATCCTGGCCAATGAAAGACATGACCAAGATGTGTTTCTTAAGCATAACCACTTGTGGACAAGGGATTCCTGCTTTCTGCATTCTGTAGATCAGAAGATAGATATTATTGCAAGAGTAAGTCAAAAATTCATGCTAGCCCTTCTCTGGTACTAAAACATTTTTGCAAGTTTATTCTGGATCAATGTAGTAATTCACATAAAATATACATGAAAGCATTGGAAGCCATACAATGGATTCCAAAAACATTATGCCTTGAAGGCTACAAACCTTTTGGTTTCATTTTAGATTGTAATTTTCAGAGGTAAATGCTAGTGGCTTCAAAGATTTGATTACAATAGGGGTCTGGCAACAATTTAAAATGACCAGACACTTTTTTACTTGAAAGATTTCCCAATATACAAAATAAAATAAATGTGCTCAGTTACACAATCCTGAACTTGAAAGCATATAGAGAATAAGGAGCTGAACATTTGTAGTATCTCAACTGTATGAATTAAAATTATATGTAATAAGATGTGAGAGTTGGAGTAAACATATGCATTAAGGCCCCCACATCAAAGTAGAACTTTACAGTGATATAGCAAAACTTCCTTGAAAAACAGGGGAAAAAAAAAGTCAGACACTAATACCAATTATACTGGTTTTGTACCTTGTTAGATTGTGCATTTCTTTCTCCGCCCACATACGGATAACCTTCCGTGGATTCAGTTTACTGAAGCGATCTTTAAACCTGAAGTCATCCTTAATATATTTGTCACGATTCTTGAATTCATTAAGGGTAGTTTTAAATACTTTTAAGGCACATTCTGGAGGTACAGCCTTATCATCCTCATCCGTTCTTATGATAAAAAAAAAAACAAGAACAAAAATTAAATGTTTAATCTACATCTAGGTCTCTGCACAATCGAGTTTGTTTCTAAAAAAAAAGGTGTTTTAAGATCATGCAGAAACAAAACACTGCACATAATGTTGAAGTTAAGTCCATGAAAAGACTGCAGAGTTCCCTGGCTAAACTTGGTTCTTAAATCAATTATAGCAGTGGTCCCCAACCTTTTTGTGGCCAGTAGCACATTCATGTTTTCAGAAGAGTGTGGCGGGCGCCAACAATTTTTCAAGGCTTATTTTGTATTTGTACATTAAATACGAAAAACATATTTAATAATCCATAATATATGAATCCAGAGAGGAGAGAGAAGCCGGAGAGAAGCCGCGAGGACAGAGAACACCAGCACCCGCAGCCCTGGAGTACTCTGTCCCCAGCAGGCTTGCGGCCACGGCTTCTCTCCCCTGCTGGGCACTAGGCAGGCCCCACACCTGCCGGGAACAGAGAACACCGGTACTTGCAGCCTGCAGTCCCGGAGTTCTCTGTCCCCGGCAGGCATGGGGCCATGGCTTCTCTCCCCTGCTTGGCACTAGGTGGGCGCAAATAAATGCCCCAGCGAGCGCTATGGCGCCCGTGGGCACCACGTTGGGGACCACTGAATTATAGTATTAATAGCTTGTGAAGGACTTCAGTTATGAAGACCAAAAGTTTATCAAGTGGGCTTATTATACATTTCTAGAATGAAATGGAACTGATACAGTTTAAATATTAAATGAAACCTCTGTAAAAGGTGAAATGTGGAAATCATTGTATGTCCAATCACCAATAGCCCCTTTTTTATAGTTTACTTTCTTCCCTCTGTTGATGTTTGTCTGTACAGTGGATAGAGTTGAAACCCAGGTTAAAATTTTAACTCTACTATTACATAACATTTTATGACAATTATGGAGCTGTCCTATAATAATTTATGAATACTGTAGGCCTGGTTATTGGTATCATGTTTACTATATGAATATGTTTGTTATATAAATATATTGGTTTATTCTCAAACACAGGGAGGAAGGAGAAGGATGGCTCAAGATACCTACTTCTCAGCAAACATTTAAGAGTTAAGGGACAATGCCAGAATGATTGGCTTTCCTGGTTCTGTCTCCAGTCAGCCTATGAAACTGGTTTGACAAGGAAAGGCCAAACCCCAGATGCAGGAGAACAAAGAACTCTGGCAGGGTTAAAGTACACTTCAGGCACCTTTAAGAAGCTATGACTGCCTAGGTCACCATCAGGAATGGTAGCCCTTTATGTAAGAGACCTGATTGTTGATGTCAGTTTTAAAATTCTCTAACGCCTTGTTTCTATTGCTAAATAAAAACAATTGTTTTAAGAAGACTGTTTGGTCACTCTTCCACTTGCTCCCAAAGGGAAGAAATGCAGATGTCTAGCTGGACCTGTTGGGTTAAATAAGTGGTTGACACAGACCAAGTATTGCACCCAGATCCCAGCCTGAGTGGGATAATGGCAAGAAAAAAAAAGGACAGGTAAGGGCATGAGGCCTAACACTGAAGGGGGGCCCAGAACAAGGACACATGTCCAAGCCTATGAAGGTTTATACTTAAGTTTTACGTTAATTTTCTAGGCTATTTTTGGAGAAGGAAAATAGCAGGGATTTTTTTTTTTTTTTAAATGTACTTTTTGGCTTTTTACAATTTTATATATAAACTTCAACTAGGGATGTAAAAGGTTAAACAGGTAACTGGTAAGCATTAGGCTTACCAGTTAACCCCAGTGAGGCCCCTGAGAGCTAACTCAGTTAACCGTTAACTGATAATCATTTAACTGGTTAACTTTTTTAACTGTTATTTACATCCCTTACTTCAACAGGGACAATGATATTGTAAATACACATAAAAATCTCAGAATACGAAAACGCAGACTGCTCAAGTGTTTTGCTGCTTCTTCCTATTTTCGTATCGTCTCACCATTAAGGCCAGTGTTAGTAACTGATAACCACTCTGTGTCAGCAACTCATCACACCTGACATTCACTACACCTCACATACTGCTGTCATGATATTTATTTAAAAGGTGATGTGATTATACTGTTTGAAATCTAACACCACAAAGGTCATTAATGTCACTGTGAAATGCGTGTAACAACTTTGTAGGTGAAATTATGGATATTCTCTGATATATCCTGAAGACTAAACAGACAAAAGTGACAAAAAACAGGTTTCTTATATATAAAGGGGAAAGAAAATATGGGGGCAGATGCCCTGTCTAGGAAAGAGGGCTCTATGTATTAACACTATAAAAGGACACATTGATATCATGCTTTAAAGTCTTTGTCCAAACAAAGAGAGAAACAGGTTTTACCCAGACAGGAGGGAAGGCAGCTATCTACCTGTCTCCAATTAAATTAAGCCAAGTGTAAATAAATACAATGGAAGACGTATTTACATAGAAATCAGCAGGGTGATGGGAAGGGAAGAACAGCATGAGGTCATTCTGCTGCTTGAAACTAGATCATTGAACTTTGAGAGATATAAGCAAAGACAGAAGCCATCTTTCACATCCATCACTAGACAGACAAGGAAATAGAGCTGTTGAAAGCTGAGAAGGATGGGTCCTTCAACCAAGGGGGCAGGGACTGAAATCTCTGGAAAAACTGAATATATAGGAGAGAGAGACCTGCTTAGGCAAAACCAGCATCTTGTACTTCTGTGGAAGGTCCTGATTGAGGGAAAGTCAGACAGGGCTGGGAAGAAGGAAGACTGGTGATAGAAACCATCTTGAACAAAGCCTGTACCTTGCTAGACTAAATTTTAGACTTGTAGATGCATTTTTACCCACTTTTATTTGCTTATAACTACCTCTATTTTTATTTCTTTTACTTGGCATCATTCAGCCTACATCCTATTGTTAATAAATTTGTTTTATTTTTACTATAAACCAACTCAGGGCTGCGCTTGAGAGAAGGGTGTATTCATCCCAGTTAATAAGCTGCACTGTGCTTTTGTCTCTTTAAAGCAGGGGGTCGTGACCCAAGGTTATTACGGTGGGGATTGCGAGCTGTCAGCATCCACCCAAACCCCACTTTGCCTCCAGCATTTACAATACTGTTAAATATATTAAAAATGTTTTAAATTGATAAGAGGAGGTCACACTCAGAGGCTTGCTTTATGAAAGGGGTCACCAATACAGAAGTCTGAGAACCGCTGCTTTAAGGGAACAAATGAACCTTATCTCTCAACTTGCCAGGGGAGAGCTGGGCATTGCAGTGCACACAATTTTGGGAAAATTCAGTATTGGGAGCATGTTGGGGTCACCTTGCTGGTTGTAACCAAGGCTGGTGAAAGCCAGAGTGGGGCTGCAGAGAAGATACTAAACCAGGGCTGTCTAGCACACCGACACACACTCAGGGTGTGACCTGCATGCTTGTATGCTCACTGAGAGAGCTCCCAGCCTGGGAGCTACAGCAGCAAAGCACTGTAAGGCACCCTAGGGTTGCAGAGCAAGTAGTGACAACCCCTTGTTGGTCTGGATTGCACTCCAAAGCATGACAATCACACACTTACTTTCCTCCATAAGCATGAAAAACAACAGATTCTTTTCCTGTGCTAATGCAGCCAGTGATGGTCTCCAGTATCCCAGCATTGACCATCTTGTACAAAAGTAAACGTGTTTTAGGATCCACTGCTTTCTCCTACAGGAGAAAGGGAGAAACAAAGTAAACAAGTGAATGATTTATCTAAATTCATTTAAACCTAGTGGCGGTTCTGATTATTTAGAGGATAATACCCTTTCCATCTGATTTGAATCAACTGGCAAAATGTGTTCTCATGAACAATCTAGGAGAAAAAGCATAAGTAGGTTGTTCTTGTTTCTACACTTTAGCAGAACAACTCTTTTATCCCAAGACTTATTTTACTTAATACTGTTTTTTATAGATTGTAAGCTCCTTGGCACAAGGACCACATCTTTTCTGTTATGCACAGAGAAGAGCATTATCAGCACTTCATATTGCACATTACATATTTGAGTCTCAAAGAGCTTTACAAACATGAAGCCTAAATACCTCATAGGTGTTTAGGTATTATACCCATTTTACTGACTGACAACACTGAGATGGACAGCACTTTTAACCTCTCTCTAAATCCCCATAACTCAGTGGCAAAAATCAAGACTATTGCACTAGAATTCGCCTCCTCCCTCCCCCCCAAAAATCAACTGTTTCAACCAATCAGGAATACCAATTGGTTTTCTAGATGACAAGTTGAGGGAGTTCAAATAGCAACCTATCTTCCTGAAGCTCTAGTTACGAAGATAATTTGAAGTAGTATACTCCAGGTATCTAGGATTAATCCCCTCTTTTCTCAGGATTTCTATAACTAAGTCCTAGAGTAAATTCCAGAAATAGTTGTGAAGCAGATGATCAGCTCCAAGGTATTAAAGATACAGAAAACCCAAGCAAATTGGTAATAACTTGATTACTCTTATTTTGGGAAGCCTATCAAAATATTGCATGCATTTATACGGCAGCTGTGATCACATTATCTGAGCACAATACACGTGGCTTAAATGAAGGCAAAGTTTCCCACTATAGGAGTTAATACAATACAAACTTATTCAGTAATCTCCTAGTCAAACATTGCTCATTTGGTTTAGTCAAAATGGATTACTCTTTCTAAAATGTATCAAAATGATATGCAAGTTGGTATGGAAGGTTTGGGATTTAAAATGGCTTAGCACCAAGACATACAGCAGTAGAATGCTCCTTCTTCTCATGGAGCCTAGCACTTCGACGTTCCTCAGAGTATGCATGTTGCTTTAAGGCATTAAAGACTTGATTGGATAGTTTTAAATCCATTCCAATTCCATCTCCAACCTGGAAATCAGGTCCAAACTACAAAACACACACACACACACACACACAAAGTATTTTAAAAAAAGACTCTACTTGAGACAGACAAAGATACAGCAAACGAACAAGATTTTGATTCCAATATTCAAGAACTATCTTTTATAATGCTTAGCTTCAGAACTGGAAGAGTGGCTGCTTCAGTTAATGGCTTCTGTGTCAGCATTCAACCAAGCAAGTTTTACAGAGTGCTAACAAAATGTTCCAATATAATTTTAAATCAAGAGCTAAGCAATTGCTCTCACCCACTCTTTAAGTAGATTACACATCATTTACCCTATAAAGATTATACTGGAGTGCATTTCCTTCTTTCCAATATTTTCTGATACAGCTATGTTAATGCAAATTGCAAATATTTACTGCTGTGAATAGACAGTGTAGAACGCTGGCTTATAATCTAAGTGATTAAGACTCAGTTTCCCTGACTCAGGTAAGGTTTTTTTGTTCTGTTTTTTAAATCATTTGGATTACATGACTGGCATGTTTACCAGTGTAAGCTTGATGATTTTCCCCATTACTGAACTTGCTGGTATATTTGTGTTAAAGTAATTTCTGTACATAAACATTTTTGTATCACTTACATACAGTATTACTTGAACAGTTTAGAAATAAAGTTCAGTTTTCCACCAATACTTACCTCTATCAAAAAATTAATCCAAACGTTTCACAATCTTCATTTAAAGGACAGTTAGAATAACATACTGCAGCACACAAACATACATTTCTCTAAAATCCTCCAAATATTGATTGAATTAAGGCATTTATACATATGCTTGCACACACACGGTGGACCTTACGTTTTCCATTCGAGCAGTATTCTTTCTTCCACATACAACCTCATCATGTTTGGTGGTAATTTCTTTTCCTTTTCCTATAAAGCCCTTTTTTGGAGTAGTGGTGGGTTTATCTACAGATAGTGAACAATACAAGTCAAAGTTTATGTATACACAAGTATAGGTGTAATATATTTGTAGCTATTCCATGATGCCCACAATAAGCAAATCAATTTAATTAATTAAAAATGTAAAAAGCAAACAAGAGTCCCTTCTGTGAAGCATCCTGCACACTTCGTGGACTTCTAAAATAATACATCCTATGTTACACAGGATGGCACATACTCTAGGAAGGAATAGATGACAGAGACACATAGGTCCTCCAAACAGGTAACCTCAAATACCCAGCTATTAAGACTAACCAATGTGTTCTTTGCTGCATATTGGGCATTGAAATCTTCATTACAAGGCACTGCCTTGATAACACACACACAACCATAGGCAACCTCATTTGTAATAAATAAAAACTTTACAAAGGGCACATGTAATCAGAGACCAATATATTAAAAATAGGAGCCTGAAGTTAGGCTCCTAAATTAAATAATAAAGAATAAACAAATAGAAAACAAACAGCATGATTTTCAGAAGTGCCAAGTACCCAGTATCTCTCATTTCTAATTTCAGGCTCTCATTTTTGAGAATCTTGGCCTATATAGTACATTTTGTACACACAGTAAATTCAACCAATACCTGCTCTATAGGGATCATGACGGGTATCCTGCCAGTCAACCTCATCTTCTGAGCTGTCACTATCCTCATAGGGATGCACCTTTCGGTAATTTTCAAAGGATATGGAGACTTGGGAAACAAAACAAATTAGAAAGTTTGTAATTAACATGCATTCACCACTACCTCGCAGCTCAGTCAATTCAAACAGGTGTCATAAAATAAATGTACTTGTTTGTCTAACAAGACTGTCATGTCAGAAGGTAGTACCTTTGCTATCTCCATTGAACTTTTTTTCCTCACGTCTAAGCTGTGCATCATACTCCCTGTCAAACTCCATTTGCAGCATCTGGGCTAGCATTAGGTCACTGGAAGTGTCAGTGTTTTCTCCTGTAATAAATGGCCCTTCGGCAACACTAAGCACAATAAAAAAGGGAATAAAAGTTCTGTTAACATAGTAAACACACAGTCTTGTATCCCCTTAACTTATTCCAGACTGAATACAGAATCTTGGAGAAACTGCATTTAAATGCAAAACGTCTCAATAATTAACTATGGTTAAGGTTAAGATTTTGTCATGGTTATTTTAAGGAAAAGTCACAGATAGGTCGTGGGCAAGAAACAAAAATTCACATAAGCCCGTGACCTATCTGACTTTTACTAAAAATAACAGGAGATAATGCATCCCTTTTAGGAGTCAGATTTGTTTTGCGTACCCCAAGTTTCACTTCACTTAGAAGTGCTTGCTTACAAAATCAGACATAAAAATACAAAAGCATCACAGCACACTATTTCTAAAAGTTTGCTTATCCTCTCATTTTGTCTATATGAAATTTTAGTTTGTACTGACTTTGCTAGTGTGCTGCGTACTTCTGGTTGAGAACCACTGGTCTAAAGAGCCCTCTCCACAAAAGTAGTATGAACTGGGGAGAGAACAAGATTATGAGGGGATCTCATGAAGACATCCACATGATTCATATACTGGAGAACCACTGGAATAGGTGTTTTTAAACAATACATTTCTAGAGGCGCTACCATAAATGGACCAAGGACAGGGTGACAGAGAGGAAAATACTTACTATGGTACTGTAACTACACACCTTTACTTAAGATACCATGTAGGAAGACCTACGATGACTCGGCAATCATCAAGTTTACTAACCCAGGATTTAAGTTCAAAGATGATTAACTTACATAACCACCTCAGGAAAAGCAACTTTTTCTTCTTCCAGTTGCAGCTCTTTTGCCAACTGTTCACTCATCACATCAGCAAGAGAGCATGATATTGCTTCATTTTTAGGGGTTCCCCATGGACACTGCAAAGAAACATTCTGTTGAAATACAGCAACTAGATATACAGGCTACTTTGTTTGTTAGTACAGTTAAACTACCAATAGGTTCAGCACAAACTGATGTAGTCTTGATTTCTCTTTCCTTCACAGACTCACAAATACTGTTAGACTAAAGTACAACAGTACTCCTTTAAGTGACTACCATAAGGTAAATAGGGAAGAGGGCAGTGCCAATACTTCAGAGGGTTTGGATTGTTAAAGAATATATTCATAACACAGTATGTTGTAAGAGCCACCTGGTAATAGCAGACAGTCAGAACTGGGAATTTCTGTAAAACCTCCCTTTTGAGAAAGTTATGTGAACAACAGTTTGGGGCTGAAGTTTACCATATTCTCTCTCAGTTCAGAATTCCCCTCCCCCAATTTGGAAAAATTATCCGTTCAAACATTTGAATGACAAAAGTTAAATATCTTTGAATATTAAGTTATAAATGTGCAAAATGCATTCGTTCAGCCAAATCTCCAAGTTAAAACTGCTTGAAAGGTCATAGTGAAACGGTAACAATTAAAAGTTACATATTGATTGGTAATGAAGTCCATGGGGCTGGGCTACTCTAAGAAGGGAGAAATTAGCTCACAAGTTTAAATACTTTGTAGACTTCAAGCACCAAATCCTGCAAATACAATCACGCAGGATAAACTTTGCACCTGAATGCAGTCCAACTGAATGTGGATGCAATTTCAGAATATCTGGCCCTAAGTTTCAGGCACTTTTACATCCAAGATAGTGTGTCCCAGTAAAGAAACTGGTTATTTTCAAGAATTGTGTTTCATCTATATCGCCAACGGGGAGAACAATTTTTAAGCTGGCCACCAACTCACTCTAGAGGTTTTATTAGAGATAGTATTGCCATAGCACAACACCTACAGATCTTAATCAAGTCAGGTCCACATCGTGCCAAGCACTGTATAAACAAAGCAAAATTCATCTTAAACAGTAACTTACTCTAAGGAAAAACACATTGAAGTTAATATCTATTTTTTTAAAAATCCAGTAGAATGTGTTATACATTTCTCAGCAACATATTTTTTAGACTGAAACAAAATGAAAACTAGAGAGCAGACTTGTTTGTTTCAGTGCCCTTTGAAGCATCAAGGAGAAGGAAAGATCTGTTTGCCAAATGGTAAGAGAATAGAGAGGAAAGATATATTAGCAGCTTTTAGGCAGCCAGGATAAAATCCCATGTGGGATAGTGGGGGATCACCAAATAATCACAAGTACAACTAAAGGTTTCCTTTCCAGACTCTGGAAACTATAACAGACAACACATTCCTTCAAAATCTCTGAGATGTACCCAAAAAAGATTTAATAGGTCTAAATTCTGGATCCAATGTGAGTTTTGTTATTGACTTAAACAGGGCTAGAGTTTTGCCCAGAATCAAGGTCTGAGTGCACTGACCCTCCTGTCAGGGGTCCAACAGGAACTTTAGCCAGCAAGCAGTAGGCTGAACAGAAACTTATCAATTTCAGTTCACTGCTGACTTCAGACCTTTGTCTATTCCACTGCAGCCTGCTCATCAGTTTTGGCAACCAAAACTGAGCCCTTTTTTTGCTGAAAAGATTTGAGTATACTCTAAATTGTCTGAAGAAATTAAGAGTAAAGTATTTGAGTACTGAAAATGTTAAAAAATGTTTGTTTATTTCATCTATGTGCATTTCTCATTGCCATGCACAAAGTCTGCTGAGTTAGAGCTGAATATGTCTTGACATGTCCTTCTGCAGGCATAGTTAAGTCTTTTTTAGTCTACAAGCATATGTCATTACAGTGAGGACAAAGTTATTAAAGGCCAGAGTAGATCACTATCTTTCAGAGTTTAATACAATAGGTCAAGACTGGTTAGGTCACACTATACCCAAATTACATTCTGGAAAAGGTTTCAAGTCACAGACAAAAAATGATTTCTACATGACTGTAGCAGTTAGATGTCCCACTTTAGGCTACACCAGCAGGTTTGAGACAAGTTCCGCCTCTCTCCTGGCACCTGAGAGTGGACCCTAAGGCTATATTTAATCACTTCTATGAGGGAACAGTTTAATAATCCCATCAGAGCAGATACACAGTAATGGAGCATCTAAAATGGGCTCTACCACTGGCATGCCAAATTTTAACTCAAATACCAAATGGATCTATTGGTAGATGTGGTCATGCTTAGTACTTACATGGCACTTAGCGCATTCAAAGCACCATGCAAACATGAATCCAATTTGAACCCTACTGCATTAGATGTCAGAAGAGAAGTGAAAAATGACTTGCCCAAAGCCTTGTAACAGTTAGGACACAGAAGCTCTTGGTTCTCAGACCTTTCCTCAGGACCATGGTGTCTTTTGCTACCTGTCAGGATGGTCTTTGTTCCGGGTAGTGCAGATCTGAGCATCCCAGATACAAACTCACAAATGCAACCTGTAATACCCTCCCTGCTTCTCCCAGCACAGATTGAAGGCAAGCCTAGCAACAGCCTATTTAACTTTGTTGTGGTGTTTCCTTCCTAGTTAAGGGCGGGGAGAGAGAAAGGGGAGGTTTTAGGGCATCTGCCTTAACATTGTATCAGAACAATATCATACAAGAAATCTGGATGACCTTGACAACTGGAGAAACAGAAATCAGATGAAATTTAATAGTGCAGTCATGCACTTAAGGACTAACAACAAGAATTTTTGACATAAGCTGTGGATGTTGGAAGCAACAAAGGAGCAGAAAGATCTGGGTGTACTGATCAATCACGGTATGATGTGATCAATGTGACGTGGCAATGAAAAAGGATAGTGCAATCCTAACACGCATCAGATGAGGTATTGCCAGGCAATAGGGAAGTGTTACCACCATTATACAAGGCAATGGTGAGACCTCATCTGGAATATTATGTACAGTTCTGGTCTCCCACATTTAAGAAAGATTAATTTAAAAGGGGACAGGTGGAGAGAAGGGCTACTAAAATGATCAGAGAAATGAAGAACCTACCTTACGAGAGGAGTCTTAAGAAGTTTGGCTTATTTAGCCTAACATAACAAAAGCTCAGGGGAGATATGATTTCTCTCTACAAATACATTAGAAGAGTAAACACAAGTGGGGGAGATGAGTTATTTAAGTAAAGGACCAATGTTGGCATAAGAACAAAGACATAAACTAGCCATTAATAAATTTACGCTAGAAGTCAGATGAAAATTTCTAACTATCAGAAGAGTGAAGTTCTGGAACAGTTATCTAAGTGGGGGCAAAAAAAAAAAAAAACCTCAGCTGTTTCAAGACTAAACTTGATAAATTTATGGAAGAGATAGTATGATGACATTGCCCACAATGGTATTTAGCCTACCCATGACTGCTATCAACAAATATCTCCAATGGCTACAGAAAGGGAGGGCTTCAAGTACTACATAAAATTCTTTCCCATATCTGTCTGGGGGGTCCTGCTTACATACTCAGGGTCTAACAGCTCACCATATTTGGGATCAGGAAGGAATTTTCCCAGGTCAGATTGACAGAAACCCTGGAGATTTTTTTACCTTCCTCTGTAAAGTGGGGCACAGATCACTCACTGGTCTGAACTAGAGTATATGGTTGATTCTCTATAACTTGAAGTCTTTAAATGAAGATTTGAGGACTTCAGTGACTCAGCCAGAGATTATGGGTCTATTACAGGAGTGGGTTAGGCTCTGTGGTCTGCAATGTGCAGGAGGCCAGACTAAATGATCATGATAGTCCCATCTGGCCCTAAAATCTATAAGCCTAAAACCTCACTTGTCCCTAGAGAGGAAGAGCAGCTTTGGCGCAGCTCAGGGAGTGACACTGGAAACACCAGCGCTAGGAACTGCCTGGGGCCCAGACCAGTCTCTGCTGCCATCCAAGAGCCCCAGAAGGAGGCGATGAGTGAGGCCGTGGTCCCCCCACACCGTCCTTCCCCGTAGGGCTCGGGTCAGCCCTGGGCTTGGGGCGGTCGGTCAAATCCGGCCTCGCTAGCTGTGAGGAAGCGGGAATTGGTCCTGCTTTGAGCAGGGGGTTGGACTAGATGACCTCCTGAAGTCCCCTCCAACCCTGATATTCTATGATTCTCTGAGGAGGAAGCGGAGCCCGGAGCCCCCGCCTGCGGTGACTCATCAGCGGCTCCTCCAGTCCCTGCAGAACCGGACTCTCCCCTCCCACGCAGCAGAAACCCCTGGGGCAGGACTTCCCGCGGGGAAGGGGACTCAGAACGGGACCTTCGCCACCCGGGGGAGCCCCTCACAGTACCGCCCCTCACCTTGCTCTGCCAGGCGGGGCCCGGGCCGGTCTCGGGGGCGGCGGCGACTCCTACCGGATCCATCTGCGCATCCAGAGAGCGGGGCGGCGGGGTGGAGACAGACACGGCGCGCGGGGAAGGCGGCGGCGGGCGGGAGACAGACACGGCGCGCGGGGAAGGCGGCGGCGGCGGGCGGGAGACAGACACGGCGCGCGGGGAAGGCGGCAGCGAACGAGGCGCAGCGGTGGCAACGGGGCTGAAGTGCGGGCAGCCGGCAGCAGCGTCAGACACACAATGAAACCAGCACTTCCGGCTTCTCCCCACTTCCCTTTCCCCGTGACCTTCAGCTCAGACTTCCCATTGGTCGAGGAAAGTACTTCCGTTGTTCTGACACGCCTACTGACGGTGATGTCATCGACCTCTCCGTTGCCGATGTTCCACTTCCCACTGCTCTGCTCTGTTGCATGACCCCTCCCTGCGAGCTGGTATGGAACTCTAAGCCTTGGGGCTGTGGCGCTAGCCCCTCAGTACAGGGCAGGGGCAGTCGGGGTAGAGAGGGGTAAAGGAGTAATGGGGAATTTGAAGTGTTTTCCCAGAACCTGAAAACAGAAACTCTGCCCGCAGAAGAAGTGGGGTTTTTACCCAGGAAAGTTTATGCTCAAATAAATCTGTTAGTCTTTAAGGTGCCACGGGACTCCTTGTTGTTTTCTAAGAGAAGGGCACAGTACAACGCCCTTAGTTATGCACCCATTACAGCAAACACTAGTACAGCTATTCAACGGGTTGAAAAGGAGTCAAAGGTGCCTCAGATGTTATTCATGGCAACCAAACATCCTAAACCCACTCAGACAGGCTCTTCCTTGCTATGTGTTCTTGTCCATAGGGACAAGGCAGGGGTTGGAGAGAAGATAACTGTTTATCTTCTCTTCGTCCCCTGCCTTGTCCCTATGTGCCAAAAAGTCTACAAGAGCTAGGGTGACCAGACAGCAAGTGTGAAAAATCGGGACGGGGGTGGGGGGGTAATAGGATCCTATATAAGAAAAAGACCCAAAAATCGGGACTGTCCCTATAAAATCGGGACATCTGGTCACCCTAACAAGAGCTACTGTCATCACCAAGTGGAAGACCGAAACAAACTCTCAGAATTAAAAAATCTTGAGTCAGGCCTCATGAGATTTTTTTTTTAAAAAGAATACTTTTGGGTTCTTTTTGTCTTCCAGTTTCTGAGCCTTTTGGGTGCACTCAGCTCATGTTTTTAGGCTTTCTTCACAACTGCCAGGGCTAGAAAGGATTTGGAATTAATAGAATTTAGGAAAGGTTATTCAGCAAATTAGCTTAGTAACACCCACAAAATGACTCTAACAATGAGAGAATAAGCAAAAAGTGTGATTATCTGAACTAAATATCACAGATCAGGGACCTTAATCCAAAGAAATGAACAGATAAAAATAATTTGGGAAAACAGATAACAATATGCTTATAAACGCAAGAGGAGAGCTTTGCTAATAAGAAAAATAGGAATATCAGCTTTCTAACTAAAGGAAATGGAAATGACCCAGAGAAGAAAAAGAGATAAGACCAAGAAAAGAAAATAATTCACTTCTCACTGACCCCATAAATCAAACTCACCAGAAATCACAAATTCAAAATATCAGAAGGGTAGCCGTGTTAGTTAGTTAGCTATTCAAAATAGCCATTTGGTAGATGTAGATTCAGAAGGAAAATACACCTCTACCCCGATATAATGTGACCCGATATAACACGAATTCGGATATAATGCGGTAAAGCAGCGCTCCAGGGGGTGAGGGGGCTGCACACTCCGGCGGATCAAAGCAAGTTTGATATAACGCTGTTTAACCTATAACACAGTAAGATTTTTTGGCTCCCGAGGAGAGCGTTATATCGGGGTAGAGGTGTATTTAAATAAAAACTACTTTTCCTGGGAATAGTTAGTTATCAGTCAAAAAGGATTGATTCTCAGGTACACTGTGACAACTTTATGGCACTGTGCAAACACAAAACTGCTCTAAAGCCAGCTTACTCAGCCTTTGGCAATTTCCCCCAGGGAAGGGGAATCCTCTGGTAGCATAGAGCCACTAAAGTGGGTCCTATACCATTTCCCTTCCAGTTGCTGGCGTAGATGCGAGGTGCCTTGCTGGTCACAGAATGTAAGAATGGCTGTAAGACTAGAGTTAGGATCCTAAATCCTTTTTTATCACCTACATTAAAATAGCTTGATTTTCAGAAGTGCTGGGCAACTACAAAATGCCAATTAATTCAATAGGAGCTGCAAGTGCTCAGCACTTTTGAAAAATGAGACTATTTCTGTTTAGGGAAATATAGATTGGAACATTTTGGTTGACATTAGTGTATAAAGCAGCTCCCATTGGCCGGGAACGGTGAACCACGGCCACTGGGAGCTGCGGGCAGCCATGCCTGCGGATGGTCAATGTAAACACTGTCTCGCAGCCCACCAGCGGATTACTCTGATGGGCCACGTGCGACCCGCGGGCCACAGGTTGCCCACGACTAGTATAAAGTTATAAATATATAACATAAAGCAAGTATTTGCGAGAGGATGGGAACAGAAAGTTGTCCTCTGAAAGACAGACTACCAAAAGCTTTTGCCGTCCTTATAGGTCCTTTTGAAGCAGAGGTCCCAAAAGTGTGGGGTGCGCCTCCCTAGGGGAGCATGTAGGAACATCCTGCGGGGTGCAGCAGGGCCTAAGCCAGCCCCCACGGGGGCAGAGAGGGAGCACCACCCAGTCCCTCCCCACTCCCAGCTCTGTTCTCCTCCTGCCCCTAGCCCCGGCTGCTGGCCATAGCTCCATTCCCGGCCCAGGGCTGAGGCTGGGGACAAGGCTGAGAGCAGAGCCGCACCTAGCCACTGGCCCGGCTGCTGGCCTGCACCGCAGCCTGGCTGCCACTCCACTCCTGCTTCCCCCCACCCAGCTGTGGCCTCTGGCCATAGCCCCGCTCCCAGCCCCAGAGCCACCCCCAGCTGTCGCGCCAGCCTGGCCCCCTTACCTCTCTCCTTGTCCGCCCCCAACCCCTCAGAGCCATGGCCCTGCTCCCGGCCCCAGCTCCGGGGCGGGGAGGGGGGCACAGACAGGGGTTGGGGGGGCGCAACCCTCAAAAGTTTGAGGACCGCTGTTTTAAAGCATCACATTCCCTTTGGATCAATTACCCATACATTGTCATCGCTTAAATGAATGAATAGGAGAACCTGGCTTGACAACGTGGCATCTTTCTTTCCATGATGTTTACAAGTAAAACATTAAAAGTGTTCCTATCACAAAACCTGGCTTTCCTCCAAGACTGGCAGAAATAATACAACTGATTTTGATAGTTTAAAAAAATGGAAATCTACTCTAACTTATTTAACATCTTGACCTATTTGGCATCAGCTGTGGTGAACAAGAGGCGAGAAGCTTCTTTTCAATTTATGGCTCAAAAAAAAAAAAAAAAAAGAAGAAGAAGAAATTTTTGACAATATCTTTGGGATAGATTCACAAAAGAACTTAGGCGGTGGAACACTGGTTGTCATGGTGACTAACTGTTAGGCACCTTGAAAATCACAGGAACAACACTGCCAGCCACAAAGCCTGAGTTAGGCATCTATAGGGTGACTAGACAGCAAGTGTGAAAAATCGGGATGGGGGTAGGGGGTAATAGGAGCCTATGTAACCTTTCTGCCCATCTGAGTTGGCAGCAACAAGGGCCGGGTTCAGTATCTAGGGGTTCCGTTTCAATAACAAAATGCAAAACCGGCTCGAGCCCCCACCCAGTGTGTGACCTGGGACAATTACGTACCACCCCCTGGGCACCTCTAAGAGGCAATACTTTCCCTCTTGCAAGCACGGAGTCTGAGGCCTTGTCTACACTACGAGTTTAGGTCGAATTTAGCAGCGTTAAATTGAATTAAGCCTGGACACGTCCACATGACAAAGCCCTTTTTTTCGACTTAAAGGGCCCTTTACACCGGTTTCTTTACTCCACCTCCGACGAGGGGATTAGCGCTGAAATCGGCCTTTGCGGGTCGGATTTGGGGTAGTGTGGACGGAATTCGACGTTATTGGCCTCCGGGAGCTATCCCACAGTGCTTCATTGTGATCTCTCTGGACAGCACTCTCAACTCAGATGCACTGACCAGGTAGACAGGAAAAGCCCCACGAACTTTTGAATTTCATTTCCTGTTTGCCCAGCATGGAGAGCACAGGTGACCACGCAGAGCTCATCAGCACAGGTAACCATGATGGAGTCCCAGGATCGCAAAAGAGCTCCAGCATGGACAGAATGGGAGGTATGGGATCTGCTCGCCGTATGGGGAGATGAATCAGTGCTAGCTGAACTCCGTAGCAGTAAACAAAATGGCAAAATATTAGAAAAAGTCTCAAAGGGCGTGAAGGACAGAGGCCATAACAGGGACGCACAGCAGTGCCACGTGAAAATTAAGGAGCTAAGGCAAGCCTACCACAAAGCCAGAGAGGCAAACGGAAGGTCTGGGGCAGAGCCGCAAACATGCCACTTCTACGTGGAGCTGCATGCCATGCTAGGGGGTGCAGCCACCACTACCCCAACCGTGTGCTTTGACTCCATCAATGGAGAATCACGCAACAGGGAAGCGGGTTCGGGGTACGAGGAAGATGATGATGAAGACAATGAAGATAGCTCACAGCAAGGAAGCGGAGAAACTGGTTTCCCCAACAGCCAGGATATGTTTATCACCCTGGACCTGGAACCAGTAACCCCCGAACTCACTCAAGGCGTGCTCCCAGATCCTGAGGGCACACAAGGGACCTCTGTTGAGTGTACCTTTGTAAATATTACACATGGGTTAAAAGCAAGCGTGTTTAATGATTAATGATTAATTTGCCCTGGCAATCACGGCCAGTACAGCTACTGGAAAAGTCTGTTAACATGTATGGGGATGGAGCAGAAATCCTCCAGGGACATCTCCAGAAAGCTCTCCTTCATGTACTCCCAAAGCCTTTGCAAAAGGTTTCTGGGGAGGGCTGCCTTATCCCATCCACCATGGTAGGACACTTTACCACGCCAGGCCAGTAGCACATAGTCTGGAATCATTGCATAACAAAGCATGGCAGCGTATGGTCCCGGTGTTTGCTGTCATGCAGACAACATCCATTCCTTATCTCTCTTTGTTATCCTCAGGAGAGTGATATCATTCACGGTCACCTGGTTGAAATGGGGTGATTTTATTAAGGGGACATTCAGAGGTGCCCGTTCCTGCTCGGCTGAACAGAAATGGTCCCTGCTGTTAGCCACATGGTGGGGGGGAGGGGTGAAGTGATCATCCCAGAGAATTGGGTGTGTGTGGGGGGGGGTAGTTGGGTTTGTGCTGCATGTTAACCCGGAAACCGCAGCCCCTCCTTTTACATTGCAAACCCATTTTAAATGGCCAACCCAATGGGTGCTTGGTATGGGAAATGAGGGCGCTGCTGTTTGAAACCCTTCCCACATGTTATGAAGGTTAAAAAAGCCAAAAGACTGTGGCTTACCATGGCTGCCTGCAAGCCGAATTCTGTTGCCTGGCACTGCACCAGCAGGCCCTCAATATAAGAGGAAAAATGCGACCTTGTAACGAAAGCACATGTGCTATGTAATGTGAACAGCAAAACTTAATGTGAAAGAGTGTACCCATTGTTCTCTAAAATGTGTCTTTTTAACCACCTCTCCCTTCTCCTCCACCAGCTGCAAATGTTTCTCCTTTGCAGAGGCTAGTGAAGATTAGAAGGAGAAAATGGCGGACTCGGGATGATATGTTCTCAGAGCTCCAGATGTCCTCCCACGCTGACAGAGCACAGCAGAATGGGTGGAGGCAGACAATGTCAGAGTGCAAAAAAGCACAATATGAACGAGAGGAGACATGGCAGGCTGAATCGTGGGCTGAAGAGAGCAAGTGGCGGGCTGAAGAGGATAGGTGGCGTCAGCTTGCTGACAGAAGGCAATAGTCGATGCTCCGGCTGCTGGAGCATATCAAACTGATATGCTCTAGCATATGGTTGAGCTGCAGGAAAGGCAGCAGGAGCAGAGACTGCCGCTACAGCCCCTGTGTAACCAACAGCCTTCCTCCCCAAGTTCCATAGCCTCCTCACCCAGACGCCCAAGAACGTGGTGGGGGGGCCTCTGGCCACCCAGTCACTCCACCCCAGATGATTGCCCAAACATCAGAAGGCTGGCCTTCAATAAGTGTTAAAGTTTTAAAGTTTGAAATTGCAGTGCGTCCTTTTCCTTCCCTCCTCCCGGGCTACCTTGGCAGTTATCCCCCTAGTTGTATGATGAATTAATAAAGAATGCATGAATGTGAAGTAACAATGACTTTATTGCCTCTGCAAGCGGTGCTCAAAGGGGGGAGAGGAGGGTGGTTAGTTTCCAGGGAAGTAGAGTGAACAGGAGGGGTGAGGGAGGGTTCATCAAGGAGAAACAAACAGAAGTTTCACACCATAGCTGGCCAGTCACAAAACTGGTTTTCAAAGCTTCTCTGATGCGCACTGCGCCCTGCTGTACTCTTCTAACCGCCCTGGTGTCTGGCTGCGCATAATCAGCGACCAGGCGATTTGCCTCAACCTCCCACCCCACCATAAATGTCTCCCCCTTACTCTCACAGATATTGTGGAGCACACAGCAAGCAGCAATAACAATTGGAATATTGTTTTTGCTGAGGTCTATCCGAGTCAGTAAACTGTGCCAGCGCGCTTTTAAACGTCCAAATGCACATTCTACCACCATTTGGCACTTGCTCAGCCTATAGTTGAACAGGTCCTGACTACTGTCCAGGCTGCCTGTAAAAAAACAACAAAGAGTCTGGTGGCACCTTAAAGACTAACAGATTAATTTGGGCATAAGCTTTCGTGAGTATAAACCTCACTTCTTCGGATGCATAGAGTGAAAGCTACAGATGCAGGCATTATATACAGACACATGGAGAGCAGGGAGTTACTTCACAAGTGGTGAACCAGTGTTGACAAGGCCAATTCAATCAGGGTGGATGTAGTCCACTCCCAATAATAGATGAGGAGGTGTCAATTCCAGGAGAGGAAAAGCTGCTTCTGTAGTGAGCCAGCCACTCCCAATCCCTATTCAAACCCAGATTAATGGTGTTGAATTTGCAAATGAATTTTAGTTTTGCTGTTTCTCTTTGAAGTCTGTTTCTGAAGTTTTTTTGTTCAATGACAGTGACTTTTAAATCTGTGATAGAATGACCAGGGAGATTGAAGTGTTCACTTACTGGCTTGTGTATGTTACCATTCCTGATGTCCGATTTGTGTCCATTTATTCTTTTGCGGAGGGACTGTCCGGTTTGGCCAATGTACATGGCAGAGGGGCATTGCTGGCACATGATGGCATATATGACATTAGTGGATGTGCAGGTGAATGAGCCCCTGATGGTGTGGCTGATGTGGTTGGGTCCTCTGATGCTGTTGCCAGAGTAGACATGGGGACAGAGTAGGCAACGAGGTTTGCTACAGGGATAGGTTCCTGGGTTGGTGTTTCTGTGGTATGGTGTGTAGTTGCTGGTGAGTATTTGCTTCAGGTTGGGGGGTTGTCTGTAAGCAAGGACTGGCCTGCCTCCCAAGGTCTGTGAGAGTGAGGGATCATTTTCCAGGATAGGTTGTAGGTCGTGGATAATGCGCTGGAGAGGTTTTAGCTGGGGGCTGTATGTGATGGCCAGTGGTGTTCTGTTATTGTCCTTGTTGGTCCTGTCCTGTAGTAGGTGATTTCTGGGTACCCGTCTTGCTCGGTCAATCTGTTTCCTCACTTCCCCAGGTGGGTATTGTAGTTTTACGAATGCTTGATAAAGATCTTGTAGGTGTTTGTCTCTGTCTGAGGGGTTGGAGCAAATTCGGTTGTATCTTAGGGCTTGGCTGTAGACAATGGATCGTATGATGTGTCTTGGATGGAAGCTGGAGGCATGTAGGTACGTATAGCGGTCAGTAGGCTTCCGGTATAGGGTGGTGTTTATGTGACCATCACTTATTTGTACTGTAGTGTCCAGGAAGTGGATCTCTTGTGTGGACTGGTCCAGGCTGAGGTTGATGGTGGGGTGGAAATTGTTGAAGTCCAGGTGGAATTCTTCAAGGGCCTCCTTTCCGTGGGTCCATATGATGAAGATGTCATCAATGTAGCGCAAGTAGAGGAGGGGCACTAGGGGACGAGAGCTGAGGAAGCGTTGTTCTAAGTCAGCCATAAAAATGTTGGCATACTGTGGGGCCATGCGGGTACCCATAGCAGTGCCACTGACTTGAAGGTATAAGTTGTCCCCAAATCTGAAGTGGTTGTGGGTGAGGACAAAGTCACAAAGCTCAGCCACCAGGCTTGCTGTGGCCTCATCAGGGATACTGTTCCTGACAGCTTGTAGTCCATCCTCATGTGGAATATTGGTATAAAGTGCTTCTACATCCATGGTGGCCAGGATGGTGTTTTCAGGAAGAACGTCAATGCACTGTAGTTTCCTCAGGAAGTCGGTGGTGTCTCGAAGATAGCTGGGAGTGCTGGTAGCATAGGGTCTGAGGAGAGTGTCCAAATAGCCAGATAATCCTGCTGTCAGAGTACCAATGCCTGAGATGATGGGGCGTCCAGGGTTTCCGGGTTTATGGATCTTGGGTAGCAGATAGAATACCCCTGGTCGGGGTTCTGGGGGTGTGTCCATGTAGATTTGTTCCCGTACTGTAGCTGGGAGTTTCTTGAGCAGATGGTGTAGTTTCTTTTGGTATTCCTCAGTAGGATCAGAGGATAGTGGCCTGTAGAATGTGGTCTTGGAGAGTTGCCTGGCAGCCTCCTGTTCATAATCTGACCTGTTCATTATGACTACAGCACCTCCTTTGTCAGCCCCTTTGATGATAATGTCAGAGTTGTTTCTGAGGCTGTGGATGGCATTGCGTTCTGTACGGCTGAGGTTATGGGACAAGTGATGTTGTTTGTCCACAATTTCAGCCTGTGCACGTCTGCGGAAACACTCTATGTAGAGGTCCAGTCTGTCATTTCGACCATCAGGAGGAGTCCACGCAGAGTTCCTCTTCTTGTAGTGTTGGTAGGAAGGTTCCTGTGGGTCAGTGCACTGTTCAGTGGTGCGTTGAAAATATTCCTTGAGTCGGAGACTCAGGCTGCCTGTGTACGGCTTCATGAGCCATGGCATTAAGGGGTAGGCTGGGTCCACAAGGATAACTATAGGCATTTCAACATCCCCAACGGTTATTTTGTGGTCCGGAAAGAAAGTCCCTTCCTCCAGCTTTTGAAACAGACCAGAGTTCCTGAAGATGCGAGCATCATGTACCTTTCCCAGCCATCCCACGTTGATGTTAGTGAAACGTCTCTTGTGATCCACCAGGGCTTGCAGCAGCATTGAAAAGTACCCCTTGCGGTTTATGTACTTGGTGGCTTGGTGCTCTGGTGCCAAGATAGGGATATGGGTTCCGTCTATCGCCCCACCGCAGTTTGGGAATCCCATTGCAGCAAAGCCATCCACTATGACCTGCACGTTTCCCAGAGTCACTACCCTTGATATCAGCAGCTCTTTGATTGCGTTGGCTACTTGGATCACAGCAGCCCCCACAATAGATTTGCCCACTCCAAATTGGTTCCCAACTGACTGGTAGCTGTCTGGCGTTGCAAGCTTCCACAGGGCTATCACCACTCGCTTCTCAACTGTGAGGGCTGCTCTCATCCTGGTATTCTGGCACTTCAGGGTAGGGGAAAGCAAGTCACAAAGTTCCATGAAAGTGCCCTTACACATGCGAAAGTTTCGCAGCCACTGGGAATCGTCCCACACCTGCAACACGATGCGGTCCCACCAGTCTGTACTTGTTTCCCAGGCCCAGAATTGGCGTTCCACGCCATGAACCTCCCCCAGTAACACCATGATTTGCACATTGCTGGGGCCTGTACTTTGTGAGAGGTCTATGTCCATGTCAATATCCTCATCACTCTCGTCGCCACGCTGCAGTTGCCTCCTCGCCTGGTTTTGCTTTGGCATGTTCTGGCTCTGCATATATTCCAGGACAATGCGCGTGGTGGTCATAGTGCTCATAATTGCCACGGTGATCTGAGTGGGCTCCATGATCCCAGTGCTATGGCGTCTGGGCTGAAAAAAGGTGCAAAACTATTGTCTGACGGAGGGAGGGAGGGGTGAGTGACGACATGGCTTACCGGGAATTAAAATCAACAAAGGTGGCTGTGCATCAGGGAGAAACACAAACAACTGTCACACAGAATGGCCCCCCCAAAGATTGAACTCAAAACCCTGGGTTTAGCAGGCTGTTGATTTCACAAAAGGAGAGGGAAGTGAATAAATACAGAACAAATCTGGTCCATCTATCTTTTACATCTTAGGCTGGCAGCAGATGGTGCAGCATGACTGATAGCCATCGGCATCTTCTGGGTGCGTGGCAGAAGATGCTGTATTACGACTGCTAGCCATCATCGTCAAGACAGTTCAATAGGACTGCCGGCAGGACTGAGTCTCCAGGAGACAAAACATGTCTGCCCAGGTGCCTCTGACCGAACTCACTGAGGAATACGACGATGATGGATATCAGTCGTAATACACCATCTATTGCCAAAAGGCAAGGAGCTGCTGCTGTATAGCAATTCAGCCCCACTTCTGCCAGCACCCAGATGACATATGGTGACGGTGAGCTGAGCTGAGCAGGCTCCATGCTTGCTGTGGTATGTTGTCTGCACAGGTAACCCAGGTAAAAAGGCGCGAATCCATTGTCTGCCATTGCTCTGATGGAGGGGGAGGGGCCTGACGACATGTACCCAGAACCCCCCGCGACACTGTTTTTGCATCATCAGGCATTGGGATCTCAACCCAGAATTCCAATGGGCGGCGGAGACTGCGGGAACTGTGGGATAGCTACCCACAGTGCAACACTCTGGAAGTCGACGCTAGCCTCGGTACTGTGGACATGGTCCGCCCACTTAATGCACTTAGAACATTTTATGTGGGGACACACTATGGTGACCAGATCACCCAAGTCAAATATCGGGACGCGGGGGGTGGGGTGGGCGTGACGTGGGGTGGGTGTGGCGGGGGGCGGGGCAAACCCCTCCCCCCCAAAAAACAAATGCTTCCTCCACAAGCGCTGGAGGAAGGCCCGGGAGACGCAGGGGAAGCGCGGGGCCAGGGTGAGTGAGAGTCCGGCCTGGCCCTGAGCAGGCAGGACTCAGTCGGGCTGTAGGGAGAGTAGGGGGGCGGCCCACGGGGCCAGGGGGCGGCTGTTCTCCCCCCCGGGCAGTGGGACTCGGGAGCAGCCGCTGCTGCAGCTCCCACTGCCACGGGGGGAGGAAGCGGCCGATGGCCAAGCTCGGCGGCTGCGGCTGTGGCTCTGGCGCCCGGGCCCGAACCCCCCAAGCCTGGGCCTGTTATGGGGACCCACCAGCGTGCATGCTGCACCCAGCCCCTGGCCAGTCGCGTCTGGGCTGCTGCCCAGCTGGTGCTATCCCGCGGCGGCCCCGGAGCAGCAGGCCCCAGCACCCCCGTCCCGCTCGGGTCCCGCAGGGGAATGAATGGGCCTGGGCTGCCGATGCCTCCACCCCGGGCCGCCGCGGGATTGCACCTGCTGGGCAGCAGCCCAGACGCGACTGGCCAGGGGCTGGGCGCAGGGTGCGCGCTGCTGGGTCCCCACAGCAGGCTCGGGCTCAGGGAGTTCGGGAGCACCAGAGCCGCAGCCGCCGAGCTTGGCCATCGACTGCTTCCTCCCCCCGTGGCAGTGGGAGCTGCAGCAGTGGCTGCTCCCGAGTCCTGCTGCCCGGGGGGGAGAACAGCCGCCACCTGGACCCGTGGGCCGCCCCCCTACTCTCCCTACCGCCTGACTGAGTCCTGCCTGCTCGGGGCCAGGCCAGACTCTTACTCACCCCGGCCCCGCGCTCCCACTGCATCTCCGGGGCCTCCCTCCAGCGCTTGTGGAGGAAGGAGGAATGGTGAGCCTGGGGAAGAGGCGGGGATTCGGGGAGGGAGCCAATGGGGGGAGGAGGGGGTGGAGTCGGGGGGGGAGGGGCGAGCACTTCCGGGCTCCAGAGCATTTCCTTGTTTGTCCAGTGTCCCGACTGCACATCAGTCGGGACACTGGACAAACAAGGAAATATCGGGACAGTCCCAATAAAATCGGGACGTCTGGTCACCCTAGGACACACACAATCGACTGTATAAAGCCGATTTCTATAAAACCGGCTTCTATAAATTCAACCTAATTTCGTAGTGTAGACATACCCTGAGTGTAGCAAAATCCTTTGAATAAAGGAGGGAAACAATGCGGCATTATGTTGGGGAAACACCACAAACAGGATTCATAACACAAACCATGAGCAAAAGACCCACCCTCCAAGTAAGTTTGGTAGTGTCCTTTTCCCCTCAGGGTCTTGAGTCCAGCAACCCAAAAATCACCCAAAAGTCCAACAACCGAACAGTCTCTGTCCCTGGTCAGTGCAGCCCCAGAGTTCAAAAGTTTATCTGCAGAATTTTACCTCCCAGCCTGGGTGGAAATGGGAGGGGTGGGGGGGTTGCAGGAGTGTTAAGGGGCACCTTACATGGTCCAAGGCCAACTGCCCCGCCTCTCCATGGGGTTCTGCTGCAGCCTTCACTGCCAGCCGCTCCGCTCCACCAGCCATCCCGTGAGCCGCTCCAGCTGTCCCGCGAACATGCTCCACTCCAGCCACTCTGCTCCACTCCACTCCACTCACCGTTCTGTGAGCCGCTCCAGCAATCCTGCAAACTGCTCTGCTTCACCAGCCACTCGGCAATATAACTTCAGCCCGCCCCCAACCCCCGGCACTCAGAAATTTCAGCTCTTTGTAATTTTAGCTCTTTAGTGATTTCAGCTTGTAGTAGGGGAGCCTCAGTGCTGGTGCACCATTGGCCCAAAGTGAATTCAGCTCAGCAGTCTGTAACTAGACTCCTAATGGAATCAAAATTAGCTCTGATATTCTACAGTGGAGAGAGAAGGAGGCGAAATTGGTGTTTCGGGCTCTCAAAAGGGGCCCATACCATCAGGTACACATACCTGTCCCCAGCCTCTCTCAATTCACTGGGTTTTGGAACCCATTTTCGTTGTCCTCTGCTGGACTCTCTCCAATTTGTCCACATCCCTTCCGTAGTGGGGGGACCAAAACTGGACACAATACTCCAGGTGTAGCCTCACCAATGCTGAATAGAGGGGAATAATCACTTCCATTGATCTGCTGGCAATGCTCCTACTAATACAGGCCAATATGCCGTTGGCCTTCTTGGCAACAAGGGCACACCGCTGATTCATATCTAGCTTCTCGTCCACTGTAATCCCCAGGTCCTTTTCTGCAGAACTGCCTTTGACCTCTTAGTTGTGTTAACAAGAGGTGATGTTCTGTAAAATGAAAAGTAAATGGAGGAACTTGCCGCACGTTAACATTTCCTGATAATAATACATTAAAAAATATCTTTAGAAGACTTCCACTTGTATTTCTCATGACATTTAGCAATACGTGTAAAAAGATGGAACCTATTATTTAACATAGTCATTATGAACAGCATTTATGCATGTTTCCATTCTCATTCTTAACAAATGCCTGAGCACTAGGTGGATTACCCAAGACTCACACTCTGTTGGAATAAAGTTTTCATTACTTAGATTGATATATTTGGAATATATAGACTCTTTGAAGCCTCAGGTTTCAATTTTGCAGGGTCAGTTCAGTCATTCAACAGTGGCACTTTTCATAAGTAAGATATTGCTGTTCTTGGCCAAAAAAAGTATTCTTTCCTCCATTTTTGTTCAGTATGCTATGCACTATTTGGTTGGTTTTTTTTTTCATCCCAGAAGTAGATGCAGTTGGTTTACATGTCTAGTTCGTGCAAAATTTCAGAATCCTTTGTGATGAAAAGCTCTGCTATATAAATGTACAATGTTTTAATTGTTATTTTTTATTTATTGTGACATCCTGTGGAAAAATGACTACAAGTGGTATTCATTTTGATATTGATATTTCTCAGGTATTAATTGAAAACTTCATTCTATTTTTTTTAAACTTTCATATCATTGCATCAGGTCCTTGACAAAAGACACAGCATATTGTAGAACACGTGAGATGTCATCATGGTCACCATTAGATAAGGATGCAAAAAATATTGAAACATGCAAATTCTCCATACAACTGTAAGTACAGAAAATAAAATCATATACACATAAAATGCAAAGACAGAGAGGAGGATTTGATTTTGATCTGTAATTTCTAGTTTTTATATTTTTTCTATTACAACATAGCACTAAGGCCCTGAACCATCAAAACATTTATGCACATGCTTAACTTTACTGCCAACCCACAATATCTACACATGGTAATAAAATTAACCTTGAGCATAAGGGTTTGGAAGATTGGAGCTTAACAAAGTATTGCAGAAAGCAGAAAGAGAGACACTGAATTCACCTTATGTGAGCTAAAGATACATCATTATATCATCAATCAAATATATTTTAATCACTTGCTCACTATACTGTTTTCATAGATACCAGTGTAAAATTATCTTAATCTTTTTTGATACACTAAATGTCATTCATGTTGAATCGATGGCATAATAAAAAAGACATTTTGTCTTTAGTAAACAGATTTGACCTCCTTAAAACAATATTTTGACCTCTTTAAATCAATATTTCAATATGTTACATAGCAGATCTGCAGTGTAATCTAGTTAGACATCTCTCATGCATCTGTCACTGTGGCATGTAGGTGTCCCTACCTAGGCTATATTTACTATTCTTGTGTTTGTGCTACTTAGTTTGTCCTGTGCTATGAAACTAGGGCTCCAGTGCTGAAAACTTATCTGCATGGGTGGACCTGTCAACTAGGGTTGCCAGGCATCCAGTTTTCGACTGGAACGCCCAGTTGAAAAGGGACCCTGGTGACTCCAGGTGGCACTGCCGACCAGGCCATTAGAAGTCCAGTCGGTGGTGCAGCAGGGACCTGGGGCTAAGGCAGGCTCCCTGCCTGCTCGAGCTCCGCACAGTTCCCGGAAGTGGCTGCCAGGTCCTTGCAACTCCATGGCGCTTGGGCGGCCAGGGAGGCTCCGTGCACTGCCCCCACCCCAAGTGCTGGCTCCGCAGCTCCCATTGGCCGGGATCCAGGAACTGCGGGCATGAGGGCAGCGTGTGGCACCTCCCTGGCCGCCCGTGCGTCTAGCGGTTGCAGGGACTCGGCAGCCACTTCCTGGGAGCCGCGGTAAGTGCCACTGCAACCCCGCCCCCCCAACCCCCTGCCCCAGCCCAGAGTCCCCTCCCACACCCAAACTCCGTCTTGGAGCCCCACCCCACATTCCCCCCAACACCCCAACCCCCTGCACCAGCTCTAGTCCCTGAGCCCCCTCCTGCACCTCAAACCCCTCACCTCCGGCCCCACCCCATAGCCCACACCTCCAGCCGGAGCCCTCACCCACCCCCACCCCCCCACCCCAACCCCCTGTCCCAGCCTGGTGAAGATGAGTGAGGGTAGGGGGAGAGCGAGCGACAGAGGAAGGGGGGAGGCAGCAAGCAGGGGCGGGGCCTCGGAGAAGGGGCAGGGCAGGGGCGGAGCAGGGGGCAGGGCCAGGTGTTTGGGACTGTGCCGTTAGAAAGTTGTCAACCCTACTGTGCACCTGTACGCAGCCCCCACAAAATAGAGTTCTGTGCAGGCCCAAAGTGCAGTCACAGGTATGAGTTTGCAAGAATGCCATCCAAACATGCTTGTAACAAAAGGCTGATTGCTAATCATGGCAAGGTGGGATAGATCCTTTATTGTTTTTCTACTTGACTAAAGTTTTTACAGAGCACCAATCACTGTAGTATCTAAGCGGTGCTATAAAATTTAGGTGTTTACAGTTTTCTTGTGTTTCCTCATCATCCTTTTTTTTTTCTTCTGGGAAGTCTTACTCAATAAACAAATTAAGCCAACGAACATAAGTTAAGCAATGAAAGCTACAGCTTGTGAAATTAGCTTTGGTTACATTTGTCAGACTGCTGAAGGAACACATAGGAACATTTCAGGTTGAGTATATTGGCCATTTGTTTAGAACTATTTTGCTATAAACTGATATTAACTCACTTTTGAACTTGTACAATGCTTATGTTGATTAGACACAGATGTACTCAATTTTAGTTCTTTTACCCTGCTTATCTGTGGTCAACAAAAATGGGTGATTTTTTTCTTGTTTTCTTAAAGGTGACCTGCAAATGAAAATTTTAAAAATGGCATTGTGCCCTTTTTATTACTGCTTTATGATCTAAGAAGCTCTGAAAGGTTTTTGGTTATGCTTTGCTTATTTAAAAGGAAAAAAAATCTTATTTTTTATCTTAGAAATATAAAGCTTGTCCTTACTATTTTTAGTGCAGAACTGTTTGGAGAATCATAGAACTGTGCAGGGAACTTTAGTATCCTTCAGTTGTAGATGTGAGTTTGAATATTTCACCAGCTGTTTGCCAGGTGTTTGAGTTAAATACATATTAAGAAAAAATTAAAAAAACAAAAACAAAAAAGAAGTTATAGACCAGTCTGGTTAAAAATTTCTTCTCAGTTGCTAAGATTTCATTCTATTCTTCCTTGTGAGATCAATCTCACTAATTCTTCAGTCATCCAGAAAGACTTCCAAGAAAAACAGAGTAGATGAATTTCTAATGTAGTAAAAAAAAAAAAAAAAAAAGGCAGAATAAAACAGCACTTAAAAAAATCCTATTCAACCTTTTAGGCTTTTTTGATAAATCATAAACAAAAAAATATGGATGCAAACTTTTTCTTTGCCACTTTGTAAATCACCTTTAAATTATTTTCAGAGAAAACACAGCCCATCTCTTAAGTTGAAATTTAGTGGTTACATTTAGACAGAAATCAGATTGATAATTTTCATTTAATATTGTAGTCAACGCTTATTGGTACCTTGTCAAAATAGGAGAATACTGCAAAATTCTGCCTCTGAGTTACATAATGGATCTCAGTTCTGTGTCCCCTCTACATATACAGAACTCCCATGGATGGCAATGAAAGTTATGCATATGTAGAGGGAAAGAAAAATATGGGAGTAAAAGAATATCATGAGAATGTAAAAGGGGTTGTCTACACAGTGTTTTTATATGGATATGTGAATTGAAAGCAGTCTAGTTATGTGGGTATAAGTCCTCACGTAGACACTCTTATTCCCGTATGAGTGTCTTTTCCCAGTTTATGCGAAACAGGAAAAAGCCACTCTTATTCTGGTGGTTTAACTACACTGGTTTAACTTCCCAAGTAGAAAAATCCTAAATAAAAGCAAAATACTAGACAGACTCCCTACAAGTAGTCAGTTCAAAGTCCCTGTGATGCCATTTAATTGTATTTCCCTACTTTAAGATTCAAAATGTCCCTTCCCTGTCTTCTAAACTCCTATGACAGTTGACGAGAGACTGAAATATGTCCTATGACAAAAACTGGGGTATTTTGGTTATGAGGAAGTAATTCGGTAAACAGTGGATGAAAGATTGCAGCTAGAGAATAGGAGAAGGGAACCTACAGAATGCACCACGATTACAATCAAATGGGAGATATCCTGTGCCTAATTCTAGTTTCTCTTGTGCCAGTTTTACATTGGTGTAACCCCATTGACTTCAGTGAAGTTACTCCTGATTTACATTGGTCTAAGTGAGATCAGAAGCAAGCACCTTGATTTTTTAGGAGGCTCAAACTATCACCAGAGAGAGCTGTAAGCACAAAAAAATCTCCCTGCTTTGGCACATATGTGTGGGTTCCAGAGCATTCACCACTGGAGAATATGATCAGTAAACATCACAAGTGAAATGCTCCGCTAGTGTAAAATGGTGCAGCTCCACTGATGTCAGTGCAGCTTCGTCAATTTACAGTAGCACCAGAAACTTTGGCCTCACTTTGGCATTTCAGCATGTCTCAGGTGTGGCATGAGCCCTTAAGAATCCTGTGGTGGCAGGTTTGGCAGCACTGTCTGAAACATCCCTGATCAGGAACAGATAAACACTAAATGTTGTTAAAAGGTGGTTTTAGTTACTGAAAATGACTGGCAATGTTGGTGAGATGTAGATGAAAAATTGTCATGTATATAGCCTTATTTATTAGAAATAAAACACACCCAAATGAAGGAGCTCACATTTATTGGTTGATTTGTTCCCTTTTTTCCCCAGTGTTCCCCTGCAGGCTGTAATAATGATCTCTGTGCTATTTCCGCTGCTCTTTGGATATGTCCTGCCAGACTGCCCCCAGAAGTGTTTATGCACCCCTTCTCTAATGGATTGCCGCCATGCCAATTTATATGAAGTTCCACATGATATCGCTCAGAAAACAGAAACATTGATCTTGAACGACAACCATTTAACCCTCATTTCTCCAGGAGTGTTTCAGCACCTTCTCAATCTCACATTCCTTGGTTTAGCCAACAACAAGCTGTCACTTCAGAATGACTCGTTTGCCAATATCGGCAAAAGCGTCCTCTCTCTGGATCTCTCTGGGAACAATTTCACAGACTTGCCATCAAACTTGTTCAGGAACACAAAGAAACTGGTTTGGTTAAACTTAGCTGAAAACAGATTGGGTCTTCTGGACAGTACAATTTTCAGCTCCCTAGAAAAACTCACCTATCTCGACCTCTCTAATAACAGGCTGAAGATGCTTGCACCCATGTTTGTGGGGCTTTCCCAGCTTGATGCCTTAATGCTGGCCGGTAACCATCTCTCCACCATACCACAAGGAGTTTTTGATCCCATTCCTAACCTTAAGATCCTTGTTTTGTCCCACAATGAAATAAGCCATTTGCCTGAGGGTTTGTTTGACAACCTGAAGAGTCTTAATGACTTGCTGCTAGATTATAATAATTTGACTGAGATATCACATGCTATATTCACAACCCTCCACAATCTAGAACATTTTTCAATTTCTAAAAACAGAATTCAAAATATTCCACCTCTCTTGTTTGCTGGCAGGTTTACCTTAAGGAAACTTGACTTGTCTAGTAATTTACTCTCAGAGCTGCCTTCAGACTTCTCTTCAGGGTTGGAGCAGCTGGAAGTTCTTAATTTATCTGCAAATTGTATTGGTAATGTTCCCAAAAATCTATTCATAAATAATACTAAGCTAGAGTTTCTGCATTTGGACAAAACTTGTCTCCAGACTCCACCCATTTTTTCAGGCCTTCAAAATCTGATTGAATTAACTGTATGCTGTAATGGCATAAAAATCTTACCAAAAACATTCACTGACAATATGGCTAATTTGGAACTATTGGATCTCTCCCTGAACAATATAAGAGAAATAGAGGATGATGCATTTAAGATGAATCATAATATCACAAAAGTAATTTTGACTGGGAATCCAATTTGCACAACTGAACAATTTATGCATTACTCTTTTAAAGGACTAGACTGTAGCAGTAAAAATTAAAGGATTGTAAGAACTGTACTTCTGCTACCTTCAATAAATATCTAACATACATATTGCAAAAAGCATGATTATTTCTGAACTACAAAGGACCATCCAATAACAGTACAAGCATTAATACATCATATGAGCTCACTGCACTGTCTGGTAGTTTAATATAATAATGGATATGTGACATGGTACAAAAGCCTTTTGGAATTTCACAGGCTAACTTCCTCAGGACGAAGATATTGTGATAAGTATAGCAGCTGTGAAGTTTATTATAATAATTTTTATATTTACATTTGTGTCCCTTTACTATTGTATGTCTCCCCTAGTTCTTACAGCATCATTAAACAACTGAGCTATGAGTATATATACACACACATGCATATATTTGAGGGACAATATGATGGTATGAGATTGAGATGGCTACATTTCTCATGAGTGTTGAAGCCACAAGAATTAATCTGGTCATCTCAGAAAACCTTGACAAGACACTATTTACTTTGTTTATGACACAGTGCCTTCCATCCCTCCAACTAGGAAGCCAGATCCCTTAGTTACCAGGGTACCAATTACCTCTACAGAGGTACATAGGTGCTTAAACCCCAGACTTAGTGGCTAAGTCTGACTTTTAGCCTCCATAAAGCTACAAAATCCAGCGTAAAAGGTACTTGCTGTATAGCTTTTAGCTCAGGGGTTAGAGCACTCACCTGGCATTGGGGAGACCCAGATTTAATTGCCCCCTCTGCCACAGGAGGAGCAAAGGGTTCACCCACCAAGCTATGGTAGGGCTCCCTCAGTCTCTCACGTTGAAGCTAACTGAAGAGTAATTGGCGCAGGGGAACTTAACGCTGGGTCTCCCATGTAGGTGGCCTAACCACTGGGCTATGGAGTTATTTGCAGTTGTGCTCTCTCTCTGTCTGGCCCAATTAGTGCTGCTCTGTGGAAAAGTATTTAAATAGTCATTGGGATAGAAAGTGAGAGCATGAGAGACAATGACTCTGATTGGTAGCCGCCTGTAGCTGGGGCACTCACCTGGGACATGGGAGACCTGGGTCCAATCCCTTCCTTCAATCATGCTTTCATTATTTAGCCACAGTGGAACAGCTTTAACAGGAGAGACTGAGGGAGTCCCATATCAAATATCCTATAGTTCTGTGGATGGAGTATGTACCTGAGAGGTGGGAGATCCCTGTTCAAATCTTCTCTCATCCTCTGACAGAGCGGGATGGGGAGATTGAAATTAGACTTGGTACATCCCAGGTGAATGCTCTAACCACTGGGCTAAGAGCATATTCGACATGTGACTCTTGAGGCTGGGCACGAGTGCTGAAAGCTCTCTAGAAGTTGTGGGGGGTGACCCATTTGTGGCCCCACTCCTGCTCCGCCCTGAGGCCCTGCCCGCTTCTTCCCCCTGAGGCCCTGCCCACGCTCCACCCCCACTCCACCCTGAGGCCCTGCTGCCACCCAGTCTCTCCCCCCCGATGCCCTGCTCCAGCGCTGCCTCTTCCTGCCCCTGCTCCACCCCTTCCCCCAAGGCCACCCCACTTGTCTCCACCACCCCCCTGAGGCTCCCCCTGCCTGCTGCTCACTCCTCTCCAGCCCCGCCCCAAGCCCCTCCACCAGTCGCTCACTCCTCTCCATTTCCCGTCCTCCGAGGTCCCCCCACCCACCACTCATGCCTGGCTCGCCCCTCTCCACCCCCTGCCCCCATCGTCCCCCCCTTAGCTGAGTTGCTCCAGCATTAGCACAGCAGCAGTCCCACAGCTGGGCCAGTCAGTGAGAGGCAGAACCACTTTTAAAAGTGATGCTGGCCCACCCTGTTCCGGCAGGCGGGGGGGCCTTGGGAAAGGGGGCAGAGAGGCGCAAGTGGTGGACACGGGGGGGCTCAGGGGAAGAGGTGGAATGGGAGTGGGAAGAGGTGGAGTGAGGGCAGGGCCTGGGGGGGGAAAAGGCTGAGCGGGAGCAGGGCCTCGGGGCAGAGCATGGGTGTGGCCATGGTCCGGGCGCTGGTGGTCCCTTCACTTCTCGGCGCTTTGGGTGGCGGTGCTCCATTTCTTTCCCCATTTGGGGAGGCTTAGACTCCCCATGCATCTTATATCTGCTGCCCATGGCTAAGAGTTATAATGTGGTTTTCTGTTCCTCCTTCTCAAGCCTTTTTGTATGCAGGACCGGCTCTAGGCACCAGCGTGCCAAGCATGTGCTTGGGGCGGCACTTTTCAAGGGGCAGCACTCTGGCCCTTTTTTTTTTTTTTTTGCTTCAGCACTCCGGTTTTGTTGTTGTTGTTGCTTGGGGCGGCAAAAAACCTGGAGCCAGCCCTGTTTGTATGGAGAGAGGTAGGCACCTAACTTATTCACAGAAGAAACTGCTTAGATGCTATGACTCTAAGCCAGTGGTTCTCACAACAAATGTTTTGGTGGCCTCAACTCTTGCTGGTGGCCGCTCTGACAATTTTTCCTAAAATACTTAATTAACTTTACGAAAAACAAATAAATATGCACATATACATGTCCAAATCATTGTAATTTATCTATGTTGTGGTTGTTTTTTTTTGCTGACTCAATAATAAGAATAATGTATAGTTGTTTCTATGCTTTACTGGACCAAAACAGAATAGAAACACAAATAAGGTGCTTTGAACATTCTTGTTTTTTTTCTTGGTGTTTCTTTTGCTTTTTGGAGTTGTTTTTTTTAAAGACTTGATAGCTATAAGTAAGTCTGCTCTGAAAAGTGATATTTGTATGTTTGTTAATATCACTTTTCACAGCAGACTTACTCAGCCCTGGCAAGCCCGGGGACAAATTAAGCCCTAGATGGGGAGGTGGGTACAGACGTAGCAGGGGCCAGGGGTGATGGGGCACTGGGGGAGGCAGTGGGGGCCACAGGTGATGGGGGAGTGAGTTTGGGGCCCGAGCCCTCCACCGTGCAGCCAGAGCCCAAAGCCCTACACCCAGGGGATAGGGCCTGGGGGCTGCTGCTTTGCCCCCCCCCCCAAATCACTGCCTAGGAGGCTGTGGCCACAAGAAAAGCCCCCACAGTGGCTGCATTTGAGCAACACTGCCCCCTGTATTCACACCCAACACACTACTGTAATAATCTTTGTACAAAATATGCCTTATGAGGTATCATTTGAAAAACAATAACTCACTAATCATTAATATTCTTGTATGATGTATGCACATGTGTATTAAGAGGTATAGATAGATGCTAGAAATATGATTAAAGTGTGCTTAAACCAGGCCTACTAGGGGAGTTGTTAAACAGATCTGCCCTAGACAAACAAAGGAATGTGTTTTCTTCTCTGATCAGCAGCCTGGTCATCAGGCAGAGACAATGAAGGTACATTTACATATCAAGTAAACAAAACTGTCAAGTTAACAATTGGTGGAAGAGGCAGCATGGCGTCTATGCCCCAGCAGGAGAGAGAAGCTTGGCCTGGGTTTTTACTTTTCAGAGAATACACTGCAAAGGCGTACTGATCTATAAACACAGGGGGGCTGAGCCTGACATGATAAGTAATTGAATCAACTGATTGTATACAATATTACTGTATTATAAAAATTTATTAAGTGAGGTGTTTTATGAAAGCCTCTGACACATTGGTGATTAATATAATTGTGAAATTTATGTATTAATAATATATGGGGAAATATGGATACATAATGATATTATGCTTTGGTCTGTGGCAGGTTCTCTCCCAGATATGAGAGAAGGCAGCTATCTACCTGTCTATTAAGATTAATCAAGGTGTGAGCAAATACAATGGAAGCCCCATTTGCATAGAACAGCATGATATCATCCTGCCTCTTGGGGCAAACTCATTGAACTTCAGAAGATATAAGCAAAGCCAGAAGCTATCTTTGGCATCCATCATCAGACAGACACAAGGAGACAGAGCTCTTGCAACCTGAGAAAGATGGTTCTTTCAACCAAGGGAGAGGGGTGTGTGAAGTCTCTGGGAACTGAATATAGGTGAGAAACCTGCTGAGGCAAAGATCTTTCACATAGGGAGACAAGGGAAACTAGTGCCTTGTATTTCTGTGGAAGGTCCTGACTGAGGGAAAGTCAGCCATGTCTGGGAAGAGAGAAGACTGGTGGGAGAAACCATCTTGAACAAAGACTGTACCTTGCTAGGTTACATTTTAGACTTTTAGATGCATGTTTTTACTTTTATTTGCTTGTATCTGTCTCTACTTTTATTTCTTTTACTTGGCATCACTTAACCTATGTCCTATTTTTAATAAATTTGTTTTATTTTTACTATAAACCAACTCAGTGCGGTGGTTAAAGGGAAGGGTGTATTTACCTTCAGTTAAGGTAATAATCTGTGATGTACTTTCATCTCTTTAAAGGAACAAATAAACTTTATTATTTCACTGAACTGTCCAGGAGTGGGCTGAACATTGTAGAGCACATGGTTTTGGGAAATCTTGGGACTGGGAGTGTGTAGGGGTCATCTTGCAAATTGTAACCAAGACTGGTGAAAGCCAGCGTGGGGCTGTGGGGCTGTAGACAGGTTTCTGGGGTCAGAGCTGCTGAACCAGAGGTATCTAGCATACAGACAGACACTAAAGGTATGACCTGCATGCTTAGAGGCTGGCTGTGAGTATCCCAGGCTGGGAGCTACTGCAGCAAACCATTGTAAGGCACCCAGGTTTGCAGGGCATGTGGGACACAATCCCTCACTGGTCTGGATTGCACCCCAAGCTCAGTGACAGGTGCCTAAGCCATCTAACGCCAGGAAACGGGTTCCCATTTGTTGATCACTAAGCAGAGATAGGCACCTTGCTGCAACCTGGATTTAGGTACCTATATCTGAGAGAGGGACAGGGCTTAGTACAGTGACTCCCCACTTAACGTCCTCTTGCTTAACGTTATTTCGATCTTACGTCCCTGCTCAATTACAGAACATGCTCCGTTTAAAGTTGTGCAATGCTTTGCTATAACGTTGTTTGGCTGCCTGCTTTGTCCACAGCTGGCAGCCCCCCATCAGCTCCCCTATGCCCCCCCACAGCGCCTCCCGCCTGCCGGCAGACCCCGTGGATCAGCTCCTTCCCCTTCCTCCCCCCGCCTCCTGCCCATGGCAATCAGCTGGCTTGCGGCATTCAGGAGGGAGGGGGGAGGAGCAAGGACTCGGCACGCAGGCTCCGCCTCCCTCCCCTGCCTCCTGAACGCCACAAACCAGCTGATTGCCACGGGCAGGAGGCAGGGGAGGGAGGGGGGAAGCCTGCACGCCAAGTCCTCGCACCTCCCCACTCCCTCCTGCCTCCTGAACGCTGCAAGCCAGCTGATTGCTGTGGGCAGGAGCCAGGGGAGGGAGGAGCGAGGACATGGCCTGCGGAGTATAGGGGGAGGAGGGGGGGAAGAAGAGGCAGGTTAAGGGTGGGGGCTTGGGGGAAGGGATGGCGTGGGCGGGCCAAGAGTTGAGCCCCCCACCCTCGGTGCTTGCAGAGTAGGGGAAGCTGCTGCTGCTGCTGCTGCTGATGCTGCGCAACGTGCTTCTTCTAGCCTACAGCACCTTCAGCCTCCTTGCCTGACTCATTGTCTCCAGTGCCAGTGGGTTGTGCCTGTGTGTGGTAAAGCGGGGGCACCTCCCAACTATAGTACTGTACTGTACTGTATGGCAAAAAAAAAAAAATTCCCTGAAACTTAACGCCCCATTTACATTCATTCTTATGGGGAAATTGGATTTGTTTAACATTGTTTCACATAAAGTCGCATTTTTCAGGAACATAACTACAACGTTAAGTGAGGAGTTACTGTATTGGCTTCTCCCATTGGCTAACTTAGGCAGGTCCCCAACTAGTGTGCTGGGTTTTGTGGATCGCATTATATGGCGTCTATCTTCCCCCATTCATTGTATAGGGAGGTTAGATCTCTAAAGCAGCCGTTGTGAATTGCAGTGTTATCCCTGTGATTTCTAGGAGTCTAAAGGTTAGGTGTTGTGATGCTGAGCATTGCAATGCCTAAGTCCCTTTGTAGATCCAGGCCTATGAGTCCAACCAATGGTGCAGGGCTCAGAGCAAGCTGTTAAAACTTCTAAAGCTACCTAACATAGCTTTTCTATATGTAAAAATGTCATTTCTTTAAGGTCCGATATCTTGGATTCTTTCAGGGCTAGAAGTGAGTGCTGCATACCCCATTTTGAACATGGGAATCTTCCTTTCACGTTGGGATCATGATCCCATTTCAGGCCCATCAGGGCCATTACATACAGAACTCCAACACTTTCTCTCTCAAGAAAAGCTGGCACTGGGCCATGATTGAATTTTGCCCACACTGGGCCTCAGATGGGGTAATTATTTTGGGAAATTCCATATTTTTGGGATGAAAAGGAGGAAACCTTCTGCGGCAGGATTATTTTTTTTAAAAAAGCAGCTGTTTGAATTTCTCAAAGGTTTGGAGTGTCAGAATACAGCTACGTAAAGGTGTCAAAGGGTGGTTAGAGGGGTTTCCAGTTGTGCTATGTAAACTTAATTGAACTAATCTGGTTTAAAAAAAACAACACCTTATTTCATTATGTAGACAAGCGTGTGAAGCTTAATAGAGAATGTGGTCTTTTCTATAATTTTTTGAACCGTTATAGAATTCTAGAGCAGGGATGTAATTCCCAAAGACATTCTGTAGGATGGTTTCCCACAAACAACCTATAGAAAGGTTAAGTATCAGAGGGGTAGCCGTGTTAGTCTGAATCTGTAAAAAGCAACAGAGGGTCCTGTGGCACCTTTGAGACTAACAGAAGTACTGGGAGCATAAGCTTTCGTGGGTAAGAACCTCACTTCTTACCCACGAAAGCTTATGCTCCCAGTACTTCTGTTAGTCTCAAAGGTGCCACAGGACCCTCTGTTGCTTTCTATAGAAAGGTTATCATTCGCTATTAAAATCTGTAGGCATTTATTTTCCACAATCAGCTGGAGTGTGAGAGAATCGTGAGTGTGAGAACCACACAAGTGTAAGAAGTGTGTGTGCCAGCAGTGCGGGTGGTGATGGGGAGAGTGAGCATGTTTGTGTGTCTCATCTCTTGAATGTGTTTCCTCTGGCAAGAGGGAGCATCGCCCCTTTAAGAAGGCAGTTCCTCAGGAGGTTGTTCTTGTGCCTATTGGAGCAATCATAGAGCAACGTGTCTCTGTCATGGCAGCTACTCCAGGTGGCAGTTTCCTGAGCACTGTCTCCAGTTGATCACAGCAGGGAGAACCAGTGCCTCATCTTCCTCACCCGGACGGGGGAAATGCTGTGACAGATGTATTTAAAGAGACCTGCAGCTGGTCTCTCCTTCTGTCTCTTCTATTTGGCTTCTTATTTCACCAACAAGGTGAGGACGAGGGAGCTGTAAGTTGGTTTGTATTGATTGATTGCCTGAGCATTCCTTTTTTAATTCACCTCCCTGGATTTTCTCCCAGATCTGACAGGAGGGAGGCTAACGGCATTTCTTTCTCCTCTCAGCATCTTTCCTTGCCTGCTGAAAGAGGAGGAGCTGCTATTTCACTTTCAGTTTCTCTTGAGAATTGAGGGACTCCAGCTGGTCATAGTCCGCTGCATACAAAACCCCTTCCTCCTTGCAAATAGTCCTTGTGCCCAGAGGAATCGGGAAGAGGTCCTTGTATTGTTGAGACTTCCAGCCCCTATATATGAGGGAGACACCCAACAGAAACCCCAAACCCCATATTAAAAGGATGCATCTCTGCGGCTGTATCTCCCTTTAAAAGAACAGCCCAGCGGCAAGAAGCCATAAAATATAACAGTTCCTTCACTTCTTATACCCAACCTCTGTCCCGCCCCCAGAAAGCAGAGAGGGGGAAAGTTAGGTCGAAGGAAAATCGGGAAAAGCTGAAAGTGATAGGAGGCATTAGGGGCTATATGTAAATACACTGATTACAAAGTTAGTGTAAGGCAGAAAATAAAGCCTTGGGCAAATGAGTGAAGTGTGGCTCTGTGGGGGAAAGGGGCTGGGAAGAATTAAACAAGTATTAATTACCGTTATGATTACTGTACAGTACTTTCACTTAAGTGTGACTGCCATTTTATATTTCTTCTCACTTTTTAAAACTTCTTTGGAAGCTTGAAATTGAAACATGAGGCTTCATTATCTTTCCACCAATTCCAGTGTAAAGCAGGAGTAACTGCACAGAAGTCAGTGGAATTATAGCTGTGTACATTAGATGAGAACCAGGCTCCTGGTTTCTTAATGTAATCCTTAAACATTATTATTGTTCTAGTATTGCTCATGAGTGCTGTTTTGCTGACACTTCCTCCTCCCCCCACCATAAGAAGAATTGAAATGTTTAAAATCCTCTCAAAATTTTTACTGGAATTAAAAAAAAAAGAAAAGAAAAAAGTGGATCTAATTTTGGGCTTCTGACATCTGAGATTATCCTTTCAATACACTGTAAGGCTTGTAAATATAGTAACTATTAACTTACAGAGGCAGACAAACACTGATAGCAGTAAAAAAAGGCACAAAACTGAGAATTATACTGATTAGTAAAAGTTTGCCAGTCCCTCCAAAAATAGGGCTGCAACATAAATGAAAACTCAGCTTCTCAGCTAAAGCTCTAGTGGGTTTCTATTTGCTGTTGTGGGGATATGATTGTCCATGATTTCATGCACATCCGAGGCTCATTCAGCTGGCTCCATTTTCAAAGATGTGAAAATAAGCAACATTTTCAAGGTATGTAAATGGCAATATCCTGCTTACTTACGAGAGTGAAGGGAGGGCCTCTTTGCAGTGCAAACAAAAAATGTTGGCTACAGAGCCAGTAGTTATATTGCTTTGACAGTGTTAGTTTAATATTCCTGTAAGGCTATTATTAGTTGCATGGCAAATATAGAAAGCGGAAGCGGTAAAGACCTAATATATGATGTAGTCCTTATGCTTTCAACATAGGATTAAGAGTATACCAGAAGGCACAGTGGCCACCATTAAAAATAGAATGGTAGCTTAGTAGTTGCAACATTCACTAGGGAATACTGCAAACACCAAGGTACCTTATCCAAGTCAAAACTGCCAGAGTTTTAAAGGGTGATCATGGTAGCTAAGCAAAGCTTAATATCCATTGTAGATTTAATATCATTAAGCTGTAAATTCAGTGCAAAAATCTACTTTCCACTGTGCTCTCTTATTGATGTCATTGGAAGTTCCATGAAGAAATAGAAGGAAAAATATGCCAGAGTGCACACTGTGGATGAGAATTTTTATAGCCTAAACTTATTCCAAAATTGTTATATTTGTTCGCTAAGTACCTGAGTTTGTGTATTTTGTAGTTTTAATTCCACATTCTGAGTTTCACAGGTTTATTTTGAATGCCTGTAGCCCAGGGTTGATGGCATCAGTAAGTGTGTGATTCTGCTGTCAATGAGAATGGTGAAAATTAGTGGTAATTTCACTGAAGCCAGTGGAATTCTAGTGGTAAAATGGACACAAGTGAGATCAGAATCAATCCCAGAGTTTGTATTTTGAGTGTCACATAACTGTGGGGAAACTATGGTAGCCTCTTCTTATTTTCTCTGCCAGAGGGTGCCTCTGTGGCACTGGTGCAGATACTTTGCAAGAAGAGACACCATTGTTTGTACAACAAAGGTGTGTGGAAATCCTTAGGAGAGATGGCGAAATGTAGTTTTTCATGAAGACACAATGTAAAATCCCCCTCCACCTCCCACAGCTTCTGCGTTTGTCCCACACACATTCTATTAAGAATGTCAGGGAGGGTTGACGTAGCAGGTAGGAACTGAAAGGAACCAAAACAGCAGCTGTGTTGTATCTAAATGGTGTTGGGCTGCAGAAAGTGCTAGGGTAAATATATTTTAGATAGGATAAACAGAGCTCCCTCAAACACCTAAAAATTGTTTATGGCTTTAATGCAGAAAAGTTAAAAGATAATCAGAATAAGGCATTTTCATTTGTCCCAGGCACTGCATGAACAAGAGCAAAGAAAGAAAGAAAGACACTTGTGCTTTAAACCAAGACATATATCAACTCTGAAGAGTACCTGTAAAATGCCACTTTCTTGCTCAGACCTCCTCCCAGTGTGTATTGAAGTCATTTATTTAGTAACAAAATATAGGGGCCAATTCCTGCAAGAGATTCACATCCTCCATGCCCATTAAAGGCAATGGGTATTGAGTTTTGCTCAGTTCCTTCCAATATTATGCCAATAGGTTTTTGCTACTCTTTACTCCTGAAGGCATTACAGAGCAACTATTGTTAAGACTGCAAGCTGGATTCTTTTCTGGCTCATGCATCAATAGGTTTGTTAGTTAAATTTCATCCGCAGGGCTAAATTCTACTTTCATTTACACCTGTACAACCTAATTGTTGCAATTATTCACATACTCATCTGAAAAAATGTGTAGCAGGCATATTTATTCACTTCACAACTGAAAAGTTAGCTTGGAGTATGTATTTAGTTTCACTGCGAGGCAAGCTGCATAAAGACACATCTGAAACTCTCAATACCCAATATTCGAATACATAGTGGTCAGGTGGGTATGTGGATAGAAAGTGTAATGGACTGGATGATTAAATAGATTTTCATTTCTCTAAGTTCTACAATTCTACTTGTAATTTTTATTTATAAGAATCATGAATAGTATATGAGAAGTGAGGGTATCTTTTGCATACATATATTGGTTAAATTTGGAACCTGTGGTTTCAACCAAAGACACACATCTTTGGACTCTATATTATTAAAATGTCAGTAACAAGTCTGCATTACATTATGTCCAGTAATAATATAGCTAGGAAACCCAACCAGGGTTGACTGAACTAGATGAGATTAACTGGGCCTACTCACATTATAACCCTGTTAATGTCAGTGAGGCTCTAAGTGGTAACTTGTAAAAGAGCATGGCTGGAGTCCTAGCACAGAGCACAAACGCTAAGGCTCACCAGCACTAGATCTTAATCAAGAGTTTTATTTAAATCTTCCCCAAGAGTTCTCGCCATTCCAGGGAACATAAGGCCACTCGCAGTCCCTGAACAGACTACAATCAGAGTCTCTCACCCTCCATACTGTTCAGTGCTGAGCTCTGTAGGCAGAGTCTTCTTAGCCTGTTGTCTAAGCAAAGTATGATCCTTACAGGAAATAAATGTCTCTGCTAGCATCCAGTGCCTTACTTCTTAATAATATGGTCCACTTGCCTGCTCCTCCCTTTAGCACAGACAGCTTGTATTATCCCTTTTGGGGCTGGCCAGCGGTGCTGGAACAATTTGTATAGTGGGGTGCTGAGAGTCATTGAACCAAACTGTAAACCCTGGATATAATGGAAACCACTTTAGGCCAGGGGGTGCGGCAGCACCCCTAGTTCCAGCATCTATGGGTGTGTCAGGAATTTTTCCTTCCTTCTGAGAAAGTTTACTCCATCCTCCCCTTTACTGGGGATGGTGTTTATAAACCTTGTCATAGCAAGTACTTAGATGCTGCATAGGCATAAGTGACGGCAGATTTTAGCTCCTTATTTGCAGAGGCACATATGTGGGAAATCACCCTAGGATCCACATCCCACACATACTGATCTGCTAAAACATTCTAAAGAAACAACATTAATGCTTCTTCTGTAGCATGTTACATTTCCAAAGCACTTTCCAAACATTAGTTAATATTCCATGCAAAAAAACTATACTAACCACACTGAAATTGCCAAGTGCAGTGCTCATCATCAAGAAATGGCAAAGTTAACATGCCCATTCAACCTTTCCTCAGCCCCAGGATGGGCATGCAATATGATAATTTTAATTATATTGTCACATATTTTTTTCCTCCAGATCCTTGCCTCATGTGCAGTGTGGAAGGTGCTCAGTGAATGTGACAGCTGTCCAATATTTATATTTTTCTCCATTGTTCAATATGCAGCCCTCAGCCTTTATTTACTCTAATGCCATGTAACTCCTGCACTGAATGAGGCAGGGTCCAACACATCTGAAATGCTAAGAACAGTTCTGCGCTGGGGATGTGTCTAATTGCACTGATTTTAGAATTCCTTGTTCATGCTTTCTTCTGTAGAAGTTTCTTGTACTCCATTGCTTCGTGAATGTCTGTTAATGTTATAACACCATGGATGTGTAATGTTCATTTAACTTGGTATTTGTTTTCCAGTATGTCCTGTCTGTCCTGAAATTCACCTACCCTACCCTTTTTCAAGGGTAAGTACCATTTGAAAAACACATTTGTTTGAAATATGACTCTAATCAGTATTGTCTAGCTGTTCCATGCTGAAGCTAACTTTAGCATCTCCTGTCATTACAGGCTTTTCTTGTCTAGAAAACATACTCCATGTAGACCTAGTAAAGTGTTTGTTAACTTGTCTATGTTAATATGAATGTCATCCTGGTAAAGTATCTGTTTACAAAATCAACAGCCTCTCCATCAATTCTAGTTTTCATGGTGGCCTGTTATTTTAACCTAGGAAAGTAGCAATTATAAGATTCCCACACCATTTTAAGAAGTACTGATTTTGGCTTATGTGCATACATGATTTATTTAATTTCTTCCAATACGCTAACAATTAAAGGCGAATTTGTATCTAGGCTAACACAAATACAAGGGCACTTTATTTTCAAGCTCAGCCCATTTCTTAATTGTAATTCTGTGTTACAAATCACAACTTTATGCAAGTGACTCTGACAAGCCTTTTGTTTTGCCCAAGTTATCTGTATTTACTATCACTGGTGTCATCAATTTATAAAAGACATTGAGTGAAATCCTGGCCCATTGATGTTAATGGAGGTCAGGATTTCACCCATCATTTTTGTCCTCTTGGCATATGTGACCTGCCAGTAGTGTTTATGGAGAGTGGATATTTTCAAGTCCTGGACCATTACCTAACTTTTTCTGTCTTTTTCCCCCCCTTTACTGTGATGAACCCCTGTGAATCTCCATTTTCTTTGAGGCCTGTGAGGGCTATTAATCTGAAAAAGAGTTACGAATTTTTTTTTCAGGAGTCTGTTCTACTGTCAATGTGTGTACAAATTACTTTATATTACTGTTTCACCCAAGAGGCCTGGTCATGGACCAGGACCCCACTGTACTAGGCACTGTACACACACACAATAACACTTCATTTTTTCTGGGATGAAGTGTGTGTGAGGGGAGTATGTGAAAGACAAATATGGTAAGTCCTCATTAAAAGTCAACATTCACTAGCAGTTACCACACTGTGCTATCTGAGTTGCTGTAGTTATTTCCTTTTCCAAGTACACGGAAATAGTGGGCTATCTCATTGTAGTAATGGTTGGTAAATACTGACTGTTAAAAGGCCTTTGCATGCTATCGTGTTAGATTTGGGAGTAAGTGAGCCGGGGAGAAAAGCGCCTTATCCTCCTCATCTCACCCTGCCATAGGTCTGTTGTCATTGCTTGTGTTCTCTGTCTATTGTAGGGTTCTCTCCTGCAAGGTGCTGAGGACCTTCAACTCTCATTGACTTCAACAGGAGTGGTGGGTGCTCTGCACCTTGTAGGATTATCTTCAATACCAGAGGTGAGTTTGCTCTCTGGGACTTGATCCTGCACCATTAATGCTAATGGGAGTTTTGCCATTGACTTGAATGGGAGCAGGATCAAGCCCCTGATGAACATCCGGCTTACCCAGCTTTTACATTATTGTATGCCCCTCATCTAAACAAGGTAAAGTGAACTGTTGTAGCTGCACTGATTGTTCTTAATGTTCCCTGTGGGCAGTAATCTATCTGCTTTCCACCAGCATCAGGCTGTAGAGCAGGGATGAGCAAACTTTTTGGCCTGAGGGCCACATCGGGGTTCCGAAACTATATGGAGGACCGGGTAGGGAAGGCTGTGCCTCCCCAAACAGCCTGGGCCCCGCCCCCTATCCACTCCCTCCCACTTCCTGCCCCCTGACTGCCCCCTTCAGAACCTCCGACCCATCCAACCCCCATCTGCTCCTTGTTCCCTGACCACCCCGAACCTCCACCTATCCAACCGCCCCCTCCTCCCTGTCCCCTGACTGCCCCCTGGGACCCTCTTCCCCTTATCCAACCCTCACCATGCTGTTCAGAGCAGCAGGACTGGCAGCCGCGCCACCCCGCCGGAGCCAGCCACGCTGCCTGGCTGGAGCCAGCCACGCCGCCGCGCTGCCCGGCAGGAGCTCGCAGCCCCGCCCCCAGAGCACTGGCGGCATGGCGAGATGAGGTTGTGGGGGAGAGAGAAGAATAACGGGGGAGGAGCCAGGGGCTAGCCTCCCTAGCCGGGAGCTCAAGAGCCGGGCAGAACAGTCCCGCAGGCCAGATGTGGCCTGTGAGCCACTGTTTGCCCACCTCTGCTGTAGAGTGCATTGCATGTGATGGTGTCTTTCTTTTATTTTTTTGCAACACACCGCTTAAATTGAGTGCTTCACAATGAAAGGACTAACAGGCAAACAAACCCTTTGTGCCTAACAGTTACACAGGCTACAATGGTTTCACATTACAGCACAGCACACTAAACATTTACTGAATATAAAGCAAATAGTATTCAAACCCCACACCCCCAAAGAAGACTCTGCTAAACCAAAGGAAAAGGAAATATGCAACATAAAACTAACACTGAGTATACAGATTTTCTTTTTATAGTTTAAAATAAATTCCCTCACAGTCTTTTCATGATTTCACATGCTGTTTCTCTAGTAGGATAGAGAAGGCTCTTCTGATAGGGTAGAGTGTTATTAGTTGTTGTGAAATACCAATATAGTGGCAGATCCAGGATGTTTTGGATTTTGTATAAAAAACCAGCCAGTTATGAAGGAGCTTTCTCTAGAAGCTACAGATTAAAGAGTGCTGTGTACAGTCTATGTATTCGTTATTTGATGTTATTGACAGTATGCTTGGCACTATATAGAAGAAAATACAGTTTGTGCCGTAGGGAGTTTACAATCCAGGCCTAGTGTAAGCTACCATGAATAGTTATGTTTGAGTTGATATGTGAAGTCAGTGGGACTACACATGGTATCCCTGGTGCTTACTGCCAGGAATGATCCAACTGAAGCCAGTTGTTCAAGCCTTAGATCCAATAGCGTTTACAAGATTTAAACTTAAACAGATGGACAAAAAGAACCCCAAAACCAAAACAACCCTGCCCCCAACAACATGGGAAGACAAAGAGGAAGTTCAATCCCCAAACCCTGTTTATTTAACTGTTTTCTTTTCCCTTCTCCCTTCTATAATATAATGGAACAGAAAGTTAGCATTTGGGTATCATTATCATGCATAGTGCTTATCAGACAAATAAATGGACAGATCCCTGCCTACAGTCTACTTTAACCCAGAGCAAGAGTCCATAAATAAACAGTGTTGGGAGAGTATATGGAAGGACCAAGATTATAATGTAAGAGAGCAGGGGTGCTAATCTTTAATGTGGTCAGTTCCTTCCTTATAAAGTATATTTGAATACAATTAGATTTGGGGCAGTGGCCAGAGTGATGGATGGGGTGGAGAGATTGAAGGCTAATGAAAAGAAAGGTTTTAAAAGAAAAGAGCAGGGCTGCATGCTGTACAGCAGTGGTGGGCAACCTGCAGCCCATCAGGGTAATCTGCTGGCGGGCCTCCAGATAGTTTGTTTACATTTGCATGGCCGCCCGCAGACCCCAGTGGCCGCGGTTTGCCGTTCCCGGCCAAGGGGAGCTGCGAGAAGTGACGTGGGCCGTAGGGATGTGCTGGCCGCCGCTTCCTGCAGGTCCCATTGACTGGGAATGGCGAACTGTGGCCACTGGGAGTGGTGGGCGGCCGTGCAAATGTAAACAAACTGTCTGGTGGCCCGCCAGCGGATTACCCTGACAGTCTGCGTGCAGGCCGCAGGTTGCCCATCACTGCTCTACTGGCTCAGGGGTAACATTCCAGGGCTAGGAGGCATGACAAGAAAAGATGCCAAGCCACATATGAGGGAAACCTAACTTTGCTATGGGAAATATGGTTTGTGATTTTTAAAAAATCCACCTGTTTTGGGTTCTGTGTTGTTTCAGGTGGCAGACATTAGTTGGTGGATTTCTGCTCCACGTCTCCTGGAAGCTGGGCTGGGTGGAGATCAGTTGCAGTTCAAGGTACGGTGAACTCTGCAATACGTCATTAATATTTATTTTTTGTTGTTGGACTATGACACAGTTAGGTTTGCTGCAGAGGAAAATATTGAGCTGCCACGTAGGAGCAGATGAAAGTGAGCAGAGTATAAATGTACGGTTCAGAGTATAAATGTACGGTTTTCAAACAGACAAACTCGACTTAGCAAAGGCATGAGATGCAGCCTATGGGTGATGTGGAGGTTCAATTTTCCATGAAGAGTGAGTGGTAAAAGGTGGTGCAACCAAGATTTCTTGACTTACATATTTTTGATTGTAATTAAAAAGATACATCTATTTTATTTGATAAAGGAGTGAAATTTTCATGGTGATATTAATTGATAGGTTTTTCAGATAGAGCACTTTTGTGTTGAGACCCAAACAATTTGAATAGGGCATTGTAATTCTGGACTCCATAATTTTGAATGGAATCCTTTCTTTTGCAAGTAATGGGCCGAATTCTGCTTTCACTTATACCCAAGTAACTAGACTGACTTCAGAGAGGTTGCAGGGACGTAGATGGGAACAGAATTTGTCCCGATATGTTTTTATAAGCAATTTGGATAGAGTGGGAATATTTTGGTCCAAAACTCTCATTGACAGGATCAGACCCTTCGGGGAACAGCCTTGTTCTGCTAATGATAGTTGGTAACTACAGTTATTAACAAACTTTTATTCTATATGCATTATTTTTCTTTACCCTTAATATATCCTGGAAATACAGAAGAGATGCAGGCATAAGTTACATCCTGTCACTTTAAAAAAAATTATGCCTCATTTGGAAATGATTTTTTTTTAATTAAACCAAAATCAAAATTGTTTGTCAAATTTTTTCTTTGAGTTTTTATGGATTGTTGAAAAATTTAAAGCCATACCCAAAACTAAACTGAATTTTTTTTGTTTCTAATGTTTATTTGTTTCAGTGAAAACCTTGAAAAATGTTGAAGAAAATTTTAGATGAAAACTTTGGATTTTGTTGAAAAGCCATTTTCTATCAAAGAAAAGTTTTGATGGAAAAATTTTGACCAGCTTTTGTGTGTGTTTTGGAAACAAAGCCTTACATCCACTAGATGTCAGTCTGATATAGGGAACTAAATGAGACTAACAATCCCTGAGAGATGAACAGTTGAGAGAATTTCTCCATAGTGTTATGGAGTAGACATTCTCTATTAGTTAATGACTAAATTAAATAACTAGGCATAGCCAATGCTTTAGACTCATTTTGCAAAGCACTGTAATTATATTCCAGTCTTTGTATGAAGTCTCATATTTTGCTCTACCCTTAGGTAGGTACCGCAATTTGTGTAAGACATTTAAGTCCAAATTTTCAGAAATGCTCTTTAATTCTGGGTGGCTTTAATTTTGAGAGCCCATCTTTAGATAGCTAAACTTGGTTTTCAGAGGTGCCAAGTGTCCACATCTCCAAGTGATGCTTCTGGGAGCTGCGTTCAACACCTCTGAAAAATCAGGTGCATCAAGTAAGGCACCCAAACTTAAAGGGTGCTTTTGAAAAATGTAGCCCCATTAGCTTTGCACTGGAATATCCCTTTCTCCTGCGTGTACGTCTGACCCTGAACCCAAGAAATATCTTTTATAAAAGCTAAAAAGCAGCAGATACTGAGTTATATAAAGCATGTGGTTACAAGAAGTTTTCTTTAGCTTTTTGGACACCCCAGTTTATCATCCCCCAACTCCCAAGGCCACCACAGTCACCATTCTCCTACCTGCAAAAAGGCTGGATTTGTAACTCTGTGTGGAACTTGGCTCAGCAAGAAGGGCTCTGTAGAGAGTTGAATATGTTCCCACCCTTAGGGGCTATGCATAATATCTCCGTAGTTACTCAGGGAGTAAGAGACTATGATTCATATTGCATTCACTCAAAGAGAAATGCAGAGCCCTAAGGATCTGATTCAAAACCCACTGAAGTTAATGAGTCTTTCCACTGACTTCAGTGGGCTTTTGATCACATCCTAACAGCCAGGCAGCTGCCTTTGCCTTTCCTGTCTTTGTTACAGCAGTTTACTTCCTTGTATGCATGTCACTGCGTTCTGCTGTCAGTCACTTTAGTACAAGTGACTTGGGCCATGTCTACATTACAGATTTATGTTGACCTAACTTATGTCGGCATGCAGTTATTAAATCGCTTGTGTGTGGGGGCACACTTGGCTCCTTGTATTGGTGGTGTGCGTCCTCACCAGGAGCACTTGTATCAATTGTATTCTCAGTGTGCGGCATTGTGGGATGGCTCCTGAAAGCCAGTAACAGTCAACGTAAGCAACACAGTGTTTACACTGACACTGCATCGACCTAAATACATTGACCATGTGACCTTAGGCCGCTCAGAGAACTGGTGTTACTAAATTGGTGTAGAGAGGCACTTACGTTGGCAGGAGCCAAATTTAAGTGAAGACACTTCCACAGATAGCAACAGAGAGTCCTGTGGCACCTTTAAGACTAACAGATATATTGGAGCATAAGCTTTCGTGGGTGAATGCCCACTTCGTCGGATGCAGTTCCATAGATAGGTTGACGCAAGGCAGCTTATGTCAATTTAACCTTGTAGCATAAGCCAGGTCTCAGTGTAACCCAGCCAGCTGCCTCTCATGTGCCCTCTCTTGGCCTAAGGTCACACTACAGGCAGCCTTCTTCAGTTTCCCCTCTTGGATTATTCAAAGAAACGTTACATGAGGCTTTTTCTTGGTCAAACGTACCCAACATACTGTTACATCATGGGAACTGCTTTTGAAATTCTTTTTCACTGCATTTTGTATGATTGCATTGGAGATATAAACATTTTGGGAATTCCTGAAACTTCACATGGTGGTCAGGGTTTTTTTATTTTTATGTTCCTAATGGGAATCCAGTACTCAAGTTGTGGGGTTTTATTTTTTCAGAGTTCTCCATTCCAATGGCATAGTTTGCTTTAGGTAGGGATCTGATGTGAACTCATTGGTAGTGCACTACAGTAGGTTCAGATCCTGGTCCAGGCAAAATTCCAGTTGAAGTCAATAGCCTTAAAAGGTGCATTATTCCTATCAAAATGATCATAACTACCCAAGAAAGCTTGGGGATTTTTATGTCTGTGACTTTTAAATCTCCTGGGTTTTTAGTCATGTGTCTTCAAAAGCATATATGAAAAGAAATGTGCAGAAGGAAATGAAACATGATGTTTATATTTTTCTTTCATTGTATTTGCATAAATCTTTGCACATATATCCTCAGTTCAGCTCATTTTAATTTCACAGTCTTCAATGGAGTTTTTTATTTTGCTTTTTGCATCATGTGACTGCACTTTTTGGCTCTTGTCCACATTTCATGAACATGATGTAAACCAGGGGCTTGTTTTGTAGTATTCAATTGACTTTGGAAGAACTAGGATTCCACACTTTTTAAAAATAAATATTCTGGAGTTACTTCATGATCTGTTAGGCTTGATCCAAAGCCAGCTGAAATCAGTGGAAAAATCCATTTACTTCAATTGACTTTGAATCAGGCCCTTAGTTGCTCCCCCTTACCCCCCCCCCCTTATTCAGGATTTGATATCACGCCCACTGAAGTTAACCACTTGCTTGGTGCTTTTCCTCCCCTACCCTGAGACTTGCAGAAGAAAACAAATTGTGAAGACTCTTCATAAAGGTGAAGCTTCAGCCCACAGCACAAAAAATGACTAAGAAAAATTAGATCAAGCTGGAATGACTTCATTCGCCCGTATTAGTTGTTAAACTGCCTCTAGGAGTTTGCCTTAGTCAAAGGTATGTCATTATGAGAACTCAAGAGGCAAATCCCACAGGGGCTAAGTGACCTGTAGGAGGAATATGTTTGCAGACCTAGCTGAGTAATAAACATGTACATCCTGTGTGTGTGTGTGTGTGTGTGTATATATATATACACACACACACATATATGCATCACACAGGGCATTTTATACCTTCATCTGTCAGTTCATCCAACTTCTGTTGAGCATCAGTGATGCCAATTAAAATGAAAATTTCTGTCAAAATCAATCCGAACAATTGCTGTTAATGGAAGTTAAACAAGTATTCTGGGAAGATATATATTGGGGAGCACAACTGCTGCTTCAGTAAAAGGGAAATTTGGGGTTAGGTGAGTTAACTTGTCCTGGAGAGTTCCTAAGTAAGTTGGGGGTGGGAACTTGGGGGCAAAACACTGAATTAAATATATACAGCTTTACTTGAGAAAGCCCTTTTACATTGTCCAGGATAAACAACTACTGCTAATGGCCATTTGTAAAAGGAATGTGGTAAATAATGGTATTGTTCATTTTTTTTACAGATCTGAAGTACTGACATGGCTCCCGGCTTCAGCGCTTTTTGTGGGCATTATCTATGCAGGTTCCAGGGCATTATCTAGATTGGTAAGGAACATACCAATGGAAATGAATAACCAGATTTTCTATACTTCATGTATAAAGAAAATATTCTACAAGCAAGGATTTCAGTGCTGTTTTACTAACACTACTAGAGATTAGAGTGTTGATTCTGCAAGATGTGGAGCATCACTGAGATGTACCTCGCACCCTGAACTCCCACTGACATCAGTGATAGCAGAGAGGACTCAGCACCTCCCAGGAATGCTCAGCATCTTGCAGAATAGAGCCTGGCCAATCTGCCTTATGCAAACAGAAGTTGCTGGAGGAGTTACTAACTCTGTTTTTTAAATTGTTTTCCTCTATTGCAAATGAGATACATAGTGAGATCAATGGAAAAGGCTTGTGTCCCTTTTACAGGATATTTTTGACACATTATGGAGTTTGAAAAAATAAATTGCAAATTGTCTATTTGGGAAGAGATTAAAGGATTGACTGGATTCATAAAGTCATTTAAACCATAATAGGCCAGTGAAGATCTAGGTGAGGTCAAGTATGCTTTAAGTAATATTTAATATCATTTGTTTAAATTGCCTTCAGTATTTTTGAAAATGAAAATCCTGTGACCTTATTTTAAAAAACCCATAGCAGTATTTTATCGGAATTGTCCAGTCTGTGTGATCAGATGCTGTGCAAACTACCCTATGAGTTTTGTCAATGCATCCCAATCCAGACCTAGACAACACTCTTCAACTCCACGGCCAGATCATACCCACCCACATTAAAACCCACAGGAGGGATGGGGAGGGTAATCTCCAAAAGGATCTGCTTGCAGTGATACACCTTAGCTTCATCTTGTTGGGTGGAGAGGGTGAAGGGCAGGGCCCCCCACTGCCATGGAAAAGGCTGTGGGGCCCAATCTCATTCCCTTTTGGTTACAGTGGATCTTCAGGAAACTGGGACCATTTGCCCGCAGATGGAATCTCACCCCGGTCACCTACAATGGTGGCCTCTCTGGCTCCTCATTAGAGCAGATCCATTTGGCTTCTCCTGGCTGTGACTAACCACAGATCCTTTAGAAAGGGCTAAAAGGAAACAATGAAGCATCCTCAGGCTTCAGGCTGTATTGTCTTCTCTGCCTGCACTCCATAGGGATGGAGGAGGTACCGAGTAAGTCCTCCTCAGTCAGATCCCTGGTTCGCCCACTCCTCCCTTGGTTTACCCAGTTTCCACTCCTTCCCTACTGCCTGGATACATGGACATCCAGGAAAGAGGGGAATATTTTTTTTGGGGGGGGAGAGGAAGGGTTGAGCCCACTTCTGTGCAGGATGGCAGAGATCCACACAATGAGGTTTCCATCCATGCACAGATCTTAGTGGTCCATGTCCTAACCTCTCTTGAACAGAAGCTACCAGTCGTACTCGGTTTTGTGATGTGGACAAATGGGGATTTAAGGGCCAATCCTGCAAACACTTGGGCACATGAGAAAGTTACTCATGGGAATAGTCCTATTAGGTTCATGGACCCTAACTGGTGTGTAGGTTCATGTATTTGAGTGAATTTCACTCCTGAATGCATGCTTCAATGTCCACTATAGGCATATAATACAGACCTAAGGAAAATTGATTTAACAGATCACTGGAGTTGGGCCTGCTCTCATCAGCGGTATGTTTGGCTCTTGGATCCAGTGGTTTACCTCCCAAGTAGAAATTAAATTAATTTCATGGGCCACGCCAAGGGCCCAATCCTGCAAACACTTATGAGAGAATAACTTACACACATAATTGTTTACTGTATTGGGCTCTCTATTATTATTATTTGTGCACTTCACAAAAAACACTGTTCATCTCTCTGCTCAGGACAGGTCTGGAACTGGAAGAGGATTGCTTGCGTCTGGACTGAGATGCATTGACAGAACTATGTTGGGAAGTCTGCACAGAATCCAATTGCACTGGCTGGTCCCAGACAGTAAACCTTCCGTTCATGAGAACTAAAGCCACTCATACATTTGAAAAAAATATTCACATCAAAGATAATAAACATATGGAGAAGGTTAACTGAGCTGGTCAAATTGGAGCAATTGTTGGCTCTAAAACACATTTCTTTTGACTCCAGAAGGAGCCAATAGCATACAAAAAAAGTAGTAAATTGGCTCCACAAAAGGAAGAACGTAAATTCTGGTGTCAACTTTCCTTGGATATCATTATTTCTAGATTTTCCTATTATTGTGTCTAGCTCAAGACGCTTATATTAGATGGTCTCATTTTAACTTTCTCACTTGGCATCAGAAGTCCAAGTCCAGCTGTGGGGTCAGGACTTGTTAGGTTTTCATTACCAGTGAAAGAGCAACTGACAATTTGCTGCCTACATGCACTTTTGTTTGCTTGTTTTTTCCCCCATTTTCTTGCTAATTTAAAGGTGTCTAAAGCAATCATTGTGTAAATGTGTTCATTGCTCCATTTGAATTGTCATTGTAGCTAGGAATGTTTTAGTAGGGACATTTTGTCCAGCTATTTGAAAAAGAACAAAACACATAAACATGGTTTGAGGCTTCTTTGCAAAATAAAATCTAAGATATATTTGGTGCATACACCATTTATCATCCAAGTGGATCTCAAGCACTTTACAAACATGAACTAATCTCTCCGGGTCTGTTTTTTCCCCATCTGTGGATATTAATTTTTACTTTTCTCACATGAGTATTATGAGAATTAAAATCAACATTTTCTGACGTTGGGTTGCCTCAGTTTTTGGCTGTCAATCTGAGACGCCTCAGATCTGATTTTCAAAAAGTGCTGAGCACCTGCAGTCTAGTTGACTTCACCTGCAGTCAGATTAATCACTGTTATTGTTGTCTATTTCTTGATTACTTTCATTGGAGTAGCAGCAAGAGGCTCCTCTGGGTCCTTTTGGCTTGAAGGTAGAATTCTAGTACTGCTTGAGTACCTTATTTTATACTACTTCCCTAGTTTATGACAGTTCTCTATAGGAGAAACTGATGGTAAACCTGTAAAACCATGGCATCCACAATGCCTTATTCTTAAGTAACACCCAAGTTTCTGTATCAATAGACAGATATTAATTTTCCTATAACAGCTTACTGTAGAGAGAGAGGGTACTAATTCTGAATGTCATTTTCCTCCTCCGGTGGCAGCCAATTCCTGTGTTCCTTACTGTCCACAATGCAGCAGAAGTTATAACCTGTGGATTCCAGAAGTTTGTGCAGAAAGAGGTAATTGATGTATGAAAGGCCAGTTTCAGTAATGTAACTGCACCATAACAAGATGCTGTATTTCTTTTAATATCTAAATTAGTCCTGCATGCTTTCCTGTCTGCACTGATTGCACTGCAGTGAGTCTCAGAGACAGCAGTCACTGTCAGCAAATATCAAGCTATTGACCTTTTTCTTGTCTAGGGAAATACTTTGAATGTATATTGACAATTTGATCTGTATTTTTTAAGACTGGTTTGATCCTGATGACTTGTTCCTTTTGAAAATGAAAATCCCATCTCCTTTTGCCAGATATAAGAACTTGATCCTTTGACCTCAATAGCAGGAGAATTGGGCCCCTTAAATCTTGCAGGTACTATGTGTATAGTGATTTGATAAATGATATGAGTCTTGTGAACTATACACAGCTGGAATTGATCGCATCTGAACATGGAAGTCGGGGAGGAACCATACATTTTTAGATGCTCTGGGATATGTTTGTACTGCTTTTTAAATCCCATGACTGCGAATCTCAGAACCCAGGTCTACAGACTTGGGCTCATCGGGTTTGCGCTACAGAATTAAAAACAGCTGTGTGGACATTCGGGTTTGGGCTGGAGTTTGAGCTCTGAAGCCCAAGAAGGCAGAGTGGGCTTCAGAGATGCAGCCCCAGCCTGAACCACAATGTCTACACAGCTGGTTTTGGGGCCAGAACTATGAGTCCATGTCTATAGATGCAGGCTCTGAGACTTGTTGCCATGTGTTTTAAAACGCAGTGTAGCTGTACTCTTATAGACTGCAATTCCCATTTAAGTCAGGAGAAAGATTCCCATTTCCTTTAATAGGAGTGGGGATCTGTCTCTAGTCTTAAGATGTATTGGAGATCCTGCTTATTAGATATCAGTGTGATTTGCTGTGTAGAGTGGCCCTGGCAAGCACTTCACACCACATGAAGCCTCCTCTAGTTTGAAAGGAATCTTCCATTAATTACATCTCTGGTGTGTAGAATAAAAGACAAACAGCCAGCACTGGGTGCCACTAAAAAACTGAAGCTCAAAGACTGTACAAATGTCTATAATTTGATCCAGCCGCGCCACAGTTTGGGTGTATTGACATCCAGGCTTTTGGCTCACTCCAAGATGAAGGCCAGATATGAAATTCATATCTGGTTTCAGGTTAAGATGACCAGTATGCTGAAAATTCAGTTATGAGATTGGTTTATGCCAATCTATAATCCTCATTCTACTGCAAAGTAAGTGTCCCAGTCAAGCACAATGGCTGGTTTATTGTTGTTTGTCAGTCTCTGACACCAATTTATTTGCCGGTTGGGATGATCTATAATGGCTTTAACTCTTTGTTGGGAGACTCTTTTCCACCATATGTAGAACTTATTTTATTAAATTATCAGTTCTGAATTTTTGTTATGTATAGCAAATATTTAGTCACCAGAGAAAATGTTTGAAATCTATCTCCCATCTTAATGCAAAAAATGATTACTTTTTCAGCGATCAGTCACTTTAAATCTTTTGAGCACATTTTCTTTCTTTTTATACAGCAGACCTCTCTCCTAAAAATCTGTAGGTAAGTTTTTTAAGCTACTCAGATGGGGTGAATTGCACTGGTTTTGGCTCTGGTTTCTATATTTGCTTCAGGTAATGGAACACCAAAACAATATATAACTTAAGACACATTACTATGGGCAGCAGTAGGCCCACGTTGAACATTTATGTAATTAAATTATCTTTATATATTTTCTAAAAACAATTGTATAAATAGATTTCCCCCCCTCCCTTTGTATAATTTAAATGTCATTGCTGGAAGGCCAGTGATTATAACTAACAAACCATTACATGCACAGGATGGAGGCAAAAAATGTTTTGGAAAGGAAACATATTTCAAGTTTAAGCTTCCAAAGGATAATCATAAACAGCAAAAGAATGAAGCTTTAAAGTAGCTCAAGAATGGCCTTTCTGAAAATTATAGGGCCCAATTCTGCCACCCTTTCTCATGCTAGGTGGAAGAATCTGGCTCTTTATTTGTTGCCCCTATAAGTTTAACCTCTGAAAAGGAGAGAGGGAGAATAACAAATAGAAAAGCCATTCATTCAGAAGACCAAGTGCTCCTTCCCTTCCACACAACCCCTTAGAGGAGTTATGCATCCGAAGAAGTGGGCTGTAGTCCACGAAAGCTTATGCTCTAATAAATTTGTTAGTCTCTAAGGTGCCACAAGTACTCCTGTTCTTCTTTTTCCTTAGAGGAGTGGTTTTCAAACTTTTTTTCTGGGGACCCAGTTGAAGAAAATTGTTGATGCCTGCGACCCAACGGAGCTGGGGATGAGGGGTTTGGCGTGTGGGAGGGGCTCAGGACTGGGGCACAAGGTTGAGGGCTGCAGGGTGGGGCAGGAGGTTGGGGTGATGAGGGGTTCAGGGTGTGGAAGAGGACTCTGGGCTGGGGCAGGAGGTTGGGGTGAGGGAGGGGGTCAGGGTTCTGGGCTCAGAGTGCAGGCTCTGGGGTTGGGGTGCAGGAGGGGCTTCGGGTTTGGGGGGGGCTCAGGGCTGGGGTAGGGGATTGGGCATGGTGTTGGGGCGCAGACTTATCTCAGGCAGCTCCCGGTCAGTGGCACAGCGGGGGTGCTAAGGCAGGCTTTCTGCCTGTCTTGGCACTGCTGACTGCGCTGCGCCCCAGAAGCGGCCAGCAGCAGGTCTGACTTCTAAGCGAAGGCATGCAAGCGGCTTCGCGCCAACTCTTGCTCACAGGCACTCCCTCACCCCCACTCCCATTGGGTAGTTCCTGGCCAAAGGGAGTGCAGAGCTGGTGCTTAGGTCAGGGGCAGCGCGCGGAGCCCCGTGGCCCCCCGCCTAGAAGCCAAACCCACTGCTGGCCACTTCCGGGGCGCACCGTGGTGTCGAAATAGGTAGCCACTAGCCTGCCTCAGCTGGGCAGCACCGCCGATGGGACTTTTAACGACCTGGTCGGCGGTGCTGACCAGAGTGACCCAGTGCCTGACATGCTGCGACCCAGTACTGGGTTGTAACCCGAAGTTTGAAAAACGCTGCCTTAGAGTGTGGATTAACCACTTTGTTTTGAAGCTTGAGAGTACAGCTGCCCCCTTGCCCCTAATCAGAGAAGATTAGTTTAACGTTTATGCTGCTTAGAAGCAACACGTTCATTGATGTGTTAGAACTTTTTTCAATCCAGGTGTTTTTTCCCAGTGATCCTGTTATATATGGGTTTAGATCACTGGATTATCTCCATCAAGCATGCCTGAGTTTTTCTTGCTTGGTTTTGCTTTCCCCTGCCACATTTAAAAAAAAAAAAAAAAAAAAAAAAAGCCCAACAACCAAAAAAACACCTCACAACCCTGGAAAACTAACTGCAAAACAATTGTTCATTATTGTTACTACTGATGCAGAGTTCCTAACTTTTCATGGTGTGTTGCAGAAATAAAGATAGACATGAACTTTGGCCCAAAATGCGTACATTCTGAATTAGGTGAACTTAAGAAATGACGCCAACAGATGAAGGAAGGGATACATAGGGAGGGATGAGGGTTACAACAATTAAAGAAAACAGGCTTAATACTGCCCTGCATCTGAGCTCTGCCTGGAGCAGGGGAGAAGGGTGCTGTCAAAGAGCAGGTTTTAGCTACCTGGTTCTGCAATTGACTCAGCCCTGACGTGAGTAAGAGCAGCTTTAGGGACCTTACACCAGTGGAGGATTGGTATATTAGAGCTTCTCTCCTTTGCACCCTCAGTCCACCATGGCCCCAGTGTGCTCCCTATGCTAGGAGTTGGGGGAGGAGTGGCTGGTGCAGGTGCCACCTCTGCTGGGCTTATGACAGCAGGGAACTCCCCTCAACAAGTAGAACTCTTTGCTGGCCATTTATTGCCATAACCTGACCCCCCTTTGTGCTGCCGGAGTGGTACAAAGGGGCTGGATGGTAAGGGAGAATCTGGCACAATATGATTAATACTCTCAGGTACAAATATACATTAACTCATGTATATTTTGCACGGGTATTCTTTTCTGCTGATTTAAATTCTTTTTTTGTTGTTAAATACAAAGGAGACTAGGTAAAATACCTTCCTGTTGGTGGAAAAGGTGATAATCTATGTAAAAATCAAGGGATGTCAGTGTGAGATTGCATGGAAATTCCCAATCTGATTTGAGAGTGCAGCATTGGGTTACGAACTATAGGTCTTTGTTTTCTTTCACACAGTGTGCTATTCCTCCTGATCGCAGCAGGGTGCCTTCCTTTGTTTGACATGCAGGTGGGTTCTGTTTTGTCAGCTGTCTTTGACCTTGGTATTTGGGAGTCCTGTTTCCAAGCAGGGGGAATATATTTGCATGGCTTTTGCTTGTGTGCTAAGGTAATTCACAGTCAGTTTTGTGAAGGGTTATAAAACTGTCTCCTTGGCCTATTATGTTTAATATAACTAGGGCTGTTGATTAATCACAGTTAACTCATGCGGTTAACTCAAAAAAATTAATAATCACGATTCATCGCAGTTTTAATCCCACTGTTAAACAAGAGACTATCAATTAAAATTTATTAAATATTTTGGATGTTCTACATTTTCTCATATATCTTGTATTCTGTGTTGTAATTGAAATCAAAGTGTATATTTTGATTACAAATATTTTCACTGTAAAAATGATAAACAGAAGAAATAGTATTTTTCAATTCACCTCATACAAGTACTGTAGTGCAATCTTTGTCCTGAAAGTGCAACTTACAAATGTAGATTTAAAAAAAATGTTTTTTACATAACTGCACTCAAAAACAAAAAGTGTAAAACTTCAGAGGCTACAAGTCAACTCAATCCTACTTCTTGGTCAGCCAATTGCTAAGACAAACAAGTTTGTTTACATTTACAGGAGATAATGCTGCCCTCTTCTTATTTACAATGTCACCAGAAAGTGAGAACAGGCATTTGCATGGCACTTTTGTAGCTGGCATTGCAAGGTATTTACGTGCCAAATGTGCTAAACATTCGTATGCCCCTTCATGCTTCGGCCACCATTCCAGACGACATGCTTCCGTGCTGATGACGCTCATTAAAAAAATAATGCATTAATTAAATTTGTGACCAAACTCCTTGGGGGAGAATTGTATGTCCCCTGCTCTGTTTTACCTGAATTCTGCCATATATTTCATGTTACGGCAGTCTTGGATGATGACCCAGCACATGTTGTTGTTTGTTTTAAGAACAAGTTCACTGCAGATTTGATAAAATGCAAAGAAGGTACCAATGTAAGATTTGTAAAAATAGCTACTCGACCCAAGGTTTAAGAATATGAAGTGCTGTCCAAAATCTGAGAGGGATGGCGTAGGGACACTTTTAGAAGTCTTAAAAGAGCAACACTCTGATGCGGAAACTACAGAATCTGAACCACCAAAAAAGAAAATCAACCTTCTGCTGGTGGCATCTGACTCAGATAATGAAAATGAACATGCGTTGGTCCGATCTGCTTTGGATCGTTTTCAAGCAGAACCCATCATCAACATGGACGCATGTCCCCTGGAATGGTGGTTGAAGCATGCACATCTGACACGTAAATATCTTGCGACACCGGCTACAACAGTGCCATGAGAACGCCTGTTCTCACTTTTAGGTGACATTGTAAACAAGAAGCGGGCAGCATTCTCTCCTGCAAATGTAAACAAACTTGTTTGTCTGAGCGATTGGCTGAGCAAGAAGTAGGACTGAGTGGACATGCAAGCTCTAAAACTTTCCATTGTTTTATTTTTGAATGCAGTACTTTGGTACATAATTCTATATTTGCAAGTTCAACTTTCATGATAAAGAGATTGCATTACAGTACATGTATTAGGTGAATTGAAAAATACTATTTCTTTTGTCTTTTTATAGTGCAAACACTTGTAATAAAAAAATAAATATAAAGTGATCACTGTACACTTTAATTGTTGTAATTGAAATCAATATATTTGAAAATGTAGAAAACATCCAAAAATATTTAAATAAATGGTATTCTATTAACAGTGCAATTAATCACATGATTAACTTTTAAAATTGTTTGATTAATCATGATTTTAAAAAAATTAATTGCTTGACAGCCCTAATAACATAGTATATGATCATTATTATTTTATTTATTTGTACTGCGGTAGTTTTTAAGAGACTCAGTCTTGAGGAAGGATGTTCCAGTGGTTAAGGTGCTAGCCTGGGACTCAGGAAACCCAGGTTTAATTTCCTGCTCTGCCACAGACTTCCTAGGTGATCTTGAGCAAGTCACTTTGCTTCTCTGTACCTCAGTTTCCTATCTGTAAAATGGGGATAATAGTACTTGTATTGTAAGGATAAATTATAGACTGTGAGATACAAAGATGGCCATAGAAGCATGGAGAGCATCTGTCTATGATAGACAGTCAGACCAGGACCCTATTATTCAGGTACTGCACAAACATAACAGACAGATGGGGCCCTGCTCCCAAACTAAGTAGTAGGCGTTAAGGCAATTTTTCCCGACAGTAAAGTTTTTTGTATTTATGGTGTGTGCGCCTGTGTACTGAAAGAGTGGATACTGTAACAGAAGGTACACATCTGGGGTAGGCCTAGTGGTCTGTACTGCAATCTTTGTTTGATCCAGTCATATGGTCTCTCCTGTTACAAGCCTGCAGAGGCTGAGAATCCTAGGGTACCTGTACACAGCAAAAAATACCCCCGCAGCAGTGAGTTTCAGAGCTTGAGTCAATTGACTCGGGCTTGCAGGTCTTGGGCTGCTGGGCTAAAAAATAGCAGTGTAGATATTTGGGCTCGGGCTGGAGCTGGGGCTCTGAAACCCAAAAAGGAGAAAGGGTCTCAGACCCAGGTGCCAGCCTGAGTCCAAACATCTACACTGCTATTTTTAGCCCCGCAGCCCAACCCAGCAAGCATGATTTAGTTGACCCTGGCTCTGAGACATGCTACTACAGGTCTTTTTGGCTGTGTAGAGGTACCCTTGGAGAGACGGAATGACTGGCTACTGTGGGAAGAAACGCATTACAGTACTCTGCAGCAGTCCCCCCTCTGCTATGCTAATTTAGGAGAATTGGTTGTGACAGGTTTCTGAGGGAGTCGTGTCTCTTCTCCTCTGCTTGAAGAAGAGTAGCTGCAATGCCAGGGTTTGACAGCAGAGAGTGGAGATTAGGGAGTTGGATTCTCAGGTTATTTAAATCAATGCATGGAAGCCAATTGAACTATACTGATTTTTACCAGCTGATGAGCTGGTCCATGAAATATAAAGTCCAGATATACAGAGGGAGGATGATCCTCTGGGCTCTAAGAGAGTCTTTGAGAAATCTTTAATCTCTCCTAATGTGTTGTCGTTTATAGTGCAGTTCCCATTGCTTGTAATTTGTGAAACCAAATACAAAAGTAGTATTTGTGGACGTATTTACATGCATGAGCATTTATTTATTTAGCTGTTCTCTGTTGCAGTTTGATCCAGATGGCTATTTCTGGGCTCTAATTCACTTGATCTGTGTTGGTAAGTTTTGAAAAACTTGTCTCAGAAATAAACCCATCAAGCAGGCAAATTTTGGCCTTCTTGTGAAGACAGGGAAATTTAAACTGATGATAGAAAGAAGAAAAAATACTTCGATGAAAGATAAGAGAGGGTTTATTGTCATACTGCCTTGCACAGCAGAAAATAGGAAAGCCCGCCCCCTCTGCCTTTATAGTTTTTTAAATTGAAAACAACAATAGAGGAAAGTAAGTATGGCAGTCAATGGTAACTGGATCAGAAATTTCACATATAATTTTAATAAACAGTGGTTGTTTTGCAGGGTTTTGATGCTGTGCTCACTAATAGATCTTCCCTGGAAAACATTTACTAATAGCTTGTGGTCTGGGCGTTACTTACACACACTGATTTCATTTAAAATGTCCGTTAACAGATAGTATTTTAAAATACTGAAAATCTGTGCAGAACATACTCCTGGAGGAAGGGTGGTGAAATTTTGGGTTATATTCTTATGAGTATACAATCCTCTTGCATTTTTTAATTTAAACTGTGGTTTTCTTTTCTGTGGGCATTTGGATATTTTTCTGTAATTTGAATAAATTCTGGGATTATTGGCTTTGGCATAGTAAATCTGATGTCAGTGACACACTCTTTCCATGGTAGTTTAAACAGTCAAGTCTGGAGAATTTGCAGATCAGGAAAATAGCAATAATTAATAATACATTTATTAATATGTAGGGTCTTAGCCATAGGTCATTTACAAAAAATAAATATAAAAATAAATTCTAATTTTAAATTGACACAACTCAATAAAACATATACACATTTTAAAAGGACAAAATTTAAAAACACAGGATTAATCAGTCTCCGATTCATCTACATCTTTAAAATCACCACCCCTAGAGAGGTGGTCTTGTGGCTAAAGCATTGGACCAGGTCTCAGAAAACCTGAGCTAATTCTTGGCTCTGCAATAGACTTGCTGTATGTCCTTGGGCAAGTCCCTCAAACCTAGATCCTCCTGTTTGGTGCCTAAATACCTCTGAAGATCTGGGCCTTGGTCTCTCTGTGTGTCAATTCCCCATCTGTAAAATGGGGATAATAGTACTTCCTTTCCACCTGGTCTATTAAGGTTATAAACTCTTTGGTGCAGGGATTATCTCTTACTGTATGTTTGTATAGTGTCTAGAGACTCTATTCTAGTCTGGGACAAGCTATGGTGTTAATCTGTGTGATGGGGCATCCACCCCACACTGGCAGAGAAAGGGTTAATACAGCTCTGGGAAGGCTGCACAAGAAGCAGCCAATAGGAGAGAGGCTGCAAGGATCAGCCAGTCATGGACCAGTGGTCCCATATAATAAGAGCCACAGGGCAGAGCAGGATCAGTTGCTGCTGGGAGCCCAGAGTAAGGACTGCATCCCTAGAGGGCTGAGAGAATTGTAAGCACCTTGGACAGAGCAGTGGCTGGCTCCTGGGACTGAGCCACTGTGTGCCTTGAGGTGAGGGTGAAGAAGATGCTAGGGCCATGGGGAAGTGGCCCAGGGAAACAGAGCAGTATTGACAGTAGAACAGCAGGAGGCTACTATTTGCAGGGTCCCTGGGTTGGGGCCAGGAGTAGTGGGCAGGCCCTGCTCCCCCCCACTTGCCACTGAGGAAGTGGCTGGATTGTTGGACAGAGATACCCCTTCCCCCCACCTCCCGAAAGGGGGAAATACAGATGATGACCTACTGGAGGGCTGAGTTGAGAAGAGGATGCTGCGAGAGGAGCCGTAGGCAGGAGCAAAGACAGAGTGCTGATGGCAGACCCTGGATGGGTTGGCCTCAAGCTAATCCCCAGCATGACCTGGAGGAGGTGCCAGTCTGGCAATGAGGGCTGCAGCCTGTGACAACCTGTTCCACAGTAGTCTGCTGACACTAAGTGCCCACATGGACCCTGCAGACATGCACTGTTTTCTAGTGATTTTTGATCTAACTTGCTTTGAAACAGGACTAGATCAAAGCACGCTAAGGCACTTTTAGGATATGTCTATGCTGCAATGAAAAACCTGTGGCACTGAATCTCAGAGCCTGGATCAGCTGACTCAGGCTCCTGGGGCTTGGGCTGTGGGGCTTAAAATTGCAGTATAGATATCTGGGCTCAGGCTGGAGCCCGGGCTCTGAGACCCACCCCCTTGCGGGGGCTCAGAGCCAGGGCTCCAGCCCAAGACCACAAGTCTACATTACAATGTTATAGCCCTGCAGCCCAAGCCCCACAAGCGTGATTCAGCTGATCTGTGCCAGGGAGCTGTGCCCTCAAGAACAGTTATTTTAGTTTATTTTTGTTAGCAATGTGTGCATCCTGTGTGCCATGCTGGTACAAAGTACAAATATCTGTGAGTACAACTGTCAAATGAATATAGCACGTTAACCAGAATGATCGTGTACTAGACCAGTTACACATGTCATTTCAATTACAGGGGTTTACAAAGTCATTCACAAGTTGTGGAAAACTAGTTCCTTAAGGTAACGTTTTTTGTTTTCTTTTTTTAAAGGAAAGACATGGCCATCATAGAAGGGTAGACATTTATTTAGAGGACAGGTAAACTATAGGCCTCTACACTCTGCTTTATTGAGATAAGTGAGGTGACCCTTGATATATTAACTTTCTTTGGGCCGGTCTACACTGGGGGCGGGGGGGAATCGATTAAGATACGCAACTTCAGCTACGCGTATAGCGTAGCTGAAGTTGAAGTATCTAAGATCGAATTACCTAGGTCCACACAGCGCGGGATCGACGGCCGTGGCTCCCCCGTCGACTGCGCTACCGCCGCTCGCTCTGGTGGAGTTCCGGAGTCGACGGTGAGCGCGTTCAGGGATCGATATATCGTGTCTTAACGAGACGCGATATATCGATCCCGGAAAAATCGATTGCTACCCGCCGATACGGCGGGTAGTGAAGATGTACCCTTTGATGGCTACCAACTGACCAATAGTAGTAACTTTTCTGATAAAATGAACAGTGTTGACTGTCATCCTTATGTTACACCTAAGTGTATTGTATACAGCACTAAGATGAATACTAACTCATGTTTGAATTCACTTTAAACAGTACATCATTAATGAATCATGGCCCAATTCAGAAAAACATACCTCTTGATTCCTGGCACAGTTATTTTAAAAACATTGGCTTGTATTAAGCTTGAGTGCTGCAGAGTCTGCACTTACCTTTTTTTCTCTCTCTCCACTATACAAGATGCAAGACAAAATTTTCAAAAGCACCTAAGTGACTTAGGTACCTGAAACCCATGGACTTTCAATGAGATTTAGGTGCCTTGATCATTTAAGTACTTTTGAAAATTGTACCCCAATCCTATGAGCACTTTAGCACTTGTGTAATTTTACTCATGTGAGTAAATCAAGTCGGCCTGAATATTTGTCCTGTCATTAGTCTGCAGTAGCATATATGGATATGGGTTCCTGTGGCTGCAGGATATATACGTATAAACTGTATTATAATATGGTTAGACTGAAATTTATTTTCCAGACTGGTTGCCATATGTGTTTAAAGATGAAGGGTACGTCTACATTGCAGTGTAAGCTCAGGTTAGCAGAACTCGAGTTAGCAGGCCCTGGGTTTGTTAACGTAGGGCGTGAGTGTCTACACTCATTTGTAACCCCAGATTAGGAGTTGTTGAATTTTGGGTCCCAGCCTGGGGCTCCAGCATCTACATTATGTTGGCCTGAGTGCAACCATCGATATCCGAGACTTTCTAGCACCCTCCCAAAAGGTGGCTACTCCAGACCTTTATTCATGGTGCATTGTGGGAAAATGTGACTGTCCACCAAACTTGCCTTTCCCGAGGACAAAGAAAGTCAGCCCATGAGATTGTGGAATTATTTTGGTAGATTCCCAGAGTACAAGTCCAGTGGGGCTACAGCTACATTGCAAAGCAATAGAGCTGGGTCCCAGCTTGACTCGGGCTCAGACCTTTCACCCCCCTGGAGTCCTGGGACCCTGAGTCCAAGCCCTGGGTTAGTGTGAGTTGTGTGTAGGTGGAAGGCTGGTTAATCTTGTGCCTGAGTTCGAACCCTGGGCTTACACTGCAATGTAGCCATACCTTAAGCGCCCAATGCTTAGTCAGACAAAACTTCTATAGACGTTAATGGGAGTTTTTCCTTAGTACGGACGACTAAGCAATACACTTGAAATATTGTTAAAACCATTTAAATGTTTTTAATTAATATATTGATATTTTAAATCACTGCTAGTTAGAAAGTGCTGCCATTAAACTGCTTTACTGATAGAGCTCTTTTTCTTTTTTCTCCCTAGTGATTTAGACCAACAATATATAAACTATGTATTCAGGTAAAATGAATTTGCTTTTGATACACAGTGATTGTTCCTAGGTGTTGGATGTTTCCATTTTCATCAGTGCCTTGTTTCAGAAGCACAGCTGATGCTCCTGCTAACCAAATAAATCTAATGTACCTTTATAAAAGGGCCTGGGTCCAACAGTAGAATATTTGGGGGTGAGATAATGGGTGTACATGCCAAGTTACACTTGAAAAGGTAACTGTTTTAACTAGGAGTGATCACTGATCTCCCAACGTAAGATTGACACAATGACTTGATGAAAGCAAACCTGGAGGAGAGCAAGCAACACCAGTTATTACCAAAGGGGAGGTATTAAGTATCGACACATCCCATGCAAAAAGCATTGGCAATAACTGTGATTGTTAAAAATGGTGCTTTATATGGGGCAGATAATTCAGACCTCTAATTGTTGGCATTAACTGGGCATATCGAATCCTAGCCAAGGGGAGTCAGTGAGCATGGCTGTTTCTGGATTTTTGCAAGTCCTTATCTGAAGTAAGCTATGTAGGGCCCTGTAATCAAACCTCCCTGCTCGCCTGTGAATACCCATGCTGACCCCAGTCACCTTTTGCCTGCCTGTGCCAAACACCAAGTGATATCTAGAGGCAGGCACAAAGTACGTCCATATTTTTACTTTTGCTTTGTTATTGAGGGATGGGAAATAATAATGTGGCAGCCTTCATCTGCTTGTGAGTCTCTCTGACTCCTGGTGAGCCCCAGGCATGCACACTATTAGATGGTGCTAGAGAAAGATGACATTGAAAGGGAAATAAAATCAAGAACTTGAAGTAGGAGCAGAACCAGATGAAAGAAAGACTGGAGATGAAAATGTGTTGTGTGGGTGTGTGCCTGCCTGAGTGGGCCTTATACAGACACATCAGTGGGTTAGACCTAAGGCAGTTAGTTGACTATCTTTACCTTCAGAGGGGTAGCCGTGTTAGTCTGAATCTGTAAAAAGCAACAGAGAGTCCTGTGGCACCTTTAAGACTATGCTTAAGCTTATGCTCCAATACTTCTGTTAGTCTTAAAGGTGCCACAGGACCCTCTGTTGCTTTTTACCTTTACCTTGAAACTCTATTAACATAAAGTTAAAAAGCAGGGTCCAGACCTCTTCATCTTAGTCAGATAAAACTTTCCAATTTGCATGAATAAAGTGAGCTGGAGTAGGCTATTAATGCAGGTTTTGTATGTGCCAAAGAAAATCTAGCAATACAGCATGCACTGACAGTGTATGAGTATCCATTTGCATGATGCAGTTTCATGTCCTAAGACAATCAATCTGTTCTCCTAGGTTTCTCAAGTAAAAAGCAAATTTGTGGCAAAGGAGACAGACACCCGTTGTAATTTTGAACACTGGTTCATTCACATAACTGCAAATATGGTGTTTATGCATAAAAATAATCTATTAATTCTTGATTGAGTGGTTCTGCTTAGAACATCGTAAATGGGTCTATTGTCTAATGATCAGGTGGAAAAGTAAAGCAAGCAATAAAATCCTATTCCTTGTAATTAGCACTTGCATGAACTATGAATCTCCATTGTCATTTAGTTGAAAACTACAGATGGGCCCAAACCTTAGATTCAGATCTTGGATCCAAATCTGAATTTTGCAGCTTGCAAATTTAGGGCCAGATTATCTGCTGTCAAGTAACAGAGGGGTAGCCGTGTTAGTCTGAATCTGTAAAAAGCAACAGAGGGTCCTGTGACACCTTTAAGACTAACAGAAGAATTGGAGCATAAGCTTTTGTGGGTAAATGCCCACTTCCTTTGATTTCTTTGATTAGAAGGGAGGCAGGTGGTTGGAAATTTACATTTCTTTGATTTGTCTCTGTGGGATTTTTTTTTTTAAGGGACATTCAGTTCCAAGGCAATTAGGCATTGTTGAGACCAGGGAAAAGTGGGTTTTTTGTTTTTAAATGCGTTAACTAGAACATTTTAATTAAGTGCTGTTTAAAACTGTGTTAGCCAGTTATGGTCAACCTAGGGCACAGCTGCCTTTAACAGATGTTAAGAATCTTAGGGTGAGCAGACGTCTCGTTTTTTAAGGGACAGTCCCGTATTTAAGCCCTCCTGTGGGTGTCCCGACTTTTTCTTAGAAAATACGGGACAAGTTGCCTGTTTTTGTCTCTCTTTTCCCGCCCCCCCCCCGCCCTCCTGGCAGCTTGTGCTGGTGGCTGGATCCCTGCTCGCCAGCCAGCCACCCACCCACTAGCGGTGAGTGAGATGGGTCCAGTGGCCGACGATGGGGGTGGAAGTACAAGGCTGGTGGCGGGGCCAAGCTGAAGTGCGTGGGGCTGGCTGCTCCCCCTGCTGGTCCATCAGCGCAGCCACGCTGACGGCCAGCTCTTGGCCAGGAGGACCCCGCCCACCGTCCCGTTTCCGGCTGGCACTGGCTGTGAGCTGTAGTGGCTGGTGAGTGTGGGCAGGTGGCAGCTGGTTACATATCGCATCTGCTGCCCACCCATCGGCCTTTACGTGCTCCCCTCTCACTGTCTTCTCCCTGTTTTGCCACTTTGCCCTACTTCTTCAGCCCCGCTGCTCCTCCCTATCCCCCCCAGTGGGGCGTGTCCTGCTCCCAGTGCTGTGCAGAGAACCAGCCCTGGTCAGGGCGCTCAGCTCACCAACAGCCTGGCTGGCAGGCTCCTTCTTTCCTCCACTGCCTTTGGCTGGGCCAGTGCCCCGGGAAAGCGCTGGGCCAGGGCAGCCTCTCCGCCCCTCAGCTAAGCTCTGGAGTGGCGGGGTGGGGGTGGGTGGGAGGGAAGCGATTTCCAGCCTGTTCATGCCCTGACCCTGCAGGCTCCACAGCAGCCCCCTGGACAGGGGCTTAGCACCCTCTTCACCCCCCCCAACCCTCTGCCCTAGATCCTGCCCCTAGGGAGTGCGGGGCTGCTCTGCCCCCTAGGCACCCTCGCTCGCTGAGCCAGTCAGGTTCCCAGGGCCTTCATGCACAATGCATCCTTAGGGCTTAACCCCTTCCTGCCCACGCTGTAGCTGGGGGACAGGAGGTGGCTGGGTTATATGGTGGCCAGCAGCAGCCTGGAGATGTTAGCTGCCTTTTGACACTGTGCAGGCAGGAAGGGACAAGCTGCTTCCAGCCACAGGGGCGGAGGGAGGCGATATGGGGGAAGTGATGAGCTCTGCAAAGATATGAGCCAGGTCATCCCTCCCCACTGCATCCCCTGCGGCTGGAAGCAACTCCCATCCCTTCCCTCCTGCACAGTGCCGAAAGGCTGCTGCTGGCCATCTTCTGGTGTGAACCCTGGAAGAAATCTGGGAAGGGGGGCATGTGACCCTGCATGTCCTGTTACTCCCCCACCCCCGCGTTGCCTCAGGAAGATGCGGCACCAGGTACCAGGAGAGGCAGGTCCATCCTGGGGCTCCAGCGAGGCATGGACGGCAGACAGCATCGGGCAGGGAGGATGGGGTTGGTCGGTTACCTCCCCAGTGTGAGAGAGGTGTATGGGACTGTGTGTGTCACCCCTCCCTGTGTGAACCCTAAATCCTTAAAGATAAGAAGGTTAAAAAAAGAATCCAACTACGCAGTATTTCTTTTTAACAGGGGCTCAGTCAGCTTGATGTTAATTTGAATGTTTGTAGTGCATAGTTCTGATTGATTGCTGTTGAACTCGCTTGAATACAAGTAATTTTACCAGGTGTCCCGTGTTCAGCATTGGGAAATGTGGTCACCCTAGTTAAGATGGTCAAGTTAAAGCCTGTGAGGAAGCCCAAGATTAAGCTTGACCAATGTAGAATGTTGTACACACTGCCTTGTCTATACCAGACTTCTAGAATGTGTTAGTTAGCATGTGTTAGCTAACAACGCACCTTGTATCCTAGTTCAGACAAGGCCCCAGTCTTCTGAGATGCCAGGTTCTGTGAATGTGTGGTGCTTCTCACTGGCCTTGTCTACTTGAGCACTTTTCATGAAAATTCACACTATTAGACTAGTTGTAGCTCCGCTGCGTACTGACGGTGTGGAAAGGGGCAGCCTCTGCTGCATACTGATGCTGCTGGTGCCTGTATCTTCATATTATCTAACCCTGATCAGATGGTTTACATTTGACTATGCAGGAAAAAGCCACCGTGTGAACACAACTTGACAGTGATTGCTGTAACAGAGTCAGATGAAAGCGTTACCGCCTGGTTATGAAAACAGAGTTGCACTTTTACTGTAGATGATGCCTGGATGGAGCATTAAACATTTTGCCCCAAGCTATTGGATGGCTTTAATATATTAGTATAAAGTTCTTTTTTTAAAAGATCAAATATTTGCTCCATCTAGTATTGCCAAGAGTGTAACTGAAACAAACTAAATATCTTAATGCCGCCTGTTCCCGCATGCACTGATTCTTGTTTAAAATCTGGAATGAATTTTTTAGGAGACTGTCTTTAGTGTGGGCATTAGAAACATGGAGGTGGACTTTCCAGAACTAGATAGGTCTGAAGAAGGATTTGCTGGATTGTGAAAATATGGTATTTCTCACACCTCATCACTTAAAGTATCTTTCTCAGAAAGTTGACCACCATTTATGTGATGTTTCTTAAAACTATTCTAGAAAAGCCTATTAAAGTTCACTTTTACCAGTCTGCAAATAATCGGTCAGCCACATAGCCCGGATAGAAACCTTTCGTCTCTAAAAGCTGGAAAGTTTGGTTCCAATATCAACGACTGGGTGCTCTAGCTGACCATTTTGAGGGCCTCCCTCATAACTGGATTGTCTGATTCAGTCTATTGTCCTGTTCTTTTCAGGGGACATTTTGCTGCTCTAGAGTAGAGCAGCAGGACACAGCTACCTCTCCATGGGCTTTAACTCATCTTGTTGCTTTCAAATTTACCAGCACTTTGAGGGGTCTGAGAGACATAGCAAGGTTCAACCAGCAAAGAGATGTGTTTACTGCTCTTCCTTTTCCTTTGTTCGTCCCTTCCCATTTATTGTGTCTTTGGGCTTTGGTCATTGTCCCCCCACCATACCCTCCACACAAAATGAGTGGTGTGTTGACTGTGACAGATACAGTTTAAATATTTAAGAATCTACTTTGATAAAATGGTGGAAATATTATATACATTGTATGGAATGCTGAGTCTTCTGTTCACTAGCAAAACTAATTTAGAGCTAATTCCAATAGCTGTATAATCCCCAGTCCTTATAGGGCCTATTTTGTCATGACTTAGAGTGGGTTTGTTATTTTAATCAGCACATGGACGATAAATCACAGGGAATTAATCTGCAAAATGCCACAGTCTGCCTCTGTTGCTGTTGTTCACAAGGCAAGATGCAAATAATTTTAGATTGCAGATTTGAAAAGACTCTTGAACTTCCCTAGTTTTTCAAATCTGAGATAGCAATGAGGTGCTGGGACATGTAGTGTGATAGCCCTCCAGAGATAGTGAAGCACTATCTGCAGTTCTTGCATAGGATGAAACATAAATGCAGGGCAGGTTGTAGCCTATCCTAACAGTGCCAGTAGTAGTCCTGCTCAGGGCCGGCTCCAGGCACCAGCCCACCAAGCTTGTGCTTGGGGCGGCACCTGGAGGGGGGCGGCGTGGCGCTCCGGCTCCGGCCGTGGGGGAGAGCGAAGTCGCGGCGGGCTCGCCACCCTCCCCGCAGCGCTCTGGCTGGCCGGGGAAAGCGGAGCCCAGGCCGGCTCGCCGCCCTCCACCCGGTGCTCCAGCCGGTCGGGGAGAGCGGAGCCGCGGCCAGCTCGCCGCCGGGGAGAGCGGAGCCGCGGCCGGCTCGCCGCCGGGGAGAGCGGAGCCGCGGCCGGCTCGCGGCCGGGGAGAGCGGAGCCCTGGCCGGGCTCGCCGCCGGGGAGAGTGGAGCCCCGGCCGGGCTCACCACCCTCCCCCCAGCGCTTCAGCCGGTCGGGGAGAGCAGAGAGCTCCGGCCAGGCTCGCCGCCCTCCCCCCAGCGCTCCGGCCGGTCGGGGAGAGCGGAGAGCCCCGGCCGGGCTCGCCGCCCTCCCCCCGGCGCTCCAGCCGGCCGGGGAGAGCGGAGCTGTGGCTGGCTCGCCGCCGGAGAGAGCGGAGCCCCGGCCGGGCTCGCCGCCCTCCCCCCAGCACTCCGGCCGGTCGGGGAGAGCGGAGAGCTCCGGCCAGGCTCGCTGCCCTCCCCCCGGCGCTCCGGCCGGTCGGGGAGAGCGGAGAGCCCCGGCCGGGCTCGCCGCCCTCCCCCCGGTGCTCTGGCCGCCGGGGAGAGCGGAGCCCCGGCCGGCTCGCCACCCTCCCCCCGGTGCTCTGGCCGGTTGGGGAAAGTGGCCCGCGGCTGGGCTCGGCACCCTTCCCTGCCGCGCTGGGGTGGGGGGAGGGGGGGGGGAGCGGGAGGCTTTTTTGCCTGGGGCGGCAAAAAAGCCAGAGCCGGCCCTGGTCCTGCTCACACACATGCTGATGCTAGTGCTTCCTGTCTCTTGGCCGGAGTGTGGGTGAGGGGTGGGCAAAGAGGTGGCAATGCATGCTGGGTACTCTCCCCCACAGCAATTGGGCAAGGACTGGGTGCAGTTTTGGTTCCATCCTCCTCCCCCCCCATCCCATGTTGTGACTAGCAGAGCTGGCAGGGTGTGCAGTGTGAGGGCAAAGTAATGTGCACCTGGAAAGTGGTGGCACTAATTGCTTCTCCTAGAAACAATGAGTCACAATTCCTTCCCAAGTTTTTGCCTGTGGAGAGATGGCTGTGTGCCACTCCTTACACAGAATCCTAGAAATGTGGGGCTGGAAGGGACCTCAAGAGGTCATCTAGTCCACCCCCTTGCCCCACGACGAGGAAGGATTAGATACACCCCAACCTGACAAATGTTTGTCAAACCTGAAATGATGGCAATTCCATAGGCTGAGCAAAGGCTGAGTTTGTTGCTCTTAATCTATTGGATGTTTGTCTGTGAAACTGAAGTGCCAGACAACTGGTAGTCTCTGGCCAAGAGAAACCTAGGACATAGAAGGGGAGGGGTGTTTTCAGGTTTTGATTCAAGTGTGTTGACAGAAATATGTGTAAAGCCTGTAAGAGTGCACACCCACATTAGAAGTGGCTTTAGGAAGAGTTGCTAGGCTTTCTTATTTATGAGCACAAAAAGCTGCACTGGATTTTTTTGCTATGATGAAGGCCAGCTTTGCAGGCATAAATTGCTTTTCTTGCTGGCAAAACTGCCCCATAATCGGACAGAAAAGCATACAAGGTGCAGCCCAAAATAAAATATTGTGGGTTTGGGAAAATCAGAGATCTAGTGCTTCTACTCCTTATCCCTTGCCTAGTGTCCTAAATTGTCTTTTGGGAAGTCCCAAAGTCCTTCAGGCAGTGCTACAAGATGTCCAGTTGAGACCATAAATACAGTGCAGCTTACTTCAGTTTTAACCCACTGGCTTAGGCTGCCCCTTGGCCCACTAAGGTTTTGTTTCCTTTGGATCTGAGCCTGGGATGTCGAAGGGTTATCAATTCCCTTTGCTTGCAGATGAAGTTTCTTACCCAGGCAAACATATACACATTTCTTACTCTCCATAATCTTATCAGTAAAATATGTACAAAGCAAAAGCGGGGACTGTAGTACAGCCGTAGCCACTGTTGATGCAGCTTCATTTGTGCCTTCATTCCCTTGTGTTTCATATTGAGTAATAAGCAACGTGCCTTCACCTCCTTTGCTATGTTTACCAGCAGAATTGATGATGTCCGTAAATTTGTGGAATTGGGGTTTATTTAACTGAAGCGCCTTCTGGGTATTTAGTTTGGAGGCAGCAGCAGAGAATTACATACTGTGTGTTCAATAATCTAGAAATGTTGACTTTTTAATGTCTTTGTGGCACAACAGTTGTTTGTTAAAAATACAGATATTTAGAGACTGGACATTTTCCGCCAGGTAATATATATTTTAAGTACTCTGAAGAAAATGTTAAGCCTAAGCCACTTGACCATATGTTTAACATGTAATTTCCCCCTTTGCCTTGTGTGCTGCACTACTGGTTTCAGAGCCAGGACCCTCACCTCCACACCCTTTGGGACCTTAGCATCAACATATGCCCTGCACCAGCCAGAAAAGCTCCATGCTTCATTGAACTCTAGTAAGACCCTGCTGCAGGCCCTGTCTTTGGCAGCCACAACTCCTTCTCATTGTGTAGGCCTCCATGGCTTTACTGGTTGGGTTGGTACCTTACAGCCATCCTAGATCTGCCCTAGGACTGCAGGAGACAGTAGCAGTTAATTGGGGGAAATTGTGATGTCTTCAGCATGTCTCTTCACTTTCATAACTGCAGTGCCTACCAATGGTCAGTCAGGTAAAAAGCAGGGCCTCTGGCTGAACTGCTGCCCTCCATCTTTGTTGCTTTTCCTCCAGTGACCATCATGGACAGCTGTCTTGTTCCAATTTGGAAGCAGCTAGAACTTGGCTTTGGAAGCATAGCTTCTTTGAAACCATAAAGCCACAGAATCTTTGTGCATGGTGAAGGACCAATAATTCTGTAGTCTTTTATCCTTGGAGACAGGGTGGTAACTGAACAACAGGTGCTTTTCAGGAGAGACATTAGTATTGACTGGGAGTCCCTTCACCCTTTAGTTTTGTGGTGTTGGCTCTGGTTATGTCAGTCTTAGAAGTCAGGCTGGGGCCTCACAAATCTTAGTTCAAAGGCCACAAAACCTAGAACCGGCCCTGACTGATTTTATAATTTATATATGCGAGAAAATGTGCATTGATAAATATTCTTTAAAATTCCCCTTCCAGTGTTGAGTGTGTTTGGAACTCAGCAGTGAATAGCTTTAGAAAAGAAAACTAAATGCTGTTAGTTCTGCTGAGGCCAGGAGTTTCACTAGTATGCTCTTTCTTTATAGATGTTCTAATTGTAACATGAATACTTGTTCCTTGCATCTAAGTGACATTTTGAGTGTGATTCTCACAAATATGGGCACACAGTGCTTGCACAAACATACATGTGGAACTGGATGCTTAATTTGCACATGCAGTTACCCCAATCATGCCCACAAATCATTGTTTGCACACACAAGGTCAAAATTCTTGTACAGAGAGCGAGCTCAAGGCTTACACGCTATAGGGGGGAGGGATAGCTCAGTGGTTTGAGCATTGGCCTGCTAAACCCAGGGTTGTGAGTTCAATCCTTGAGGGGGCCACTTAGGGATCAGTACTTGGTCCTGCTAGTGAAGGCAGGGGCTGGACTCAATGACCTTTCAAGGTCCCTTCCAGTTCTAGGAGATAGGATATCTCCATTTATTTATTATTATTTTTTTAGTCCCACTTAAGCTCAATTTTGATGACGTAAGTGATACAGAGGCCTGTGCTGTCCCATTGCATAGGGGAGAACTTCACTCATTAATGAACAGTTATGTGCACTGTCCATTTGTGAGCAGATTGTTTGTATCCTCCTTTATTCATAACTTTTGTATTCAATTTGTAGTAAAGTATTTATCATTTCTTTCTTTAGTGTGGTGCTTTTGGCCTCTGCATCCCATCCAGCAGGTAAAGTGAATAGAGAATGTATTAACCTTTATTTTTTATGGGTTCTGGTTTGATTTTTTTTTTTTAATGTATGCAGTTTAAGATCAGACTCTACATCCTGGTGCAAAATCTTGAAGAGTCAACAAGAAAACCACGTGGAATTGCTTGCATGAAGGCTATGACAAAATAACTGTAGTAAACTTGTCTCGGGCCCTCCCACAGGGCTGAATCCTGCACCACTAGGAGGTTTGCTACTGAATTAACTGGGAGTAGGACCATCTAGGCCATGATACAACGTTCAGAAAGGAGAGGGGAAAGGCGCCTATCATTGTGAGATCCATGACCTGATCTTTAATTGCATCTAATAGCCTGTCATATGGACCCTACCCGTCCTTTGCAAAAGAGCAGCATGGGACCCTGACTAGCAGATACTGCAGACTATAGCCTGCATTTTAGCTGACTGGGGGCTAGTCCCAAGGATTAGCTGGTAGACTGCTCCCTTGAGACCAAGGCCTACCAGCGAGCCTGGACGCTGGGTTTCCTTCCTTATGCTCTTCTCAATGCTAAATTGAGGTCTCACTCTGCTCCTTGCACATGGAGTAAGGGGGTCTCTTTTTTTTTTTTTTCACTATTCACTTCTCCCCTCCATCACAGCCCATGGTAGGATTTTGTCCTTCACTGTGGCCAAAGGGCCAACGATAAGTAATAATTCAGGGAGGTGAGGCATGTTAGAACATAAGAATGGCAATACTGGGTCAGACCAAAGGTCCATCTAGCCCAGTATCCTGTCTTCTGACAGTGACAATGGCAGGTGCCCCAGAGGGAATGAACAGAACAGGTAATCATCAAGTGATCCATTTCCAGTTCCTGGCAAATTTGTGGTTTACTAGTCAAAGCAGTGGCGGTGGAACCTGTCCATATTTCTTTATACAGAAGATTCAACCAGTCAGAAAGACAAAGGGAAAAAGTATTTAAGAAATGAACAGGTACCGCTCTTCAGCTAGTGGGAGCTTTTGGTGCTTTATAAAGCCACTGTGCCTGCCGTGTCTTCCCATCAGGAATTATGAAAGAGAAATGCCCAGTGAAATAGGCACACATTTTTAAAAATTGAAGGAAAACACTTTGAGAATTTGTAGAGCTTGGAGGTGAGAGAACTCCAGACACTAGGTACTCCTGAGAGCTCTATGGGTCAGACTTCCTGGAAATGCAAATATTCACCAGCCCTACTCTGCTCATATTTGTAAGAACGTTTTTAAACCTCCTGACTTGCTGTTTGTGACAGAGTTCAAATTCCAGAGAGGGAAGCAGCCAATACATGTAAATGTTTCCTGTTGCACAGCATGGAACTAAAAGAATTAACTGACTTCAGTGGAAACAAATTCACCCCTGGGGGCCCTCCAGTAAAACTAGCGAATGCGGTGCATGCCTGGTCATTGGAAACTGCAGTGTCAACACAATCATTTATGTGCCATTAGAAACATATTAGCCAAGAATACTTTTACATTTTCTACAACCCTTTCTCCCTTTTTGAACAAAAGGCAGGAACCAGCTAGAACTGAGAAAGTCAGGAATGAATCATTAAAAACATTATAAATGCGGAAAACTTAGTAATTTAAAGAGTCAGGCAGCTGTAAAGGAATGTTAAACTAATACTGTAATAACTATTTCATTGTTGTTCCCCAGTTGTTTGTAACTATGTGTATTTTTGCCAGTTTTCCACTGAGCATATTACTTTGTTCCTCAGGTGATCTCTTCAGTGCCTTGGACTTTCCATTTCTGTATTTCTACAGATTTCACAGCAGCTGCTGTGCCAGGTAACCTCTCCATACTAGGGTGTGTGAATGCTTTTAGAATAATTGGTTCTGTCAACTTCCAACCTTGACTCTCAGTTAAAACCTGAGTTAGATACAATAGTCTGTTTTGGCACAAGCCAGTAAAGCTGCAAAGCATTGACTTCCTCTGAAATGCCATTGAGGGCCTGAGATTCAAATTTGCCAGGGGTTGTTTCATCAGAGGGGGAAGGGGTATCGGTATGTGCAGTGTGGCCATGAGGGTTCCCAGCCGCCATTAAAATAGTTTTACATACCATAGCAAACCTTTGATAGAAAGCATAGTATTGTAGGACTGGAAGGGACCTTGAGAAGTCATCTAGTCCAGTCCCCTGCACTCGTGGCAGGACTAAGTGTTATCTTAGCATCTCTCAAACGCTTCCCAAATTGGAATAGGCCTTGTAAAACTTGCTGTTTGTGGTGATTACAAGGCATTAGTCTTGAGCACTATATTAGTGTGCATGGATTTATTTGCCCGTACATCTTGTTACTTGGCAGAATGGGTTAGTCGTGTAAAAGGGGAAGGCTGTAACAATTTTGAGTAGCAACAGTTCACAGCCTACTAATGTTATCCTGTGAGAATTACATTATTTATTCTATATCTCCTTGCTCAGTTGAAACTTGCAGCCTTCTCTTAATCTTCTGTTCTTTGTTCTTTGTCCACTAGATCCATTAATATCTTAAGTAGAATTTCAACTTTCATGCTAAATGGTTCTAAAATAGTTGTGGTGTTTCTTGGGACTTTTCTTATTTTCTTAACTTGATCTTATTTACCTATTGAAAGGGTTGACATAATGTGAAAAATGATCATAGTCCTGATGCTACAATTTATTTTCATGGCGGGGGGGGGGGGGGGGGAAGGGGCTGAAGTGGAGAGAATGATCTCTTCCAAACTAACTCCCCTGTGTGGATGCTTGGTTCTGAAATAAAAGTGACTTTATTAAAGAATAATTACTTCTCTTTGTGAGTGAAGAAATTATTTTGTAATCAAGTCACTTTTCTCCCAGGATATAGTGTCCACATAGAGTTATTCCACAACAGCTACATGGTCACTCCTCCAGTAGACAAGATCCAGTTTCAGACTCTAGAGAATGCACTCTCACTCTCTCACTCACTAGGAGCCTCAGATTTGTCACCAGTGCTCTAGGCTCTCCTCTCCCTACCCTGTGTTAAATAGTACTTTACATCAGTGTTTTCCAAAAGGTGAAGCTTTCACCACAGTGGAGGCACAAAGGAATAGTTGGGGTATATTGTCAGACCTCTCAATTGCTCTCTGAGTTCTCACTTTCATTTTTTTGAAAAGTAAGGCTATGTCTACAGTGTACTTTTGTCATTAAAACTTTTGTTGCTCAGGGGTGTGAAGCCCCCCCTTGAACGACAAAATTTTTAACAACGAAAAGTGCCAGTGTGGATAGCACTTTGTTGACGGGAGACGCTCTCCCAGCGACGAAGCTACCGCCCCTCGTTGGGAATGGTTTGCGGGTATGTCTACACTTGCAGATTTTTGTGCTATAAGTTTCACCAGTGATAGGGAACTGGTGACAGTAAAGCGCTGGTTTGTGTACTCACTTACTTCCTCAGGCATCAGAGAGTGTTTACATTAGCAGCACTTCCATCGTGAATGAGATCAGCGCTCTAGAGCAGTTCTCTCCATTTTGACGATGGGTCTTGTGGGAAGGGGGTGAGGGGTGATCGTGGGGCATCCTGGGTCCCTGCACAGCCTCCTGTCCCCAAACACTGATCAGCTCCAGTAGTTCAGCATTGCTCCAAGCAGAGGGTCTGCTCCATGGAGCAGGCATTGTTACCCGGCCAGATAAGTGAGCACTTGCCAAGAAAACAGGAAGGGGAGTTTCGAAGTTCCCCGGGGCTTTACAGGGGAAGGGGTGGATGTCCGTTTATCTGGCATCAGAGCAGCAAAGCTGCTGGCCAGAGTGGTCACCTAGGCACTGTGGGATAGCTCCAGGAGGCTAAAAGCTGTGTAAACAGAAAGAACCTGTCTTCACTTGCACATCACTACAAGAGCATCACTGGTAAGAGCTGTATGCCTCTCAAGTCATTGGCAAGTGTAGATGCTCCCATGGTTTTTGTGCAAAAAAAGACTTTTTCTGCTTTAAATGGCAAGTGTAGACATGCCCTTATTTTATCTCTGGGACAGCGGCTACACTGTGTACCTTACAATGGTGCGGCTGTAGCGGCACAGCTGCACCATTGTAAGGTGCGCAGTGTAGACATAGCCTAAGTCTTTAGCTGTTATGGTTCCCAAGAAAACCTTCACAAATGCAAAGTAAGTATAAACAATGCAGCAATGTCAGCTTGAGCGTGCAGAGTGCCTGAAACAATAGTTCTGAGGTGTAAACTGCCCCATTTCTTTCACTGAGATGCCCATGACCATACTTTAGATGTCACCATTGTTAGCTCATGGAGGAGGGGTGAAATAGTTAACATCAACCTTTTAAAAAGTGTGTGTGTTTAGGGGGTCAGGAAGGACTTGCCAAGGACCCCAGAAGATGCATAATAAAAGTAAGCTGGATAGTTTTTACCAATACACAGTGGGGCTGTATTTATTTGAAAGCAGTTCAGTTTGGACTGCATTGTGGGTAAGAGAACACACATAAGTGAACAAAGAGCAATGAGAACTAGTCGATAGTGATGTCTTAGTAACTGGAAGGAGTATTAAACTGCACAGTAAGGCACACGAACCCTGGCCTAAAAGCAGAATGTCAGCAATATACCTGCCATTTATCCTAATGGGCATTTTATCTACTTCAAGATTTGTTTTTAAGAGATGACTTAAGAAGAAATGTTCCTGCGCTTCTCATTGCACATAGCTATGCTTCCCTTTGTTGGTGCAGAGGAGTGTTCCTGAGAGATCGTTACAATCTTTCAGCATAGAATAGTGGTGCTCAATCTTTTCCAGTCATGCCCCCTCCCCATTAATGGAATCTGCCTGTGCTGCCCTCCCCCCCCCCCCCCCCCAATACTGCACAGCCAAGGCTTCCTCAGCAGCAGAGCTTGAACTGAAAATGGAGTTGGGGGCGGAACTGGGGATGGGGGAGGAGCTGGGCTGGGGCCAGAGCAGGGGGCGGCAGTGTGGAGTCACATGCCCTCCCCCCAGATTGATGCCTCTGGGATGGATGTCCAGCAGTGAAGAGGCAGCACTTCCCCTGGCAGCGGCATTCTATGTGCCTGGGCAGCTCAGGGAGGGAGGAAGTAGCCAGGCAGCTGTCTGCCGGCTGAGCTCCTCCCCCGCCACATGGGGCTGCTTTGCTTTCCCTGCTGCTGGGGGCCCACTGTTGGCTCTGACTTCCCCCCAGACTCACCTCAGCGGATGGTCTGCAGAGCTTGTTTCCCGGGCCCAGAATCAGCATTCCACAGCATGAACCCGCACCATTAACACCATGATTTGCACATTGCTGGATCCCATACTTTGTGAGAGGTCTATGTCCATTTCTATTTCTTCATCACTCTTGTCGCCGTGCTGCAGTCACCTCCTCTCCTGGTTTTGCCTTGGCAGGTTCTGGTTCTGCATATACTCCAGGACAATGCGCGTGGTGGTCATAGTGCTCATAATTGCCGCGGTGATCTGAGCAGGCTCCATGATCCCAGTGCTATGGCATCTGGGCTCAAAAAAGCCGCGAAATGGAGGGAGGGAGGGAGGGGCGAGTGACGACATGGCTTACAGGGAATTAAAATCAACAAAGGCAGCTGTGCATCAGGGAGAACCACAAACACAAACAACTGTCACACAGAATGGCCCCCCCCAAAGATTGAACTCAAAACCCTGGGTTTAGCAGGCCATTGATTTCAAGGAGGAAGGGGGAAGCACATGAATACAGAACAAATCTGGTCCATCTATCTTTTACATCTTAGGCTGGCAGCATGACTGACAGCCATCGGCATCTTCTGGGTGCTTGGCAGAAAATGCTGCATTACGATTGCTAGCCATCATCGTCAAGACAGTGCAATAGGACTGCCAGCAGGACTGAGTCTCCAGGAGACAAAACATGTCTGCCCAGGCGCCTCTGACCGAACTCACTGAGGAGTATGATGACGACGGATACCAATCATAATACAGCATCTGCTGCCAAAAGGCAAGGAGCTGCTGCTGTATAGCAATGCAGTACCACGTCTGCCAGCACCCAGATGACATATGCTGACAGTGAGCTGAGCTGACCGGGCTCCATGCTTGCCGTGGTATGTCGTCTGCACAGGTAACCCAGGAAAAAAGGCACGAAACAATTGTCTGACGTTGCTCTCACGTGTGTGTGTGTGTGTGTGGGGGGGGCTGACGACATGTACCCAGAATCCCCCGCGACACTGTTTTTGCCTCATCAGGCATTGGGATCTCAACCCAGAATTCCAATGGGCGGTGGAGACTGCGGGAACTGTGGGATAGCTACCCACAGTGCAACGCTCCAGAAGTCGACGCTAGCCTCGGTACTGTGGATGCAGTCCGCTGACTTAATGCACTTAGAGCATTTATGTGGGGACACACACAATCGACTGTATAAAAACGATTTCTAAACAACCGACTTCTATAGATTCGACCTAATTTCGTAGTGTAGACATACCCTTAGCCTCATTACCCCATCACACTCTCCCATGCTGCTAGTGATGATGTCTTGCAACCCTTTATGCCCCTGGTCACGCCACAATGTGTTGCATAAGTATGTTTGAAGCATTTCTTTGAATCCCCTCACTAGTTAACCCTCAATGGCTCTGTGAATTCACTTAATCTGTCAGTTAAGAGCATCAGGACGTCTTATTCCCCAACACTACAGATTTATTAATTTATTCTCTATCCACCATAATTGAAGATACATTTGACATTTTAATTTGAAGTTTGTGTCTTTAGGAAGGTTAAGCAACATGGCAATATTAGAAACTGAAATTCTCCAGTGGTTGTTTCAGCTCAAGTGATCCCAGAAGTTGGACTGAGTGAGAATATGGGCCAAATGTATACGTCTGGCTCCCATTAAAATCTTGAATGATTTGAATGAGAGCCATTGGAACATCAGAATTTGACTTCATGTTTCCAGTCACTTGTAGAGCATGGATTATGCTAGTGCATTTTGGCACCCATTAAAGACCAAGCATGAGGTCATCAAATGTTCTTACTTATACTGCAGCCCCTGATTGGAAAAAAACAGGGTCTCTTGGACATAAAATAAGTTCTTTGTCTACCAAATCACCAACTCCAGTTCTTGAACAACACTACCTGTGGAACATTTGTTTAGCTTTGTAATAGGAAAAGAGATATCAAGAAACCTGTAAGATTCTGGCTAATAGAAGCTAAGAGAATTCTCTTTATTAATGGAAACTTTTTCAATCCTTTACAGTGGACTGTTGGGATTCTTTCTGATGTTGCACACAGTGAAGCTAAAAAGCATCACTTCCTCATGGCAATATGCAGCCTGGAGTTTCCTTGCAAAGGTAAGAGAGACCATCAGCTGAACTTGGAGGATCTCTGTCTCCAGTGGGTATACTGTGAGCTAGTTGAACCTCCATATACCTGTACTTCCCCCAGTCATTCTAATTAGACACAAGGTACATCTGTCTATTTCATACTCTACACATAGCAGAGTTGAGGCAGCCCGTATCAGTCACCTGTGGCTACCCCCAAAATAATGGGCCATACCAGCTGAGAATCTGACCTACTGGCTCCAAGCACTGCAGTTAGATACTTTCCATAGGTGGTATTTCTTGTGAGATACTGCTGCTGAGAATCACGTCGGTGTCTGCCAGCAATTATTTCCCTTGTTGCCTCTTCCTTCCCAGAAGCACTGGTTTTCAGAACCACAAAACCAAAACCTGGGTCCATAGAAGCCAATGTCACAACTCCCTTTGGCTTCTATGGGGGCAGAATTTGGCCCAATGTTACCTGATGGCAACCTGAAATGGGTGATACTTGTACTGAGTAGTTAATGGCTTAACTGTTAAACTATTCACAGTATATAAAGTCAGAAGGGCTGGTTTGACTCCATTTCCTATATGTAAATTACCCAGTTTAATCATTACCATGTGTGATACCCTGAAGCCTCAACTCCCCTGAGCAGTTTGTCCTCAAGTTTTTCCCACTAAAATGAATGAAACTGCTTTTTTAATGGATTTGTATAATACATTTGTTTACAAATGGCAGTAAAATGACTCCTTGGTCTTTGTTCTGGTGGCTGCGGGAAAGAAGTGTCACTGTTTTTGTACTAAGTATTTCTGAAGTCTGTCTCAGTAAAACTCTGCTAGTCCCATGGAATTTTTGTTGGCTTGAATTTCTCCTAGAAGAGTCTGGCTGTGGAGGTTTTAGTGCCTTAACCTTCTTGTTCATTGGTAGCAAGTCAATTGATTTAAAGCTTGCTGTTAAAATATGATGTACTTGGCAGAGGTACATTCTACATGGGAATAGCTAACTCTGTTAGCTGATGTTGTGCATAAGGAGAAGAGGTTCTATGTGTAGTGTTTATGAAGTATCAAAAGACAGGAGGACAATGGGAGATGTTATTGTAAAGCAGACTTGGGCCTTCCCCATCTGAAATGGTTCAGAGTCTCAAACTCTGTATCTGGATCAAAGCTTTCCCAAAGTTCAGGGATGTTTAGATTTGGGGGCTTTGTTCAGAGCCAGCTCTAGATGTAGCCTTCACAAAATATGGTTATGCCATTGTTGTCAGTGGAGTTTCACCAACTTACACTAGCTAAAGATATAGCCCTAAACGTTCATGGTCATTTAGTTAACGTTTGTTTTCTTGGAATCAGTCCATAAAGGTTAAGTTTGTTTGCATTAAAGTTCTTTTATCCAAAACAAAATAACTATTTTAAAGGAGAAAATTAGTTTTCTTACCTTTTTGTAACCTTTATTACAATGTCTACACTGTTGCTCAATAATCATTTATATGCCTTGTCTCGAGTATAAAGGGGACGCAGGTACCAGGTACATGTGGTATGTCTAGCTCCAGTTAATAATGATACAACTGGTAGTTTGCATTTCTGTAATGCCTTTCATCCAAGAGTCTCAAAGCACATTACAAGCATTGTATTAAGCTTCACAATACCCTTCTGAAGTATGTAAGGAATACATACATACCACTGCTGAATTGCAGCCACCTCTAGGGTGCAGCTCAGCAGCTGCTTAACAAAATATAGAAATATTACCCAACAGTTTTGGGAGAGGAAGCAGAGAAGACTATTTTATACCAATAGTTCTGTGGGGGGCGAGCGGTGGATGGGCAGAATATAAGCACTTGAACTGGAATTTGGCCAGACCAGAGGAGTTAATACACCAAGTCTTATAAAATTGTCATGGGATATATCGTGACCACAAGTAATCAGGACTCTGGGTTTGATGCTTCATCTGAAGGATGGCTTCTATTGCATCATATTGCCATCCAGCATTGAGCAGGGCATTGGTTTAACTACCGACTCATTCAAAAGAGAGAGACCTACCGAATCACCAACACCACTTTCCGCGGCAGCTAGGTGTCCTTTGGAGGTCGTCCAATCTTGGACAGCACATAAGGATTGAGTGGATCACAGCACAAGATACCATAGTGGCAGATTCAGATTTAGCTTTACCTAATATTGTAAAATGTATTTTAGCCACACTTTTAATATTCTTTTAAAAATGACAGAGAAAGGGGAAGAAAGTTAATGTAAATAGGAAATAATAGAAACTATTTAAAACTAGACACACAAAATGAGGGAGATGTGCCCATGGTTGTAAGTTTTCCCCTCCCCACCCCCCTGGATCTCAGCAGCAGCAGCATTATATTCCCACACAAGCATTTTTCTTGGACTGAGTTATGCCCCAAGTCATCATCTTAAACTCTCAGACTGACTGGAGTTTTCACCAGCAGTTGGAAAGAAGCAGCAGTTGAGGCCAGAATGTGTTTGTCTTGAGAATTAGCCAAGAAAGGAGAGTGCTGTAGTCCTCAGCAGCCCAGGCCTCGAGGGAGATTCAGAGAATCAAGAATCTGTTTTCCATTCGGATGCTTTGTACCTATGTGACTGGTGAACTGATACTGTGATAGCGGCCATCACTTGATCTCTTCTTAAGCATTGATGCACCAATATACCATCAATGATCCCTAAAGAATCCTGCTTAACAGATACAGTTAGACATTCTTTATGCAATCTACGTATCTGGTCCCCTTGTCTATTTTCATTCAGTTCAAAACTGGACTAGGGGCATAACTTGTTTTTTAAAATACTTTGACTATCTGCAGCAACTTAGTCACCACAGGAGTTTTTCAGGTTCTTCGGTCTGTAACAACTGTTTGAGAGACAAGGTGGGTGAGGTAATATCTTTTATTGGATCAACTTCTGCTGGTGAAAGAGACAAGCTTTTGAGCAACACAGAGCTCTTCTTCAGGTCTGGCCCAGAAGTCAGTCTAATAAAAGATATTACTTCACTCACCTTGTGTCTCAACTATCCTGGGACCAACGTGGGTACAACTACACTGTAAAAGCTGTTGACAGTTCTGGTGTTGACACATTGCTGAGTACCTCAGGATCAGTCTGCATGTACGCTCTGTGATATTCAGACTAATAAATGCACTCTGCACATTCAGTTTAAAAGCAAATACTGTGTGTATTAGTCATAGCTGTATAGGCATGTGAGAAACATTGAGAAGTGTCCATAAAACAAAAACTACCTTTAAGATGTACAAAGATAGAATCCTTTGTCTCTGCTTTGTATTGACTTACCCCCAGAAGAACAAGAATTTGAAGATATGTTGAGACTGCATGTTTTAATTCACAAAATATGTTAGTATCATGGGTCATATATTGGAATGAAAAACCAGAGTCCTTCGTATACACAAACTGAAACATCTGGTGAGAACTCTAATGAGCTCTAATAGTGCTGTCAGTGAGGTTTATTTAGATTAGGGCTGCTAATCTGTATTGAGAGATTAAACATGTTGGGGTCTTTCGGAATTAGGCGACAGCCGCAGTTTAAATTGCTGAGTTAGGAGGAATAATGTCGTTGCTTCTCAGTGCTATATTTGATCAATGCTCTGAAGTTTATGGGAATGTAAGCATATGTCAGATTATATACAGCTATCCCATTAATATTTTGGTGAACTGTTGTATGTTTGGCCTGTACCCAGCAGGTCCCTACTGAATTAGTCTATTGCGAAGAGGAGGATGGGGAATAGATTTGGATGCTTCCTTTTCTTTCTCTTCCTCCCAAAGATAAAAAAATGAATATAATCTAATTGAAGTCAAACTGCATTGGCTCTTCTACTGGCTTTTTGTACTCTGACTGCAAAGAGTTACTGTAATCTGATTTGAAGATTGGAACTGCCTTCTCTGTGGTCTCCCCAGATCCCAACTCTACAGGCTGCAGCATATGTAGACTGCTGCTATTAGCTATTTCACACACAAAAGAAGCACAATCCTATCACCCCTGTCATCAGACAACTGCACTAGCTCCTTATTTATTATCGCTGGATATATTTGCCACAGGTTACCTCATTGGCCTTGTCTCTTTCTACGCCCCTCCCCAATCCCTCTTATGGCTAATACTGGCTGCCAGACATGGCTTTAGTACTTTTGTGGGGGCTTCTGGAACAATATCTTGCTTTCCTCATCTCAGATATAACTGACTGGTGTGATCCTAGCACTATGCACAGAGCCAGCCTAAAGCTGGGTTAGTGAGGTGGTTCTTTAGGACGCACCCCAAACTGAATAATTTCGCTTTGTACGTGTGTTTTATGCCCTCACAGACTCCCGCTGAGGAAGTGTAGCACAGATTCATGAAAATGGATTAGATCTGTTTACATCTGAAGGCTATCTACAAACAGTAGGATGATTATATATCCCGTTTTGGCTGGGACAGTCCCTTTTTTAAGCCTGTCTTGGGCATCCTGACTTTTTTGGCAAAATTGGGTATTTGTCCAATTTGTCTTTTTGATTTGATCAGTTGGCAAGAGCAAATGGGTCAAATGCCCACTTTTGTCAAAAAAGTGGGGTGCGGTGAGGAGGAATGTGCAAGGAGGTGAGTGGCGATGCCAGCCTTGCACAGGGGCGGGTGGGGGGATGGCAGAGCTTCAGTGGGGGACAGGCAGGGCTCGGGCAAACGGCTTGGGCCAGCTCTGGGTGGGCAGGGAGGGCTTGGGCCAGCTCCCCGCAATGTCCCATTTTCCCTTTGGGAAATATGGTCACCCTAACAAACAGGAAGGGGCTAGAACTGTGCTTTTGTTTTGTTTTGTTTTTTTAAAGAAAGCCAAGATTCTCCCAGACCCGGGGGGCCCATGGCCATGAGCTTCATGAAGTCCAAAATCTAGCTCTGCTGGCTGCCTCTGCATTTCTTCACACAATCTAATGGCCAAAGGCATTCTCTGCTGGAGTTCCAGCCATCTGGAACAGCAGCTAAAGTACCAAAGAAAGCAAGACAAAGATTTCTGACTCGCTCTGCCTTATCAACCTTTCACTGTCTTTGAACCTCCCCTAAAATGTCTTTCTCTCACTCCTGTGCCTCTTAATTTTCCTCTTGCTGTGCTATTAGTTGTTGTTTAGCTCTCTAGCTGAATTAACACTGTAAAATATTATGGGTCAGGCTGTGAACCCCTTATTCCTGCTGATATGTAGTTACTCACAGGAGAAGTCCTTTCCAAGGTAATGGATGCACATGGGTCACTCCCAGTGAAGTCAGTAGAACCACTGATGTAACAAATTTCTCACCAGTGGGCCTAAAGCGTTCACAAACTGGCCCTGTGTGATCACTTGTGTAAAAGTTTCTATACAAAATAATGTTGTGTTATATTGCACATGATCAGTCAGTGTTCGAGATTAAAATATATTTTCCTCTCGGTGTACAGGTATACTCAAACTAATGTGAGAGTAGCTCTTGGCTGACAGTCACCTTCCTTCCTTGGTTTGGAACTTATCAAATTGCTTATACAAGAACTGAATAAACTCTGACTGGAGTTTTATCTGTACTGCATATTATCTTTAGCCACGGCTTCGGTGCAAAGTATAAGAATCTTGCTCCCAACCTCACTCCCTGATCTGGAAGAACTGTGTAGTGGTGTGCCCGGCACCAGGGGGAGAGAGAGACTCTTGTATCACTCTTCTGCCCAGTGCCTTGAGTGGTACTGCTGTGAGCCATGTCTAACTTTCAGTTAGAGAGTGAGTTTCCATGCTCTGAAGGCTTCAGAGAAGAGCTGAGTGGAAGAAGGGATTTCCGGGAAAATAGGAAGATTTTTTTAAAGTTAACTTCTTCCATCTCTAACATATAGATCATCCTCAGTCTTACTAATCATAAGGATAATGTCATCAATCTATTTTGTATGGAATATATTCCATCCGTGGTGGCACATAGGTAACTTCTGTTGAAATCAATGGGAGCTAGACATGTGGATCAGAGAGAGAATTTTACCCTGTATATTTAAGCTGAACTTAACTAACAAACAAGGCAATCAGTGAGCCCTTAATAGTATCTTAAAGGTCTATAAAAAGCAGTGTTGATGCAGATCACTTGTTGCAACCAAAAAAGTATAGGTTTTCTGGTTGTTTCCATGGAGATAACTTGATAGTTGTGTTGTAGCATCCACCACTAATTATACACTGAAATTTCTAGGAATACTTCAGAACAGTCTCCATAACAACCCTTCAGTATATAACATGACCATTAAGCTAAATGGAGTATGGCCCTTGGGCATTTAAAATACAGTTGTAAGAGTGAGTCTCTTGTATAAGAATAACTGAAATGTTTGAGAATTTGAAATCTCTCAAAAATGGAAAATTTTAATACATATTTTAAAGCTCTTCATATTTTATAAGGATGTGTACAAGTAATTAATTACACGGGTAGGCAGCCATATAAAATACACACATGGCTATACAGGTTTTAGGTGTGGTATTGATATATAGCTAACTATGAAGGCATGTAGGGGAGTACAGTTACACATTGCTACTTGGTGCAGCATTGTCTTACAAGCAAGGTGCAAGTTTTAACCTGTGCTCAGTACTGTAAGTTACTTCTCCAGTAGGAGCAGACATAAATCCTGAGGGTTGGGCAGAAGAGATGCTCTTTAATGGTCAGTGTTCATTTAGCCATAACCATATCCACTTGAAATGCTCACTGCACACTTTATTAAATGCCAAGATAACCCAGTAAGCATAGATGCTAGCTTGAAATATGACACAATTAGGTGCCTTCCACCCCACTACTGCCCTTTCCCATATACACACCATGTCTCCTTTCATATATTCAAGGGCAGTAGAGAATGACACCGTTTAAAGAGAATCTATCAGAAGCTGATATGGTTTTGAATTGCAGAGGAAACTGAATTTATTGGTTCCTATGCATAATAGATTCCCACCCACCCTCATTTTTATTTAGTCTCCCTGAGTTAGTTATATATGGAGAGCTAAAGCTGAACAATGAATCATGAGTGTAAGTGGCAAGCAGAAGACAAGTACTGGCTTGGAAATAGTTTCCACTGCTAATATCCATGCCAGATGGATGAAGTACTGAATACTAAATAATATGCTAACATTGAAGATTTCAAAGGTATCTGAGTTACAACATACATTTGAAAGGAATTTAACGAGCAAAACCTACCACATCACACTCCCCTTCCATTGGCTCCCCATTCATTTCAGGATGGAATTTCTCCAGACTACCTCACTGACTTCAAGCCTGAGCCTGAGAGGGACCTTATCTCTTATTGACTTCAGTGGATGTTTCAGGCACTCCATTTCTCTTGGGATCAGGCCCCTTGTCTGTCTGTCTCTCTCTCTCTCTCTCCCTCTCTCTCTCCATACCTGGTTTTTCAGACACACCTCACCAGTGTCAGTAGGAGAGTGCTCGTTGCAGCTCTTGCCACCTGGAACAAGTCTCCTGTATCTTTCTGGCTCATCAGCTATCTCCCAAATCGCCTCTGAAAAACTTCCTTCCCCCACCCCCTTGCCTGCATTTCTTAATTTTTTTCTCCCTCTATTATTTAGAAACCAGATTATAGTACTTTGCCCCCCTTGGGGTCAGTGTGGAGCCACATGGCCCCCGGAGAGTCAGCATGGATGAATGGCTTGAGTTCCAGATGTACAAACTATCCCTGAAATCCCCAGTGCACAGGGGACGTATGCAGCCTGCTCACTTTCCTATGTCTGGCTGGCCCTGTGGGCTGACATGAAGGGGAGTGGGGTAGGTCCCTGTCTCCTACCCATTCCATTTACAATGTATTGCTCCCCCGAGGGTGCTAGGAGGGAACAATCTTTACAGTTCCTTGATTGCAGGGACTTCATTTGTTCCTAGCCCTTGCTGGGGGAATGTGGTGGGGGCTGGAACAAGACGATACTTTCTCCATACTTGTCTCTCTCCTCACATGAATGAAGAGTCCAAGGACAATTCAGTCCCAACTCTGTAATATACCTGGGATGGTGTGTATGAGAGACACTATTCAGAATGAGTTGAGTTGTATTAACATTTTTTTGGGGAAAAAAAATATAATTTATAATATAAAATAATACAGAATATTTTTTTGACCTTCTGTACCCACCCAATGATTATATGGCACTTTGTTTTTTCATGGAAAATTTAAACTTTCAAGTAACCCAACTTTTCCTTGCAGTCTTTAGCATAATAATAATAATTAATGACGATGATGATAGCATGTTAATTTCTTTCCATTACATCAGCAGTAAAGCAGCATAAACACCACCAAAAAGTGGCAATACAGAGACTGGAGCTCTCTTATTGTCGGGTTGTATGGAAAGAGGTCAGCAAAGAACTTAATTATCTGGTCTGGGAATTGTTTGTTCATGAATTAGGTTCTCCCAAAGGAGCCATGAGATGGGAAATATAGTAGGAAATGGACTTTTAACACACATTTAAATATCCCCAAATGTGTGTTTTGCAGGAGAGTGTAGAGAGGTTGATGGAAATTTGCTATTTTGGTTAATGGATTTTTTGAAAACCAGATTATGCATCCTTAACTTTCTTATGCTATTTCCAATACCATTGACCTCTCTCTCAAGAGTGTTCTGTGTTGCAGAAATATGATAATTCAATAGTTGTGAAACACTGACATCAGTCAGGAAAGGTGTTTATGCATACTGTGAAATCAGAAACAAAACAGTGCACCCCTATTGCTCGTAGTCTCTAGCTTTTCACAGTTAAAATATTTCTTTAACACAGGTGGCTTTGTAGAGGCCGGCATTATTTCTGAATGCCAAGCCAGTCAAATTCATGATATCAACTAGTGTGTAAAGCATCAGTAATGGGAGGAGGGGATGGGATTTGTTGAGGGCATGCCACTTCCAGGGGCCCTTATTGCAAGATGCTGAGCACTCTGACCCTGATCCAGCAAAACACTCAAGCATGTGCTTAAATTTAAGCAAATGAGTAGTCCCATGAGAGACTACAGATTAAAATTATTTTAAGTCTTTGAACTTGATAAAAAAATACAAATGGAAGCTTTCATTCAAATCTTGGTGCAAATGGTTTGTATCAAATTACTTTTGCCTTCATACCTGAATCTCAGAGAATTAACTACCAAGGATATTTTGTAAGAACAGCATTATGATTGGCATACATATTTTTCATGATCTCTGAACCTGTTTCAGGTCATAAAAACCCTGTGCCCATACCCATTTAACTCATAGACTTTAAGGTCAGAACAGACCATCATGATTATATAGTCTGACCTTATGCACACTGCAGGTCACAAAACCTTGCCCACCCATTCCTGTAATAGACCTGTAACCTCTGTCTGAGTTACTGAAGTCCTGAAATTATGATTTAAAGACTTCAAGTTACAGAGAATCCACCATTTCCACTAGTTTAAACCTGCAAGTGACCCATGATCCATGCTGCAGAAGAAGATAACCCCCCCCCCCCAGGGTCTCTGCTAGTCTGCCCTGGGGGAAAATTACTTCCTGACTCTAAATATGGTGATCAGTTATACTCTGATCATGTGGGCAAGACCCACCAGCCAGACACCTGGGAAAGAATTCTCTGTAGTAACTCAGAGTCCTCCCCATCTAGTGTCCCTCCACTGGCTGCTGGAGATATTTGCTACTAGCAGTCGCAGATCAGCTACTTTCCATGGTAAGGCAATCTCATCATAACATCCCCTCCATAAACTTATCAAACTCAGTCTTGAAGCCAGTTAGGTTTTTTGCCCCCACTGCTCCCCTTAGAAGGCTGTTCCAGAACTTCATTCCTCTGGTGGTTAGAAATCTCTCTAATTTTGAGCCTAAACTTGTTGATGGCCAGTTTATATCCATTTGTTCTTGTGTCCACATTGATGCTTAACTTAAATAACATCTCCCTCTCTGGTATTTATCCTGGCCTCTGATGTATTTATAGAGAGCAATCATATCTCCCCATAGCCTTCTTTTGTTTGGGCTAAGCAAGCCAAGCACTTTGAGTCTCTGCTTAAGATGTTAGGGTGTGGCAAAGGGTGTAGTGGAGGTTTAAAGCACAGAGCATTTTGAATATTATATATGCCCGCTCAAAGGTTTGTGTGTACAGATATCTGTTGTCATTGACCTGAGTATGTCAGTCATAGCAATAAATTGAAACAAAGTCCCTGGTAAATTAGGTGTGTGTTTCCATTCTGGGAAAATTAAATTTTAGCTAGACAGGTGACTAGGATTATGTACAGAGATGAAGGATTCTCAAAAGGAATTTGCACACTAGAGCTCAGCCAAAGATTATACTTCATGGAATTTTATGAAAATGGATATTTTGGTGAAATTTAGCCCTTGCAATTTCCTCTTCTCCACAATTTTCTCCTCAGCAGACAAATTAATGTGATCCCATGTCTGTGTAGGTCCAGAACTGAACAAAGTGTAGGCCACATTCTTTGCTAGAATAACTCTGACTGGGGTATCATTACATCTTCAACTTCAGTGGAGTTGTGCCGGCAGAGAATTTGGCCCTGTATTTTTAAATCATTTCTAGGAAGGCTGTGAAGGATCTCCTTCCAATTCTGAATGCCCTACCCTGCTTACTATGGAAATGTCAGAGTAGCTGGAAGGCTGTCACACAGCCTTCTCCCAGATGGTGCTGTGTTTAGTACAGTACTGTCATACATCAGATGACAGTTTCAACAGCCGTAAGCTCCACAGTTTCAATAAAACTTTGTTTAAACAGTGAGGCTGCAGTACTAGTAGCTACCAAGAATTAAGGTTGCCAACTTTCTAATTGTTGACAACCAGACCCTCCTGCCCTGCCACTACCCTACCTCTTTCCTCCAAGTCCCACCCTTCTTTGCCTCTCCCAGACACCACCACTGTTCGCTCCTCTCCTCCCCTCCCCTCGCCTCCTCTCCCCTCATCGCTTGCTGCTTGCCCCCTTCCCTTTCCTCATTGCTGGATCCTCTGCATCTCCCTCGCCCACTCCCGCCTGGGCTCCCTCTGTTCTGGAGCTGCAGTCTGACATGGAGCCTGCCTGCCTGCCTGCCCACAAGATGCAGGTAGGATGCAGCCCTGACTGAACAGGGCTGGTGAGGGTTTGATGACCCGGCACCTCCACCACCCCCAACCTGTGGTAACTGGACTTGTGGTGTCGAAAACCGGGCACCTGGCAACCCTACCAGGAATTCTATTGTACTATAGCTTTGCCCTGGACATGGCAGAGCTATGGGAATAGCCCTCCACTAGACCCACAGCTGTGTTTGTGATCCCCTTCTTTAACTTCAGCCTGAGGGATATTTGAGTTCTAATGCCCTCGCCTTTTAGGGATCCCACCTACAGTGTCTCATGCATGAATGGTATTAGGATGAATTGTACAAGATCTGCTGCAAGAATCATGCCTAATTAAAGACTTGTCTTCTCTGCATTATTATTGTATGTGCTGTGGTAGCACCTTGACATGCCACAATCAAGATCAGCATCCCCGTGTAGAAGGTATTGTACAAACAGAGACTGGAAGACAGGTCCTGTGCAAAAAAGCTTATAATTTCAACATAACTAGGTATAGTGTGAGAGGCTGATGCATTCTCTATGGGAGAGAGGATACCTCATTAAACGGACCATTGGTCTACTCCAGGCCTGGCAAGTGGGTGCCACAAGCAGTTGGAGGCAGGAGTGGTGAAGGGAGGCAGTAATAAGAACATTTGTGTACATAGGACAGATGTGTACAACAAGAGGAATGAGCTGAGTATTTTTTCTTCTTCTTAATCTTCCTCTTTAATGTGAGGACGTCTACCTATTTGCAGGTGATGGCATGTTTGCCACAGCAGGCCTTAGGGCGTAGAACTCACTCTCCTCCTTAACATCTGTCATGGATCCACAGGATCTCTTCCATGCCCCAGCTTTTAAACAGTCTCTTGGAAAAACTCCTGTAGCATGGCAGACCCCAAGGGGTCCCTTTGCCTCCTGCAGGGTGGGCTATGCAGCCTCACTACCTCCTAGATTGAACAGCTGGGCTCTAGCACTCTGGCTTCCCATTGCGAGCTCTGTCCAGCCAGCCCAACTGAGGTAGACTTGTACACTCTTCAGGGACTAATGCACATCATGCAGTGTTTTCAAAACAGTAGGGCTTATTAGTCACCTGGGGCACAGCATTGGAAGTCATTAAGTTAGTGTAGAGGAATAAAGGGAAAAGCATAGTCCATACTGGTCAAGCCAGAGCAAATCACCAGCCAATCTGTAGTGCAGAGGTAGGCAACCTTTCAGAAGTGGCGTGCTGAGTCTTCATTTATTCACTTTAATTTAAGAATTCGCGTGCCAGTAATACATTTTAACGTTTTTTAGACAGTCTCTCTCTATAAGTCTATAGACTATAACTAAACTATTGTTGTATGTAAAGTAAACAAGGTTTTCAAAATGTTTAAGAAGCTTCATTTAAAATTAAATTAAAATGCTGATCTTACGCTGCCAGCCTGCTCAGCCCACTGGCAGCCTGGGGTTCTGTTCACCGAGGCCGGCAGCGGGCTGAGCGGGGCCTGTGGCCGGGACATGGGCTGAGCGGGGCCTGCAGCCAGGACGCCGACTGGCAAGGGACCAGCAGCCGGGACCCGAGACCTGCGGGGGAGTTCAGGGGTCAGGGCAGAAGGCTGGGTGTGTGTGGGGGTTCAGGGGTGAGGGCAGAGGGATGGGGGCTGTGGGGATGCAGGGCAGAAGGCTGGGTGTGTGTGGGGGGTTCAGGGGGATCGGCGCAGGGAAGGAGAGGAGGAGGAGCAGGAAAGCACCACACTGAGGGAAGAAGCGGGGAAGAGGGGAAGCTTGGCTGCCGCAGGACCAAGCTTCTGCCTCCTGCCCCCGCAGGGGAGAGCGGTGGGCGGGGGGGCTGAGTGGGGCTGGGGGCCGGGACCGCGGCAGGCAGCAGTGTGCCACTCAAAATCGGCTTGCGTACCATAGGTTGGTGACCCCTGCTGTAGTGGATTCCATCTTAGGTGCTTTTTCTCTCTCTCTTTTGTCCATCTCAGGAGAGAGCAGCCAGCTTCTTCCAGAGCCCAAACTTTATTCCTGCCTGTCACATCTCAGTTCCTTGCTCTCAAGCTGGGGTCTCTGCTCAGCTTTCCTGCTGAGAGATGGGGGCAAGAAACCTCCTTCCTCTTGATCATTGTTTCCTGGTGTAAGTGGTTAGCGATTGGGGCTTTTCCATTGTCGTTTGGGATTCTGCATTGATACTGATCACTTTCAGCAGGTCCCTTAACGACCCTATTCACTGCAGCCCAGACAGCAAGGTGACACCCTCGCCTTATATCCTGCACTGCCCCAAAGAGGAGACTGAGCACTTTTAGCAATGCAAACTGCAGTGGGAAACCGAGGCACCCATAGGCATCAAAAATATTACAGAACATTCCCAATGTGTCACACCATCTCCACCAGTTCACCCCCCATTCTTAAACCTTTCACTAAGTCTTTATAACTCTTTCTGTAGGAGACACCACTGTTGGCTCCCTATTCATTTAAAGGAAAAGTGGAGGGTAAAGAAGAGAACTCTTTAAATCTATGACTAAAGCTGGCAAGATAGAATCCAGGGGCCTGCAAGGCTCCCATTCTTCCCCAGTCCAGTTTATGCTGTTATGGAAGACTGGGTTTCTTAGATCTAAATGGCTAGAGTCACAGTCTTTCCATAACACCATTAGGGGAGGTGAGAGGGCAAAGGATGCAGAAAAAGCACATTTCAAGTATGAAACTGGTATTAGCCTTTGCAGAAATTTGGAGGCATGTAACAAGGTCGTATCTCCTCTAGTGTCAGACTCTGACACTGTCTCAGTTTCCCCCCTTCCTCAGGAGGGCAAACCAGCACAACTAGTGTGGGTGTGAAGAATCACTCAGAATGCAAACACACTAGCTGGTGCTGGGCTTAGCCTTGGATCAAGTGTGTTTTACTGCAGTACCGCACAGCAGCAGAGCATTAGAACAACTGGTCACTCCATAAAACTGGAAGGCAGTAATTTTCAAACAGCTAAAAGGCAATGCTTCTTCGATTCAATATACTGCGCAATTAACCTGTGACATTCAGGACATAAAATGAAGGATATTGAGGCAATCAATTTAGTAGGATTAAAGAGAGGATTGTACATTTTACAGGTCCAGTCCTGCTCCAGTGAACTCAGTGACTTCAATAGGAGCAGGAACCAGACCCTGTATGTATGGCATTCTTTCTAGGACAAAAGCGCAAGGACTAGCAAACCACATGCTTCAGAGCAAAAAGTGAACACAAATCAGGGTTAAGAAGAAATCTCCCTCCCTCTGCAGAATACATCTGTAGCACAGCTAGATGCATTCTTCTGAAACCTCTTACATTGGCCAGTACCTGAGACAGGATGCATGAGCAGACAAACCATTGGTCTGTTCCATTACAGCAGTTCCTATCATTCTAGCACATAGAACATATTACTTTTTTTGTTGCTGTCATTTCATGCACACCTATTGCACTATATACAAATGTAATAACCATAATAATAATTAATAGGACAAATCAGTTATCCCTGCTAACTTCTTGGACTCAACTATCCGAGAAGAGACACACCAGCAGTTTGAGGCATCTGGGGTTAATGGGAAGAAATTGGGGGAAAACAGGACATTTTGGGGTGTTGAAGTGACAGTGGAGAAAAAACAGTGTCTTATATACTGTCCTTTACTGAGCACTGGGGGGATAGCAACATGTCCGTCTTTAATGAGAGGGTTTTTTGACAGTCAAGTATTGAAAATATGAATTTTGTCCCTTGAAAATTGATTACATAGTCTCAAAATGCAAGAATATCTATCTCTTGGTCTAATGTGCATGTACCAACAGCAGCAAGAATGGAAAAATAATCTTCTTATAAAATCAGAAAGACAAAGTTAGTTGGGCCTAACGAAATTCACTATTTCCAGTCCTTCAGTGCCCTCGGTTATCCTCATTTGACAAGACTTCAACTGTTGCCAGGATTCGCCAGTGCTCCTAGGCTTCTGCTAAGCAGGCTTTGTTAATAGAGGATAAACTTGTGCACCTGTTTGAATCTTGGTTGAAAGCAGTTTTATACAACAAAGCAGACCACATGAAGAACTTGTATGCATAAAGTTTTCTCTTTTCTTCTTTGAACTGGTGAAAAAAATCACTGTCTGGTTTACATATGCAGTGGTCACATTGCAGAGAAATCTTTTAACACAAGCCAAAGCAGAGTTAAAATTGAGTTTAGTTCTATAACTGGTCTTCATTTTATAGGCCGAAGCTGTCTGGTGTAGTGCCACCAATCACATTACTCATAGGAAGGGGGAATGTGTGTTTTGGCCATTGTCATCAGTAGCAGACACCGTATGCTTCTTGTTTTGGTTCTCTCTGTATTATTAAAGGACGTCTGATGTTTGGGCACAAAAGAGAAGGTAGGGTGGGATGGATATTTGATGTCCAAAAAGAAATAGCTACCACAATTTCAACCAAGTCTTGAGTTTTATGAGAGAAAAAAGGTTTTTGTTAAAGTCTCAAGATGTCTGTTGTTTCTGGGGAAGTAATTAAAGTGAGTTATGACGTACTTGCAATATTTCAGTCATCTTACCCTGAAAATTAATGGGTTACTTATTATCACATTATGTGTGTTTATATATATATTTACACTATATACATGAACAGTTGCAGACTTTCACATGAGAAAAAAGTAAGATCTTAGTCTTGATCATATGTGACCATTAAAGATATAAGGGTGCTTTTGCTTAAAAAGGAGAGGTGCCCTGCCCAAATTCCAAATCAGTCATTTACATTCAAAAGATAAGTTATTCTTTACTTTCTGTTCTCACTTGTAGTGTTGCTGTGTTCTGTTAAACAACTGCTGTGTTCTATCCCAGAAGTGGCTGCATTAAAAAAAAATATAAAGACAGAATTCAGCACTATATAACTAGTTTATGAAGTATAGAATAATTGTGAAATCAGTGAACAGTTGAGCCGTTCTCTGGCATTCAAATGCTCTTCCAGAATAAGAAGCAAACACTGTATATAAAATATAAATCTTAAAAGATAAGGTGCTGAGTGAATTTGAGTAGGTTGGTAATGTTGCTTTAACTATCTAACGCCCTGATTCTGGAAGCAGTGTAGAACTGGAGCCTTAGTTTTATTGCAAACTTATCTCAACAGATCACAGAGCAAAGAGATAGTAATGAGAACAAGTGAAACATACCAAACAAAGAGATGGACATTGAAGAAATAATATCCAAGATGGGAAGTAAAGACTGGCAGATAATAAATCAGCAGAATGGCAATGCTATCTAACTATTTATATCACACATCATTATGGTATAAATAGTACTACAGTGATCACTCAGCTACAGCAGCAGACTAATGAGGTAGTGACAGAGGCTACAGAGTGAGATCACTGGTAGACAGCAACAGCCAAGCACAAGGAGATGGAGCTCCCCAGTTCAAACCCTCTGGCCTAAACACATACACTGAACACCTCTTCTAAAATGAGCATTGCTGGGAAAGGCCTTGGTAGCCTCTGAGAGCTTCACTAACAGAAGCACCCCTGGTCTGACAGCCGTCATTCAGCAGATTGGTGATGGAAGGCTGTTAAAAGCCACTGCCTAGAACTGCTGGTTAGCTGAGTGGAGTAGGAGAGGAGAACAAAGCTGCCACTCAGCTAAGTGCAGCAGCTGGGAGAAGGCCCCCATCTTGCTCTCCCTCATCTTGTAGAATGCAAGGGGTGTCGTGTGGAGGGAGGTGTGAATATAGGTTGCAAGGGTGCTAGGAGTGTTCCATATTCCAAGCACAAAGCCCAGGCCCACGCAAATTTCTTCCTGCACCTGTCCCACATGACAGATATAACCCTGGTCCTTCTCCAGAAGAAAGGGTAGCATGGAAGAGAACTAGAGGTCTGACAGTTACGGCCAGAGCACTTCCAAGCAGGGCAGGGAGATGACACAAATAACCTCTCTTAGAGACAAAGGAAAGAAGAGGAAGAACAACAATAGCACATACTCCCCTGCCCTCATGGTCACCAATCAAAATATAACCCAAGGAAAGTTGTGCAAGGTAGGCATTAGCCAAAGAAGATTCCTCCAGGTTTCTGGACAGGGAAATTTCAACCCAGAAAAAGCCACTGCGTGTCCTCTCCAGTCCTGTATAGTACATGAGAAGTGTTCTCCATGGACATCAAAACAAAGTCAGATAAGAAAAAGGAGTACTCTGGGATAGACAGTTCCCATTGTGATTAGAGGGAGAATTTGGGGATAAACTACTGGGAAACCCAGAGTTTTCCCATTAAACTCACAAACAAATGGACAATCAGAATGAGAGAGCATTTCTTGCACAATTTGGAAAACTTTTGGAAGCTAGCCACCCGATATTGGTTCCCTAACGTCAGTATTTCAAAATGGTAATGCCACCCTCCAGATATGCGATGAAAGGCTGTAAGGGCAGAATTTCTCCACCTCCACACTACCCTATAAAGTCTCCTTTCCCCTGGATTTTGAGACAGATGTATTAAACACTTATGGCAAGGTAGTAGGAAGGACCCTTGGAAAGGATTTTACTGGGCTATATTGGTCTGCCAGGATAAACACATGGGCAAAATATGCCCCTTATCCCAACTGTTTCAGCTAGTGGGGCAGCCCCTTGAATCAAGAGCACTGGGAAATCCTCTGACAAGAGGGAGTGCAATCAGAGAGCCACCTGTTTCATAAGCAATACAAATGATGCCTTAACACTGAAGAATTGGAAACTATTGCTTCCAAAAGTTGTGACTCTGTCCTTAAAGATCAGCAGATCAAACAAGGGAAGCAGGTTATCTGAGGTGAAATGTATTAGAGCAGTATTTCTCAACGGCCTGTCCATGGATCAGTCCCAGTCCCTGGGATGTCCCTGATGCAGTTTAGGAAGGCAGCAAACCGGTCTCTGGTATCAAAAAGGTTAAGAAACATTGTATTAGTGACCTGGGGAAACCCCAACATTTTTTGCTCTCAGTGACACCGATGCCAGCACACCAAACATAGCATAGTCTTTACACGGCAGCTAACACACTTGTAGTAAGTGTTTCATTTCAGGTATTTGGATTGGCTGGAGGGCAAAACGGGCCCGTGTTCAGTGCACACGACAGCATTAAGCTGGGCAGACCATGTAATAAATCTGTGTGCTGACAGCATAATGACTAGATTCTGCCCAGCCCTTAGGCAGTTGCTCAGCAGGAGGGGAGGAAGGAAGGAGTGTGTGAGCTCACCACTCCACATGTCCCTCTTCCGCTTACATAGGAGCTGCTGGGGGAAGGCAGGGCTGCTACCAGATGCTCCTCAAGGGGTGCCTGACAATCCTGTGATTGGGACAGGCAGAGCAGAGAGTAGGTAGTGTCATGGCATGCCTTGTTCTGAGTCACATACAGAGTGAGCTTACCTGCCTCTATAAACTTGCTTTGAGCACCTTTGTTTCACATTTGCCTACCCACTTTCAGATGTCTCCACCCCCGCAGAGAAAAGCTGTTCCCCCTTTTTGTGCACTTTCCTTACTTCTGTATGCTCTATCATTCTCCGTACGTTATTAATTATTAACATAAGGATGGTGAATTCAAAGAGATTGCTAAAAGCACAACTAATTACATGCAAAGTGACGCAGAGGCAAGAATGTCAGCAGCCAGTATCTAAATAGGGTCTGGAAGTCAAACCCCCTAGTTGCACTGGTAAGACACTAATCCTAGAGTAAATAAAATAAACCTATTTTATTTTCACTGCAATTAACATCTGACCCAACGTGAAGCATCAAAAACATAAAACAACCTACAGGAAAGTCTTTGAATAAATGACAAGAGACAAGCAAAATAACCTGCCTACGCTCTCAAATGCTTTTGGGAGAATATCAGTACAAATGTTGAAGGCTGACAAATGTCATTAATGTTCTTTGTTTTTTTTACAAGATGGATACCCTGATGAGAATTTGCATCTCCCAGAGAAGAATTTCTGTATATTAACTTTTCAATTGTTACTGTGAAGCTGAAGTCTTAAGCATCTTGAATGTTGTCGGTATGATTTAGGGCTACATGTATAAAATATTTTAATAGACAGGACTGAGGTCTCTCTCTACGTTTTTGTTCCCAAATGAGTGTGAGAAATTCCAACGTTTAGATAAAAATGAGTATTTAATTAGGTGCCAATACCCAATTTGTTTTGATAACTGAGGTAACTGACTGCCCATGCAAAGGCAGGTGCTCAAATATGCATGCATTGGAAATAATCCTGCAGTCTGGGACACTATTTCAATGGGTCTCCCTGAAGAAGTAAAAGAATAGTCATCAGTATTGATATTGCATGCAGTGATTTTTGCACTACTGATAATATTAGACTAACCTGATTTAACTGTTTCCAGTGGCACTGGCACTAATCCATTCCCTTGATGGTTTTTTGGCCATGAGAGGCTGGAAAAATAGGTATAGATGAAGGGTGAAACAAATACCATATCTATAAAGAGCCTGACATTGCTTCAATAAAATGAAAACAAAAGTTACGTACATCAGAAGCTTTTGTCTTCTCTGTATGGAGAAGATGACACTGATGATAAATAGACAGGAAGATTTATTTTGATCAGTAAGTGAACTTGAAAGGTTGTTTCAAAACACTGTCTTTTGAAAAATACATATTTTCAAAAGAGTATAGAAGTTTTGGCAGATTGGGGAATTGAGGTTAAATGGATTGGCTTGGGTAAGTAAACTAAGGGAACTTCTTTATAAATTATTCCATATTCAATTACTATAAGAGCTGGTGAGAACTATGACATTATGTTTTCTAACAAAGATATGCTGAATTACAGGAAATAAGCACTTTTTATAGGCTATGGTGAAATAATATTGCCATGTTAAATAATCAGATAAGTCTAAACCAAAATCTTGCATACACCCCTGAACTCTGGAGTAAGACGGTAAAATCTGAACCGGATATGGATCTGAAGTTTGCAAATGGCCCTTACCTTTATAATGGTCCAAACAAAAACCCTGGATCTGAACATCTGTAAACATTGGGGTATTTAAAATTCAGATCCAAATTTTGTAGCTTGAGAACATCCTAGAGATAATTGAGAGAAAACTGACTAGTTGGTCAGGGTTGATGCCCAGGGAATGAATTCTCAGAAGGTTAAGGATTTTCCTTTTACCGTCCTGCTCCAGAATGTACAAATGGACTCATTGATAAGGCACAAGAGTAGGAACCAGGAGATCTTGGCTTAATTTCTGGCTGTGCCACAGACTGCCTGAGAGACCTTGGACAAGTCATTTAGGGCTAGATTGTCAATTTATCATCTACCCTAAAGGGCAGCACTTAGTTGCACTGCCCCAGAAGCTAACCAAGGAATGAATCATGATCCTGAGAATCACAGTAGCACAGGTGCATTGGGCAAGATGCAATTTTGCTTTTAAACTCTGTGTATTTCAGTTTTTCCAGCTGTAAAATGGGATATTAATACTTCCCTACTTTACGGGTGGGTTGTGAGGCCAAGTTCATTAACATTTGTGGAGTGACTGAGTACTGTAGAGATGGAGACCACAGAAACATCTTTTTAAAAGCAAAACCTCCTTTTATGAATGGTAGGAATGTTTCTTTACACCAAGGTCCTCTGAGGATCCCTCTCCACATTTGCTCCTGTTATTACACCTTCACTCTTCAGTTGCCAGGCCATGAATACCATCTTTCTGGATGAGGAGAACTGGATGGGGCTCCTTTTAAAACCAGTCAGTACTGAACTCTAATTGGTCATAATGTGAGGATGCAAATCAACGAGGGTCATGAATTCACAAAAGCAGATTTGCAAATACAAAGTGTAATTGATGTATATGATCCTATTTTATCTGAGAATACAAGAGACCATAGGAGGAAGCAAAGTGATGGCCTTAAAAACATGCTGAAATCAAGGTAGTTTCCAGGCACTTTGGATGCTGTACCTATATGTTTCCCCCTACAACATTTCCAGAGGATGTGGCTATGTTTTTAGTTAAGATTTCGACAAACACTCTTTAGCGATATGTACCAATAGTACTGTAGTCTTTATTCCTGAGCCGTTTGTTCTGCCTACATGTAAAGTTACATCTAGATAGATCATCAATTGGATTGACAGAAATAGCTGGAATTAAGATAGGTAGGTTTGATCAAAATATCTAGTCTAAATAAGTTGTGTTATGAGGCACATGTTACTAATGATCTTATTTCTCTTAAGAGTGATTGCTTTTTAAAGAAAGATTTTTTTTTTCTTTTCGTGTGGATGGGGTTGAAATTATTTTTCAGTAACAGCGTCAGGTGACGCAAATGCTTTGATAGCTAGAAATTGTTCTTTCCTAAGTATTACAAGATGTGCCATAATTATTTTAGGGGAAAAGGGAGATTATGGAGAGCAATCCTAAACTGGTACACTTAGGATGTGTTTTTAAAGTTATGTTAAGGGCACCTAGAGCATGTGGATATGTGCCTTTTTCTGGCTTTTTTTTATAAGTATAAGTAAATGTACATGTAAATTAAAAACAGGTCAACACATTTTGTTTAAGTTTAGTAAAAGAAAAATTAGCTTCTGGACTGGAGCCAGGTGTTCCCAATTTCACCCTAGAGCAAGTTACATGCTTGATTTCCCTGAAAATTTGTTTTTCATTTTCAAACGTTTCCTTTTTTTTAAATGAAAAAGATAAGTTGGAAGTTTCTGTGCAGAATGTTTTTTCCTTTTGTTTTTTTCTTGCATACACTTAGTACTTCTGCTCTCAGAGACATTTTGATTCTATTTGGCATCAAGACATTCTTATATAAGTAAACAATACAAGTGTTCTACAGTAATTGTCCAAAAGGCTACAGCTTACAATAGTGTTTGTGCAGAGGTTTGCGGGTGATTACTGTAGAATAGTATAATATTTTTAATAAGGGCAGTTCTCAATTAGTTTGTCATTTATCTGTTTCCCTTTTTTGGCCTCCTGTCAAGTTACCTGTAAACACAACTCTACAATGTGACATAACCATACCTTGGGTCACTTTAAAAAATGACACTTTAGTTCCTTATAGTGAAAGAATAGCAAACTGTTTTAAAAGATAAGTAGTTCTATAACTATCATAGCATCCATCCTATACTGATTTCTATTTACGTGCTTGGGAATGAGCATTATAGCATCAGCCTACTACCCCAGCATTAGTGTAATGCAAGCTCAGTGCACTTGACTCCACTCTCACTTACACTTAAGTAAATCAGGAGTAATTCCACTAAAATTAATAAAGCTACACCAATGTATGTAAGATCAAAATCAAACCCATTACGGTAAGGTGCAGGTTCCTAGATTTTATACAAATATTTTATACAAATAAATACAGCAACCAGGCTGGGTATATGTGACCTGCATGACATACTCAGATTCTCTAATATCTGAGCATAATTTTTTTTTCAGTAAGTTTCTAGCCTTGCTGGTTGCAAAGATAACCTTCCAAATGTGAATGGCATGCAAACTATTGCATTCTGTCTTCCTGAGTCTGCAGATAGCCTCAAGCAATGACTCTGAGAACAGTGAACTGTGCCACCCTCCACTAATCTCATTCGGGTGCTAACATTGCAGCATTTTGGAGCCTGCAGTGTAGCTATAGTTAGGACCTTTTCCCTGTTTTTTTTTTGTTTAATTTTCATTGGCATATGGATATAAAGGTGAGAAAAACACAGATAACTAGTGAGTTTTAACCTATACATTACATAGGTGTTTTGTAGTGAAATGTTCTCATGGAGAGGCGGCTTAATTATTCTCTTAATTTCATGCTTTATAGCTTTGCCCATGTTAAGGCGTAGGGCGGCGCTTTAGAAACACCTAAAACAGATGGCCAGGTAGATTATGTCAGTTAGAGATACATATGGCCACATTAATTACAATAATTCCATGCAGTAAACTGGAAGTCCCAATGCTACACATGCTGGGTCAGATGCGCACCCTGGCTTTGTCCCTTTTGCACTGCTCCAGCGATACAAACGGGAATTTCTGGAGTTTTCCCTAATTTACAGCAATTCTTAGGTGGCATAAAGCCAGCATGGGCATCTCTTCTCCTTTCTCCCCTCTCGTAGGAGTAGGGGGCATTCCTTGGTGGGCTGGGGCAGAAGAGGACCTGGCTGGGGTGCACTGTGCTTGGATAGTTCCCAACCAGCATCGCGGTTCCCATGAAACTGTTCTAGCTGACATAATTTGGATTACTTGGTTCAGCCCCCAGTTGGCCTCAGGACTGGGAGTGGAGAGATGGCCCAGAGCCACCTTTCCTTTTGGTCCTGGTCTTGTGCTGAGAACAGCTCAGAGAGACTCAAGGGTCTGAGCCTGTTTTTGAAAGGACAATGATCTCATAAATGTAACCGATATGGGCTAACAATGTAACTCAGAGTTACTGTGAAGCAGAGTCTGCTCTGAAATGGCTTCATGCTCCCCGTTGCACTTATGCTAGTGTTTTGTCAAGTTTTAAATGAGCCTGGGTTTCCAGCACTCCCTTGAGAGACAATTAGACAAGCTAATAAATCTTACTGTCAGGAAATCTTTCCTGATAACTGTCTAAATATTTTGCTTCATCCTGTTACTCTTGTTATACCCTGCTGTACTACCCTAAACAATCCCTTTCACTTGTCAATGTTTGCATGTGTAGACTGTCACCTTGTCATCCTTTTCTATAGACATTATTTATCCTAATCTTTCATTGAAAATCAATTCCTTCTCCCTGATCACTTCTGTCACTGTTCTCAGAACTCCTTCCATTTTATGTTATTGGTCTGGCAATGAGGTTCCCAGAACTTAATGCAGCACTGCAGCTGTGGTAGCAATGGCGCTGTAGAGTCAGGGATAGATACCATAATATGGTGGGCAATATCTGGGGCCTGTTCTCCCTGCTTTGTTCTACCAGTGACACAAAGCAGCTTTAAAACCAGCTTAACTGGCTGCCTGAAGATTCTGCCTGTGTGTGTGTGTGTGTGGGGGGGTTCTTCCTCAGTAAGGGGAGTCCTCACATGGCAGAGGGCTGGCATAGCAGCTTTGACACCTGCCCCATTTGTAGGGGGAGTGTTTGGGGAAAAGAGAGCATGGCCAAGGAGCCATTCATTATATATGGATATCATTATATCCCTGGCTGCCAGAACAGCTCTTTGGGGCCATGGGGGGACAGGGACATGCCTGGAGACTGCTCACTCATACATTGGATCTGGCCTAGTTTCCAGCTATCCCTGAAATCAGACCACTGCAAAGATGGCATAAAATCACCTTTGCCCCATCCTCCTAGACTACCCTGAGTGCAACTTGTTTACTGTGGAGGACCTAGCCTGATGCTCCTGTGTTTGCAGACCAAAAGTGCACTGGCCTTTTCCCCTCCAATAGTGCAATGTAAATTCATGTCTAATGCACTATCTCCTATCATCCTCAAGTCTTGTTCACCTTTACTCCATCCTGATGTAATTGTTACAGCTGGTAGTGCTGTGGCACATTAAACCTTGATGATCCGAGTGATGTGCTGGGTGTACCCCTGCTCAGAGGCAAGAGTTGAAGGCCTTTCAGATGCCACATACTATAGGCCCTTGGTAGGTCCCAATAATGATTCGGACATGTGACTAAATGAAGGGGTACTTTACTAGGGCTGGCAGGAAGGGGAAGGTTGCAATATGCTAGGTACTGTGGCTTAAACAGTGGTAGTCTGCTAGAGGGTTAGGGCTCCTCAGGCCCAGTGCCTGGCATGCCTCTCCAGTCCAGTCTCTGCTAGAGACAAATAGGAGAATACAGATTTCCTGGCCAGGATCAGTTAGTGATCTATCTCGTTGGGGCCCCTCAGCACTGGCTCCTTGCCCAGTCTCTGTTGCTTTTCCACAAGTTCTGTGCAGACTTGAACCCAGCTGCAATGTCCTACAGTCACATCCCGTTCCACCTGTGATTCCCTGGCTGCTGTTGCAGCCTGCTCTGCATACAGTTCCCCGGTGGTTTCTGCTGTATTCAGTGTGCTTGCTGCTCCTGGCTTGCCCTGTGGACCCTGCTTCCCTAAGTGCTAGGTCACTTCCAGGATAAGGTTCTTTTCATAGTTTTTGCCCCTTCCTTCTACTGGCCAGGGCAAGGAGATGTGCCTGCACATGCCTCCCAGAGGGTCATAAGTCAGTGGGGAGGGGTTTGATAGAAGTGGTAGTTTCCTGATGAGCAGATTCTACATCCCAATGGGTTTCTCCTTCCCACTGAACATCTGTGTTGTGGCTGGATTACTGACCTGGGGGTAAACAAATACTTAATGTGCGTGCACCTGTACAAAGTTAATCTCAACAAAGATGTTGCAACTTTCAATGATGATATCAGGCAAATCCTTTCTTCTTGTTAATTTTTCAGGTTACCACAGCTGGTTTATCACCATTTGTCTTTGGCATGACTGTTAATGTACCAACAGTTTGTTGGTAAGTAATTTCCTGAAATTTGTATGGTTATTTTGAAGTTTCTATTGAATTTCTTTACAAGACTCATTATTTTACCCAGAAATGCTTTTTAAAAGGCTAGTCTGACAAGTAGCAAAAATATTTTGCACAGAGGAAGAGCCAGGTGTTCAGACACCATGGTGATGGGCATGGTATAATAATCTATCTGAAAAGAACAGGTTTCAGAGTAGCAGCCGTGTTAGTCTGTATCCGCAAAAAGAAGAACAGGAGTACTTGTGGCACCTTAGAGACTAACAAATTTATTAGAGCATAAGCTTTCGTGGACTACAGCCTGTTCTTCTTTTTGCTGAAAAGAACAGCATTTCTTTAGAGGATCTCAAAACTCTTTACAGATGTTACAATTCATGACACCTCTGTGAGATATTGTTGACTATACACATTTTACAAGCTAGATAAAGTGAGGCAAAGGGCAGTTAAATGACTCATCCAGTGAGTTAGTGACAGAGGTTGGAATAGAACAGAGAAGTCCTGATTTTCAGGAACTCTGACATTCTGACCAATGTCATATGTGTTCCTGTGGGTGTCCATGGACAGTGCCTAACATAGCGTGGACTGCGAATACAAAGAATAAAATGAAATAACAATAAATAATACATACCTCCGTCCAAAGCAGTACATGGGATTTGGTAATAAAGAGTCTGCTTAACAAATTTAGAATCTCCCAAATCAAAATTCTTATTGAATGGTATCAATGCTTAGTCCCTGCCCCAATACTTACAATCTATCTTTTGGTTCTGTGTTTGTATAGTGCCTAGCACAATGGGGTCCTGTTCCATAACTTCAGCACTACTGCAATAGAAACATTATTATTATTATTATTAATTAATAAATAAGGTGTATCTCAAGAAATGCAGATACTGTTGAAAGTCCAAAGCCTCTCACTTTTACAGACGTTTAGACCAGACTCTTCTTGTTTTCCTCATACTATGGTTGGCGCCACAGAGATTCTGCTTTGCAATGAATTAAATCACTGTATTTTGTTTTCAAGATTTGATATCAGTGGTAATGATGTTAGGCCCAAAATTGTGGGACCAAGTATTTTGTGCACTTAAAATCTTAGATTTGCATTTGTTAACCATGTGAATGCAACCAGTCAAGCTACTGTGCATACAACTACCCTGATTTGAGTTTTTAAGCCATGCAAAACATGGGCATGCAAATTTTGGGGACTTGAAGTGCATGAACTTTGTGCTGACTGTCCATAAAGGGATAAATTTCACCCAATGTGAGTAACACAAACAGAACTAGTCTCTTAGACACTACATTAGAAAATTAATTCCAGTCTGTATTATGTAGATATTCATTCTCATCTTACCTTGAAATTTTTGAAGATCTGATCCAACTCTCACTGAAGTCAGCAGAGAAATTCTGATTGGGTTCAGTGAATGAAGGACTAAGCTCTTTGTCTGTACTATACAACTGTGATTGTGTGTCCATTGTAACTGAAAAATAATCCTCCTTCCACAAATAATCCAGTTTGCTTTGTGCTTCACTTTCCTTCATTGTTTTAAAGAATTTCCAAGTCAACGAACCACTCATTTCCTTCCTGTATTTGGTTCTTTCTTAGTTATCTTTATATATTAATGCCTAATCACACCAAGGCAGAGAATCATTGTGAAAGGTGACCTCTTTAATGGAAAGTCAAAGTATTAAAATACTTCCTCCACCAACATACAGCCATTGCTTCTAAAGCTTTCTGTACATGAAGCTTTTCACTAACAGACCTTGAAAAACTATAGTGAAATGTATATAAAATACATTTACGCAAAGCTGACATTTCATTTCTACCCCTTTTCCCCAAACAATTTCTCATGTTGCTTTTTTTTCAGCTACAGCTCAAAGGTTAAAACAAGTTGCAGAAAGCAGACTTTAAAGTCAAACTGGGCTCTTTTTTTTATAAGAAATGCCAAAATAAATCTTTTGTATTTTTCTGCAATTGCAAAAGGTCACTTCTGTGGCCATGTGTACGTAACTCAGTACATCCTGCTGACGTGTTGCCAAAAGCTGAAAACAGCAGCACACCCAGCCCAGGACATTAGCAAGCATGCATATATATGTGTGTGTATATTGCATATATATGATATATATACATGCATGCACTGACATATATAATACACATGCATACAGATCAGTGTATATGTATATGTCTGTGTGTACATATATAGTATAAACACATACATAATTGCACACACAATATGCACATGACACCCTATATACATTTGTATGTATATAATATATGTGTAAATTTATGAGTTTACCATACATAAGTAACAGATTAATATTTTAAAAGAAACTTTGCTTGGGACCTTAGCCCAGAGTTATGTTCAGATTACTGAGAACTCAAAAAGGTGATTTTTAAAACTATATTTTTTGTCTTCCATTACTGGGTGTGCACCAGTAGCATCAGGGATTTCAGCAGAGTTTTTGGAATAAGGTTTGTTAGATTACGGCAGCTGCAAAGCAGTCATAAGAGCACAAACCACAGGGGTTTTTGGTGTAGGTCCAACATTAACAGTGGGTATCATTTCGTGTGTTAGTTTCTCAGTGACAGCATGGTGTTTATAACTCTCATCCCTTAATTAACAGTATCCAAAGGATTCACCATATTTTAAATGTAAGGTAAATCCAGGGTTGAGGGTACATTACTTGACAGTACTCCATTTTGAAGTTCAAATGAAGGCTTCTGCTAGCTCAGTGGTCTGGTGGTTATACATTACACTGGTACATTTAAGCAAAGGAGCAGATTTCAGATCTAACCTGTTTTTACTACTCAACTCTTGTGGATAATCCACAAAGCAGTGTGTTGGTAACAATTACAGAGAAAATTTTGTTTAACCTCAGCCAGAGGATTATGATGAAGTGGGAGACAGGAAGGGGAAATATGGATAAAATCCAGCATACTAAAGGATCTGTGGATAATGGATGTAGATACGGGATGTAGAGCCTGAAGTATAATAGTTTTGAAGAAAAAGTATTGAACTTTCCAAGAATCAGAAAAATTCAAAAGTTAAGGGTCTCGTGATAATCTAACCCTGACTCTGTCTCTGTAGAAACACTGTTGGACTCCTCTTGCTTTTGTGGCCCTCACCAGTCTTTTTTACATGCACAAGGAAGTTAGTGCCTGGCATGAGCAACAGGTGAATTAATGGCAGTGTTAGAAAGTGTCGTGGTGGATGTTTTGGTATCCCGAGCTACCACTGCAAAACTAGGGTATTTGGCAACCACTGTCCAAGGTTGGAAGAGCCACATGTAGCATCCCTGAATGCAAGGACATTCATCCTCTTCTCTTGGTTGATGGCCAGATTGTAAAAGGGCAGCACACAGAGTGAGCGACTGTATTCCCATGCAACCCCCTAAGAGGACAGTACCTATATTTTTAAAGCTTAGTGAGATGTACTTAGTAAGATCACGTTATATGGCTGAGGATAGAGACTGATAAGTGATAATACATAAATACACAAAGAGAAATCATAATAAAAACCACACATTTATGCCTTTCATTCCAAACCACCCACAATCACTTTACTATGTATCCAGCTACTGATGCTACAGATATGGTAGCTCTCCTGGTATACCCAAATTTTACTGACCTGAAGTGCAGCCACCTCTGAAATAGAACATTACAGCAGTTAACACAGTAGACTAGCCAGGAAGTGCCCTTATGGAAAAGTCCTAGTTAATAGAGTTCGATAGCGAATGATATCTTCTCTATTGAATTTTTAAGTCAATCTATAGAATTTTTTTGAAGAGATCTAATTCTCTATTAAACTGTCTATTAAAAATTCTATACAAAGTAGAAAGTACTCTTTCTCTCTCAGTGTAATTTCTATGGGACCCTGTTGGTTTAATCCCCATTGAACTCTATAGGATTTTCCTGTAGGGATCAAGAAGAAGAACATATTATCCACTTGTAATTTCAGCAGGAATTAATGCAGATAAATGTTAATAACTGGAGCTGAAATTTAGGTGGGAAACTTAGGCTAATGGTTTCCAGAGAAAAGTGCCATGAATTTGTAATGATTACAAGTGACCAGGCTCTTGGCTTGAAACCTCTTTTGAAAGCCTGCACCTCTAACAGTGCATTGCTTCTTAATGATAGTTCCATAGCCAAAAGTGGACTGTCTCTGAATGTGAAAGTTGACATCTCCCTAGCAGTTACCCCTCCAGGGCTTTATACTGCACAATAGTATCATTGTATTAATAGTACACTGTACAACTGTTATATAAAGTTTGCATCTTTCGGGAATCATGGTGTTTATAAACAATTCACTGACATTAATATTTAAGTTAATATAATACTATTAATGTCCGGACAACCTTGTCAGCTATACATACTTTTTGAATAATATAAATAAATAAGCGCCTTCTTACCAGTAACCTGTACAGAAGTTTGTTTTATTTATAAAGTTTAATAAGGAGCTTTGCTGTTTCATAAGCTAACTAAGCTGTGAGGCTAAAATGCTAAGTCGTTACATTTAGTTTTTCACTGTTGCAATGGAAGTGGAGACGAGCCAGCAGTCCACCATATTCCTCTTGGATGTGATTTCAGAGGAGATTTGGGGATTACTAGCTATTGCACAAGATGGACGGGCTGATGACTGACATTTATATAAACAAAGACAATTCCATTGAACTCGGCTAGCTTTGGAACCCTGCTTCCAATGCTAGCTGCTCCCAAGACCAGGGTGAGAGCGGGAACGAAAGAGCCATCATTGTGCCAGGAGAAACAGGAGTTAGGGATATGCCTTGGTGCACACACTGCTCCGGTTAGAACAGTTCAGTGTGCCAGCTCTTCTGTAAGTGCCCAGTAAGTATGCAGGCATTTCTATTGGTCAGCTAGTCCAGCATAACCTGCCCAGAGTGGAAGTTTCTTCCCAACCTTGTCAGTTAGATGTTGGTTCATTTCCCAAAAGCAGGAGAGTTTATCTCCCTTCCCATTTTTGTCAAGCAGTGAGTCCATTTTCAAGTTAGAATACAAACGGAAATTGCTAAGGGGAAGTCTGCACTTATATCAATAACCAGATGAGGTTCAAAGCCTTCCTTCTCCCTCCCTCCCTTCAGTGTATACGTGCCTGTGTAATTATTTTAACATAAATAAATAAAGCAGCTATTTGTGTCTATATATTTACACATATATGCACTCATCTCTAAAATGTTGGAGGGGAAATATCTCAATGAGATCTGAAGAAACAAGCCATTTCTGGTTTCAACCATTTCTTAGCACTCTGAGTGAAAAAATTTATCGTCATGAAAAATGCTGGGGTTCTGTAATGTCACCCTGATGAAGCACATGCATGTCGGCAAACAAACTTCCTCCTTTCCTTTGATGCTCTGCCGTTTGCCTTTCTATCAAGTGTGCGTACTTAATCAGTATTAAAGCTACAGCTTGCTTTGTTTACAGTCTTCTGCTCGGTGGACTTGGAGAAGCCCTGCTTGTTTACACAGAAAGGATGGGCACATAACTGAAAACAATGAGGATTCCAAGCCCTCACCCCCAACTGGAAAAAACCAGCTGAAGCTCAGAAAACTCAGAATGAAAAAAAATAAAGCAGCAGCAGTGAGAATGAAAAAATGTGATCAAACACCAGGTCCCGTCATTCTTCTTTTGTCTTTCTTCAGAGGGAACAACATGCTATTAATAGCACTGGTGAAGGAGAAGCATAGTTGGTCTGATGATTACAAGTGTTTGCCTCAAAGTACAGGACGAGAGCTATTTCTGATAGACGCTGTAAAGGAAAAACTGTATTGTGTCTCTAGACAGCTCAGTGTGAGAACCTTTTTCAGCAGCACCTTCTCACGCAAGGAACTGAACTCCCTCGGCTACTCTGCAGAAACAGGAAAAGTTGTGTTCTCCACTGGATGCTCAAGAGCTGAGAGCAGGTTACACCGAACAATGTGAAAATCCAGGCACTGCTGTGAATCAAATAGTAGTGGGCATGGATTTTGGTTTAAGTTGTCCTGTAAAAGGCAAGTTCCCACATGCAGGTCTCCAGTCACGTAGTCTGCATTGACACAGTGTGTGAGAACATGGGGCGTCTGGAGATAATTCCTTTTTGGAATTGTGGCAGATTGACAGATAAAACTTTGCTGAATGGGAAATCAACAAATAAATCTTACTATCTATTGTACTGACTCAATTTGTGGTGTGTGTATTTTTTTTTCTTCTCCTTATCCAAGGTTTCTCTTGACCATTGTACATTTTTTTTTAGGGAGGACTTTGTTTTGTTTTGGTACTGTTTGCTAGCAGTGGGTTGTCTCTAAGTTATCTTAAGAGGAAGCAGAGATTATAAACCTTGAATCAATGTCATGAGAAGCTGAAAGAAATTAATTCCAAAAAGCCTTGAAATAATTCCATTCCCCAGTCACTGCTTGAAATTTTCATGTTTGCAAATGTAGGATGAGATTTTTAAGGGTCTCTAAAGACTAAATCCACAAAGGGATGGAGGCACCTAAAGTGGCAGTTCTGTGCCTTAAATCCAACATTTAGGCACGCCTGTGATCCTCCAAACCCTTGCTTAGTTGCCACCTAAATTCCCTAGGTGCCCAAGTTTATGCTGCCAAAGTCTCCTAGGTGCTTAAGTTTCTGCTGGAGGGCATGCACAAAACTGCCTAAGTCATGACAGTGCAGAGCGCACCCTAACTCACACCTAAGTGTCAGCAGGATTCTCAACTACGCATTCCTCTGCCTATCTTGTCTGCAGGGCCCGATCTAGTAGGAGTGCTCAGAGCATGCCTACTGGAGGGGGCCTCACACACAAGGCAGCCAAGGGTGACCAGATTGGGAATTTTCCAGGCTGGGAATGTGCGTCTCAAAATACACCCCCTAATGAGGACACTCACTCACCTGCCTTTGAATCCTTGTTCTGCCTGATTTGGCGCAGGGACTTGAACTTGGATCTCCCATCTGAGTGCCCTAACCACCAGACTATTGGATATTCTGGGGGAGGGTGCTCGCCTGTCAAAGCTATTCCATTTTGTAATAAATAAATATTCATTGGGCCACAGGGAGAAAGAGAGAGAGGTTGACTGATAATTAGGATACTCTCCTGGCACGTGGGAGACCCAAGTTTGCTTATTTAATTATTTATACAAATTGGAACAGCTTCAACAGAAGAAACTGAGAGGGGCCCACCCTGAGCTCACCTGGTGAATTATAGACCTCTCAGCCTGCCACTGATCCCAGGCAAAATAATGGAGTGGTTGATATGGGACTTCAATTAAAAGAGCATAATATAATGCCATGCAACGGGGGTTTACAGAAAATAAATCTTGTCAAACTAACTTGATATCTTTTTTTTTTTGATGAAGTTATAAGTGTGGCTGATAGAGGCAATGATGTTGTCTTAATACACTTAGACTTCCCGAAGGTGTTTGACTTGCTACTGCATGACATTTCGATTAAAGCAACTAGAACGATACAAAATCAACATGAAATGGGTTACGAACTGGCCTGTGCTTTTCAGGAGGTCTGACTGGATGATCCCATTGGTCCCTTCTGACCTTGGAATCTATGGATCTAGAGGCAGTGCAGACTGCACAGCCCCAGAAGCAGCTCCGAGAGGCATTGAGCTCCTGGAGAATGCAGATTCTGCACCTTCTTTTCAGTACTCTGCTCCATGACTGGTCAGCTCTGCCGGTCAGTGTAAAGGGGACAATAGTGCTAGTGCCAAGCCTCCTCCCTGCTCCTTTTGCAATGGCTAATGGCTCCAGCTGGTTTGCAGGGAGTGCTCTCTGCATAACAGGAGAGCACAGGGGCTGCGGTTGTGGCTGGACCCTGTGCTACAGGTAAAAGCTCCTTATGCACATCTCCTCTTACACAACTTTCAAGGGCCAGCCACAATCTCGACCTTACCCCTAATAACTCTGATTATTAAAGGGATGACTGTATAGTGCCCTGTCTGAAAGGAGTTGTTCATCTCAGTCCAGTTCTTAATTGACAGGGGTCCACCAAAAAACACCCAACACAACGGTACCTTTGTTGGCTGTCTCAGTAGAGAAGCTAAGCATTGAGTCAGCCTGCAGACTAATCTAGTCCTAGAGGTTGTCTGGGAGGCCCATGGGCTGGGCAGAGTAGGGGAAGCTTGCTTTACCACTGCCTGTGCAACCTGGTTTCTGACAGACTTCAGCCTCTAGGGCTGCTGAACTGGAGTCTTCATCAGTGGGAAACTCACCCATTTTTGTTCTTTACTTTGTATTTAACAAGCTAAGCTGGTTCCTTTCACTTTGGTTTAATCACTTTCATTTCCATGTGCTGGCATCATGCTGTTGTGTTTGTGTTTCCAACATCACATGGGAATGGTAACCCAAAAATCCTCAATTGCAGTTTTAAAAAAACAAAACAGTACTTCATATTAACATTTGGCTCTGCTGTGTAAAGGGGCTCTACAAAGGGCACTCAACAGATCTGCTATCTTTGGGTGAAACTGGCCCCTGTGCAGCAGGCCAGCACAAGGCCTTATATGTCCTTAAGTTAAAATAGGCTTAAGTGGAACTCCAGAGCTGCACTGGGCTGCATGTCAACCTTTGTTTTCTTCAGAATCATATTGGCTCACTTTAGTGACTAATTAAAATTGCTCTGCAGGATCAATAGGGAGACCTGGATTAAGTCTCTTCTCCTGCAGCAACAGAATTGTTTGCTGAGTTCCAATCACTTACACCTGTGTCAGCCGGCTGAAGGGGGGAGTGTGTGTGTGGGGGGGATGTTGCACAGGTGTCACTGACTGATGAGCGAATTTGGCCTGTTCTATCCAGTCTGCTGCAGAGGAGAGACCCCAGGGTTAAATGTGCAGTAAAAACAAGTTGCTTTTTACTTCCTAAATGTGGTAAATTTCAGTCAGGGATCAATTAGAGTCAATAGACATGAAAGCCTACGATGGCATTTTACAGAGAAACTTCAAAGTAGACCCACAATAGGCCTAATTGCAGCAGGACATCCCTTCTGTTGGTCTTTCAGCATGGGAGGGACAACTGTGTGTTTTCCTTCCCCACTTCCAGATGGTGAAAGAGAGAGCAAAATGGAAACCATTCCTAGCCCCAAAAGCATGGCTGTGTGTAGCTATTGTAGCAGCTTCAATACTGACTGCCTCCTTTTCCGGGGAACTTCTAGCAGCAGATGAGGGAAAATCAGAGCACCTGCTGCAAAGCAGACTGCACTGGAGGGAGCAAAAGGGAATAGTCTAGCTTCCTGTCTGCTGGTTGTATGTACAGGCAGAGTATCTTCCTCACCTGAGAGGAGACAGAAAGGACACCCACTGCTGCCTTCATGGGAGTGGGTAAGTGCTGCTGGGGAAGGGGAAAAGATAACCCCAATCAGGGAGTCTGGGCCTAAGTGTCACATGGAACAAAGAGCATGGGGAAGGGGCAGCACATTGGTGGGGTGGAGAGGGACATAGTATTATACACATTCTCTGGTGCGTGCATGCATGCACACACTTATAATGTATGTATAGAATGTGGTGTTAGAGGGGGGTTTCAGGAGGAGAACTGAGCTCATCTGTGTAGCCAGCTTCTTGTTCTCTATGACCAGCTTTTGAGTAAAAATTACTCCATCCAGAGCCCTCCCCCCCCATTATTTCAGGCCTAAGCCATGTGACAATGGTCCTTTCAGCTGCTAATATAAGCTCAAGCATTGATGAGCATCACTAGAATCCACAGGGAAAGCATCAGGATCAGAGCTGGTAGAAGCTTTCCAAATTTCCACCTACCCTGCTTCCCCCCCGAAAAGAAGAAAAAGTTCATTTTGTTTCCAGACAGCTCTATAGTTAGTAGAAATTTCTGAATTTTGACACCAAAACTTTGATTGGGGCAGGAGAAAGGGAGTGAATTTTTCCATGAAAAAATGTTCTCATTTTTCAAGAACCTCTAATCTGGATAGAGGGGGATTGTCCCACTCAGCAGTCATAGAACTAATATTGAGTCTTTCCTTATTTCTTCCACCCCATGGATTTAATTTCGTTAGTATAAATTCTCAGACAAAAAACTATGTTAAGATAGAGTGTAAGTTTTGAGAGTATGTATCAGTAATTTAAGGATAAAAAACACTACAGGGATGTTTAAAAAGCAACACTAGAGGGATGTTGTAATTATCCCTCCAACAAAGCCTATTAAACCCTGGAAATTCAGAGTTAGAGTTACACTTAAAAGAAATCCAAACATGATAAGGTAAGAAATGCACAGTTAAAACACCTGAACAACCCTAATTCTGCCCTGTTGTGACATCATACAATAACCACCCCAATCTGAGTAACGGGGCACTTGCTCCCTGAAAAAGCACTGTGGCATTGATCTTTGTCCAAATGCATCATGATGCCTTTGTCATTAAGACTGTGGGAGAACCTCTGGTTTCTCATAATTAGCTAGTTAATGTGCTTAGGCTCTAAAGCGCATCTGTCTTGTCCTTGGCAAGGAAGGACATGGGGCTGCAGGGGGAATGTGGGGGTACAAGAGGGCTCTTCAAGGGAGAACAGATCATTAGTAATTTTTTCAGAACACTGTCATTACACAAGGCAACTTGCAAAGTTTCACGTCTCAGGTGAACTTCAAAGGTGGTTGCTTAAAGAATAAGGCTGGTTTAAAACTGATGAGCTTGATTCACTCCTGCAGTGCCGGTGGTGCAATTTGTTCTCTATTTTCCACCTGGGGGGCAGCTGTGCTGGGGAGGGCATCACCACATCAGGAAAGCAAATTGTGGTGCCACCACTGCCTTGTGCTGTGGGTTTCATAAAGGAAGGATGAGCTAGCCTGGGATCAGGACACTCAGGTTTAATTTCCTGCTCTGCTATTGACTTTCTGTGTGAGGTTGGGCAAGATATAACAACATTACTATGATACAGCCAGCAGGGGCACTCCTGGTAAACAATTTTCTGTACCTGTTTTTGTTGTTGTCATGAAAATTTGTAGCAGGAGGCTTTATGGATGCTAATGTGCTTGCTAAATTAATATCTCTACTGTTGAAGCACTTCTGTTTTCTTTTAATCTGTCATTGCTGCCCATGGCCCAGTGATCTTTGCACCTTGTTACCGGTGATGGGAAAGAAGTGAGAGTGTGTTAGTCTCCACAAACATGAGTTTATAGCAGACTTGGAAATCTCCTGCATGGCAAATGACCTGAACAAAAATGGTGGTAAAGTATTTTGCAAAAGCAAGGAGCCTATTAACATATTTACTGAAAGGCAGAGAGTCATATTATGGAACTTCACCTAGGACACAACATGATGCATGAATATAATTATTTCCCCTCTTCCCCAAAACCATCAATAATCCCCTTCATTTGCCTCAAACAAATAAAAAGGGACCTTGACAATAAGCCAGTGTGTATATATACATTTGAAAGAAGCGTTTAAAGGGATCTGAACCAGGAGTCCCTCAATGCCAACTGGCATAGGGCACAACATATCATAACTCACATCAGGCCTGATGCACTCATTGCAACAACACACTGTTGTCATAATCTGTATCTAAAAGGGATCAAGTAAAGTATCACATGCAAACCGGTAACAAGCTGGTCATTAATATTATTGTGTTATGTGTGGGAGGAGTATAAAGAATTATAAGTGTGTGCTGGAAATATATTCTTAAAGGGTGTTTTGCAAGCAGTGCGTAAGGTCAGCCTGTGTTACACTAAAGAATGTTGTCTTGCCTATTTTCCTGGGTCGTCAATGTAAGTCGAGCCAGGAAATCATAGACTTTAAGGTCAGAAGGGACCATTATGATCATCTAGTCTGACCTCCTGCACAATGCAGGCCACAGAATCTCACCCACCCACTCCTGTATCAAACCTGTGTCTGAACCACTGAAGTCCTCAAATCATGGTTTAAAGACTTCAAGGTACAGAGAATCTTCCAGCAAGTGTCCCATGCCCCACGTTGCAGAGGAAGGCGAAAAACCCCCAGGGCCTCTGCCAATCTGCCCTGGAGGAAAATTCCTTCCCAACCCCAGTATGGCGATCAGCTAAACCCTGAGCATGTGGGCAAGACTCACCAGCCAGCACCCAGGAAAGAATTTTCTGTAGTAACTCAAATCCCACCCCATCTAACATCCCATCACAAGCCATTGGGCATATTTACTGCTAGTAGTCAAAGACGAATTAATTGCCAAAATTAGGCTATCCCATTATACCATCCCCTCCATAAACTTATCAAGCTTAGTCTTGAAGCCAGATATATCTTTTGCCCCCACTGCTCCCCTTGGAAGGCTGTTCCAGAACTTCACTCCTCTGATGGTTAGAAACCTTCGTCTAATTTCAAGTCTAAACTTCCTGATAGCCAGTTTATATCCATTTGTTTTTGTGTCCACATTGGTACTGAGCTTAAATAATTCCTCTCCCTCCCTGGTATTTATTCCTCCGATATATTTATAGAGGGCATTCATATCTCTCCTCAGCCTTCTTTTGGTTAGGCTAAACAAGCCAAGCTCTTTGAGTCTCCTTTCATATGACAGGTTTTCCATTCCTCGGATCATCGTAGTAGCCCTTCTCTGAATGTTCAGAGGACATTGAAATGTATATCTACATCTGAGGTAAACAAAGCCATCAAGCTAAATGAGCCTGGCTTGGGGGCTAGACCACTTAATGCTCATGACAGTGGTTGGAGCCTGCACGCGCGCACGCACACACACACCCTTACCCTCCCTGGCTCTTGAAACAGAGACAATAGACTTTGGGATATATAAGCAGAAAGAGAGAGCCACTTTGGAATCCATCACTTAGGGGACAAAGAGTGAGCAGAGCCCTGTGAGCTCATGAAAAGAGGACCCTCTTGGCCTGAAAACCAAGAGTAGCTGGAACTGACACTAGCTGATAAACCTGCTTAAATGAAGATTGTAATGCTGAAGCTAAGTTTTAGTCGCTAGAAAGCGAGTTCTGATTTGTTTTCCTTGCACCCACATCTGTCTCTATTATTCTTGCTTATTATCACTTAAATATCTGTTCTTTGTTAGCAAACGTGTTTTATTACAAAACCATCTCAGGGCTGTGTATTAAACTGAAGGGTGGACTCCTCAGCTAAACTAGCAGGCTGGCGTGTGCTCTGTCTCTGGAGGCAGCATGCTTATCAGTGAGAGGTCACTGCAAGGGAGCCGTGGGACTGGAAGGGCTGTTGGTGTCAGTCTAAGGAGTAACCATGCTGGTGGCAGCCAGGGTGAGGCCACTGTTCTGTGAGCACGGTGCTGGTGTCAGGGCTCGGCCAAAGCTGCACAGCACAGAAGCAGCCAGGGTTACAAGGCAAGTGGTGAGCCAACCCTTTGCTGGACTGGGTGAATCCTCAAAGTGTCACAAGGGGTGTTGGAGTGGTATTGCGGAACAATCAGTGACTCGGAGCTGTGCTGAATACTCATAGGAAGAACAGTCCTTTCTACTTTGTTGTTGTGTTTTGTCTGTAAACTGAAGGAGGGGGTTGGTGGAAGAAAATGTTATACAAATCATGTTTAGCCCATGGCAGAAGCTAAAGGAGCAGCTTTCAAGCAGATCATCTGTAAACCAGGCAACAGATCAATGTGAAATGTTAATCCCATTTCAGACGATCAGCACATGGGCAAGCTCATTTTGTTTAGAAAGGGGTGGGGGGTGATGGTGAAGAGAGAAGTTAAGACTGGAACCGTTTTGTATCACAAGATAGAAAGATATTTTGCTTCTGAAACTGATGCATGATCACGGTCTGTTTGATTAGAGCATACCTCAAGTACATGACTCTTACAGTCCCTTTCAAGATGGGACTATACCAGGCACTGGTCACAGTCCACTAAGGTGAAAGTTGTGGAACTGCTTCCATACTAACCCCTGGATTTTAGTAATGTATAACTTCACTTCTGGGGCTGAAATTGTCTAGGCTTGGTTTCCGCAAGAAGGTAAAATTTTACGATTGGTAAGTCTTTTTGAAAATCACATTGCGCAAGCTTAGTATATTTTGCTCATGCTTTGTTGCTAAACTCATGTAATGTGCAGTTAAATTTGATCATGTTACATCTGTTATGTTTGGCTAAAATGGCAACACACTGTGACCAAAAGCACTCCTGTATTCACACCCTACACCAATGGAGGACAACCTGCGGCCCACGGGCCACATGTGGCCCATCAGGGTAATCTGATTGCAGGCCGCGAGACATTTTGCTGATGTTGACTGTCCGCAGGCACGGCCCCCCGCAGCTCCCAGTAGCCACGGTTTGCTGTTTCTGGCCAATGGGAGCTGCGGGAAGTGGCAGGATGCAGGGACGCGGTGGCTGCAACTTCCCACAGCTACCATTGCCCGGGAACAGCGAACCGCAGCCACTGGGCGCTGTAGGGGGCTGTGCCTGCAGACAGTCAATGTCAGCAAAATGTCTTGCGGCCCACAATCAGATTACCCTAATGGGCCGCATGTAGGCCGCAGGTTTCCCACCACTGCCCTACACACTACTGTAATAATCTTTGTGCAAAATATGCCTTGTGAGGTATCATTTGAAAACTAATAACTTGTTGGTCAATAATATCATGTTGCTACATACATTTCACCATGATATGTAAAGTTATGAAATCCCCCTGTATAATGTTCTTAGCACATGTTCAAAACCATGCAGCCCTGCCCAGGCACAAGTATCCTGAACAAAGAAATGTGTATTTACCTCACTTTACATGTAATTAGTGAATGAGGTCTTTGAGACAGCAGGGAGAGGAGTCGTGCACAATTATTTCATCCCTTGAATTACTCCAAAGTGGCCTAGACCTCTTTCCAAACACTTCAGGGAAATGCAAAGCTTGATAAGAGTATCAATCTTCTCTGTCAACATGCCTCATCTCTGGGAGCCAAGAATGTTCTGAGTTCTCTTCTTACCTTTCTACTGACTGCTTCTTATAATTCAATGTACTTCATGACTCTTACTCATTGGAACCTAACACTACTCCCATAAGAGAGAAGCAAACTTATTCCCATTATACAGATGAGGTAACTGAGGTCCTGGGTGGCTGATGCAAGTGTTTTCAAAAGCTTGCATGGGCAGGAGTAGCTTGTTGCATGTTCCAAGTTGGTCTCAATACATGACTCCAGAGGTGGAGTTAGGGCTCTTTTGGTGCTGTGCAGACAGAAACTTCTAAGGGTGTGTTAATAAAACGTTAAGCTTCATGTCAGAGCTGCATATTTAAATGTAGCTCTTTGCTCTGCTTAGCTGTTTAATGTTTGTTTAGAGAAGGCTTGACTAGTATGTGTAGTTTGGAATTGCATCTAGTAACTTTTACCCCAAGTCAGCAAAAGGAGAAGATTGTAACCAATAAAACTGCCCTAATATAGCTGCTAGAAGACCGATAGAGGTTAGTTATACCAGTTGCTTGGTTAAGGTGACGTTACATATTTGAGAGGTGGGTTCAAGGCCATCTCTATTTACAGCATAAGAGAGAAGAGAAAAAGGGGACAATTTATATGTTACAACATACTCAAAAGGAAAGAGAGAGGAGCACTGTTTTTATAGTTTCTATAGTATATGGATGGAAAAGGAATTAACATCACTAATACCAGGCAGATTAGCTATGGGCTTAAAGCTTTCTATGAAGAATATTGTAGTTGAAGCAGAACCGAGCTGCTAATTTGGAATGTCTTAATGGTTTATAGATGCCCATTGTAAAGCTTGAGGATAATCTTTTGCTCTAAGCTGTGACTGCATTTGGGGGGGAAGCTGTACTATGAATGTCAGTTGGTGAGAATCCTGGACCTCATGAAACACACACGCTACTTGTGCTTTCATTTTAAAGGAGAGAGGTGCTAAAGCATATTTGAATAACAGGTCTCTCCAGCCCTGGAGCTGGTGAAAACCTGCAGGAATTCTGTTGCTTTTCTCTCATGTGGCTTACTTATCAATGGGTCAGTCAGTTTGGATTCAAGTTCAAACAAGCCATGGAGAATTCCTCACAAGGAGTCCTGTCTTTGTTCCAGTAGTCCCTATAGACACGAGTGCACGCCTTTGCCTCCTAAATGTAGGATGCTCTATGCAGCTGCACCAAAGCCACAGGAACTTATCAAATTAATTCAGCTCAGAGCAGTAAGTAGAGGAACTGACAATATTTCCAAAGAATTAACCCCTCCTCTCAGTAAGGATATCACCCTACACGGAGGTTTGGGTGGCTGTTAAAGATTCTCAGCAACTCGCAGGAGGTATTCAGCACTTCCTGTGATCAGACCTCAACTGAAGGAACTCAGTGTATGGTTTAAGGCATTTACTTGCTTGCTGTTGTAGAATCTAATGCCGGAAGTGCCAGCTTCATTTCACTGTCACTAGAGAGCAGGCAAAAGAAGGAAAATTACATTTGAATATGCAAGTGTTGCCTTGGCCTGTTTGCCACTTGTTGATCAATCTGGTCTATAGCAGCTTTACAGAAACATGCATGAGCCAAAGCAATTAACAGGAAAATGTAAGGATGGCTGGAAATGTGAGAGCCACAATAAAAACTAAAGCATGGAAAAACCAGCATCAACATTCTTCTCTCTGCCATCTCTCTTCAGGCTGGCAGACAGCCTGAGCTGCAAGTCATTCCCACAAAGACCCATTTGAAAATGGAGTTGAACTTTTTTTTTTTTTTAATCCTTCAGGGCTGAGCCTATTGTGACCTCTTCATTTAAAGTCTCCGATTAGTTGTATCCAAAGAGTTAGAATGTAGGAGAGACATGGAAGTGAAAAACCTCAGCCAGGCAGTTTTTGTTTCTTGTCAGTACAGAGCTTCTTCGGCATGGCTGCTCCTTGGTGATGATGAATAAGAACGGACTGCTCAGGGATTAACACAGATGGTTGTAGCCTCAAGACTTGACAAGCTGTAACCAAAAGAGAAAATTCTCTACCTTCAAAGGGAGGGCAAGGAACCTTATACAACAGGATTCTGTACAGTTCAATTACATTTAAAGTGGAATGTTACAATTGTGGAGTGAAGAGCTGAATGGGTTCTTTTCTGAAAGGGCATGTTTAAAATGCTGGTAGCTGTAAGCTAGCTATAAAAGTGCCTCAGCTGCAGCTGATCACAGGCTAACTCCATTTGCTGTCCCCCCGCCTCTTTGTCTGACAAAGAACCTTCCAGATCCAACAGTCCCTGAGAGGAAGGAGGTGTGGTTCAGTGGATAGGACACTGGACCAGGAGTCATAGTACTGCTAACATCAAACTTCCAAAAAATCATGAGTCATGCCCCAAAAAATCAGGAGATAAAAAGAACCCCTAATTTTTTTTTCCATTTTTAATTTTCCTTCTGGTTTCTGTGCCTTTAGGGTGCACTTGGTCGCACTTTCAAGCTTTTTCTCTACAGCCACCAGGACTAGACCCATGCTTTTAAAAAAAAAAAAAAAAAAAAAAAAAAAAAGCTGCGATTCGCTCACGTAATAACTTGTCTACAGAAGATTGGGCTTTAAGTGATGTCAAATATCTCAAGCCTTATGATAAATCACAAGAGTGGGCAAAATTGGAGAAGACCTTGTTACAATCGCCCAGCACATCAGTGCAATTGAGTGCATGTCACTTAACCTCTCTGTGACACCATTTACCAATTCATAAAATGAGCGTAAACTCTGCAATGGTGGTACTTACAGAATCCTAGAAATGTAGTGCTGGAAGAGACCTCATGAGGTCATGTAATTCATTCCTGTGTGTTGAGGAAGGATTAAGTACATCTAGACCATCCCTGACAGGAGTTTGTCCAACTTGTGCTTTAAAAACCTCCAATGATGGTGATTCTACAACACAGGGATTCCTACAACATGTAGGGATCTACAGGATTAGAACTTCAGTTTGTGGAGCCTGGGGCAGCTGACATTCCCACATCACCACTGGGAGCCCATGCAGAAATATATCCAAGGAGCACTGTGGAGATTATACACCATGAGATGTACTGCCCAAAGGGTCCAAAGTAACAGCATCCTGTGGCCTTCTGATTGGCCCATGCTCGCTATTTAACCCTGGCGTGTGCCCCAGGAAGTTGTTTGGGCAGCCACACGGATTTCTGGCTTGCTGTGATTCCAGGCTTCACCTTGCTTGCTGATTTCCAGTCTTTGACCCCAGCCTGATTCTGAGCCTGACTCTTGCCTCCTGATTCCAGTCTGGTAACTACCTCTGATCTCTATTGTCTGACACCAGCCTGACTCCAATCCTGACTTCTGTATATTGATCCTGGCTCTAACCATTACTCTGTTCCTTGCTCACTGACTAGCGCCTCACGACCATCCTTGACTTGTGGACACCAGTCCAGCTGTGACTACTAAGTCAAACTGACTATGCCCCAGTCCCTTACAGAGAGGCACAATTCACCCCACCTTCTTTCCAGACTGACTCTGATAGGCTTTCCTGCAGAGCTCCCTAGCCTGCAAGCAGGACTGGACCCCTCACCCCCAGCCTTAAAGGGATAGCTTGCAATTCCAACACAGTCCAAAATACTTATTATTTTTGTTCTCTTCTGGACTCTCTCCAGTTTGTTCACATTTTTCTTAAAGTGCGGTGCCCAAAAAGGTACTCTAGCTAAGACCTCACTAGTGCCCAGTCGAGTGGAACAATTGCTTCCCATGTCTTATATACAATACTCTTGTTAATACAGCCTGGCATGTTTGTTTTTTTCACAGCAGCATCACACTGCTGACTCATTCAATTTGTGATCCACTATAACCCTCAGATCCCTTTCTGCAGTGCCAATTATTCCCCATTTTGTGTTTGTGCATTTAATTTTTCTTTCCTGAGTGTAGTACTTTACACTTGTCATCCATTAAATTTCATCTTACTGATTTCAGGTCAATTGTCTAATTTATCAAGATCATTTTGAATTCCAATCCTGTCCTCCAAAGTGCTAGTGTCAGCTGCAAATTTTATAAGCATACTCTCCACTCTGTTGTCCAAGTTATCGCCTTTGTAAAGTGCTTTGAAAGCAATTAACTCTCTCTCTTAAAGAGATGTTCATACTAATGCAAACATCATTACTCTGCCCAGCCTAGCTGAAATGGTAGTGAAAGAATGCTGTTTGACGAGAGGGAACTGCGTTGTGCCTCCGTATCACCCCCCCTTAACAGTAATTTCACCAGTGTGGGAATGAAACCTTTGAAAAGTTTTGCAAGTACTTGCACCTCTGCCTACGGAAAAGGGAGATGGCAGCTTTCTTCTAAAGAGCCATAGAGGTGAAAGCCTGTCTTTCAACGATTTTTTTTTCTTTGATGGAATAACTTCATGACAAATTCCTTGGTGAATTGGAGCTCGAGCTATCCTGATCTCGTGGGAAAAATCTGATAAACTTTAAATGTACATTTTTTTCCCTAGAGTTTGGTTTTTTAACCGTCCCAGAATAGAATAGAAAATGGTACCCCTGCTATAGAATTGAATGGGATTGGTTTTTTTAAAGGGGGGAGGAGAGGAACCTAAGCATTCCCTATCAAATTCTATAGGTAGATAGAGCAATTTGTGTGAACCGTGCTAACCTTCCACAGAACAACGTTGTTTTTGTCCCGTGCTAAATTCTATAGGGCTCTTCAACAACAGTACTTCTGATGGGGTTTACACTAGGTTTTTTCCCTTTAATAGCTTTATATTCTAATAACTATTGCTAACATTCATGTTGCCCCATGGCTGGTAGCAATGGTTGAAGCCCTAGTGTAGACAAGGTGTCAGCAGCTGGGTCTGTTAAAACCTGGATCAGTGCAGGTCTGCATCACGCTGTGGTTAAAATGCTGGCAGCCCCCTGTGATTTGTCTACAGTAGGACTTCCACTTGTTGATACCACCTATGGAGCTACACCAATGATAGTAAAGGCGGAAAGTTTTCAGAAGAAAAATCTAGTGTAGACAAGTCCTGTGGGCTTCTCCCCACAAGACAGGAGGCAGACGTTATGGGTTGATTACAGGAGTGAGTGGTTGAGGTTCTGTGGCCTGTGAGGTGCAGGAGGTCAGACTAGATAATCATGATGGTCCCTTCTGGCCTTTAAAGTCTGAGTCTAATCCGTGTCCTGGGATCTATTCACATTCCTGCTTCAAAACCCACAGTATGTTACTGGTCTCTAATAGATTTACAGATTTAAGGAGGCATGATAGCTACATAGTGGTCAGCTTAAGACCTCCATTAATACCATTCACATCTTGTTGTGAAGCTGGACAATTTAAAAAATAGTTTGAATAAATCCCGACGGCCATTGTAAGAACAAATTAATGGTTAAACAATGGCTTTAAACTAGGTTTGACGGGGACAGTGAGCAAAGCCCACAGGTAAGTGGAGAACATGGAGACCTGGGAGATGGGTCGGAAATAGGAGGGAGTGTGGGCTATAATGGCAGAGAGAAAGGAGGGTCAGGGCAAAACTGGGAGGCAAGATCAAATCAGGATCTTAGATGCCTATATACAAATGCGAGACGTATGGGTAATAAGCAGGAAGAACTGGAAGTGCTAATAAATAAGTACAACTATGACATTGTTAGCATCACCGAAACTTGGTGGGATAATACCCGATTGGAATGTTGGTGTGGATGGGTACAGCTTGCTCAGGAAGGATAGACAGGGGGAAAAGGGAGGAGGTGTTGCCTTGTATATTAAAAATGTACACACTTTGACTGAAGTGGAGATGGACATAGGAGACGGAAGTGTTGAGAGTCTCTGGGTTAGGCTAAAAGGGGTGAAAAGCAAGGGTGATGTCATGCTAAGGGTCTACTACAGGCCACCTAACCAGGTGGAAGAGGTGGATGAAGCTTTTTTTTAAACAACTAACAAAATCATCCAAAGCCCAAGATCTGGTGGTGATGGGGGACTTCAACTATCCAGATATATGTTGGGAAAATAACACAGAAGAGCACAGACTATTCAATAAGTTCTTGAACTGCATTGCAGACAATTTTTTTTATTTCAGAAGGTTGAAAAAGCTACTGGGGGGAAGCTGTTCTAGATTTGATTTTAACAAATAGGGAGGAACTCATTGAGAATTTGAAAATGGAAGGTAGCTTGGGTGAAAGTGATCATGAAATCATAGAGTTCACAATTCTAAGGAAGGGTAGAAGGGAGTACAGCAAAATAGAGACAATGGATTTCAGGAAGGTGGATTTTGGTAAGCTCAGAGAGCTGATAGGTAAGGTCCCATAGGAATCAAGACTGAGGGGAAAAACGACTGAGGAGAGTTGGCAGTTTTTCAAAGGGACACTATTAAGGGCTCAAAAGCAAGCTATTCCGCTGGGTAGGAAAGATAGAAAATGTGGCAAAAGACCACCTGGGCTTAACCATGAGATCTCGCATGATCTAAAAAATAAAAAGGAGTCATATTAAAAAATGGAAACTAGGACAAATTACAAAGGATGAATATAGGCAAACAGCACAGGAATGCAGGGGCAAGGTTAGAAAGGCAAAGGCACAAAATGAGCTCAAACTAGCTACGGGAATAAAGGGAAACAAGACCTTTTATCAATACATTAGAAGCAAGAGGAAGACCAAAGACAGGGTAGGCCTACTGCTCAGTGAGGAGGGAGAAACAGTAACAGGAAACTTGGAAATGGCAGAGATGCTTAATGACTTCTTTGTTTTGTTCTTCACCGAGAAGTCTGAAGGAATGCCTAACATAGTGAATGCAAATGGGAAGGGGGTAGGTTTAGAAGAGAAAATAAAAAAAGAACAAGTTAAAAATCTCTTAGAAAAGTTAGATGCCTGCAAGTCACCAGGGCCTGATGAAATGCATCCTAGAATACTCGAAGAGCTAATAGAGGAGGTATCTGAGCCTCTAGCTATTATCTTTGGAAAATCATGGGAGACAGGAGAGATTCCAGAAGACTGGAAAAGGGCAAACATAGTGCCCATCTACAAAAAAGGAAATAAAAACAACCCAGGAAACTACAGACCAGTTAGTTTAACTTCCGTGCCAGGGAAGATAATGGAGCAAGTAATTAAGGAAATCATCTGCAAACACTTGGAAGGTGGTAAGGTGATAGGGAATAGCCAGCATGGATTTGTAAAGAACAAATCATGTAAAACTAATCTGATAGCTTTCTTTGATAGGATAATGAATCTTGTGGATAAGGGAGACACGGTGGATGTGATATACCTAGACTTTCGTAAAGCATTTGATACAGTCTCGCATGATATTCTTATCGATAAACTAGGCAAATACAATTTAGATGGGGCTACTATAAGGTGGGTGCATAACTGGCTGGATAACTGTACTCAGAGAGTAGTTATTAATGGTTCCCAATCCTGCTGGAAAGGTATAACGAGTGGAGTTCTGCAGGGGTCTGTTTTGGGACCGGCTCTGTTTAATATCTTCATCAATGACTTAGATATTGGCATAGAAAGTACGCTTATTAAGTTTGCAGATGATACCAAACTGGGAGGGATTGCAACTGCTTTGGAGGATAGGGTCAAAATTCAAATTGATATGGACAAATTGGAGAAATGGTCTGAGGTAAACAGGATGAAGTTTAATAAAGACAAATGCAAACTGCTCCACTTAGGAAGGAACAATCAGTTTCACACATACAGAATGGGAAGAGACTGTCTAGGAAGGAGTATGGCAGAAAGCGATCTAGATGTTATACTAGACCACAAGCTAAATATGAGTCAACAGTGTGATGCTGTTGCAAAAAAAGCAAACGTGATTCTGGGATGCATTAACAGGTGTGTTGTAAGCAAGACACGAGAAGTCATTCTTCCGCTCTACTCTGTGCTGGTTAGGCCTCAGCTGGAGTATTGTGTCCAGTTCTGGGCACCGCATTTCAAGAAAAATGTGGAGAAATTGGAGAGGGTCCAGAGAAGAGCAACAAGAATGATTAAAGCTCTAGAGAACATGACCTATGAAGGAAGGCTGAAAGAATTGGGTTTGTTTAGTTTGGAAAAGAGAAGACTGGGACCTGGTCTACACTACGAGTGTAGGCTGAATTTAGCAGCATTAAATTGAATTAAGCCTGGACACGTCCACACGACGAAGCCCTTTTTTTTCAACTTAAAGGGCCCTTTAAACCGGTTTCTTTACTCCATCTCTGACGAGGGGATTAGCGCTAAAATCGGCCTTTGCGGGTCAGATTTGGGGTAGTGTGGACGGAATTCGACATTATTGGCCTCTGGGAGCTATCCCACAGTGCTTCATTGTGACCGCTCTGGACAGCACTCTCCACTCAGATGCACTGACCAGGTAGACAGGAAAAGCCCCGCGAATTTTTGAATTTCATTTCCTGTTTGCCCAGCGTGGAGAGCACAAGTGACACGCAGAGCTCATCAGCACAGGTAACCATGATGGAGTCCCAGGATCGCAAAAGAGCTCCAGCATGGACAGAACGGGAGGTATGGGATCTGCTCGCCATATGGGGAGACAAATCAGTGCTAGCTGAACTCCGTAGCAGTAAACGAAATGGCAAAATATTAGAAAAAGTCTCAAAGGCCATGAAGGACAGAGGCCATAACAGGGACGCACAGCAGTGCCGCGTGAAAATCAAGGAGCTAAGGCAAGCCTACCACAAAGCCAGAGAGGCAAACGGAAGGTCCAGGGCAGAGCCGCAAACATGCCGCTTCTACGCAGAGCTGCATGCCATGCTAGGGGGTGCAGCCACCACTACCCCAGCCGTGTGCTTTGACTCCATCAGTGGAGAATCATGCAACAGGGAAGTGGGTTCAGGGTACGAGGAAGATAGCTCACAGCAAGGAAGCGGAGAAACCGGTTTCCCCAACAGCCAGGATATGTTTATCACCCTGGACCTGGAACAGTAACCCCCGAACTCACCCAAGGCATGCTCCCAGACCCTGAGGGCACACAAGGGACCTCTGGTGAGTGTACCTTTGTAAATATTACACATGGTTTAAAAGCAAGCGTGTTTAATGATTAATTTGCCCTGGCAATCGCGGCCAGTACAGCTACTGGAAAAGTCTGTTAACGTGTATGGGGATGGAGCGGAAATCCTCCAGGGACATCTCCAGAAAGCTCTCCTTCATGTACTCCCAAAGCCTTTGCAAAAGGTCTATCCGACTCAGTAAACTGCGCCAGCGCGCTTTCAAACGTCCAAATGCACATTCCACCACCATTCAGCACTTGCTCAGCCTATAGTTGAACAGGTCCTGACTACTGTCCAGGCTGCCTGTGTACTGCTTCATGAGCCATGGCATTAAGGGGTAGGCTGGGTCCCCAAGGATAACGATAGGCATTTCAACATCCCCAACGGTTATTTTCTGGTCCGGGAAGAAAGTCCCTTCCTCCAGCTTTTGAAACAGAGCAGAGTTCCTGAAGACACGAGCATCATGTACCTTTCCCGGCCATCCCACGCTGATGTTAGTGAAACGTCCCTTGTAAGCCACCAGTGCTTGCAGCAGCATTGAAAAGTACCCGTTGGGGTTTATGTACTCGGTGGCTTGGTGCTCCGGTGACAAGATAGGGATATGGGTTCCATCTATCGCCCCACCACAGTTTGGGAATCCCATTGCAGCAAAGCCATCCACTATGACCTGCACGTTTCCCAGTCTCACTACCCTTGATATCAGCAGGTCTTTGATTGCGTTGGCTACTTGGATTACAGCAGCTCCTACAGTAGATTTGCCCACTCCAAATTGATTCCCGACTGACAGGTAGCTGTCTGGAGTTGCAAGCTTCCCCAGGGCTATCACCACTCGCTTCTCAACTGTGAGGGCTGCTCTCATCCTGGTATTCTGGCGCATCAGGGCAGGGGAAAGCAAGTCACAAAGTTCCATGAAAGTGCCCTTACACATGCGAAAGTTTCGCAGCCACTGGGAATCGTCCCACACCTGCAACACGATGTGGTCCCACCAGTCTGTGCTTGTTTCCCAGGCCCAGAATCGGTGTTCCACGGCATGAATCTGCCCCAGTAACACCATGATTTGCACACTCCTGGGGCCCGTACTTTGTGAGAGGTCTATGTCCATGTCAATTTCCTCCTCATTCTCGTAGCCGCGCTGCAATCGCCTCCTCGCCTGGTTTTGCTTTGGCATGTTCTGGCTCTGCATATACTCCAGGACAATGCGCGTGGTGGTCATAGTGCTCATAATTGCCGTGGTGATCTGAGTGGGCTCCATGATCCCAGTGCTATGGCATCTGGGCTGAAAAAAGGCACAAAACTATTGTCTGACGGAGGGAGGGATGGGCGAGTGACAACATGGCTTACAGAGAATTAAAATCAACAAAGGCATTTGTGCATCAGGGAGAACCACAAACACAAACAACTGTCACACAGAATGGCCCCCCCAAAGATTGACTCAAAACCTTGGCTGTAGCAGGTCATTGATTTCATGGAGATGGGGAAGCAAATGAATACAGAACAAATCTGGTCCATCTATCTTTTACATCTTAGGCTGGCAGCAGACGGTGCAGCATGACTGATAGCCATCGGCATCTTCTGGGTGCTTGGCAGAAGATGCTGTACTACGACTGTTAGCCATCATCGTCAAGACGGTTCAATAGGACTGCCAGCAGGACTGAGTCTCCAGGAGACAAAACATGTCTGCCCAGGTGCCTCTGACCGAACCTACTGAGGAATACGACGATGATGGACACTAGTCGTAATACACCATCTACTGCCAAAAGGCAATTAGCTGCTGCTGTGTAGCAATGCAGTACCACGTCTACCGGCACCCAGATGACATATGGTGACGCTGAGCTGAGCGGGCTCCATGCTTGCCATGGTATGTTGTCTGCACAGGTAACCCAGGTAAAAAGGCGTGAATCGATTGTCTGCGATTGCTCTGTTGGAGGGGGAGGGGCCTGACATGTACCCAGAACCCCCCCGCGACACTGTTTTTGCATCATCAGGCATTGGGATCTCAACCCAGAATTCCAATGGGCGGCGGGAACTGTGGGATAGCTATCCACAGTGCAACGCTCTGGAAGTCAATGCTAGCCTCGGTACTGTGGACACAGTCCGCTGACTTAATGCACTTAGAGCATTTTATGTGGGGACACACACAGTCGACTGTATAAAACTGATTTCTATAAAACCGGCTTCTATAAATTCGACCTAATTTTATAGTGTAGACATACCCTGAGAGGGGACATGATAGCAGTTTTCAGGTATCTAAAAGGGTGTCATAAGGAGGTAGGAGGAAAACTTGTTCATCTTAGCCTCCAAGGATAGAACAAGAAGCAATGGGCTTAAACTGCAGCAAGGGAGGTTTAGGTTGGACATTAGGAAAAAGTTCCTAACTGTCAGGGTGGTTAAATATTGAAATAAACTGCCTAGGGAGGTTGTGGAATCTCCATCTCCGGAGATATTTAAGAGTAGGTTAGATAAATGTCTATCAGGGATGGTCTAGACAGTATTTGGTCCTGCCATGAGGGCAGGGGACTGGACTCAATGACCTCTCGAGGTCCGTTCTAGTCCTAGAGTCTATGAATCTATGAATAGAGAAGAACTTTTATCTTATTTCAAAAGATCAGTTCTGCAAAGTGTCTGAATATCAAGTGATGGAATGAAAAACAGAAGTGGTGGTTGAACTTCTTGCAGTCAGTGCAATCAAAGGAAAAGAGATGAAATGTCTATACATCTCAGGAGAATGCTTGTAAAAGCAAACATGTACTAGCAGATACGATGAATTTCATTCTGTAAGGGGAGAAACAATGCAGGGAAATTCACAGTAAAAGCGTGAAATTAGCCAGCATAAATATTAATGGCACCAACAGCTTCCCCAATTACCTATCCTAGATAAGGCCAGAGGATGAGTGAATGGGGTCACTCAGGTGGGGTCATAAGCCCCTTCTATCACTGTTCTCCCTACTTAAGATCAGCCTCAGAATGCCTAAGGCATTTCTAAGGCACTTATTGTCCTGTCATATGTCAGTGTAATGTATTTTAAAGGCAATGGCTCACGTCTCTATCTTTCTGAAATGCTTCTTGTCAGCTTTCATTCCACATAAACTTACAACTGATCTATGTGTTAGTGCTTATTGCCAAGTGGGTAGATTAAAACACCAGCTTTTCTAAACCTCCATGAATTATATGATGTCCTGATAACAATAAGAACATAGCATTTATCAAAGATTAGATTATCTATAAAGAGCTATAGAACAAATCTCAAAACAAAACACTTCATGGTTATGCATTTTGCTTAAAGCAATGAGGCGGCGCTGTGATGTAACATCTTGGGAATGCTTCCCCTCTGACACTGATTTTTACACCTGCGGAATACTATTGGCCTGGATGGGATTACGTCTCACTTACATCAGCACAGATCAGAATAGAACCGGGCTTCTTGTTTCTAAAGGCATCCTGGGTTGCAGGTGAAAGCAATACACACAGTCGTGCCTTTTCAGCAGTTCTAGCAATAGAATGTTAAGAAAACTTGCCCATAATTTTAAAGTCTGTAGACCACAGGCATGTAAATCCTCCATAAAACAGCAACTCTGAAAGGTCGGTTGGAGACAATTCCAGCTGTACTCAGCACCGAATCGGATGGCAAGGAAACTCATGCCAGGTTAACTTCTCCCCAGTCCTGTAGCTGGCTGTGGTTGTGGATTTGCCCCTGGTGCTACTTAGAGCATCCTTACTTGTTCTTCTGTTCATGGGTAGAACACTACTGTAACTGTCCATACCTCTAAGGGGGCAGGAGCTGTGCCAGCAGCTGGTTATTGTAAATAGTGACTCCTGGTCATGCCCGCTTTTTTCCTAGCTATGCTGAGGGTGGGGACTGGGAGGACATAGTAGTCACTACATTAGACCTATGCCACTGGAGAGTCCCCTATACAGGGGAATGCTCAGTTAGTTGATAAAGCTAGTTTTTGGGTGTTCCCCCCCGCCCCTACTCCTGGGTAGAGTCTGGCCTCAGGGTCTCCAGAGTAAACTCCCACATTCTAGTAAGATAGAGCACGGTGGAATCCACGCTACTCTGCTCTGTTTTTCACAAGCTCCTGTGGAGGTGAATAAAGAGTCAGCTAGCATAGTCCAACACATGCTCTTCAGCCTTGGAGAGCAGGCTGAGATTTACAGGCCAGTTTAGGTGTTGTATTCCCCTCACATCAAAGGCTGCACATTCCACTTGCCCACAAAATACTGTAAGATGGAAATTCGTGAGGCCAATGGTACCCGGGGCATAATGTGCTGTCCTTGTAGAGGGAAAGCCAACCTGTCTCTTCCAACGTCCTTAATGCAGTTAGAAAAGAATAGTTCAGCCCCTTCCCTTCAGAGATCTGTATCCCACCCTCCATTATTTTTCAAGCTAAGCGGCGTCTCTGGGTCACAAACTACAACTTCCTTGGTATTAGCATGGACAAACATCAATTAATTTCACTAAACATTCACATTTTGGCCTCCAGCAGCTTTAAATGGAAATTTTCCATTTTCCTATCCATTGACACCATGGGGATCTGACTAAAGCTCAATTTTCCATTAAAGGCCACAGCCTTTGTTTTTAAAATAAATCGGACAATGCTAGACGGGTGAGGCCCACAGCTCTGGAAGCACTAAATTAAAAAGTCTGACTGGGGCGACTCCCTACATAGCACCATGTCCTCTCTGTTTATCTCTAGGTTACTGAAACAATAACAAAAAGAAAATGAATTAAAGGACAAATGCTTAAAATGAGGTAGTAAGGGGAAAAAATGATTGACACGGAATGAAGCAGTAAACAAGGCCTGATCACTTTTGATCCATCCACATGACTCTAGTTTTAAATTCTGATTCCCAGTCTCAGGGATTTCAGTGGGAGGTCAGCGCCTTGTTGTTTCAGGCTGTATAAATTGAACTGCTACTTTCTTCAAATAGAAAGTGTTTTTCTCTCCCACTATAGGGCTTGTATCTTTGTCATTCTTTGGGTAAGGATCTCTCAAGGCAGCTTGGAGAAAAGGTGGATTTCTGCAGGAGTAGATTAGGGTTTGGTTTACACTTAGCTATGCTGGTATAGTCCCCGTAGCATAGATGTGGTCTATGTTAAGATTTCAAAGCAGGCTAGGGGATTTAGACATCACTTCCATTCATTTCAGTTGAAGAATTGTGTTGAAATCCCCTAGAACTCTGACAAATTCAGACTAAAAATAAGGTGCAAAATCTTAACAGTGAGGTTGATTAATCATTGGAACAAGTTACCTAGGGATGTGACAGTTTCTGTTACTTGAAATCTTTAAATCAAGAGTGGGTGTCTTTCTAAAAGATACGTTCTAGCTGAACCAGAATTTATAGGCTTGATGCAGGAAGTTCTGTGTGCCATTATTCTATGGTCCGTGTTATGCAGGAGATCAGACCAGGTGATCATCATGGCTCAATGTATGAATATGTGAATTTTTTCTGAAGTTCAGAGGCAGAAGCTAAATTGCTGTTGATTTTGCTTCAGTAATCTGTTAAACAGAGTTGGCTTTTCTCTTTGACTGGTCCATAGATGGAGCAAAGAAAGAGGGTCTGGAAGTACAGAGGCTTGACCTTTTCTCCTACCTCTGAATGAGGTCTGGTCTACACTTAAAATTTAGGTTGACATAGGCACAATGCTCTGGGATGTGAAAAATCCACATCTCTGAGTACTGTAGCTATGCTTGCCTATCTCCTGGTGTAGGTGTAGGTAGGTCAAAGGAAGAATGCTTCCACCTACCTAGCTACCCTCACTCAGGTAGGTAGTGTTTCTACAGTAATGGAAAAATTCCTTCTAATGCTGTTGGCTGCATCAACACTATGATGCCCGACATGTGACCTGAAAAAGAGATGGCGGCGCATGGGAGATGATTTCTTGAAATTTTGGGAAGGGGTGACTTTGAAGCATTTTTCCCCCTTTCCCCATAACTACACATATGGGGACAGTACCTTTCCCCATAACTACATGTAAGGGGACAGTACCAGTCAGAAATGCAACTTGTTTAGAAGGAGGGGACAGTTCATTATATGCCAGTGTCCCTGAACACAGGAGACAGCATATCATAGTGGAATCACTTATTTCTGGAAATTAACAGGTGGGGCCTGCAAACTGGCTAGCCAAGGTTCTATGACAGAGCAAAAGATTGGTCACTGCAACAGATGTAACTCCTGGTATTTGTGCGGGTGGAATGCTGTTTGACGAGGGGGAGATACAGTCCGCCTACACCTTTGCATCACAGATCCAAACTGATACTATCTTGTCCAATGGGCAGCAAGGGCTGCATATGGCCATTTAGCACTACTAATACCGAGCTATGAGGCAATGTACTGTTAACCCTGGAGAGTGATATATTCTGTGTATTGACAGAAAAGTGAAGCTCTAGCAGTATTACAAGCTTCCCCACTAACGTGAAAAATTCCTGCTCTGAAAGGGTCACCATGAGGCGAGAGGATGGTTCGCTCTCCATGCCCAGACACCTTTTGGCCGAGTCTCTCAGCTAAGAATGCCAACCAGTGCCATTCCTGTGTGCGCATTTTTATATGACCACCTGTCCACCGGGAAATGGACTGAGACCACCAAAATAATATCATGTAGACTGCTGAACAGCCCAAGATGGCAACCGCTCACTCATAAGAACAATTAAGAAACAAAAGCTTTATATCCAGTGGCCAATCCCTGAGCCATCAATTCCCCCTTGCTATTGAGTATTCGAGAAATAGTTTTTTGAGCTTTACAGCTATTATGGTTCTACATCAGTGTTTGATTTTTCTGAATTTTTAAAAAAATTAAACAGGCCTGTTTATTACAAATATAAAATCTGAACAGGAAATGCAGAGACTCCTGTTGTTTTCATCTAGAGAGAAGATTTTTTGAGACATCCTCCCACCAAAGGTTCAGAATATTAATTTCTGCAATTTTTCTACACATGTTCTTGGCACTTAATCTTCCATCCCCTTTAGGAGACTGTCACTCTAAATTAGCTCATATAGAATTCACCTGTTAATTGAAGTCATATATTTTGCAGTTCTCTCCATTTTTTGGTATAATTATCTTAGATAAATGTAACCAGCATACATTATATCTCAAACTTAGCATCTGATAATATTTTCCCTGGCCAGTCCATACATATATGCTCATACTTGTCATGCTGCATGTTTCTGCATGCTGCGTTGTTGCAATAGGTTACCAACAATAAAACAGAAAAGCGGATACTCTGTGCTTAATGTTTGCCACTGTAACATGCTGTCAACATTTTAATAGGGGACTCCCACGCAAATTCCTCCGCCCATAGCCTGTGACAAACTCTGTGTCCCGGAGGGGAAGGAAGGAATGTGTTGCAGAGAGGAGGAATTTTGGGACTATTCATTTGTATTTCAATTTAAACAAATATCTCTCTCCTAACCATAGCGAGGTGGCAACAGGCTTTTACTACTTGTTTTGTTGTACTGTACTTAATACGAGTTCATACCTTACACACAACTTTTGTCCTGGAACATGTGGATAGCATAGCATGGTGTTCGGTTCGTGCAATTGGAAACATGGGCAGGATGGTATGAAGGCTTTTGAAGTGGGCCAGAGGTATCTTCTGCTGGAAATCTTTTTTTAATATCTTTGCAATTTGGCGCAATTAGTCCAGTCCAATGGTGTTGCCAACCCCCCTAGTTTTCGTTCAAGGCTTCTCTTGAAATTGGTCTGCTTGCTAGTAAGATATGACATTTCTACCCTTTTAAAATATCCTTCTCTCCATAGCAGTATCACCAGAAGGGGAGGAAATCATTCCAGTCTTCTTGGCAGTTTGGTGTTGGCAATTCAACAAGGGAGTCCTGGTTGCTGCTTCCTGCACATCACTGAGTTGCTGCAGGGAAGCTGTGAGATTCAGACCAAGAGGGGAGCTGCTCCACAGTATATGAGAGTTGGAGAAACAACATGTTATACTCCTGAGGGCATTCTGCACCAAAACATTTAAAATTCTGCACACAATATTTTAAATTTCTGCAAGTTTTATTTGTCAATAAATAAATGCAGAGGCTCCAGCATGGCAGTGGGGAGCACAGGCCACTGGCTGCACAGGCCACTGGCTGCACAAAGGTGGGAGATCACCTTGCAGCCCCCACACCCTCGGGACCCTAACTCAGCAGTGATGCTGCACCCGACCCTGACACAGCACAAGGCCTGGGTTTGCCCCAGAAACACCCTGGGGCCCTGCCCCTCTGTGCCAGGCACAGCAGGTGTGGGTCAGGCAGGCTCAACCAGGCAGGATCCACAGCAGCCTCGGATGGCCGGGAGATGCAGTTACAGCTTGTTCCTACAGTGCAGCTGAATGTGTGCAGATTCAACTGAGCTATGGAAACACATGACTCTTGGCAGCCTTGTGTAGATATAGGGCCAGATCTAAAGCCCATTGAACTCAATGGTAGTCTTTAGATCAGGCCTCATACATTTTTCACTTCACATTATCCACTTTGCCACAAGAGTTTAAGGATTTATGGACTTCGGGGATATGAATACAAGATATACTATAGGTCACATGGGTGAAATAAGGCTATGTCTAGACTCTACACTACGAGCTAAGGGTGTGATTCCCTGCTTGCATAGACATACTTGTGCTAGCTCTCATCTGAACTAGCATGCTAAAAATAGCAGTTTAGTCACGGTAACGTGAATGGCAGCACGTGCTAACGGCCCCGAGCACCTACCCATGGGGTTTGTACTCAGGGCAGCTAGCACGTGCTTCCGCCCCCATGCTACTGTGACTACACTACTACTACTACTAGTGTGCTAGTTCAGATGAGAGCTGGAGCCTAAGAGAGATTGGTTTGTGTCTGAGCCTTTTTACCTTCCCGTGGAACTAGAACCATCCCATTTGCTGCTTCAAAGCCATTTAAACCATCTCAAACTCGTTCTCAATCACTCCTACTTGGTAAATATTGACAGCTTGTTGCCCTCTGAAGGATTCTTTCCCACTGTTACCTTCTGGGAGTTTTTCTTTGCTCTACTAACACTTGGCAATTTTTCATAGTGTAGTTTCCCTTTAGTCTTGTTTTGCTAACACCTGTTATTGAAAACCCAGGATTTGCTCTTTGGCAGCACAGCTCTGCCATCCATGCATTTACTAATGATCTCCATTATTCACAAATATGTTAATGTCCCTCAATGGGTTAGTACAGTAATAAATTCCTTTTTCAAAGGTGTAGGCTGGATTTTTGTATACTGAAGTACTCGATTTTCTTCACGCAAACTCCTTACACTAAAGTAAAAAAGTAAGAGCTAAGGATGGCCTAACTGCCATTAAGGCCACAGTCCTGCTACATGTTCCATGCAAGCAGATCGCTGTGCCAGCCTGGAGCCCCTCTGAAGTCAACAGATACCGAAGTCCACCTGTCTGGAAGAAGCTCAGCATTAGGGCTTACGTAAGTTCATGTTCTTACATTGATGACAGGTTTGGGGTTGAAGGTTTTGTTAATTGCGACTGATTTCCACCCCACCCCCCCTTCTTCTTGCAAGTTATAGAAGAACAGAAAATTCACAGTTTGTACAAATCATAAATATAGTCAGAAATGGAACAGTAGTAAGCAGCTTTCTATGTCCCAGAGGAAGACAACAATAACAAAAAACCCTCTCCAACACACAAGTGATAGCACTGAATAGTTTTACTTGCTGTTACTGGGGGAACATAGCTGCTTTTTATTTATTTAAACCTCTGTATGGGAAAGTGTTACATAATTTCAAAATATTATGAATTATATGGAATGAACTATTTCCTGATCCACTTTAATTCAAAACTAAAATGATGTAAATCAACTCATTTCCGTACAAGACAAAGGCAAACAATCATCTTTTTTTGTTTGGTACAGATTTCCTTTATCATTTCAGTTTGTGTTTTCACAGGCCTATCCTAACATCATTCTACTGACCAAGCTTGGTCCTTTGATGTTTAGTATCAATATGGCTTTATATGTTCCTAAGTGAACAGTGCAACATTTTTATCTTTTAAATATTTATTCAACATTCAAACTGTAGCTGAACATTATTCCAAATAAAAGCAGAAAGTCTCCAGCAATTAGATTTCATCCCAGAAACCTATGTAAACTGCAGCTCCGGGCTGGGTAGCAATAATGAAGACAATAATGATGAGAGTATTATTCAAAAACATCTGTCATCCTTCAGTCAGTATTTTGCAGTTACGATACCCTTTCTCCCAGCCAAACTATAAAGCAATATGAAAACCAAACTCAAGGCAAATGAAGTTTTTATACAAAGGTAAGACTTCCTTATATTTTTAGACAGTCCCATTATTAACAACAAAGCTCTTTAATGAAAAAAGCTGGAATTTACATATATGATTTAAATTAAAGGGACACAGACAAGGCTAGAAGGACTAATTTTAGACATGCCAGCTGTGTTTTGGTTTGTGAACCTGTGCATGTGACACTGGTCTTCTGCTACATGACTAAACAGGCAGGGTACTGAAATGTAATCATTACAAAATAAATGCTGCATAGGCCTTTTGCATTCTTCAGTTCTTTGCCTCCTTAGAAGAATGGAGCAGGCTGGCAGAATCAAGGAACAGTAGCATGTCTGATGGGAGAACCTAGTGCCATGTCTTTCCAGTGAATGAGCAATGCTGGGATTTCAGCAACGCTGGAGCACATCTTGGAGGCACCATTTCATTCTCTCTCCTCCCCCTCCCTCCAAATCAGCTTGGAATCTAATTACAGTATATAAAAATAAAAGTATACAGAGAGGAGGTTTAATTGTAGTTTTGAGATACTTGTAAGTAACCCTTTTAAAATGGAGAAGGAGCAAAAAAAATTCCCATTCATCCCAACTCTCTTTCCACATTCTACAGAGCAATCTTTCAGGCATCTGTTGTTGTTGCCACGCTAGGATTAAAGGGATAGGGCTACAAAAAAGACTGAGTTCACATTTCTGTTAGGACCTTTGACTGAGGTGATTCCTGGTATAGCTGAGGAAACCCTCAAATTGCTTGAAATAAAAGTGAAAGCAAAGATTAGTGTGTTTATATCTTTGTTCGTCCCTCTCCTTTGTCATTTCCATACCATGAACAAACCCTCTCCAACGTATAGAGATAAAGCTGCAGTTGGAGTTTCCTAGCTGAGATTTGTTTTCAGATTAATTTTTATACACCACAGAGGTTAAGTATTTGATTTTATTGGAGTTTGTTTCAGGCATGATGGGGATCAAGTGGATCAGCAATTGGAGTAGGTTATAGATAGATATATAAAAATAATTTAATTCTTTACTCTAATACACGTCCTTCAGCATGTGAGCATGGCATATATAATGCTGGAGAGCTAGAGTGATTCTGTCCAGCTTTTCTGGTTGTCCAGCCAGAACCATATAAATTGCAGGAAACAAACTGTTAAAACTCCAGTACTGCAATGTCTATAAAGGTACTGGACCGTACGTAACAATTTAAATGGCCATTGATTACATTTTGCAGTCAATTATATTTAAAAACTAAAATTTACCAACGTGAGGTGTCTCCCCCTCAAAGCCTTAAGACACCAATTATACTGCTCAGCCCTACTCTTGATTTTATAAAATACTGTTTAAGATGTAGCACAATAAATGTGCTGCTTATGCACTCTAACATAGAGCACAGAAATACAACACTACAAAGTGCAAGTCCAACCATCTCCACAGTGGGAAAAGTGCGAATGTTAAAAATATGCATGTGGCTTAACACAAGACATTTAAAAACTATTACATGTAAATCACGAACTAAAGGCTTTCATCTTTACCATATACAAGACTGAAAACATATGGTCAGCTGCTGATTCATCTCTTGCAGTAGTAGTGTAATCTTCAGAAAGGTAAAAGATGTTGAAAAATCAGGGATAAAAAACAAGTGTCCAAAAACGATCCCATTTACTACTTTACCAGTAGTTATGTTTTCAAGAAGTAAACATGGAAAGTCCCCTTGGTCTTCAGCATCAGTAAATGATATCCTCTCAAATAGCCAAACCAGCCCACGTAGACCAAAACCAAATTAATGTCACACACACAGGCACCCCACAGGAAAAAGTGCACTTCCAATAGCAGGTACAAAAATAAATTGGCACGCTCTTTTTGACACAGTGAAGATATCTTTTTAAAAGCTTTTCCACAACGTTAATAAGTCATTTTGTAAGTCAGAGCAAGTCTGTAGCAGAGGACTACAAGAATGCGCTTGACTAGCTTGCAAAGTGTACAAGTGATTGTAAGACAGATGGGAATGGAGGCTGTTTAATTTTTGTTCTTGCATGACTGATATGGGTAACTAATTTTACTCCTTTGGTCCCAGTGGTAAGAGTCTGTTTTCCCCCAGTTCTGGCATCAGTTGTTAGTTCTTCACCTGCTCTGAGTAGTAAACACTACATGAATTCATTTAGTCTGAGAGTCTTAGGAAATTCCATGCAGTGTTCCCAATATGACGCTGGAAAAATTGTATATTTGAAGAGAGAGAGAGAGAGAAGTTTGGTATTGAGTCCTATTTTTGCATTTCCAGTAGTAACTGCAGCTCGATAATGCTGAACAGAAAGTCTTAAGACCCCTTCCTGGAAGGGTAGCCTGTGCTAGGAATTCTGGATCAAACGTCTATAATGTGGCATCACTTCGTGTTCAGGCAGATGGAGAGCAAATTCCAAGGCCACTAACACTGGAAATTCGAAGGCTATCAGCTCTCGCCTGTTCAGTCGGAACTTCTCTTCCAGTTTCTGTAACAGACAAGTTTACAAAAAAAAAAAAAAAAAGTCTTGGGGCATTAGAATACCGGTTTCTTGTATCGTCTTACTGGTGGCAATACTCAAAATATTTACCAGTAAACATTGTGCTCAAACTCAAACATACTGCCTATTGAAGTCTAGTTTTGGAGAGAGAGAGCTGGGGCATTTGCATTATCTAGTACTGGATCTTGCTAGCCATGGAACAGATTGGGGTTGGCCTGTGTGTCATGGGAGAATGCCAGGAGCTGTGCCACCAGTGCAGAAGCCATCTGTAACTTCAGTCCCTATGCTCTCCTGAGTGCAGGGCCTGCTCCTCTGGTAGTGCTCCAGCAGTCACACGCCATTCCAAAAGCAGCAGAGAAGAAGGGGTGGGGGGGGGGAGGCAAAGGCCTGTATCTTCTCTGTACTGGTTGAAAGAGCTGGCTGGCTATGAGTGGAAGAGCAAACTCTGGCTCCCTTTGGGAGTGCACAATGCCTCCCAGAACTGTCCCCGAGGCAACGCGGCTCTGCACCATCACTTGGGCCTGTGCCTAATAGGTACAATCTAGTTCTCAAATCGAACACTATATTTTTTCTCGTAATGACAACATTGCCTACTGAAAATAATGTGTTCCTATTAAACTAATCTGAACGTGTCAGGATCTGTACGTGTCAAGTGGCCTTATTTATTAAGCCCCAAATTGGTCAGTAGGCAACCAGCTACCAGAACCAACAAATCATACTAATTTCTTACTCGAAGGACAGTTTGTTCACTTCACGAAACTCACCTGAACAAGTGGCTTTTTTAATAAGCCATAGATGGTGCACAAGTGGCATTTTCATTCATTCCGTTTTTTTCTTTTAGCAGAAAAACTTAAATCTGGTTTTCTTGCAGTGACTATTGAGTCATGAACAACTATCAAAATCAGGCTCTGAGGGAGGTAAGGCACAACTGCTCTCACATACTCCCTCTCAAGAGCTTGACACAAATGTTGGTGACTTTCCTAACAGAATAACTACATCTGCCAGATGATTTATTAATTACATCTATTCACGAGAGGGGTCCTCAGCTGATGACTGTGGGTTTTTTGTTGTGATTTGAGACTGTATGTTGTACTATGCTATTGTGGGGAGAAAAAGGGAATTTTAAAAAAATTATTCCCATGTTAATATTAGATCTGTTTGAACCTTTTAATACCTCAGAGGCACAAGGTGACATCTGCAACAATAATTGAACAGTGAAGAATGGAAGCTGCACTACCCTCAAGGGGAGAAGATACTGGTTTCATAGGTGGCTTTCTGCTATAATTTGTCTGTTCTGCTGTTTCTTTTGGATTTGTACACTAGTGGAATGCAGTCAATTGTTTTGGGGTTTGATTATTTTTCCAGTTCTGACCTGCCCATTTCACTTTTTGTTGACTCTGTGGTAGACTCTTTGATGATAGAGTGAACAGCCAAGCTTGAAGGGAAGCTCAGTATCTACTCAGTCAGAGGGGTAGTCGTCTCAGGACCAGATCTTCAGCTGCTGCTGCAGTCCTTTTTCTCAAGCTGCCCTATTCTAACTTAAGTGGACTGCCAAACCAGCTCAATGTTCCCAATCAGGTTGGCATAAAAGGCGGTTTAAGCCACTTCTGCCCCCCTGCTCCTGAATTCCCTTGGGTCAAGCACCATATGTCATTTGGCTGAAGGCAAGGATCTGGCCCTCAACCTCTAGTTCAGCTCTTCTGTAGTTATACAAGCTCAACATTTCAGTAGTTGCTGGATCAGAGCCTTAGAACATTTTCTTCCCTCTCTTATTTAATTAAAACCTAGTTATGGAAAGGGTCAGAAGACAGAACACTTTACTCTGGAAAAGGTGATTCATGCATGAAGTGCTGTGATGAAAATAGCATTCTATCACCTGAAAACTGAATTTGCTGAATAAAACCAGAGTTATAGGATTGGGGGATTCTCAAACTTCTTTATCAGGCACACCATGTTGTCTTAGTGTCTCGTGGAGACCTCGCAGCCATTCAGTCACATTGATTAACCTTCTCAGCCAGTTATGACTGCACTGACCACCCCCTTCCTCTTGTGATCAAGTAATTTCCTTGGCGCAACTATCACAATTGTGTGTGCACGCACACACACAACATATATTAAGGATGTATTTAGTTGGTCTTTGAATCTGGTTTAGCAATTGGAAGCCACGAGGACTGCCAAGACCATGTTGTTATCCAGCTCTGAGAACCACAGTTTGGGGACTTCTGCTGTGGAAAACACTAGTGCCCGAAGGATACTTACATCTATAAGATGTTTAACTTCATGTTTTCTGAGGTCACTGCCAATTTTGGCTGCTAGTAGGACACACGCTCCAGCACAAAGCTTTCTGTTCTGCTTGTTTAGTTTCCCTTTGAGAGCAAGCTTCTCAAAGTAGACAAAGGCCATGGCCACAGTGGGTTCCTCAAAACCACACTCTTCTTGAGCTAGTTTGCGCATCTCTCGTTTGAGGCTGAGGAAAGAGAACACAGAGACAGACATGCTGTGTGAGCTGACCCAGAATTCACAGATTAAAGCAAGAGATACTTTCATGCGCAAGCAAACAGGAGGTGGGTGGGTGCGGGAATGCAATTTACATGGTTGGTAACTTTCTGTTTCTATTTGTTATTATCTGATATAAATCAAATCCCCCAATAAATATTCACTCTGGCGTTTCAGCTATGAGAAGCAAGTTACTAAGTCACTAAAAATGATGTAGCAGAACCATTAAGATACACATGCCTTACTGAATACCTGCGTTCAAATTATTGTAATCATTGCCCTTTCCTCTCCTCTTTCCCCTTTTCTGTCTGACACGTTTTGTATCCTGTCACATTTAATTGGTAAGCTCTTCAAACTACTCCAGTACTGCTTCCCTAGTTACTTCTGCAAAGCATCAAGTACACTCCGGGGACTTGCAAATAATAATAATTTGAAGGTTCAAATGAAAGTGTTTCCCTCTTAAATGAGCAGCTCCTTCAGCTGCATCCGACGGTGAAGTCATAATTCTAGCCTGCTGTGTTGGAAATAGTGGTTTAAGCACCAATTCTGTATTACATCTTCACTGCAACGCTGAATAGAAGGGAAACCCCATCTATAAAACGGTAAGTGCTGGGTCATATCTATCACAGTCTGTTATCTCAACGTTTCCTAACCCGATCCTACCTTGTAGCGGCATTATTCGAGTACACACAGAATCTAATCTCCCCCTTCCTCAAAGTCTGACTAAGCTTTTAGTACCATGAGCTCTGAGATTTTCTGTCCTCGTCCTCAGAATATAGTGGCTGTCCAGCTCACATCCACCATCCCTTTAGGGTTTTTTTTTTTTTTAAACACTTAACTGGCAAGAATTCTATATCCAGAAACAGACTCTCAGACTTCCCTATCTTATTTACTCTGCTCACAAGTCAAAGCAAGTGCCTGATTTATTCTGTGCCTTTGAAGGTCATTGTTTCTGAAAATCAATTACTATTGTGATTTCCTTAATGTACAATGGCAACAACAATTCCAGGAAAATGTGAGTGTAGTTGCATGCTGTGGCAGGCTTAAATCATGTGTCATTCTGCACAGTACCTTCTTATTTTACTGAGAGTTAACTTGATGTGAGGGAACTTCTCCTTGAAGGTCTCATTCATGTCTTTTTTGAGGTCTGATGGCTTCACATAGTCAATTACGGTAGTCTGCAACAGATCAGAAGAAATTGATTAATTATCGTAATCTCTAACAGATCACTCCAAAAAACCAAATGGCGACTTGTATGTCAGTCTTGGGGAAATAATCTGAATTAGCAAAACAGAGTGTGTGATTGCTCTGTCAGAACAAGTGAACTGAAATCTAGAATGACGACTGCTCAGAGCAAACAACCACAAATCGCTATAATAGTAAAATACATGTTAAGATCAGTTTTCAAATGACATGTTGAAAATGAGTTCCAAATATGTGGGTGGATGGAGCCCAGTTAATAAGTATTCTTGTTAGGACAAAGCAAAGACCTAGGTCATAACAGTAATTGATTTAATGCACTTGAGTTTTGTGTGCATGGCTCTATTCAGTTCTGAAGCACAGTGCTAATTTTCTTTCAAGTTTAACTATTTTGCCTTTTCAGAATTTGCACCAGAAATACCCTTTTGAAGTCCATGTTGTAACTGTCTATTTTGTTAGAAATGTATATCCCATCTTTCTTTAAATATACACATTCATAAGCCTAAATGGCAGGGAATTCAATGTAATATGCGGTTGCATAACTTAGCTTAGAGTGCTAATAAGCAGGTAAAAGAAATGTTTAGTCAAGCCACATAATCTTAAGAATATCTTTGTGACAGCTTCATTTTGGTGAGATCTCCTCTCCTTTTTGTTATTAAAGGAGTTCTACTGTAACCTAGAGCCCAAGCAGTGAGAGATTCTATGTGACAGAAAAGAACTCTTGACTCTAGAAAACTGCCTCTTGCCCTCCTGTCTTTAAGGGGGGAGGGATAGCTCAGTGGTTTGAGCATTGGCCTGCTAAACCCAGGGTTGTGAGTTAAATCCTTGAGGGGGCCACTTAGGGATCTGGGGCAAAATCAGTACTTGGTCCTGCTAGTGAAGGCAGGGGGCTGGACTCAATGACCCCTTCCAGTTCTAGGAGATAAATTAAATTAATGGAGATATCCTATTTAAAGATCTTCCCACTACTTTGTTGGCCAAAAATTGCCAAAGCAGTAATGCTCAAACATTCATGTTGGAAAAGTACAGAGATTTCCTAATTATTATTATTTTTTAACTGTTTTCACTTGAATAGTGGATATGATTGAGAGAAACTCTAACTCAGGCAATTATGGGGCAATGAATGGCTGGTCCTGATTGGCCAGTCTCATTATTTGCTCTCAAAGTCAAGTATAGAAATGTATAAAAGTACAAAACATACAATCCAGGGCATGCATCTGTTGTGAGAAAACTGTGCTTTGGTTGCTACAGGTACTTGGCCTCCTGCCTGATTACCCCACCAAGGCATAATACATATCACTTATGTATTATTCCACGTAGTGTGTCCTGTCTGCTTCCCAATCAAGCCAGTGGTAACATATCTTTTCTAATTCCTGTTTTGTTATAAAATGGATTAATCTTTGGCTTCCTCCCCAGACAATGCTAGGGGGGAAAAAGGTGCACAACAGGTAAGCACCACTTACAGGCACAATTGGTAAACCTGTTTTGGTTCTCACAGCCCATGAGGATTATTTAAAAGATTAAGCCTAGCAGTGTTCTAGCCTTATGGAAGCCTAAACCCACTGAAGAGGAGTATAAATGTGGGTTAATTTCAGATAACTTACAAGTGGTATGGGGGAAAATGTAATTATCCTTTTATTTCTAATCAGCTATTGATATAGAGGGCAACATAACAATCCTAGAAAAAAAGCCATGCATGCCCTTCTGGTCTCACTACACTTTCTAAAGTAGAAAGGAGGGAAGTAAGAAGTAATCTTTCCTGCCTTTGTTTAGAAGCCATAAAGGAGGAATAAGGTATAGATTTGGGAACTAAAAAAAAAAAAAAAGCACATTGTGAAGTCTTCCAATTACTGCCCCCCGCCCCCATAAACACCACCTCCACATATTCTCCCTTAAATCCCCACCACTCAAATTTTGGAAGATAAGAGTTACCATAGTGGAAGCTAAGCAACTGATTATGCATTGTTAGTGCAAACCCTTACAGCTGTGCTGGTGTTAGTGCATTTGAAATGGTAGCGATTTACCCTGGCAGGCAATCGTCCATTCAGCTAGACAGAGCAAGCACAACAGAAACCTGCAATCACCTTGAGAACCGTGCACACATTCATTCCAGGATGTGTGTTTGTGTGGCACATTAAGCCAATCTTGAGTTTTTCTGCATGACCAACAAATGAGACAAGTTACTAGGGAGGTTCTAGGCCAACACGCACCTTTAGCATCTAATCAAGTTGCCAGCAAGATGGATCCAAAGAAACAAATCAAATAAATCTTCTCTGTCTATCCCTGCCCCCTTTATGTACATACCATAGCTTAATTCTGGGACACCAGAGATTAAACATCTCATTGTTTAAAGAGTTACTGCCTGAATTGTATGCCAGGTTTGCAAACTTGCCTCATATGTACCGTAAGCAGTAGCGTAGCGAGGGGAGTTCGGGGGAAGCAGCCGCTTCCCCTCAGTAAATTTTTCAAAAGCGGCACCTGCCGGGCCGCTGCTGGGGTCCTGCAGGCAAGTGGGGGGGGAGAGGGGGGGGTCAGCACGGCCGGACTCCAGAGGAGCCATTGCGGGGCGGCAGCGGGTGTGGCCAGAGGAGCGAAGGGGCCGGCTCCTCGGCCATCGCGCCCCACGCGGCCCCAACATCGCCACCGCAGCTGCCTCCTGCGGTGGCTCAGGGCTCGGCGGCCGAGCGCTCCGCAGTTGGCGGGCAGCTTCCCTCTCCCCAGCAGCTTCCTGCTTTCGGGCCGAAGCAGGAAGCTGCTGGGGAGAGGGGATCTGCCTGCCAGCTGCCCCTTGCCTGCCACGGGCTCCTCCTCTGCAGCGCTGCCCGCCGCGGGGCTGGGGCTCTCCCGGGGCTTTGCCCTGCACGCGCCCTGCACCCCAGGGCTGCTCCTGCCTCCCCGGGCTGGCCCCAGATCCCCTCTCCCAGGGGGCTGGGGTCTTGCTGCGGCTTGCGCCCCTCTGCCTCCTCCGTGGGGCAGGCAGCTCCAGGGGGTTGAGGCTGTGCCACCCCTTCCCCAGCTTCCCCCTCCAGGCTCCAGCAGCCCCCGCACTGCCCTGCCGGGCCTGTTCAGCCCTCGACCCCAGCAGGGGACTAACCTGGGATGGGGTTTGCACCTGGCGTGCTCTGTGCTTGGGGCGAGGCAGAGATGGAAGAGCGGGCGTTCAGCAGCCCCGCCGGCCGGACTACTAGCTCCATGGAGCCGCTGCCGTGTCCTCGAGGCCAAGCGAGGCGGCGGAGACCCAGCGGGATCCCGCGTCCTCCCAGTCAGGGAAGGGGCTGAGAGTCCCTCCCCTTAGGCCCGGACGGGAAGGTGAGTGACCGAACGCTCGCTGGGCGCTCGGCCCGGGGCCCAGTGCCCCATCCCCCTGCCCGATGCCCCCCGCAACACCCCATCTCGCCCAGTGCCCCCCAAGGGCCTGCCAGGGGGATGGCATCAGGTCCTGCCCTCATGCAACCCGCCCCTACTGTGCAGGTGAAGGGGGCGGCCCAACCTGGGGGGAGCTGCAGCAAAGCCCCGCCCGGAGCTGGTGCAGGAGACGAGCGTGGCTCTCAGCCCAGGCTCCGGCATCAGCCTGCAGCGGGGAGTGGAGCCACCCTCCCGCCGGGTTGGCTCAGCCCAGCCCCGCTCTTAAAGGGACATGGACCCCATCATGGCTCGGCCTGGCCCGGGGGGTGGGGGGCTGTCAGGGTGCGTGCAGGGGGCTCCCGGGTGCCTGCAGGGCCCCGACAATAAATGGGTCTGGAGGAGCCAGCCAAAGGGGGGGGGGGCGGGGAGCGGCCGGAGGAGGAGCCAATGGGGACGTGGCCAGAGGAGGAGCCAAGGGGAGGCGCCTTTTTTATGTTTGCTCCCCCTGCTCTTAAAACCTGGCTACGCCACTGACCGTAAGGTGTCTGCTATGCTGACCTTCCATAAAGTGCTACAGATGTGTAATGTGCTGGCCCAGTTGGGAACATGCCCATTCTATTATTAATAGATTGTAAGGTGAGAAAACACCATTATCCTCCTCTAGTCTGACCTCCTGCATAGAATATCACCAAGTGATCCCTGCATCAAGCCCATAACTTGTCTGAGCTATAGCAGGTCTTTTAGAAAGACATTAAAATCTTGCTTTTAAAGATTTCAAGTAACAGAATACACCACATCCCTAGTAAGTTGATCCGAAGACTAATTGCACTCACTGTTTAAAAATGTGCATCTTATTTCTTATCTGAATTTGTCTACCTTCAGCTTCCGGCCATTTATCCATTCCTGGATAAAAGTGAAGTGTGAGTAGCACTGCAAAGAGGGGAGAGAAATCCTAAAAGCAGCCAAGCCAGGGGAAAAGGTCTGAGCTGAACTTCCTTATTGCTTTTTGTTAATGAAGTCAGTAGAGAGCGGAGTTTTGGACTCTGCACAGTATGCAGACTTAATTTTAGAACAGGTTGAGGGCAGCCACTCACCAGAACCTTCTTTTATAAGCCTTATCAGCTATGCCCCAGGGACACACTTTTATTTTCTATATGGCACACTTTATACAAAGAAAACAAACCCAAATACATCCAAATGTGATATAATATTTGACAATTGTCCATCTTTCATCTGATCTCAATGGGAGTCCTTCCACAGACGTTTGGATCAGGCCCAAACTGCTTAGAGAATTAAGTATGACCCACAATCATTTCAGGTAGATATTATACCCATTTTACAGGCAGGAAAAATTAGATAGAGCGCGTAAGTAACTTGTGCATGGTTACTCAGCAAGTCAGGAATAGGATAGGCGATAGAGCCCAGAATTCCTGATTCTCTTTGCTTTAATCATGAGAGTTGATTGTCGAAAATAACGTAGCTCAGCACTAATTAATAATATACTTGGGTTGAGGTCAGGATTTCCTGACCCTCTTCACTAAGGGGACTGAGGGCTGTGCATAATTTGCTTAGAACAGTAGATTTTAGTTGCTCTCAACTTCTAGTTTGGAAGTGTGGCTCGTGGGGACTCCAGACCCCATCATGACTGCTCAGATCCAGATGGAGCACTGCTTGCTTGAACCCATAGATACTGTGGACCAGAATACCCTATTGAATGAAGAGGGTACTACAGGGCCACATTTCCCTCAAAAGTTACATTTTCTCTGGCCACCTCTGCAGAACAGAACTGTATTGACAAATCATACCCTCAGCATTTTTGACTCCTTCAATTGCTGAGGAGCAGATTGCCAATAATCATTTAACTTTCATTCTTTAATTGCCAAAACTAAGTATTCAAGGATAGATGGGTAGCTATTCCGCTTTAGAATTGGATACAGAAAAAACACCTCATCAAATGAGACTTGCCAATCTTGCTCAGTCAATAAGAAAAAGCCCAGAAAATTGTTCCTTCAAGCTGGACATTGATCACAATCATTAAATCGTCAGGATGAAAACCAGCGAGTGCCATCCCTGAGTAAGATAACAGGATACTATCACCACATTCAACAAATAGTACTGGCTCCAATGGATCAGAGAGCACTAGCTCTGTTTGTCAGTGCCATGATAGATAACTAAACTAACCACCCTTCAGAATTAAAATGGCAGAACTCCTTCTCAGCCACCGCTTCAGCTCTAAGGGGACTCTGCACTCAGGAGATTTAGCTCCAGGGGAGAGTAGACAGCAATACGGCTACATCCATATCCCAGGAGTTCTGCCAGAGAGGGCCAGACGTAAACCATGGCTGGGCAACAGAAGAGTCTGCTGATGGGGACTTCTGAGAGAGATGCTAAATAGCATTCCCCATTCCACCCCAACCAGCAATGCAGCTGGACTCTCCACCATTGGGACCTTACTGTCTGGGTTCTGCTGCAAGAACAAAGGGATGGAAAATGCAGTATGTGTGTGGAGGCATAAATGGCCACAGATACACAGAAGGGGGGCATGATCAAATACGTTTGAGAACCACTGGCTTAGATAGTCAATAGTTTTAGAGGCAAAACCCCGACATGCAATAGTAATAGAGGCCATACAGCTGAATCAGAAGCAGGTTGTGGGGAACACAGTGGGGAACGGTAGCAATGGGTAAAATGAAAGAGGAAAAGAAGGATGCCAAAAGGAATTTTCTGCAGTTTCAAATATATGTGGTGGGAGGAGGCTAGTCACATTTCTCAGAACTTTTTAGAAACACAGCCAATCTTGAATGCCTGAAGTTTCACCGTACCTCTGATCCAGGCTCTGCTTGGGCTAGGATTCTGATCAATACTGAAGTTCCAGCACATTCCCCCAGAACAGGATAGATAGTTCTTCTAAGCAAAACACATTGCTGCACTATGTGGACTGTGTTGCTATCTAATATCAAAGCATCCTCTTCTTTGATGCTATCTAGTATCAAGGCATCCTCTTCTTCTTTCTTGGTACTTTCCTATTCGTGATCAGCGACTTTTATAGCCTTCTTCCAAAACTCATGATAGTAGGCCAGGCATCTGTGCTGATTGGTCTCTCCAAGGTCCACTGATATTGATTCCATATACCAAGTTTCTGGTCTTCCCATTTGGTTGTCTTCTGTCCACAATCATTTCATGAGCCATCCTAGCATCATAACTCTTGGGGCTCTGCTGGATGTATCCATACCAACATAACCTAGGCTCCCTTAACTTGTCTTCAACTGGGGCAACCTGTATTAGGCCCCTCGTTTCATTTTCTCCCATGGAGTGTCCAATCATCTGACCACCTCAACATCTTCCTTTCCTTGGTGGAGAGCATACTAATTTCCTTCCTTGTGACTGGTCAAGTCTCTGTTCTGTACATTAAGATAGGTTGAATTACAGTTTTATACACTCTATTTTTTATCTTTATCGGCATCTTTTCATCACAGAAACTGGGGTCAGCTCCCACCATTTGCACTAAGCAGCTGTAGTACAATGCCAGGCATCACTCATGAGGACACCAGCATCAACAACCACTGATCCTAGGCACACCTCTACCCCGATATAACGCTGTCCTCGGGAGGAAAAAAAAAAAAAAACAACACTTACCATGTTACAGGTGAAACTGTGTTATATCGAACTTGCTTTGATCCGCCGGAGCACGCAGCCCCACCCCACCCGTAGCGCTGCTTTACCGCGTTATATCCAAATTCATGTTATATGAGTCATGTTACATCAGAGTAGAGGTGTATTTAAATTGTTTCCCTCTTCTAAGCTCTCACCATAAAGAATATCACAGGCAGAGTTCTTCTCCCTCAGTTTTCAGAGCCTCGGTCTTACAACAAAAAGAACGAGGAGTACTTGTGGCACCTTAGAGACTAACAAATTTATTTGAGCATAAGCTTTCGTGGGCTAAAACCCACTTCATTGGATGCATACAGTGGAAAATACAGTAGGAAGATACACACACAGAGAACATGAAAAAATGGGTGTTGCCATACACACTATTACAAGAGTGATCAGTTAAGGTGGGCTATTATCAGCAGGAGAAAAAAAACAAAAAAAACTTTTGTTGTGATAATCAGGATGGCCCAACAGTTGACAAGAAGGTGTGAGTAACAGTAGGGGAAAAATAAGCATGGGGAAATAGTTTTCTTTGTGTAATGAGCCATCCACTCCCAGTCTTTATTTAAGCCTAATTTAATGGTGTCCAGTTTGCAAATTAATTCCAATTCAGCAGTCTCTCGTTGGAGTCTGTTTTTGAAGTTTTTTTGTTGTAATATTGCAACTTTTAGGTCTGTGTAATGGTGTGGACTCACCCCTGCAGCGCCCCCTCATGGTTGTTTCGGGGAATCAGCTCATCCAGCGTCTGGAACGCCTTCTGCAGGCTGGTGATCCGCTGTGTCCCTACTTCTGGCCCGTGTCCTTCCCAGGACCCAGTGCCCCTATTACTGGGATGCTGCCCCCTGGCAGTACCCCACAGATCTGGGTCTCCCCTCCCTGGAGAACCCCCACCCACTATCCCCACCTTGCCTCAGCACTAGGCCACTGCCAGTCACCAACTAGCTCCCGCTCCCTGGGGCAGACTGCAGTATGCCACTCATCACTGGCAAGGGGGGTTTGGACCTGCTCCCTTGGACTAGCCCTGGGCTGTCCTCTGCAACCCTGAGTACCCCTTGGCCTTCCGCTAGGCCGCAGCCTGAGGCTATCCAGGCTGGAGCTCCTCAGCCTCTCCCCAGCCCTGCTCCACTCAGGTACCCTGTCTCTAGCTTGCTGCAGCCAGGCCCTTCTCTCTCTGCACTCAGAGACAGACTACTAAGCTCCTGGCTCCCAGCCTCTTTATACAGGCCATCTGAAGCCTGATTGGTGCGTGGCCCCAGCTGCAGCCACTTCCCCCGATCAGCTCAGCCTTCACACTGCCTGCTGCCTGCTCCCTGGGCTATCTCAGGCCCTTCCAGGCAGGAGCAGGTGTCCACCCTGCTACAGTCTAATTGAGTGACCAGGGAGACTGAAGTATTCTTCAACTGGTTTTTAAATGTTATAATTCTTGCCATCTGATTTGTGTCCATTTATTCTTTTACGCAGAGACTGTCCGGTTTGGCCAATGTACATAGCAGAGGGGCATTGCTGGAACATGATGGCTAGGGTTACCATATCTCATAAATAAAAAAAAGAGGACCCTCCACAGGCCCTGGCCCCGCCCATTTTCCCACCCCTAGCCCCGCCCCAACCCCACCCCTTCCCTGCCCTAACTCCGCCCCCTCCTCCCTCCCACTCCCAGCCAGGGGGAAAGGGCTGCCCCAGCGCTACCGGCTTCAGGGTTTGCCGGGCAGCCCCCTGACCCTGCGCCCCCAGCCGGCGCTTCCCCAGCACAGCTGAAGCCCAGAAGGGGAAGCGCCCAGCCGGGGGCGCAAGGTCTGGAGGCTGCCCGGCAAACCGTGAAGCCGATAGCGCTCGGGCTTTGGGCAGCCCCTATGCCTCCGGACCCTGCGCCCCCAGCCGGGCACTTCCCCTACCGGGCTCCGGCGGCGCAGGGTCCGGAGGCACGGGGGTTGCCCGAAGCCGGTAGCGCTCAGGCAGCCCGGCTCTTAAACAGAGCCGAAGAGTCGGGGAGGAGCAGAGCTTCCATTTTCCCGGACAGGTTCGGCTTTTTGGCAATTCCCCCCGGACGGGGGTTTGACTGCCGAAAAGCCGGACATGTCCGGGAAAAAGAGGACGTATGGTAACCCTAACGATGCATGTCCGGGAAAAAGAGGACGTATGGTAACCCTAACGATGGCATATATCACATTGGTAGATGTGCAGGTAAACGAGCCTCTGATAGTGTGGCTGATGTGATTAGGTTCTATGATGATGTCCCTTGAATAGATATGTGGACAGAGTTGGCAACGGGCTTTGTTGCAAGGATAGGTCCTGGATTAGTGTTTTTGTTGTGTGGTGTGTAGTTGCTGGTGAGTATTTGCTTCGGGTTGGGGGACAGTCTGTAAGCAACATTCACTCTAAGCCAGTGGTTTTCAAGCTGTGGGTTGGGACCCCAAAGTGGGTCGCGAGTTATTTTAATGGGGTTGCCAGGGCCAGCGTTAGACTCATTGGGGCTCAGGGTATAAAGCTGAACCCCAGGTCCCACCACACAGGGCTGAAGCCAAAGCCTGAGCCCTGCTAAGCAGGGCTGAAGCCAAAGCCCCAGGGCAGCGGGGCTTGGGCTTTCTGCCTTGGGCCCCTGCTCAAAACTATGTTGCCAGTTCAAAGTTGTCAATCTACCACACATATTACTTAGTCATCAGCAAAAACCTATTCCAAAGCTGCTCGCTTCATAAATTCTCACTTCTGTGACAACCGCAATCAAAAAGGGGCTCAACGCTGATCCCTGATGTAGGCCAACGTTTACTGAAAATTCTCTGCTATATATATTTAGTTTTGATCATATATATCCTGGGTAAGATGGACATATCTTTCTGGTGCACCTCTCTGCCACAAACGCCACTAAACTAGTTCTCTTGGTAAATGATCATATGCCTTCTCCAGGTCCACAAAGACCAAGTGTTGTCTCTTCACTCCAAACATTTCCATGAGGATTCGTAGCACAAATATGGCATCCATTGTGCTTCTTCCTCGCATGCATCCATACGCACATTTCCAGGATGTACTTCCCAAATAATGATTATTTCACAGGCTGCTGGTTGGCCTGGCATAAGAAGACAGGTTCACAATCTGATACTTGGTCATTAGTGATGTCAAATGATATGTTAGCATTAGAAATTGATACCAAAAAAATCAAACCAGTGCAATGAAAATGATGTAAATTCCTGAAAGCAATTTTAATGCTCACTTCATTGGTCTAAGTGGAAAAACAAAGGCCCAAGTATTATAGAAGAGTCCATTCAAGCTCTAGATACTATCAAACTAGATTTTTAACGGCAGGTTTTGGCAACATACATGAACCACTCAAACATCTCGCTCGTGGTTTATGTTGCACCAGAAAAAAAAAAATTTGCATGTGTTGTAGAGCAGTGATTCTCAACCAAGGGTCCGGGACCCACTGTGGGGCGCAAGCAGGTTTCAGGGAAGTCTGCCAAAATAAACCAGAAAGCAGGGGGTGGCGTTAGACTCACTGGGGTCTAGGACTGAAGCCTGAGCCCCACCACCCTAGGTTGAAGCTGAAGCTCCAGCAAATTAGCTTTGCAGGTCCCCTGTTATGTGTAGGTTGACCAGATCAGACGAAGAAAATATCGGGACACTGGGAGGCCGGGGAGCGGGGGGGGGGGGGGGGGGGGGGGGCAGGGGAAAAAAAAAAAAAAAAAAAAAAAAGCCAAGTGCTGCCTGCTGAGCAAACGAAATATCGGGACAAATTGCGTCCCGACCAGACATCGGTTGGGACGTAGGACAAACAGCTAAACCAGGCAGTTGTCCTGCTTGATACCCCCTAATGCCAGCCCTGGCTTTTAATCTACTGCATATGCAGAAAAAGAGTTGTTGTGTACAGGTGGGCCATGAAGTTTTTATAGCATGTTGGGGGGCCCAGAAAGAAAAAGGTTGAGAACCTTCGTGTAGAGTTTTTCTTTTTCTCTGCCTGTGCATAATGTGTTTTGGTTACATTCTTAGTTTCAGTACTGTCCCTGTTCAGAAGAATGGAAGTAGTTAGGAGAGAGACAGGAACAATCAGAGGGGCCAGTGAATGTACACAAACCTGAAGTGCAGTGTTGATGGGTCTCTAGCAGAGGAGCTGGAATTTTTTCTGACACTATTGTAGCTATTATTTTGGTGCGCTTAAAGATTTTTTTCAGACTCTGCAAGAAATACTATTTTTTGATACGTCAAGGAAGGATGTTACCACTTATTTTAGCATGATTTATTCTACCTCCTCCCTAAAATAGAATATTTTATTTATATTTAAGTACAAAATTTACTTTGTGGTGCCTTAGTAATTTGAAAAGACACGTTTTCAGCATGGAGGATGGGGAGTTCGCTACAGGACTCCCTTTCAAAGTAAGAGACTTCACAGAGATGATTTTCAGTCTTTGAAAATCAACAGGAGTTAAGCACTTACCATCTGTGCCTTTGAAAATCTTCCCCTACAAGGCGAAGTTTGAGCATCACTTTACAAATCTGCCTTACAATTGCATCTTTCTCCTTAAGGTTGAGCTTCTCCCCCCAGGTCCCAGCACTGAGGGCCTCCAGTCAATGAGCCTAATTCTATAAATCAAGAGTAGCTCAACTGAAACCGAGAGCGACACTACTATAAAGCCAGTGTAAGTGTGAACAGTCAGACTCAACAGGAGTTGAGGACACTCCATGCCAAGCAAGATCAAGCCCCAAACCCACATATTTCAGTGTAAAAACAAAACAAACAGGGGTCAGGAAGAGTCTCTCATACCTTGAGCCAAATCCCAGTCTTTTACTAGGGCAAAATTCCCCTTGACTTCAGTGTTTTACTCAAGTAAGGACTATGGCCCACATGGTTTAAATCAGAAAACTAGAATTACAAGAACAATATACAAGGTTATAATTATAGTCTGAAGTTAGTGAAGTCATGCACATTTACACCCGCTCAGGATCTGGCCCAATATGTGTAAAATTTCCCTTTGTTCAGATCATCTCGTCACCTTCCCTCTCTCGCTCCCCCTATTAATTGATCTTCACGTCCATAAAGGGGGAAAATTCTGCAAGCTTGCAGCTGCTAAACTCTAATGATAAATGCCTGCCAACTAATAAAACTGTAATTATAAACCCGAGCTCAACACATCCTGAACAAAATGTCCATTGCTGACACCAGGGTCACCCTCAGCTCCTCCCACTTCTGCACTTGTGAAAAGCAATAATTAAAGCTGCATTCCGTTCAGGACTGCAAACAGATTGGAATCAGTACATAGTAGGTCTGCAACTGCTGTGGTCACTTTGCAGTGTTCTATTAATATTAAAATGGCTAGGCATGTTCAGAAAACTGCATGTTTATCTCTCAGAGCTCCAGCTGCAATCTGCTTTAATGGCACCATATGGTGATTTGCAGACAAAACATTTTGGAGGAAGAAAGTTAACTGGAAACAATTATGCAACCAAACTATCTAACAGACCCTGATTCTGCACCCACTCACGGTGATATAAATTAGGAGTAACTCCACTGAAGTTGATGGAGTTACAACAGTTTTACACTGTTCTAAGAGAAATCAATATCTTTGGAATCATGTCCGTATCTTTAGAAGCCACTCACTCTCTAGGGTGGAGCCAGTGTTCTGCAAATCCAGAACAAAATTATGAAGAAGATGAAATTGACATCTATTAGAACAGCACCTTCCTATTGCAAGCAAAATGCCCTTCAAAGACACTTACCAGTCAAATTCTGCTTGCTTTGTTCTAAAGTGGAACTATACTATTAAGACTAGGGTTACCATATTTCAGCAAGCAAAAAAGAGGACGGGAGGAGCCCCGCCCTAGCCCCGCCCACTTCCCGTCCCCCCAGAACCCCCAACCCTCCCCCCGTTCCTTGTCCCCTGACTGCCCCCTCCTGGGACCCCTGCCCCTAACTGCCCCCAGGACTCCACTCCCTATCTAAGCCTCCCTGCCTCTTGTCCCCTGACTGCCCCAACCCTTATCCACACCCCCACCCCCAGACAGACCCCTGGGACTCCCACGCCCCATCCAACCACTCCCCACCCCCTGACAGCCCCCCCCCAGAACTCCCAACCCATCTAAACCCCTCTGCTCCCTGTCCCCTGACTGCTCCGATCCCTCTCTGCACTCCTGCCCCCTGACAGCCCCCCCGAGAACTCCCAACCCATCTAAACCCCTCTGCTCCCTGTCCCCTGACTGCTCCGATCCCTCTCCCCACTCCTGCCCCCTGACAGCCCCCCCCCCAGAACTCCCAGCTCCCCACCCCCCCGCTCCTTGTCCCCTGACTGCCCCCTCCTGGGACCCCTGCTCCTAACTGCCCTCCAGAACCCCACCCCCTACCTAAGACTCCCTGTTCCTTGTCCCCTAACTGCCCCCTCCTAAGACCCCCCCAACTGCCCCCCAGGACCCTACCCCCTACCTGTACCCTGACTGCCCAAAACTTTCTCCACTCCCCTCCAAAAGCCCCCACCCGTTTCTTGACTGCCTCCTCCAGAACCTCCCTGGCCCCCTTACCCTGCTGCTCAGAACAGGGTGTTGGGCTCTGTGCAAGCCGAGCCGGACACATGGCTGCACTCCCCAGCACAACAAAACCCGGTCCCTGGCCCTGCACAGTGCTGCTGGACCGGGCTGCAGGGGAGAGCTGCCAGCTCAGAATGCAGGGCGGATCCGGCTCCTCTACAGCTGCTCCAGAGTCCAGCCCGGGACTTTCCTGCAGCCCTCCCAGCTGCTCGCTCTGCTCTGCCGGGGGAGGGGGGGAATCCCGGACATTTTGAGTGTTTTACAAATTCCCCCCGGACGCTATTTTTAGAACAAAAAGGAGGACATGTCCGGGTAAATCCGGACGAATGGTAACCCTAATTAAGACATTATAGAATAGCATAACAAAAAACAAGAGTTTTGGGAATGGTTTTGGAATGCATAACTTTACCCATTGACTTATGTGGGGCTGCTCATGTAAGTAAAGTTACAGAAGCACTCATGACCCCAGTCCTACAGATATTTAAGTCTGGGCTTACAGGATGGCATAATCTGAATATCAATGTGGATTCCAATACTATTGGCCATATAACAGGATAGCAGAAAATATTTTACCTGGAATTCTACCTACCAAAATGCCAGCATCCAACAGTTTGCAACACTCTGGAAGACTCTAGTTTAATAGCCCTAAACCCCATTTCCAATCTTAAGAGCAGTTTATATCCACTGACATCACTTTAATCAAAAATAACCCTCCAGGGTCAATGTGCGTAATGGTCAATGGTGTTCCGCCTCACATTATTCTAGTGTTCCTTTTAGATGTCTGGAACCCTCCCACTGTCAGATGAAGGTAGGAACCCCCTCTCTTTTCATCAGGAACAGGGGATAGAGCCAGCAGGAGCTAGGGGAGCACAGGCTGCTTGAAGAAAACAGCAGCTACTTAAGGTGCATGGGGAAGGAGAGAATGATCCTGTGTCCCTCCTGGAAAAGAATGTTGGATAGTCTTGGGGGCGGGAGGGTAAAAGGAGGTAGAGAGGACAGAGACAAGGAGTGGATGGAAGGTGTGAAAGACGAGCAGGAAAGAAAATGAGTGAGTGAGTGAGTGTGTGTGTGAGAGAGAGAGAGAGAGAGAGAGAGAGAGCCCCTGAGGAGCTGATCACCTTCTCCTTGCTATCAAGCTAATGTGTAGTCAGCCTGTCTCTATTCTTTTTCCAGCAGTCTTTTGATTTGCTGCTAGGAGAAGAGAGAGGGGTTATAGGGTATAGGAAGTACTGTAGTTGACGGTAAACCTGAGTAAACCGAGTTTACCTATTTCTCATTTGGGAATATGGAATTTAATTTAGGTTAAGTTACCTACTTCTTTTCTTTTCTTTTTTAACACTACGCCACTAGACCTGGGCACCTTTCATCACCAGCCTTGTCTCTCACATAGACCTTTGAGTGGTGGGGTAAAAGAAGATGACAGAGGAATACCAGGAGAAGAATAGTCAACTTTTCCCTGAAAATGTCCTGCTGCCTGACCTTTCAAGGTAGGAATCCCGCCTGAGTGCTCCAGTGGCTCTGCTGGTGTACTGAGAGGCCATGTCAGTCCCTTAGGTATCCAGGTCTCAAACTTGTAAGGCTTTACATAGCAGAACGAATGTCCCAAATTAGGCTTGGCTGCAGAGAATCAATGCAGTCATCACAGAATTGGTGTGATATGCTTTCTTCAGCTCACACTGCCAAGCAAGCAGCTGAAGTCTGTGCTACTGTAGCTTCTAAACAGTCTTCAGTGCTAGCATCACATAAACAGTCCTGCAGTAATCCTGTTTATTGATTTGGTATTCATAATTGTGGCAAGGCCATCGTTAGACAAACAGGTGCAATCATCACCATTTACAGATTTGTGTATAAAGGCACTTTTGGGTACCTGTATTAGCAGAGAATTCAAGAGCATCTCCAAATTGTGAGCCTCCTGGACATAAATTAGGTGAATCCCCTCCAAAATAATTCTATATGCGTCACTTGGCATCACCTCTTTCTTGTCTACAATGAGCTTTGGCCACGGCCTCACCTAAGTCTATAACTCTGCCTGGCCTGGGAGAGAACACACTGCTCATTCTTGAAGAGACTGAGAGCTGTATATCAGCTGCATGCTGTATTACAGCCAGACTATCTCCCCGTTTCACACAGTGGCTTCAGAAATGTAAAGCAGCAAGTGGCAGAATACTTGCAGAATTCTGAAGATGAACAACTGTCCCGCATTAGCCTTTGCTGTTTAGTTTATCAAAAAGACGACTGACAGGTGACTTGATTATGGTGGATACTTACCTTGGTAAGTAGAAAATACTGGGTACTAAATGCCTCTTTAATCTCGCAGAGAAAAGTATAACAAGGAGCAATGGCTGGAAGTTAAAGCCAGACAAATTCAATTAGAAGCAAAGTGTAAGTCTTTAACAATGAGGATAATTAATCAATGGAACAAACTACCAAGGGATGTCATGGATTCTCCATCTCTTGAGGTCTTCAAATCAAAACTGGATACTTTTCTGGAAGATCTGCTTTCAGGAGCATGCACAAGAGCGGACAAGCAGGGATACAGTCCCCCCAATCAGTTGGGGCACAGAATTCCTCCGGGGCCAGAGATGACAGCTCCTCCGGCTGCAGGGGGAGAGCGAGTCCCTCCAAAAGTGGCCAAATTTTTTTCCCCGTGCACACCCCTGTCTGGTTTAGTCAAACACAAGTTAATTGTGGATTAATGCACACACAATGCAAGGATAATGGAATAAAATTCTATGGCCTGAAATATACAGGAGGTCAGACTAGATGATCTAATGATCCCTCTGGCCTTAAATTCTGTGATTCTTCTAGAAGTCTGAAAACCCCCAACCAATGCCATCTATCCCAACAAAGAGCCACAGGTGGGCAGCAAAATCTTGTGGCCAGCACAATTGAAGATGGATAACAAGCCTGAAAGATGTAGCATCAACATGTGACCTCTGTCTATTGCTAGATGGAAATCATCCATAAATGAGACTACATCAGTCTCCCAGCCATACCCGTGCCAAAGCCAGATTGAAAAGGAGGGACCAAGGAAAAAGAAATCAGAGGATTCTAGGTGAAACAAAAGCTGCCTTGCTGCAGACTTCCCAATATCCTTATCCATGTGGGGAAGGTTAGAAACAAAGCAATGATTGCCAAATCAGTCTCAATGGAAGATTTCTTGAGCAATGGTTTAATGATCTTTCGGTTGAGAGAAGCTGGTTTTCCTGCAGGAGGACAGGGAACATTAACAATCTCAAAAACAGATCCAGTATTTTCCCCACTCAATTTCACTAGTCATGAGGTGCAAGCCAAAATACCTCTCACCTCCTTTGGATGCACTGTGCATGTGCGCGCACACTCTTATGTAATGCATGTTGTAAGACTGCCCCCTCAATCAAAAGATGTGCACCAAATTCTAGGAAGGATAATGTAAACTTGATGCAATTAAAAACAAATAAAAGGCTGCAGAGCCATTTCTCTTCTCGCATAAAATACTGAGATGGGCAGAATTGTGAGCCTGAATTGTTACAGCTTTGGACATCATGGAAAATATATGGCTTTTGCTAGTGATGGGACTTTCCTTCTTACTTTGAGACTACAAAGAGCAACCCATGCCAAAACAGACAGCAGCCCGTACAACACCTTCAAAGAATATAAAGAACCTGCTGGAAACCAGAGTTCTGTCCTAGCGATGACAGGAATCAAAAAAACACAGCGCTGTTTGTGCAGCTTCATACAAAACTAAAAGCAACAGATATCACATTTACACGAGAAATAAGTGCCAAGGAGAGGAAATAAAGGTAACCCACTGAAAGACGGAACAGAATAAATGCATTATTAACCGACAAGACTTACATCTAAAATGTCCATGAAATTAAGCAGTAATAAAAGCTTTTACTTTTATAACACCCACACTGACCTACTTTTACATGTCCCTTGTCATGTAGAACAAGGGATTCCAAAATGCTGCTGTTAGGAGGTATAAATGGTGTGTGATGATTTTAAGCAGGAGATTTCAAAGTCCTAAGCACTAGGATCAAATTGTACCTACTAACTATTACCAAGTGTTACTCACCATATATGAAGGGAATATTAAAACCCGCTTGTGCTTGCCACATGGCCACTGAGGATCATCTAAAAGATTTGGGTCATAGTCAATATAGTCTCCCAGGTCACTGCCTATAAAGAACATATAAAAAAAGTGATTGAACAATTAACTGCATCAAGAGATGTCTTAGACTTAACTAGGGTTACCATTCGTCCGGATTTACCCGGACATGTCCTCCTTTTGTGTGCTAAAAATAGCGTCCGGGGGGAATTTGTAAAGCACTCACAATGTCCGGGATTTCCCCCTCCCCTGGCAGAGCAGAGCGAGCGAGCGGCTGGGAGGGCTGCAGGAAAGTCCCGGGCTGGACTCCGGAGCAGCTTCCTCCTCCCACCCCCCCCTCCCTGCATTCTGAGCCGGCCGGCAGCTCCTCCTCCTGCAGCCCGCTCCGGCAGCCCTGTGCAGGGCCAGGGACCGGGTTTTGTGTTGTGCTGGGGAGCTCAGCCATGTGTCTGGCTGGCACAGAGCCCAACACCCTGTTCTGAGCAGCAGGGTAAGGGGGGGCAGGAGAAGGGACAGGGAGGTTCTGGATGGGGCAGTCAAGAAACGGGTGGGGGCTTTTGGAGGGGAGTGGAGAAAGTTTTGGGCAGTCAGGGTACAGGTAGGGGGTAGGGTCCTGGGGGGCAGTTGGGGGGGGGGTCTTAGGAGGGGGCAGTTAGGGGACAAGGAACAGGGAGTCTTAGGTAGGGGGTGGGGTTCTGGAGGGCAGTTAGGAGCAGGGGTCCCAGGAGGGGGCAGTCAGGGGACAAGGAGTGGGGGGTAGGGGGCTGGGAGTTCTGGGGGGGAGCAGTCAGGGGGCAGGAGTGGGGAGAGGGATCGGAGCAGTCAGGGGACAGGGAGCAGAGGGGTTTAGATGGGTTGGGAGTTCTGGGGGGGCTGTCAGGGGGCAGGAGTGTGGAGAGGGATCGGAGCAGTCAGGGGACAGGGAGCAGAGGGGTTTAGATGGGTTGGGAGTTCTGGGGGGGGCTGTCAGGGGGTGGGGAGTGGTTGGATGGGGCGTGGGAGTCCCAGGGGTCTGTCTGGGGGTGGGGGTGTGGATAAGGGTTGGGGCAGTCAGGGGACAAGAGGCAAGGAGGCTTAGATAGGGAGTGGAGTCCCGGGGGGCAGTTAGGGGCAGGGGTCCCAGGAGGGGGCAGTCAGGGGACAAGGAACGGGGGGAGGGTTGGGGGTTCTGGGGGGGCGGGAAGTGGGAGGGGCAGGGGCGGGGCTCCTCCCGTCCTCTTTTTTGCTTGTTGAAATATGGTAACCCTAACTTAACATATGCAGCCATCAAGTTTTCAGTCAATGGACAAAATTACCTCTGTCTGGGACTTCTGAAGGAGCCTAAGGGAGATAGCGGCAACAAAATCCTGTTGAAATTGAATAGTAGCTTGGTGCCTGCTTCTCTTAGGCCTTTGAAAGTCATAAACTCTCTTGCTTGCCATTCCTTTTAAACACACAGAAGTGTCCCTTCCACAGACGTGTGTAAGAAACCCTTGGATACATTAAAGTTGTTGTGCATGTAAAGTCCCCAAGCTTCAATGACAATATAATTTGCAGAAAGATGCTGAACCTACTGTTTATGAATATAATCTGTAATTCTCCAAGCTCTGAATTCACAACTCTTTGTGAATTTACATAGTGTAGCCCATGAGTCATAAGTTTGCCATCTAAATGTTGATCTTTATATTACAGTATACATACCCCTTCATACTTAGATGAGAGGTACATGTAGTAAAATCAGATCAAGGACATGGGGGGAAGTTTCAATTTTTTTTAATCAGCAAGTGAATATGATAAAGCATCTGCCTTGATTTTTCTTCTATTTATACAGACCTTTTGAGTTGCTTCAGGTAAAATGTAAAGATATCCTAAACATACAATGCTTTAGCTACTACTTTTGGGGGAGTGGGAGAAAAAGCCTTGTTTGTTCTGATATTGAAAATGCAACCTTCATTATTCATAATGCAAAAAGCCACAAGTAAGATTTTTACATCTATGACTTTGATACCAACATTTGTTTCTTCCACAGTAATTTAGAGCGAGACAAAGTTGGCCCTTATGTATGATAATCAAAAAATAGACAGCCACTGAGGGAGTCACAGTAAGTGAGAGTGGTGGGTAGGAAGATGGTAATGGGCTACATGCCACAGTAATATTATTCATTTGAGATTCTATGAACTTGATACCAATTTGGCTAAGCAAAGTATAGGCAACTAGAAAAAGTTTTTTCCCAAAATCTACATCACCCATTACTTTGTTTGGAGACTGAACTTTGCTTCATTTAAAAAAAAAAAAAAAAAAATTCCTCCAAGCAAACAACAATGTGAAGAACTTCCTATAGCAAGTGCAAGAAGGGATATTAAAATAAATAACTCCTACGAAGTTACCTGTGTCAATGCTCCCCTGCGTGCTGTTAGCTCTTGCCAAGGAAAGGCTACGATGGCTTGCATTGCGAAATTGGGAGAAGGAGGAGGTGGAGTCAATTGTGTTTCTCCGTGTTCCCAAGGCATTGGTTGGAAATAGAAACTGTGTGTAAGAAACAGTCTAGACAGAAAAAGCCAGAATAGGCACACAGTTAATCATACAACTCAGCCTTAATAAGATCCGATTGATGTGACTGGGTTTGAAATTGGGGACGCCATGCAGTGTGGCTGGCATTTACCATCAAATTCAATTTTTTGTGTTTCAGATTTTGAGTTAATCACAGATTAATACCAGCCACTTGTTTTCCTTTCAGTGTGATCAGTTCATCCATGCTGAAAAGCTTTTGCATACATGTTATGCCCTTTGTAAACAAGCAGATACAGTATGTTATATTTACCAAATCCTAATGAAGGACCTAATTCTAAATCCATTGAAGTCAGCTGAAAGATTCCCATTGACTTCAGTTGACTTTGGATAAGGCCTCACCTGTATTTTTTACTCCTAGGAAAGCTGTAGCAGTTTTCCACAATTTCTTTACTGAAACAGCATTCCTATATACCGGTTCTCAAGCACAGCTGGGACCAGAGTGAATTTGCTTGAGCAGTAATATCAGTTGTTTCAGGATTAAATGTTTCTGAAGCTACTTTTTAGTCCTAACATTTTAGTTAGTGTGGGAGATATTAGACACTGGTATGCTGCAATTGGTCTGTTGCCTATCAACATGGAATAAAGATGAATGAAAGATTTGCAGTGAATAGTTTATTTGATTAATTTCCTTTTTTATCCACTTATGCATTTAACAGGAAACAGGTATTATTTTCTCAAATGTATAGAGCCTTGCGCGGATACAAAATTTGTATCTGCATTCGATCCACAAAAACGGTCCACGGATGCAGATATCCATGGATATAAAGCAGATATCCACAGATTTGCAGGGCTCTACAAATGTATTTGTTATTCAAAATTAATCATGGAATAATTTCAACAAATAATTTTTAGTCTGCTGATGCTTTATAAGCAGTTCATTGTGTGTATATCAAATTCAAAATGTGAGCAGTGTTTAGTTTTGATTGGGCATATAGGTCACAGATTGTAAGATCTCTGGGGCAGGGACCATCTCTTTGCTATGTGTGTGTACAATGCCTAGCACAGTGAGGCTGGGGCCTTTAGTCGCTACCACGATACAAATAATAATAAATAGCAAGGTATTGTTTCTATTACTCCTTGGATGAGTATAACTAGTTGAACTAGGTTTTCAGCACAAATACTTGCATTTGAGTCAGATATTCTCTATGCTTAAAAATTGTTTCCCCAAAGTTTCAGAATTAATATTTTTATTCAAACAAACAAATATGTGTGGATTTTCTGAGGCACTCACACAGCACAAAGGTAATGTTACTGCTATATTTCACGTATAAGATTCACTAAAATAAAAAGGGAAGCTGTAATGCTGCTTATTTGTAATACCACCTAACACATGATTTTCTAACACCAATCAATACACTATGAAGTGATCTGTTGAGGACAGAGCAGTGCTATTGGATTTACTAATAATCTGTAGCCCTAATTATGACCAGAGGATGATTTCTTCAGGAAAAAAACTAGTTGGTTTGCACTGACCGCTTGCACACTTTCTTTTCCATTCATTTTATAATAATTCAGTATGTACTGCATTGTAACCTATTCTCTTACATTATGTAGATTACAATGCAACATGTAATTTGCACTTGGCTTTAGTTATTTTACATTTTCATCATAAAATTAGATCTAATAAGCTAACATTCTTACCTTCCCATCAGCCCCTAGTTCCACGCCTTCAAGACCAATTATCTCTTTTAAACACACTCCTCCAGTAGGCACACAACGTCCTCCTTCTAATTTCATATCTCTGGAAAACAGAAGCCAGTAATAAACACATTTTCCTAAGATGGGAGCAGAAACACTGTCTATTGCTACCCTCCACCAAAGACCGATGAAATAAGATAATAAAATTAATAAAACATACAATACAGAAAGTTCAGATCAGACAACTTCTACATACTGCACTATACTACTGAAAATACTTTATAGCTATAAATTCTATAAAACTTTATAGTTTATGTTTTACCCATACAGAACAGAAACCAAACCAACCAACCCCAAGTGAATCAAAGAAAGGTGCACCATACTGGAATTGGGAATCATAACACATCTGTCTCATAACCAAAAGGAAAGGAAGAGGATAAAGAGTAGGGTAAGGAGATCCACAAATGACTGCTTCCCTGCAACTGCAGGATTTATCTTCTGGGATTTGCCCACCTGATCCCTACATAGGCCTGAAAACACGTCAGCACATATTTAAATCCTCCCCTCTTGAGCATGGGCTTAGCTTTAAAACACATGCTTAAATCCCATTAACTGCAATGGAACTTTAAAATGTGCTTAACATTAGGCACATGCTTAAGCATCTCTATTCAGGAAGGGCACTATAGGCCTCAGTTCAGAAAAGCACTTTAAGCACATGCCTAATCAAATTGGTTTCAATGAGACTACTCAAGTTAAGCATGTGCTTAAGTCCTTTGCTGGGTTGGGGCCTTCGGCCCAAAACAACTGGAAAGTCACCATAGCGGTGTTAAAGATGAGACACACTGTGAGGCATCTCACTGGACTTGCGGCTAAAGGATTGGGGCCTTAGTTTGTGAATCTTCAGGAGTTTACCCTGTCCTGCTTCCTTCTGTCCACAATACAAACTGTCATTCAGTTTATTCTCCCTCAAAGCTGGAGGGAGGGGAGGGAAGCTAAGCTCTCCATAAATTACAATAAACTTTTATGAACAGCAAAATGTATCCACCTTCTGGATAAGGTGTTTCTATAATAAAACAAGACTTTGTACTGGGTATTTAACCCTTTGTAAAAATGTAAATTTTTAAGTGAATTTAACTTAGTACAATGCTACATTCTCATTTTGTTACCTGATATTTTACTGAGCGATCAGAACAATTATATAAAAATAACCTTCTAGCAGAAGTACCAGATTAAGTTCTGTGCACTTGGGGAATAAGAGGCTTAAAGGAACACTTTCTATTAAAAGGAAAAAAATCATTAAAATGATACCACATATGATATTTAACACCCTACTGCATTAGTTCCACAACATAAAAACTTTATTCTAAACAAATACATTTGAAATTAATATACGTTAAAAAATTCCCAAGATGCTAAATTAATTCTTTGAAATAATATGAAAGTACTCTAGTCTCCTTCCTAAAAAGATTAGGGAGACTATAGAGGAAATTATGCCATTATACAAAACAAAAATCCAAAGGAACAGTTTTTATTTAATGCAATCAAAGGGAAAAACCAAAGTTAGGTATCTTTGCTAACATTCAAAAGGGAGCAAGCAGGCATACTTTAAAAAATCAGCACAGCTGTCTTTCAGAAATGTAGCCTATGAAGACTTAAAAGGAACTGATTCTTCTGTTGGTGAGATCAGGGGCAGCTGACAAGTAAGAGTACAAACTACATTTCCTAAACATTAGCTGAAGTTTAATGAGGAATGGTGCCTCAATCTTCTCTGTCACTTTTACTTTATTGAAATTAACGTACATCCCTGGGGCCCTGCTACTACAGTGCATTTATCCTCATTCCACTCAAAATTAAGTACTGTTCTGAAACTGCCACCTAGAAACACTTTTCAGTCTTCTCCTTTCCCAAAGCCTATACTTGTAGGTAATATCTGCCTGCTCACTTTGTAAAACATAGTGGTAAAATATTATTGTTTGGAACCTATCGCCCTTGGGCTAGAAAGAACTTAATTCCTTTTCCTGTAGAGGACTGGTTTAAAATACTGGGCATGTTCTTCTTTACATATAAATGAAGAGACCACTTTAGTGCAGGCACATCCTTCTCCCACATAATAAAGGACTGTGGAGAACAGTGCTTACTCAGAGCATGTAATTCTCTCAGGCCTGGTCTACACTCTACTATTGTTCTTTTGCCCATTACCAAGACCTAAAGCAATCCAAGTTTATGTGCGTGGGCCAGGCCGAATGGCATAGGAGGCCCCAAAGACTCACATGGGCTCCCTGCAGAGCCAGACGCATTTAAAAAAACCAACCAAACAAACAACCTTTTTGGAGCCTAGGCAAAGTCATTCTGTAGTTACCTTTTTTCTGGAACTATTAATGCAGGGCCAGACTGCAGAAGTTCATTGTACGGAGGGATGCAGAGAACTAGGGACGTGTGCAAGGAGCCTCTCCCCACTATAACTCAGTAAGCAACCTGTCACAGTTGCAATCCCTGCATTCAGGAGAGCACAGTTAAACACCTGGGGATTACATGGGCCCCCACAGCAGGTAGAGGAGGAGCTGGAACATGTCTGTTTCTTCCTATACAGCTTGCTGAGTGGCCAGTCACACCGGGGGGAGAGACTCCAGTGTTCTTTAGGCGCAGTTTCTGCAACACCCCTGTGTACCAGAGAGAGACTGTAACTGTTAAGGCTCTGTTCCTCAGGGGATGCTTCTTTACTTTGCTCAGAGGCTAACTGCCACTGTTTGGCCCCCAGACGATCTTATATATATTATTTCTAAGGCTCCAAACTCTGTGTTTTTATTATTTATAGTGTGGTAGCACTATTGTAATGACTGGGGCCTGGTCGGTCTAACCCACTTGTGAGCCTGACTGTGTGAAAGTGGATAAAGAATTTATGAAGTTTCACAATAACCTCTAACAATAAATGTGGCTGTGGAAAAAGTGCCACAGGGAGACAGACTGAATTAGTCCAAACAAAGAGGCTACTGATATACTTCAAGGATTGTATTAGAGTTACACCTGTAAACAAGAAAAGTGTTGGACCGGTAACCAAAACTGGTGTGTCGGAAATTAGTCCTAATTGCTAGACAAAATAATAAGAATGGGATGTTCCACCCATCACTCCCTTTTGGGGTCCTCAAAAAGAAACTCTGGGGAAGAAAGCTGGCTACCCTGATGCTGGCTGACTGAAAGATCAGAGAACAGAAAGGAGCAACCTTCACCATCCTTGCTGCCATCCCCCCATATTTTCTGAGACCCTGGGATTTACCAGGATACCATTGGGCCTTCATTGCCTGAACCCGAGAGAGATCCTGACCTGACCAGACCAGACCAGAGAGGGGACCCAGATAACATTGCAACTTCCACAGGCTCTGGCTAAATCCCAAACACCATCTGGGATGTGAGACTTTGTCACTTTGCCCCATTGTGTCCTTTTCCTTTCCCACCTTATTTCTTCTCTTTCCTATCCCTCTTTCTTTTGCCTTCTGTTCTATAATGAGAGTCTGGCTTAGCCAGGTAAGTCTGTATATTTTGCAACACTGCCATAAGCCTGTGAGTAGAGATGAAACTTAAAAAGCCCGACACCGGTACAAGTTTGCCAGGTCTCAGAGTGGCTGATAAAAGGATGTGCTATGCCTGTGTTTGTTTCAGCAGTGCAATTGCAAATGAAGGTCAACACCAGAAGCTGCATTTTCTATCTTTGCAATTCTTTTGTGTCTTCTTGGAAACAACAACAACAACAGCTCCAACCATTTCAACTACCTTCTTCTCTTTTCCCCCCACAAGGACAGTTATCACTATCATTCATACCATATAAGAGACTGTCAAAGAGGGGGATTTCTTCTAAAGACTCTCTCCAGTTAAAGGAAAGGGAAACAAGGGATGTTATTAAAATAAAAGTCTTACTTATTACCTTCCATGTCAGGGTGAGGGTCTCTTGCATTACCTTAGTGGATAATAATGCACTTAGGTCCTGATTCTCTTCATGCATTGTTTTTTGTCTCCACTCACTTCTATGCAGTTATCCCAGATTTACATAAGAGTTACAGGAAAATCAAGACCTAAACATTTTATTTGTGCACTTTGTATCAGGAAATGCGGTGCTGGGTGCATGCTATTTACCTACTGTATGTAAAAAATTAGTTTTGACAGGGTTCAGCGCTCAACATGCTGGTTATTTGAGAGCTACAGTGAAAGTAGTGAAAATGTGCTGTTTTCTCTCTCTGCATTTTACTGCTGTACCACGGCATTTTTCCTGGAACAGCAGAGTGTGACTTGTGATACCATGGCAAAATTATTATAGGATAATTACTGGTTTTGATTATTTCTGCCCTATATAGGAAAGAATAAACAATCAGAATAAACAAAAATCAGAGCAGGAACTCTTACCACATGCATTTTAAGCATGGATTAGCAGTCTGTAAATCACACATTATTGGATTCAGTAATGAAACATTTCTTGAATGATTCTAAAATGGATTCCTATAAAACCCACTGCAAGATTCCTGCTGTGCACTTGCTCTTTAAATGACAACACTAGCTGAACATTTCTGTGAATTATTTAAAAGTCAATTAAATATTAACCTGACTCCCAGAAACCTAAAAAGAAAAAAAAAGTCTATTTACAACAACAGGTGCCTGGTAAGTGAATTTTATTTGGAAATGTAAACTCTTCGGGGGATATGGTTAGGAGTAAATATACTCGATGATCCCAGACCATTACAGATTAATTAAGACTAGCCTGAAAACAACAGCACTTCAAATTCATGGGAATACAAAGTAAAATATTGTTCTCATCCTTCACAGTGAAGAACTCCTATTTTATTGACTCTGTTGCAGGGATAAGGGTAATTACAGCTTTGGCAAGGATCAGATGCCAGACATACCAACAACAAGCCTTTCCTTGACATGCTGACTGAGTCTGCCCACCATAACTGGGCTCCAGTTTTTCACTTCCTAATTGCACTTATTACTGGAACAAGAACTATGGCTACAGTGTATTGGCAGAGGAATCTGAGAAACTGGTACAAAGTCCCTTACAATTGTGTCGTGTACTCTCACTAAGCACATCAAGGACTCAGCATTTCAGCTTCTGCCTTGATATTTTACCTAATATAAGAGAAATCTCAGAAAAATAAATCCTACCACCTTAATGAGGTTTCCTGCTTAATCTCAATATCATGCCAAAAATACACATAACAATGAAGCTTACACTTCTGACATTAAATAATCTGTAGACTTTGAAAAATTCTCACTATGTGGGAACAAAATTAATATGAGGGGAAAAAAGCCTATGAATCTGTAATTTTCCACAGCACTATTATTAGTTTTTTTGTTGTGTGGGAGGGGTAGGGTAAAGTAAAGCAAGGAGCATTTATCTTTTTCTTTTACTTTCTAAGAATAGATGGAGTTCCTGTTCACCATGTCTACAGAATGATAAACATTCAGGAAATGTGTGCCTGAGGTTGATGATGACTTCATCTAAATTGCCTTGCATACCAAGTTCTGACAAAGGAAAAAAATAACACAAGAAACTTTAGGTTACGTCTACACAGCAGCCAGGAGGTGCAGTTTCCAGTTTAGGAAGACATACAAGTGGTAGCTCTGCTTGAGAGCCAATCAATCACTTTAGATCACTATCATATTTTTTTTAATGTACATATTTTGTCTGTGAGACATGCATGTTTATCTCAGCCATTCCAAATAAGTCTGTATGATGTCAGTATAAATCATGCTCAGAAGAGCAAGATTTTGTTCCTTCTTACTGCAGAAACATGAAGATCATAAATACTTTAACCATAAAGAACCTTTCTGAAGCTGAAATGTAACAAGCACAACAAGTTTGTTGTGGTACTAGACAGGAGTAGATTTATACACCAAACAGATGCAGTGCTTTATAGTGCAACGGCCATTCATTTTTAAGTTTTATGACATATGGTTTCTTTGCACTTAATATAAATAAAATTACAGTCAAAGTCAATCACACACCCCAAGCAATGCAGCTTCCTGCAGTTCCCATTAACTTCACTGTGGGTGTTAAGCATCTCTCAGATTTGGCCCATAATTATCATGGGAAATAGAGTGTTTATTATTCAAAAATTCAGATGAAGCAATAACATTGTTGCAATATTCCCAGTATATTACAACTGTGTTATGCTGATGTTACATTAGTGAGGGTGACCCATGCCACTAGTCAGTACTTAGCTATCTCACAGCGGTATTCTACAGATTATTTTACTTTGGGCTAGATTGTGGCACGTAGTTGAGCCCATGGAAATTCACAGATTCCAAGGTCAGAAGGGACCATTGTGATCATCTACTCTGACCTCCTGTATAGCACAGGCAATAGAATGTCCCCAAAATAATTCCCAGAGCAGATCTTTTAGAAAAACATCCAAAGCTTGATTTTAAAATGGTCAGTGATAGAGAATCCATCATGGCCCTTGGTAAATTCTTCCAACAGTTAACTACTCTCACAGTATTTACACCTTCTTTCCAGTCTGAATTTGTCTAGCCTCAACTTCGTCATTGGATCGTATTATTCCTTTCTCTCCTAGATTGAATATTGCTAAATATCTGTTCCCCATATAGGTATGCATAGACTGTAATCAAGTCACCCCTTCACCTTCTCTTTTTTTAAGCTAAAGAGATTGAGCTCTCGTCTCTCTTCTCTGAACCCTCTCCAATTTATCAACATCCTTCTTGAATTGTGAGCACCCAAACTGGACACAGTATTCCAGAAGCCGTTGCACCAGTGCCAAATACAGAGGTAAAATAACCTCCATACTCCTATTCAAGATTCCCCTGTTTATGTATCCCAGGATTCCATTAGCTTTTTTGGCCACAGCATCTCACTCAGAGCTTATTTTCAGCTGATTATTCACCATGACACCCAAATCTTTTTCAGACTCACTGCTTCCAAGGATAGAGTTCCTCCATTCTGGAAGTATAGCCTACATTCTTTGCTCCCAGATATACACATTTACATTTAGCCATATTAAAACTACATTGTCTGCTTGCATCCAGTTTACCAAGAAATCCAGATTGTTCTGAATTAGCAACTCAGCCTTTTCATTATTTACCACTCCCCCAATTTTTGTGTCATCCGCAAACTTGCAGTGATGATTTTATGTTTCCTTCCAGGTCATTGATAAAAATGTTAAATAGCACAGAGCCAAGAACCGATCCCCGAGGAACCCCACTGAAAACAGACCTGCTCAATGACTAGTCTGTGTTTACAGTTACATTTTATGACCTAGCAATTAGCCAGTTTTTAATCCATTTAATATGTGCCATGTGACTTTTATATCATTCTAGTTTTTAATCAAAATATTGTGCGGCACTAAGTCAAACACCTTACAGAAGTCTAAGTGAATTATGTCAACACAATTATCTTTATCAATCAAACTTGTAATCTCATAAAAAAATCAGATATGTTTGACAGGATCTGTTTTCCATAAACCCATGTTGATTTGCAATAATTACAATACCCTACTTTAATTCTTTATTAATCAAGTTCCATATTAACTGCTCCATTATCTTGCCTGGGATTGACGTCAGGCTGACATGCCTATAATTACCTGGATCAGCCCGTTTACCCTTTTAAAAAATTGGCATAACATTCACTTTCTTCATCTTCTGGAACTTCCCCAGTGCTCCGAGACTTATTTAAAAATCAGTGTTAATGGTCCAGCAAGCACCTCAGTCAGCTCTTTTAAAAGTCTTGGATGCAAGTTATCTGGACCAGCTGATGTAAAAATGTCTAACTTTGGTAGCTTCTGCTTAACATTCTCCACATACAACAATGGAATAGAGAGTGTGTTATCACTATATGATAAGACTGTATAACATGTTTTTTTCCCCAAATACAAAACAGAAATATTTATTCTGCCTTTTCTGCATTATTATTGATAAATCTAGCATTTCCATCTAGTAATGGACCAATATCATTGTCAGGATTCTTTTTGTTCCTAATATATTTAAATATATTTTTAAAAATTCCTTATTGTTCTGAACTATGCTGGCCATAGATTTCTCCAAGTGTCCCTTGCCTTCCCTTATCAATTTTCCATGATTCCTAACGTCTCATTTATTATTATATATATATTTATTTTACAGCTGCCTTCACTTCCTCTTTAAACCAGATTGTTTTTTTAACCAGCATAGCCTTCTTCCTCTAATGTGGTATTGTGGCTTCAAGAAAGGTGTTCTTAAATGATTCTCAATTGTCATTCAAATTTTTCTGATTAAATTCTTCCTCCCAGCTAATTTTCCTCATAATTGTTTTCAACTTAGTGATTTGGCCCTATTAAAGCACCGACTATTTATATTACTGGTCTGGACTTTATTCTGCTTGCACATTGTAAGTGTGATCAGGTCATAATCACTGGTACCTAAGCTACCATTAACTTTTAGTTCTGTGATCAGTTCCTCTTTATCTATTAAGACAAGGTCTAATATAGAATTCCCCCATGCTGGCTGCAATATACTTCTTGAGTTAAGAAATTTTCATCTATAGTGTTTAGAAATTCCAAGGATAAAAGGATGATATTTTAGTACTGGCAGTATGAGTCACTGAAATTGTGAGACCATGGGGAACTTCATTTCCCCCCTACACATTATAGATAAATGTTTAAGGAGATGGTCATCCTGTTCCCTACTGTGATTTGGTGGTCTCGGGCAGACACCAATTAGTACCCCGTCTTGTGCTTTATCTGTTAGGATGTTGATCCATAAGCATTCAAGATAATTTTCTTCCAAGTTATCAGTAACTCAGAAACAGGTAACACCATGTTTGACAGAGTGGCACTCCCCGCCTCTGCTCATTTGATCCTTCCTAAATTGGTTAGAATAATTGATTTTAAGATTCAAATTGTGTGAATCATCCCACAAGATTTCAGTAATACCAACTAGATTGAATGTATGCTAACAAATTAACAATTCCAATTCTTCTTGTTTGTCACCCAGGAGCCCAGCATTAGTGTATAGGCAACTGAAGACTTTCTGCTCCTCATGTCCTTTTGGTTTTTGATTAATTTTGTTCTCCACGTTTCCATTTTGTGCTGAATGTTCATGTCTTCCCTCTTTTTACGCTCCCCTTTTGTTATTACTTTAACCCCCTCCTGACTGCTCTAGCCAGCCTGTCCCCAAGGAGATTGTCCCCCTTCTACTGAGGTGGAGGCCATGCAATCTATACAGTCCCCTCTCCCTGTAGGAGGTGGACCTATGGTTCACAAAACCAAAGCCCTCCACTCTACACCACTTAACTAGCCAGCGATTCACTTCCAGAATCTTCTACCTTCCATCTTCCTTTGCTTGTGGGACAGGAAAGATCTCAGAGAAGATTGCTTGGACATAAACAACAGTGTAGAGAGGCCCAATACCTCTCAGAACTCTCCAGGGCACAGCATGCTCCTCCCCTTTCACCTGAGTATCTCTCCTGACTGGTGCGTGGAGCAGGGTCAGCTCCAGGGTTTTTGCCGCCCCAAGCAACTAAAAAAAAAAAAAAAAAAAAGTCGCGATCTGCTCTACCGCCGCCGCTTCAGACTTCGGCGGCAATTCGGCAGCTGGTCCTTCGCTCCAAGAGGGAGCGAGGGACCCGCCGCCAAATTGCCACTGAAGAGCTGGACGTGCCGCCCCTCTCCGTTGGCCGCCCCAAGCAGCTGCTTGCTGGGCTGGTGCCTGGAGCCGGCCCTGGCGTGGAGGCAAAAGGGGAGCCATGGCTCTTCCCCAATCCCCACTCACTTGCTCATGGAGATAGGGGTAAAGGAGCATCCAGCATGCAAAGGAGCAAAGATGTGGGCAAACTTAAGTAGGCTCCTGAGTGGGGAGGAGAGATTTTACTCCCACCTATTCCCCTGCATGGCTGTGGCTAAGGCTAGTGATAATCTAGCCCTTCATGTTTTTAAAATGCTTTGAGGACAAAAGGCCCTAAATATTATTTCTGGAGCATTATTCGCAAAAAGAGGAAAGCAAGAAAGTACTCTGACAACCCTGCGGCAAAACATAAAGAATTGGAGATAATCCATTTCCCTAACATGCACTCTCCCTCTTTCAGCCCCAGCACTTACAATGTAACTTGCTTCCCAAAGTAGCAGATTGTGAAAAGACTATTTTGTAATGTTGTCAACCCTTTGGTTTCTTTTTAGAACAGTCTTCCTTCAGAAACCATGTGTGTCTCATGGTCTTTACTAGCTCAGAGCAGCACAACAGAGCTAGTGGTGGTGATGTGGGGTGCTATCCCAGGTTTCATCCTCTTGTGTTTTCTCTGATCCCCATATACACGGATGCTCAACCGTATTAGTGCTCTACCATTTAAAACATGGTTTTACAAGGCTTCCTACTAAATTGCTTTCACTTGGTTATAAAACTAGTTAAGACAGCCCTAGTCTAGAACATGATTCTTGAACATGGTTAGGCCTTTTCTACACTGGCTAGGCAAAGAGCACTGAAACTGTGTTAGAAGGAACAACTTTTCAATCCTGTTTTTAAATGGTTCTGCTAATACAGTTTAAGTGCCAGTGCAAATACAGTAGAGCTCTTCTGTGCTGCCTTCAATATCGTGGACTGGCACGCTCCCCAAAACACAACTGTGCCCAGAATTCCTCTCTGCCCATACAGCCTGGGAGTCTGAGAAGAGGTAGAGAGGAAGGGCAATACTGCTGTATTCTCATCACAGCAACTCTTGTGCTGAAATTGTCTCCACCACATGCACAGAAATCTCATTCCTGTTTGAATTTGGTTGGTTTTAAATGAAAATACCTAAAATGTTTGCAGGAATAATTAGTTTTGGTTTTAATGCCCTTTGGCAATGGTTACACAAAGTAAGTATTCAGGACACCAGCAGCACCTGGCTACGAGTATGGATGAATTAGAAATCCAGAGACGGATATTAATCAGTGATACACAAAAGTGAAGTTAAGGGGATGCTATCATTATACTGTCACAGAAGAGTACCTGTGTCTCATCATCACTCTACCATGCATCAAAGTACGATGCAATAATCAAGCATTACATATAGTCTGCAAATTGGTAATGAAGTCAATGAATACACTGCTTCAATTGTGTTCACAACAGCCATTACTTGAAGGGGACGTTAATTAATTGTTTTCCTCCTTCTCTGTTGCTTCAGCTGATAGACAGAGGGCATCTCTTGTCTTTGCTTTCCTAACAATGGAAGCAGGGCTGGACCAATATGTCGTAGCACTTTCTGCCTCCTCATTCCACTCCCTGTTGCTTTACAAATGTTGTGCAAGACATAACATGCTGAAATCATATTGGGGATGTAGTTTCGCTCATTATCACTGCAATTCAGAAGGAATAGACCCTTGTTTTCAGTCTTTTAAAGGCATATTCAACTCTCTGAGATAGCAGTTAAATTCCACATTCCAGTGATCATAAATGCACTGCAATGCACTACAGATGTAAACTGCTAATGTTTCAAGATTTGCTTGATGCATCTTTCCAGTTTAATTAGCTATAGAAAATTTTTTACTCAAAGACCGGATAATTGAACCAATTTCACCATATGGTATCTGCTTCTTTTGTACACAAAACAGTCTGCTATGAATTACTCAAACACGAACAGTAATGCTAAAAAACTTAACTGTGAAAACAATGGGCAAAATTCATCCCTGATGTACTTTAGTGATATTAGAAAAGGGATGAATTTGACCCAAAGTGATCTGTGGGTGTCCTTTTTCACATTGTTACCCCACTTCACATATCCTAATTTGATGTCTTCACTTACGTGGTTTCAGTTTGGAATGACGGGCATTGAACGTTCTGTATCTTGGAAAATTACAAACCTATTGGCCCAGATCTTCAGCTGGTATTAATTAGCGTAGCTCCACTAAAGACACTGACACCAACTGAGGATCTGGCCCATGGCTTATAAGTTATTTGTCTCCATTTTTACAACTGGTGTTTTCAGTAACTGAATACCATTTTTAAAACCATTTTAATTAATTGGCCTCTCAGAGTTGGTAAGACAACTCCCACCTGTTTATGCTCTCTGTATGTGTGTATATATATCTCCTCAATATATGTTCCATTCTATATGCATCCGAAGAAGTGGGCTGTAGTCCACGAAAGCTTATGCTCTAATAAATTTGTTAGTCTCTAAGGTGCCACAAGTACTCCTGTTCTTCTTTTTGCGGATACAGACTAACACGGCTGCTACTCTGAAACCTTTAATGAAATAGTTAAATTAACAGTATTTTGTTTGAATTCAATCATTTCTCTACAGTGCTGGAATCTAGATACTGTAGCATTGTTCTAGTGTAGGAGATCCAGAAAGGGAAAGCTGACTATATATAAAAGTAATAGTGTCTAGAATATCTGCATTGTCCAACATGAGTGAAGCATGAAAAACAAACAGTACAAATGGTAAATTGTACTAGTAAACTGGATTTTTTAAATTCTTTCAGTTTTAATAATCTAAGATATTATAACAAAGATAAGGAAATCTGTGATTTAAAAATATGATTTTAACCTGATACTATACCACAAATCAAATATTTCTCTTTTGGGGGTAGATATTTAAAAAATGACAGCCCTGTTGTCTGTATTCAGTACTATATATGCTGTTATGACCCAAAGAGACGAGGTAGTATGCATAAATATACATACCCGATTTGGGTACAGTCTCGATACGGCAGCACTGAAAATATGCTACAGAAGGATCTTCTGCCACTGATAAGGACTATTCTAAAAAAATAAACAAAAATCAAAGACTAAAATTAAAAAAAAAAATCTCACAGCAATAAACAAAGCAAACAACAACAAGCGTTAGCATTCAGGCATTTAGCAATTAAAAGCTTCTACCATTGACAATTTCCTCCTTCTTCTCTTTGTAGAAGTTGGTGCTGTGTACCATGGAAAAATACTGTACAATTGAATGATTTACAGGAAACCTGAATTACACTGCCTCACATCACCTACCCATCATATAGACAGCTAACAGAGCTGAATCTCCCAAGTTCCATACTGAGGTTCTATTTAATAATTTCACTTGTATAGAAAAGGAAGTTTGATGATAGGCTGTATTTGTAATAAAATATGAAATGCATATACTTGGTATTGGTTGAATCAATCTACCCTAGACATGTCAAGTTATAAATCATAGTTCAGGCAATTTCAAATAAGTTTAAAAACAATGCTCTTTGAGAGAGATCAGTAGAGAAGTATAAAAACCTCGTAACATATTTAAAAATGTATTCCTATTATAACATCAGCAATTATTCTTGTTTAAAAAAATAGTAAAGCACTCCTTTGCATTTTTAACATGATCCTTTATTACCAGTTCAAGACTGGTAAACAATTAATTTTAAACTGATTTAGGTCCACTGATCAGAAGCAAGACACAAAAGTTTCAGACAACTATTCATAGATTAACAAGCCAGACAGGACCTTTATGATCATCTCGTCTGACTTCTTGTATAACACAGGCCACATACACGTCTACCCGATATAACGCGACCCGATATAACACGAATTCAGATATAACGCGGTAAAGCAGTGCTCGGGGGTGGGGGGGGGGCGGGGCTGCGCACTCCAGTGGATCAAAGCAAGTTCGATATAACATGGTTTCACCTATAACACGGTAAGATTTTTTAGCTCCCGAGGACAGCGTTATATCGAGGTAGAGGTGTACGGCTTCCCTGAATTAATTTCTGATTGAATTCAAGCATATCTTTTAGAAAAACATACAATCTTGATTTAAAAGTTTCCATGATTGAGAATCCACCACAACCCTTGTTAAGTTGCTTTAGTGATTAATTATCCACACTGTAAAAAAATTTACATCTTAGTTCAAGTCTGAAATGGTCTAGCTTCAACTTCCAGTCACTGGATCTTGTTATGTCACTATCTGCTAGATTGAAGAGTCCTCTATAATCAAATTTCTGTTCACCATGTAGGTATGAACTATGATCAAGTCACCCCTTAACCTTCTCTTTGATAAATTAAATAGATTGATTTCCTTGAGTCTATCACTATAAGGCAGGTTTTCCAATCTTTTAACAATTTTTGCAGCTTTTCTCTGAACCCTCTCAAATTTATGAACATCCTTCTTGAATTGTGGACACCAGAACTGCACAGACTTCTAGTGTCAAAGACAGAGGGAATATAAACTCCCTATTCCTACCTCAGATTCCACTCTCTATGCATTCAAACATTGCATTAACCCTTTTGCCCACAGCGTCACAGTGGGAGCTCATTTTCAACTAATTATCCAGCATAACCTCCAAGTCTTTTTTCAGAGTCACTGCTTCCCAGGATAGAGTCCCCCATCCTGGAGGTATGGCCTGCTCTCTCTGTTCCTAAATGCGTGACTTTACATTTGGCCATATTAAAATGTACAGTTTGCTTGCACTCAGTTTACCAAGAGATACAGATTGCTCTGTATCAGTGATCTGTCTTCATTACTTCCAACTCCCCCAATTTGTGTGTCATCTGCAAACTTTATCAGTGATGATTTTATGTTTTCTTCCAGGTTATTGATAAAATGTTAAATAGCATAGTAGGACCAAGAATAGATCCCAGCTGGACGACACTAGAAACACACCCATTCAATGACTATTTTGTTTACAATTACATTTTGAGACCTATCAGTTAGCCAGTTATTGATCCATTTAATATGTGCTATGTTGATTATGGATCATTCTAGAGTCGCAGTCAAAACATTATGTGGTAACAAGTCAAACGCCTCACAGAAGTCTGAGTATATTACATGAACACTGTTACTTTTTGCACCAAATTTGTAATCTCATCGAAGAGAGATATCAGGCTAGTTTGACAAGATCTATTTTCCATAAACCTATATTGATTGACATTAATTAATTACTGAAGGTAATGAAGAAGCGGATGGGAGTGGATCAATGAAGATCATTTTCACCAGGAAAAAACTACACAAACTACTGTAACAGTAAACAGCTGGCAGTTTTTAATGTCTCCACTTTCCTCACTAATGCTGGATTATTTACAGATTCTGGACACTGAGGGGTTCCCTGTATGGCACTTGGCAAAGCATGCTAGAAGGGTGTGATTTGTAAAATGCTCTAACGGGCCACACTCTAATTGCCTTGTGTGGACCCTGCTGGTGTGCTCTAAAAGGTACCTAATTTGCATTTACATAGTCCCAAACCGGACTATGGTTGGCAAACAGACTGTGCTTCATCCTGCCACATTTTGAATTTGTCATGGTGGTCTGTGCACTTATGACCTCCAGGCTTGATTAGTGCAATGCACTATACCTAGGAATAAAATGCTATTAAAATTTCCTATTAGTTCAGAATGCTGCCAACACCTACTTGGCAACCTGGCTTCCACAAGCGTATCACTCTGGTGCTTTGCACTCCAAACCCTGATCCCCTCTCTTACGTATCTGCCACTGACTTCAGTGGGGGCAGGAATTCACCTCTCATTTTTACTCTTTGCATTACACTGGTGGTAAGCTCGGTGCAAGGACCATTTTTAGTTCAGTGTCAGTAAAGTACCATGTACATCTACAGGGCTACAACATAAGACATTTTAATTAAAATTACAGCTAAGCCCTCAGCAATTGTGCTACTCTAAAGCATCACCACCACAGTAGCCAAACGGCATCCACAAGTCCCCAGTATTCTGAAGCACACTTATATTGCCCAGAGAGTTGCTTCATGCTGCTCTCGGCATTCACCTGGGGGGATCCTGAATAGCTGAGAGCATAGGTGCTGACTTTTCAAACTGCTGGGGGGTGCTCGACCCCCGTCTCCGCCCCAGGCCCTGCCCCCACTTCACCCCTTCCCCCAAAGCCCCACCCCACCTCCACTCCACTCCCACCCCGTCTCTTCCCGTCCAGTTCTGCCCCCTCCCTCCCAGCCTCCCTGCATGCCATGAAACAGCTGTTCACGGCGGGTAGGAGGCGTGGAGAGAGAGGGGGGAGGCACTGATCCGTGGGGCGGGAGGTGCTGGGGAGGAGGGGAGCTGATAGGGGGACTGCCCTTGGGTGCTCAGAACCCACCATTTTTTCCCCGTGGGTGCTCCAACCCCAGAGCACCCACAGAGTCAGCGCCTATAGCTGAGAGGTTAGTCTTCTTTCTCCTGGAACATTCCATTATAGCAGGAATATTTTCTTCTTTTACAAAAAATGTATTTGAAGAAGTCTTTGGTAAAGAGAATATTTATGCTGCAATAATAAGCAAATGCAAAAATGTTTTCTAATAATAACCAACTACATACTAGTGGGAGGACTTCTTACAGCATCAGAGTATTATCTCATTCTTTGACTAGGTGCCAAAATACTTCTTATCTAACCTGTCACCAAGACAGCACTTTACCCTATAAGATGCCTTAATGGTATTAAAGTCAACTATAAAGCAAGATGGATGTGTTTTTCACATTTGAGAAAGACAGTCAACAAACACAAAAGCTGGCATGAGATTCACTTTCTGCTCACCACTGTTTATTGCCAAACGATTTTATTACTCAGAGCAGTTCCCTCACTCACTGAAAGCCTTGTTTGCTGATGTACACAACTTGGCACCGTTTTTCAGGCTGACATCAGAAAACATCTTTGAATTCTGAAAACCACAATACCCCCCAGACATACTCTGCCTCCCTGCCCCCAGCTGCTTCTGAAAATTCAGCTTTTTCCACCAACGCCCTACTCCTCCCTGAAAAATCCCATGATATAAAAAGAAAACCAACTGGTGCCTTCACATGTCCACATGTAGAGATAGCTATTATACAATGGGATTTCACCAAGAAAAACTTAATATATATATTAGGTATTCCTGGGGGAATTCTGCACCAAAAAATTAAAAAATGTGCACAGAATATTTTAAAATTCTGCATATTTTATTTGTCAAGATAATGCAATATAATCACTCTGGTTTCAATTACTTTTGTAATTTATTTAAACTACAGTACAATGGATGGAGAATGGAAGTGGGGCGCTTTGGAGGAAATCCCCAAACCTTCCTGCCTAATAGTAATGTAGCTAGGTTTGTCCCTTTATTTCTAGTTATTAGTCAACAAATATATGCAGCCATATGCTCAGTGTGACTAGAGAATCAAACTCACAGTACTGGCTACTGACCATTTCCAGAAAGGTCAGTAGCAAACAGTTCATGGAGCACATTTTGATAAGAAATTTTTTCAGTCCAAAAATTTAGACCAGTTCTAATCACTAAAGCACCATAAACATTTATGAGGCCATACTGTCCTTTACACCACTCTGGCAATGTAAAGGAGCCTTAACATTTTTACACCTGTTTTATACTCCTGGGGGAATTCACTAAGACAATGGGAACAATTCACTAAGCAGGCAGGCTGCTACTTTCTACTCTGCCTAAGGGGACAGAGCCTGCCCCATGCCTACCTCCTCAGAAACACCCCAACGCCCTGCCCCTCCACACCGAGCGTGCTACAATAGTGAGCGAGAGGGACAGAGTGTCTCTCTCTTTCTGTCTCACACACACATGCATGACTGCCCAGTACAACCCCCGGCAGTGATTTATATCTCTATTGGCTGCTCTGGGCACCCGAACCAACCTGCTTGTGCTGCTGGGGAGGGGCGTGTGACTGCTCTTCAGGCTCCCTTTGCTTTCCCATCAGAAGTCATTTTTCTGCAGGGAAGCAAAGAAATCTGTGGGGGACATGAATTTTGCGCATGCGCAGTGATGCAGAATCCCCGCCAAGGGTAATTAGGGATCAAAAAAGAAGAAAACAGGTAACAGCACAGTAATTCCAGGGCAACTTGGGGAAAAAACAACTACTTTTCCCACTCAATTTTGAGCTCCAGGTGTCACCTCTCCTTCCATAAACAGAGTAGGACCCTGATCCCACAAAGCTCTCCTGGAGACAATAGAAGGAGTGTGTTCTGTCTCCATGGTAATGGCCTCTTTTATCTGAGACCTCAAGGAAGCTCCTTTACCAGAACTTCATGGAGTTGGTGCACTGCAGGGTTTTGGGACTGGATGGGAAGCAGCAATGAACAGCTACTCCCACAAGTGTCATTCTCTGCTTACCCTGGACACTTTCTTACATAAATCTGACTGTGAGCTGCCTGAAGCAGCATGAACTCTTGTTGAATTTGTTCCATGGCTGCCACTGCACAGCTGCCAAGAGGGTTTTACCAGGGAGGCCACAGTAGCAGTGTGGAGGGCTAGTACTTCCACAGGAATGAGGCTCACTTCCCTGAAGGTTCCAGAGCTTCACCGTGTTGGGATGCCCCTGCCTCTGCCTTTTACCCAGGGTGTGTAACCCCTTGGCCACTTCACAAGGTGACCGTCCTGATATAAGCAGCAGGTATAAAGACAGCCAAAGCTGCTGAGGAGACCATTTTCAAAAGCAACAAAATCCTGTTTTTTCTGGATCTGTCTGATGACCCAAGCAAGAAGGGGAGATGACTTATTTCCTCCCATAAATGTGCAGTTGGAGAGGAAGGTGTAGAGGCAACTATCCTATTCCCAGAAAAACTCTGAGTTTGAGGAGAAAATATTTTGAGAGAGGTGAAATTTGCAGCAATGTTTCTGGACAAGAAGGGATGTAACTCAGCTGACTTAAAGAAGAGGAAGAATTAAAATCTGTTTCTCTCTTTCTCAAGCGCTTGCCAAGGGAAATTACTGTGTTGACAAAATTCTGTGACCTTCTAGGAAGCTGAACCATGTGATATATACTTAGACTTAGTCCAGTATTCCAGACCCCGTTCATTAAGTTTAACTGTTGTGGCTTTGCTGCCCTGCATACAAAAACAACGGATGGACACACGAACCATGCTGTCTGGGGAGGTTTTCACAGAACCATAGAATGTAGGGGCTGGAAGGGACCTCGAAAGGTCATCAAATCCAGCCCCAGGTGCTGAGGCAGGACCTAATATACCTGGACCGGATAGAATATACCCGACAGGTGTTTGTCTATACTGTTCTTAAAAGCCTTCTACTATCTCTCTTGGAAGCCAAATTCCAGAGTTTAACTACTTTTATAGTTAGAAAGTTTTTCCTAATATCTAACCTAAAGCTCCCTTGCTGCAGATTAAGCCCATTACTTCTTGTCCTATCTTCAATGGACATGAAGAGCAATTGATGCTCATCCTCTTTGTAGCAGCCTTATCAGATCCCTTTCCGTCTTCTTTTCTTAAGCTTAACTATGCCCAGTTTTTTAACCTTTCCTTATAGGTCAGATTTTTCTAAACCTTTTATTATTTGTGTTGCTCTATTCTGGACTTTTGCTGTTGTGTTTTCTCCTTAAGTGGCTTATCTTTGTGGTTCCAGCTCTTCCATTTACTAAAAAAGTGGAGGACACTGAACCAAGAGGAACACAACCTCTTAGCATACATATATATTTATCCGCTAAGTTTAGAGTGCAGCAATTTTTATGTTTATGTAATATGTTTGTAAATAATGACATGTTTTATGACCCATCTTTATTGCTCCAAGAGGTTATGGATTTATGATGTTCTGCTTTTGGCCCAAACCAAAATCTTAAAAGAGATGGGATGGGATGCGGGGGGTGGAGGGGGGGGGGAGAAGGGAGAGAAAGTAGTCTTTTTTAACTGCAGGGGGAATTCCGCACCATTACACACCTTGAGAATTCATGCCCCCCGCAGATTTCTTTGCTTCCCCACAGAAAAATGACTTTCTGATGGGGAAGCAAAGGGAAGCTACACACCCCTCCCCAGCAATGAGGATGCATCGTTTCCTGCCCTCGGAGCAGCTGGTGGAGAGGTAAATCATGGGGGGGGGGTTAGGGAGGCAGGGCTGTGGACACCCATGGGTGTAGTTTGGGGGGGTACATGGGGTCACATGTCACTGCCCTCCCCCAATTTCTGCGAGTGCCAATCTGCCCAGGACTTGCGCTGCTCGGCTTGCCGGGGCCCAGGGGGGCTCAGTGGTGCCCACGCTGCACCTCCCCCCGGCATGTTTCTGGCTTGCTTGGCCCTCTCCCTGAAAACTGGGCCCAGGCGGGGAGTGGAGAAGGTGGGACGGAACAGCTTCTCTCCTGCTGGGTGAGGGAGAGTGGCTGCTCTGGCTCGCTGACACCGCCCTCTGTGTCCTAGTGCCGGTCATATTCTCCTTCTATGTGTGCTGGGTGCCCTGCATGGCCACAATTCTGTTTTCTGTACAATGGTGAGTGGGGCAGGGTAGGATGGTGGGAACATGCAGTGGGGAAGGAAGGGGGATGGGATAGGGCAGGGGGAAGAGAAGGGCATAGGTAATGGGACAGGAAGAGGGGGATGTGGGAGTGAGGGGAGGGGTATAGGGGCAGGAGACAATGGGGAAAGGGTAGCATCCAGACCCCCACCCCCACCAGATTCTCCCTGAACCTCCCACTGAGCCACCTGCACCCAGATTGCCCCAAACAGAACCCTCTCACCCCACACCTGGATCCCCTGAACGAAGCACCTCCACAGCTGGATCCTGATGGGCTGAGCCTGCCTGCACACACCTGGAGCACCTGGTGTAGGAGGGGCAGGCCCCGGAGTGTTTCTGGGGCAGGCTCAGCTCTTGAGCTGTGTCAGGGTTCGGTGTAGCCTCACTGCCGAGTCTGTGTCCCAGAGGGGCTGCTGCAGGGTGATCTCCCTCCTTTGTGCAGCCAGTGGCCTGTACTCCCACTGCCATGCTGGAACCTCCATGTTTATCGACAAATAAAATTTGCAAAATTTTGCACAATTTTAAAATATTGTGCATAGATTTTTTATTTTTTTGGTGCAGAATTCCCTCAGAAATTTTGGCAATTTTCATTTCCACACTGACATAATGCTTTTCTGGCATGTTCCACTATCCCATTATTTGTTAGTCTCATTGACAAGGAACGCCAAGGGAAATATTAATGGGCTAGACAGCTGATATCACTGTTTTGGTGGCCTTTTCTGCTAGATACTAGATATGACTAATATGAAAATGAATCCTCTGGGCCATAAGTTTATAAATGCACTAATAATAGGAGCCTGCTGTGCAAAGGACAATACAACCCAACCACTTATAACTATGGGATCAAACAACAAGGAGATGGTTTCATTCTTTAATTCTTATGTTTTCACACAAAAATGGTACCAATTGCTACAGTTTAGAGCAGCTGCAAAGACTGCTTTGACAATGCACAATTGTTTGAGTCTAGAGCTGGATGGGAAATTATTTTCCCATCTTGGGAAAATGTTCAAGATTAAAAAAAAAAAAAAAAAAATCCCATCCCAAATCAGGACAAAAAGTTAAAATCTGAAAAAAATATGAGTCCAGTAAATGAAAATTGCAATTTGACCTTTTTTATTTAAAACAGCATTTTACTAATAGTTAGCTTAAAATCTGACAAAGTCATTTTGAACTAAAAAACATAATTTGATTAGAAAATGTTAAAACAAGATTTTTCAACAAATAATTTTTTGAACTGAGAAATTTGTTGAGACACCCCCGTTCCTGTGAACAATTTCACTTTCGACCAAAAAAAAAAAAAAAAATCCACAAAATTTCCAACCAGGTGTGATTGAGACTATGAACATCTAATCTTCCACTTCCTCTAATGAGAAATATATTATAAATCTGTAGAAATTGGTTTGACTAACACACAAAGGTTAGTCATTGGGTAGTTTTTAAGGAATTGTGAGGAAGGTGCTGTATACAGTACAGGAGGCTCTCTTCTATGTTGAGCTAGTAGAGATATTCTTTTAAAACACAATTGGTAGACCACTTGCACTGGAACATCAAAGACCAAGGTTCAACCTCCAGCTTAGGTAAGTAAATTGCCACTAGTGTGTGTTCCTGTCCATGGGAAAAAAAAAACGCATTCTCACTGCTACAAGAGATAGATAAATCACACTTCAGTACCCATGACAGAATCAGATGCCTCCAACCATAATGGGACCAGGTAACTAAGACTATACAGCGAGTGAGGTAGTCATCCATCTTTTTTAATCAAAAGATCTATATTTTCACTATAAAACCAGGAGTCACATACCAATAATATGATTAAATTCAATACTTAATTTGTTTTATTTACCTCGTGTTTTCAATTAACCCCATAAACATAAAATTAAAGCCACTGTCAGCACTTTCAAAGTTGGAGTCCTCAAGCTAGGTGACTAAATACATCATTAGGCACCTGAATAAATCACATCAGAGGAAGGATGGTCCAGTGGTTAGAGTAATAGCCTATGACTTGGGAGACTGGGGTTCAAGTCCCTGACTCACCACAGGTGTTCTTGTGTGACTCTCTGGAAGTCAGGTGTGAGTTTGGCCATGCCCAACCTTTAGCTGCCCTGCCACCCAGTGGAATCCTTAGCCCTGAGTGAGGTGCCTAAGCTCCCTGTACAAAGCATGGGGAGAGTTAGGCACCGAAGAAAAGGAATCACAAAGGCCAGCAAGCAACGGGGAGCTACCTAAGCTGGTGTCCTTCATGACCACTGATGACGGTATTATATCTTGTGAGTATGACTGTGGCTAAAATGGCTGATGAGTGAATGGCAGTCCTTTTTGCGTTGAGTGCATATGAAACTTGATATCGGGGAAGGGATTCAAGTCTGTGCCACCGAATCTGCCGTGTCTCTGTCACTCAGCTTCTGTACCACAATATCCATATGGAGATTAATCTCAAATTGAGTAATCCCATCACTGACTGCTGCTCACCAGCATGATCTAACTGTTGCTGATGACTCCCAGCTATAGATGTCAACGTTGTGCTGCTTCCAATTATGCTTCAGAGTGTCCTTCAAGTGTTTCTCCTGGCCAGCGTGTGTGAGGTTACCCACTTTCAGTTCTCCGTACAGCAACTGCTTTGGCAGTCTGGTGTCATCCATCCTGAGCACATGATCAGCCCAGTGTAACATGAAGCAATGAGCATGGTTTCAATCTCTGTGGAGTGACTGTGTTCCAGAACCTCATTACTGGTAACTTTATCCTGGCATTTAATGCCGAGTATGCCACATAGGTGTCATACATGTAAATTTTCTAGAAGCTTGATGTGATGCCTAGAGCAGGTCTAGGTCTTGCACCCATACAACAAATTGGACAGCACAATCCGTTTATAAAAGTTAGCATGGTTTGAAGCTTAATATCCTGTTGCTGCCAGACGCTGCTTGATAGTATGCCAAATAATGAACTGGCTCGGTTGATGCATCCTGTCAGCTGCTTGCCTATAGTAGCATCATTTGACAATGTGCTGCCAAGATAGCAGAAGTCTATAACAGCATTCAGCTGTGTGTTGCTGATGGTGATTTTTGGTTTTGTGTAGGGTTTCCCTGGTGCGGTTGATACATGACTTATCTTTTTCAGACTGATTGTCAGCCAGTACCCTTTTGCAGACTCTGCAAATCTGTCTGTAATCAATTGTATCTCTTCTTGAGTATGTGCCTCGAGAACACAGTCATCGGCATACAGCAGCTCATGAACAACTTCTCAAAGAGCTCATGAAGATTGTGGCCTGTTCAGGTCTGCTTAATACCATTAGTGATAGGAAATGGGTCAGAAAGAACACCTTCTACACAGACTCATCCAAGCATTCTGTCATAAGTAATGTCGGAATGTTGGAGAATTTTCCTGGACAACCAAACTTACATAATCGTTGCTGAAGTCCAACTCTACTGACAATGTCAAATGCTTTAAAACAGGTTGATGAAGATAGTGTAAAGGTCCTGTTGCTGTTCTCTGCCTTTCTCCTGCATCTGATGAGCTATGAATATCATGTCTGCCATTCTTCACGTTGTCCTGAAACTGCATTGCGACGCCAATAGCGTGCGATTAGCGACATCGCATAGCACACAATAGGAGTACCCTGGCCAGAACATTTCCAGCGATGGAAAGTAACGAGATACCGTGATAGTTGCCACAGTCAAACTTTTTACTTTTCCTCTTGTATATGGTGACAATGGTGGCGTCTTTGAAGGCTTCCAGTCCATCTTCAGTATTCCATATATTGAGAAATAGTCCATGCTGTCGCCTCAGCAAGCTCTCATCTCCTCACTTGCATATTTCTGCAGGAATGCCATCTGATCTGGGAGCCCTACAGTTCTTCATGGCACTAATTACAGTGCGGACTTCATCGAGGGATGGGTCTGTGTCCATGTTGTAATATGTTGGCTAATCCACTACTCTTATTAGTTCCTCATCTGTAATGTTGGATGGTGTGTTCAGAAGATCACTGAAATGCTGTGGCCACCTCTGAAGGATTTCTCCTTTGAAAGTGGTCAGTGTTAAGTCAACCATGCTCATAAAAGGGTGTGTGTGTGTGTGTATGTGTGTGTGTGTATGTATGTGTGTGTGTGTGTATTTCAAAGCAGCATAGAAGTCTTTGGTCTCATGATGGTCAGCAAAACCCCGGATTTCTTCTGCCTTGATATTTCACCATTAATACTGCACATCTCCTAGCTTAGATTAGATGTCATTATGCAGATTCTTATGTGCGGTTACAGTTAACTACAGGAACATGGGATACAAGAATCTGATGGTGCACCTCATGTTTATTTAGTGAGTAGCCGTTGGATTTCCAGGTCATTGTAACCTAACAGCATCCCAATGCAAGAGGTGCTTGTAAGCGTGTAAAGGACTGGGGCGTAGGCAGTCTTGCCTAGCAATCAGAGTTGTGCTGAGGTCTTCCCATCAGGGATGGCAGTCACCGGGCTGGAGTTAGAGGAATTGCAAGGCCGGGTGCCATAAACAAGAGTAAGGCTCAGAGTCAGGCTGGGGTCAGAGACCAGAGGTAGTACCACGTTAGAATTGAGAGGCAGGACTCAGGGTCAAAGTCAGGCTGGAGATCAGAGGCAGTACCAGGTTAGGACCATGAGGCAAGAGTCAGCATCAAAGTCAGGATGGAGTCAGAGATCAGGAATCGAGGCAAAGTCTGGCACAGTAACAGGCCAAGGTCTGTGTTCGTTGCCCAAATAACTTCCTGGGGCAACCCCTGGGGCTAAGCAGGGGCACTTGGCCAATCAGATGGCTGCAGGCTACCATTACCCTAGGTCTTGTGGGCGGTACTTCCTGCAGTGCCTATTCTCCAGAGTGCTCTCCAAGTCTCAGCCTCCAGAAAGCATTTTTCACTTTTATTTGCTTGTAACATTTATTTGCTTCTAGCTCTATACTTAGGGCCCTACCAAATTCATGGCCCATTTTGGTCAATTTCATAGTCATAGGATTTTAAAAATAGTAAATTTCATTATTTCAGCTTTTTAAATGTGAAATTTCATGGTGTTGTAATTGTAGGGGTCCCAACCCAAAAAGGAGCTGTGGGATCGCAAGATTATTGTAAGGGGGTTGTGGTACTGCTACCCTTGCTTCTGCGCTGCTGCAGGTGGCGGCACTGCCTTCAGAGCTGGGCAGCTAGAGAGCAGCAGCTGCTCGCTAGGATCCCAGCTCTGAAGGCAGAGCCACTGCCAGCAGCAATGCAGAAGAAAGGATGGCCAACAGTTACCGCTCTCCAGCCACCCAGCTCTGAATGCAGCACAGAGGTAAGGGTGGCAATACCATGATCCCCCCTAAAATAACCTTGTGACCCCCCTTCAACTCCCTTTTGGGTCAGGACCCCCAATTTGAGAAACTCTGGTCTCCCCCGTGAAATCGGTATAGTATAGAGTAAGAGCACACAAAAGACCAGATTTCGGTGGTGTGAGGGGGGACGGGGGACACCATATTTCACAGTTTGTGACGTGTTCTTCATGGCTGTGAATTTGGTAGGGCCCTCTTTATACTTGAACTCATTTAAAATCCTATCTCCTTTTGATAATAAACTTGCTTTACTCTTAATCTAAACCAAACCAGTGCTGTGCTTGATTGTTAACTCCAGTTAATATGGCAAGCTGCTTGGTAGTAGATCTCTAAAAGGAACAAATGAACTTCAATCTCTCTCTGACTGGTCCAGGAGAGGGCTGGACATTGCAGAGACATGGTATTGGGGAAATTCAGGACTGGGGGGGGTGTTAGTTTCACCTTGTCAGGTGTAACCAAGGCTAGTGGAGGCCAGAGTGTGGCAGGGGCATAACAAGAATCAGAACTGCTGAGGCAGAGTTGCTTAAAGACACTCAGTGCATGCATTTTGAAGC